>NW_026000005.1:33837383-33918193 GCF_001458135.2 Marmota marmota marmota | reverse complement strand
CGACCGCGGCCGGACGGCGGGGCAGCAGCCAGAGGACGAGCCCGAGCAGCCCCCGCCCCGGAGACACCAGGACGCCGACCAGCAGTCGCCTCTGCCGCCACAGCAGCAGCGGCGGGCGCGGGCAGCCCAAGAGCCAGAGGAGGGTGACAACGACCCAGAGGAGGAAGAGGAGAAGAAGGCGAGGCCACTCACCCGCCAGGATCTGCCCTTCTCCCACCTCGCCCGAAGGGACCTTTGATGGAACCAAGGGGAGGGGGCCACGGATTTGCAGCCTGCAGCAGGAGTGGGTTAGGGGCTGAGATAATGTAACTATTTCTTTCTCCCGTCCCCTCCCACACGCCCCTCTTCTACCCCCCTCTACACCACCCCCATACACCCTTCCTCTAGCCAGGATCTTCACTCTCAGGAAGGACGTGGCTCTGCGAGGGTTAAAAGATCTTTTCTTGTTCTCCCTTCCTTTCCTCTCCCACGACCCCCTATTTTCCCACCTCTGATCACCAAATTGGCTTTCCCTTCTTCCGTGTAGCCCTTTGGCTGCATAGGCAAAGCACAACCCCCTTGCCCAATATAGCCTGCAACCTTCTCTCCTCCACCCAACTGTTCTTAAAGCAACTCTGGTGCTTCCGGGGGTTAATTGCCCCAGTTTTCTGCCCAGGAGAATTAAAACTTCTTCCAGCCTCCTTTCCGCCTCCACCTTTCCCCCTCAACCGGTTCCCTCCTACTACCTGAGGAAAACTACCTTTTCTCTCTCACATATGCAGCCCTCAATTCTTCATTGAGCTAGATTTCCCTAAACCCAGCTCAGTCCACTTCAAATTTGATTTATAACCTTCCTCACCCTTTTATATAAAAGAAAGAGATTTACCACTGCCAAGGGGTTCCAGAAGAACCCAGTAATCTTTTCCTGGGGAACTTTTAACAATTAGACATTGATCTTAAGGTTCTAACAGCCCAGCGTCAACACTTCTTCGGTCACCCTGCTCCTTCCAGAGTCTTGGGGTCAAAGGCAGAAAAGGAGACACCTTGAGCAAAGTCTGAGAAGGGGTTGGGCTGCAAAGGCAAGAAAAACTTTTTTGTTTTGCATTTTCCAGGTAGAGTTCAGAATCAGTGACTCACAGTTCTCAGTTCTGGGAGCAATTTATTTGCTGCTTGGAGGGGTTGTAAGAAGAACCAGTAAGAAAGGAGATTCCTCCAGTAACAGCAACACTGTGGATCCCAAGCCCCATCCTATTCATCTCTTCAAAGACTCCAGCTGCCCTCTTGGTCCTCTGCTTTCTGTGGGCACATGCTGATGCCCCTGGGTGGGCTGTTCTGGTGGTGGTGGTGCTGCTACTGCTTCTGTGGCTGGTACTGCTGTGGATTGTGCACCCCAGCTCCCCAGATGTTGCGCCACCAGGGTCTCCTTAAGTGCCGCTGCCGCATGCTCTTCAATGACCTGAAGGTTTTCCTACTGAGGCGCCCCCCTCCAGCGTCCCTGCCCATGCACGGTGACCCCCAGCCCCCGGGTGTGGCGGCCAACAACAACACCCTTCCGGCTCTGGGCACCGGAGGGTGGGCAGGCTGGAGGGGCCCTCGAGAAGTGGTGGGCAGGGAGACCCCTCCTCTGCCACCTCCACCACCTTTGCCACCTTCTTCTGTGGAAGATGACTGGGGTGGCCAAGCAGAGCCACCTGCCTCACTGCTCAGCAGTGCCTCCTCAGATGATTTCTGTAAGAAGGCTGAGGATCGCTACTCACTGGGCAGTAGCTTGGACAGTGGTATGAGGACTCCGCTCTGCCGCATCTGCTTCCAGGGGCCAGAACAGGTGAGTCCCTTTCCCCTTTCCTTGTAGCATCTCCAGGTCCTGCAGGTTGCTGCTCACCTGCTTGCCCTGGGGAACCATCATGCCGTTGCCAATGTCAAGGACTATAAGTTTTAAGAGCTTCTCAGTGATGTTTCTTGTAGTGAAGTTTGCCCAATAGTTGTCTGGTTTCTGATGGAGGCTGTTTGGTGGCTCAGTTGTACCCTGGTTTTTACATTTTCCTCTCCGTACTAGTGACTTCAACTCCATCCAAAACATTCCATAAACATCACTCAGAATCCAAGATCCAAAAGAAATAAAGGGACTTGGTGGTATGTTCAGGCCTGTTGCCAAGATATCCTTTTCACTGATTTCTTGCCAGTAACATCTTCCCCAGATCATCTTCAGCCCCACTGTCAAACTTCTTCCCTCTCTGAAGTGTGCCAAGAATTTGTTCTCTTTCCCTGTTATTATAGGTGAAATCCAGTAAGTCTGTATTTTTCACTTTGAGCCTATCTCAATTTTCTCAAACACTCTCAAGTTTTCCTATATTGAAGCTGGTAGGCAAGTCCAGGTACGAGTGACTTTAAGGGACATGGAGAAGGAAGTAGGGAATCCGGTCATATCGATTACTCTTCATAGGCCTGATGTGCACTGACAAAGAGTTTCCCTTAAAACTTTCCCCACCCAGGACAGGGGATGCCAAGCATCCCGTGGTGGACACATTTCTCAAGTCCGGTGGGTCCTCCCCATCCTGTCCATTCAGGTTTTTGCAGACACCTCATTTACTACTCCACTTACAATCCGGTGCTTGAAACACTGGATAGCATGTGTACACTCTTCAGAAGTAATGAGTTGTGAAAATACTTTGCAGATAATCCCAGACAGAAAAGGCTCACCTGAAAAATCTGATCTCATTAGTGATGCAGGCAAAGGAATATTCGATTCCAACATAAGCAGGATTTTGTGCTCACCTCGGCCTCCTCTTTGGTAATTTCCTGAAGCATAGGGAAGACTTCTGGGTGTGCCTTGAACAAGGGAAATAGAATGCCACCTTAGTGCTCCTGACCAGCCCTGGTTCTTGCTGAGGGCTTGCTCTGTGCAAGGCAGGCTTAGCTGACATTTTCATTCATTTTTTTTCTCTTTGCTCTGAATGGACAAAGCACTTCAGGGACCCATGATGCCTGGGGCTGAAGCCTGGGAATGATAAGGGGAAATGATTTAGATCTCAGTGTGAATAAATGTCTCTGAGAAGCTGAGGGCTGTGTTCCTCCTCCCTGTGACTAAGATTACCTGAAGCACCAAACAAAATGTTGCCCAGAGTTGAAAACTCCTGTTAGGTGAGAAGGTCCAGGATGTCTGCTCCACACCTTTCTTCTAGCCTTTTGCTCTACTGCCAAGGCTGAGCCTCTTGCAGTGCCATGGGGTAGGGTGGCGAGAGTGAACCTCACTTTGGGTTGATCTGGGTCAGGATCTTCCCCATCAGGAACTTCATCTTCTCCAAAAGAAAAAAATGATTTAGTTTCCTGCCTTCCTAAGAAATTTCTTTCTTCTCCCACATGGGCTAGCTCAGGTGTGCATGTTACAGGGGCTGCTGGGAGTGTGCCTTCTGGCTAGAACACTCGAGTCTTGAGAAAATGGCAGGACTTGGAATGTGTCCTGGGAAATATTTCACCTGCTGTGTGAACTTTGTCAAACAGCTTTATGTCTCTGTGCCTCTTTTCCAATTTCTGCAAGGCACTGTTTGCCATCCCTTCCCTTTCCTTACAAGAGGGACCAGAAGATAATGAGTATAAAACTATCTTGGGAAAAATCCATATATAATGAGCATGTATTTTGATCCTGTAAAGGCTGTATTATTGAAATTATTGAAAAGGCTTTTTTTTGTTGTTGAAAAAAGAAATGGAAAGGGATCATTAGCAATATGTGAAATGCCTTCATGTCATACAAGGTTTGGTCAGAGGTTGGGAGCTTTGCTTTTCTGTTCATTATTTGTACTATGTGTCATAAATAAAGCACTAGATTAAAAGCTAGCGCCAATGGGTTCTGTTATTATGTGGGAGGACTAGGGGGCTATGTCTACATTAAGACTGGATCAAATCAAGCACTTTCTACATGTAATTATTATGTTGTGAGGGTTTATTTTGTGCAGAAACCAAGAGGTTTTGGTGAGGTTGTGTTATAGTAGTAAGAATAATTAGATACGGAGAACACACTTTCCCACTTCTTGCTTTTGGTCACAGAGTTTCAATGAGGAAGGGAGACAAAGGAGAACAGATAGGGTAAACTTTAAAAAAGGAAGAGAAATGAAGATGCAGAAAGAGAAAGAAAGGTGGGCAGCCTGAGATTTCTGTATTTCAGTTTCTATTCAAAGAGAGAGAGCTGTCCAGCGATAGTCTACACATGGTCCTGGAGGGAGAGCAGTCTGTAATCTCAGGAGCTGAATATCTTGGTCTTTTCCTGCCCAAACAAAGGAACTGGAAACCTCCCTTCCTATCCACCGTCTCACTCATTTGCTACTTCTCTATGAACTAAAAGACAAATAAAGACTCCATCTCTTTCTGCAAAGGGCTTGCAATATGTGTGGTGAGGGGCAACAGGAAGATGCGGCTCTTTCTACCTTTGTACATATCTACAAAGGAATTTGCATTCCTGCATGCATGCATGCATTTATTTAACAGATGTTTCTGGGGCATCTACAGTATGCCAGATGCTGTTCCAGGCACTATTCAGGAGTGAACAAAAGAGATGAGATCTCTGCTTTCCTGAAGCTCCATTATGGTGGAGACACAGAAATAGAGAAATAAATAAATAGATAAATAGAGAAATAAATAAAAAATAGATAAATCAGGCGATTTCAGATAGCCCAGGGTGCCATGATGAGACCAAGTGAGATGAAACTAACACCAGAAAGTGAGTTAGTCATGAATGCAAGGGATGAGATGGGAGAGGTACCACCACAGTAAATAGGGCAATCAGGAAAATCCTTCCTAAGAATGTCTCCTCTGAGCTGACACTTAGATGATGAAAAGGACCCAGCCATGCACAGACAAGGCAAGGGCACTTCAGGTAGAGGCAACAGCAAGCTCAGAAACCTGACTATGGACAAAGTTTGGCATGTTTGAAATCAGATGAGAAGACAGAAGGAAAGAAAGGGCTGGGGTGGGAACAAATGCTTTGAAAATCCACTTGGCTCCACTCTGGATAGTTCCTGAGTAGCAGCCATTCATTCATGGATGACAGGGACCAAGGACCCATTAGACTGTCAGGCAGGAGCCCATTTGGCACCTCCTCACCCTCTACTTGTGGTTGAAACTGCCCTTGTCCACCTCGAGGGCCAGAGTACCATGGTATTATGCAGAGTCCTCTAAATCCAGGTGGTCCAGTTAGGAGGCTTAACAACTTACCCCATCTCTCTGTGCCTCAGACATTTGTAAAAATAATGACATTCTCCACTTCATAAGATTATTCTGAGCATCAAATCATCCAGTACTATGAGAGCAGTGTTGTCACAGTGTTTTTGTTATTATATCTCAAATGCAAGAGAGTGATCTTCTTGCTTTGTTGAAAAAGTATGCCCCTGCTCACTGACTGGCGGGAGGCTGGCTATGGTCACAGATGGCTTTTTCTTACACTTACAATACTTTGGACACAGAGTGCTGCTCATCTGTTTCAAACACCAAAGTCTTTATTAAGCACCTACCTGTGCCTGCTGCTCTGCAGAGCTGGAGCTAGAGGCACACAGTAGATGTGGCCCTGCCCTCTAGGATGTCACTGTCTAATCCAGACATCACAGGCACTGACAGAGATCAAGAACACGCAGTGGGTGGGCCCAAGTGAATTACAGTAATACTAGTACAAGAAAGAGAGGCACATTTAAAAGCGGGTAGTGGATGGGGTGCCTATTCAGAGAGATGGGGTGGCAGGGAAAATTTGCTACCTTTCCCCTAATTAGCCAGAGGAGCTTCTGTGTTGTTGCTGATGACCAAATGAGAAAAATTGGATTAGGCTGCAAGAAGAGATGAAGAGTCACATGGGTAACTTCACAAAGAGGTGAAACCACCTCCCAGGTGGGGCAGATGTGAAGTCTGGAGTTGACCCCAGGATGCTCTCCACCATGGCAGTCAGGAACAGGTGGAAGGGACCTGATCTGGATCTAATAGACAGCAGAAAATGAATACAGAGGGGTTTCACGGGCTAGGTTGCCTTCCTCGTTCTTCTGTGTCTGGCCTCCTTGGAGCTCTGCCTTCAGAGGAGGCAAGAATGCTATAGGATGTTCAATCAGTGTGTTGGGTTATTTTAGGGTTAGGAAAAGGGCTTTCAGATGACATTCTCTACTTCATAAGAGAATGAAGGGGGGAACCTGGAGACCCCAACATCCAATGAGAGCCCTGGGAATGAATCAAGAGGATTTTAGGAAGGATCCAAATAGTATACTTATTCTTGTAGGCACTGTAGTTTTACTTTACATTTATTTATACGTTTATTTTATTTGTGTATGTCTGTACAAAGAATAGACCTGCACCTGACATTTATCAGCTTTAGGGCAAGACTAAGTGGTGGCTCACATACCAGAGGCCTGTGTATTAAATGAAATGTTCGAACTTTCTTTCTTTCTCTCTCTTTCTTTTTTTCTTCCAGTACTGGGGATTGAACGCTGAGCTACATTCCCAGTCCTTTCTTATTTTTATTTTTTATTTTGAGACAGGGTCTCACTATAATTGCTGAGGGTCTCACTAAATTGCTGAGGCTGTTCTCAAACTTGTGATCCTCCTGCCTCAGCCTCCCAAGTGTCTGGGATGATAGGTATGTACCACTGCACAGGATTCAGCTGAAAAACTGTTAAATGCAATACAGTCTATCATTGCATCCTGACAGATGTACCTTCAAAAGCATCTGAAAGACAGGCTTGAATTTGGAGCTTTTGGATTTGTCTGAATTCTTTGATATCCAAATAGGAATGTCTGGCCTGTGGCCCATAGGCCACTCTGATTCTTTTTCTACCACTGACACTATTCTGCATGGAGGAATTTTGGATACACACACATAGATACTTCTGTGGGTTTGTCCAAGTTCTGTCTCCACCATCCCCTGAATGGTGGCTCTTTACCTTGTT
Source organism: Marmota marmota marmota (assembly GCF_001458135.2). Classification (NCBI taxonomy): domain Eukaryota; kingdom Metazoa; phylum Chordata; class Mammalia; order Rodentia; family Sciuridae; genus Marmota; species Marmota marmota. The sequence goes on along the minus strand of NW_026000005.1, from coordinate 33,911,297 downwards.
CCCCTGTCCTCCTAGGAGGGAAGTTTATGGACCTGAAGAAGAGAAACTTACAGGTCTTGGGATCAGGCTCAAGGCTGTTTGGGCAGGAATTCCAGGGTCCCAGGTAACTGGAGCACATTCCTGAAGTGGGGTGTGGCTACTGGACCCTACAGGCTCCTCCCCTGCAGGAGAAGTATACCTGAAGAGGGACTGGAGTGGGGTTTTCCAAAGTTAGGGACACTTCTGCCTGGGCCCAAGGGAGGCACTGCAAAGGGACTGCAAGAGGAAGTGACCTGTGCATGTTTGCTCATCACTGGGTCATCAGCTCTCAACCCAGTGCCTGGCATCTGCTTCATGCTCTGTAATTACTGACACATTTGCTCATTGAATAGGAAGCTCCACGGGCAGAGGAAGTGGAAAAAAGAGAACATTCAGGAGAAGAATATTTACTGGCGTCAAATGCTGAAAGTGTGCTTTGCAGAATGAGGGGAACAAAGGGCAGCGCGTTGGCCAGTGAGGAAATCTCCCAGAAGTCAACTTGGGTTTTGATATTAGAAAGAACTTTCCATCAAAGCTGTCCCAAGATACTATGGTCTGCCTTAAAAGAGGAATCATATGGTTGACGGGGACTAGATGACCCTCCAGATCTCTTCTGAGCCTGAGACTTTGAAATTCATAAGTGAGATTTTTTTGGGGGGTCCGGAGAGATATTTAATCTAAGCAGAAAGAAATGACCCTTCCTTCTTCACCAGTGCAAAGGCTCATCTCATGCCAGGACACCTTGTTCCAGTGTCTGTATTACATGGCATATATAAATGTGACTGCAGCAAAGATTTCAGAGAACAGTCTCTGTCCTGTGTTTATAGAAATCCCAAGCTGTTGGCAGTCATGTGATTGCTGCAATTGTGAATTTTTGCCATGCACCCACCATGACAGGACAGCGAGTCCTTCATGGCCAGTAGACTGTAGATCCCACATGGACTTACGGATAGAGAACCATCCCTGAAAAAGGGGAACCAGTAACTGGGGTCAACTTTTCCATAGTTGCCTTTTAGTTTCTACTCTCACTGGTCCTGGTTCCACTTAAACTGGAATCCCCAAGGACCCTTTCTTTATTCAAGGCCCTAAATGATGCTCTGTTTAATGAGAGTTGGCATAAGAAACGTGGTATAAACCCCACTGTCAGATTCCTGGCTATTTCACAGATTTATGTATCTGTCACTTACGTGTGTGCATGTCACACGACACATGAATAAAACATGGAGCGTGCCTGTCTCACATTCACAGACAGAACTCTGGATGGGCGGTGGGGAGACTCCTGATGTCTTGCCAGTTGTGGAGCAGTTCTCCAATCAATTGTCTGTCGATCCGCCACAAAGTGGTCACTGTGGAGTGATCCTTCACTTGCCAGCCTCCAGCAGCTTGGGGTGCTGAGCTAATGTATTGGGTGTGGCTTCTAGCTGAGTCTCTCATAGAGTTACTTAATAAGGCAGGCAGAGCAAGAGGTTGTGAAATATGGATTTCAAAAGAGCCAGGGAAAAGAAAGGAACGATATTGGGAGTCTCTCTCTGCTCCCTTTTCCAGCTCGTACGCAGAGAAGCCCAGCTGTGTCCTGTGAGCTGGGGGAGGGGAAGGAGGCTGGAGGGGGAGGAGATTCTCAAAGAAGTGTGGGAATCAGTGAGCTGTTTCTTACTTGCTGGGAACGGGGCCAAGTTGGAAGTGAGCCCGGATGTAAAGGAGCTGGCAAGCAAATACTGTATGGCCTGAGCCATATACCACCCCCCTCCTGAGGTGCATTGTATGTAAGCTAGGATTTGTGTATGTATATCACACACAGAACACACTTGACACCTCCTCTGTGTATCTAAGAGCAAAAGCAGGGTGCAGGGGCTGGGGATGTGGCTCGAGCGGTAGCGCGCTCGCCTGGCATGCGTGCGGCCCGGGTTCGATCCTCAGCACCACATACAAAGATGTTATGTCTGCCAATAACTAAAAAATAAACATTAAAAATTCTCTCTCTCTCTCTCTCCTCTCTCTTTAAAAAAAAAAAAAAGCAGGGTGCACACAGGGGATACTGCTTCCTGACAAAATAACAAAATTGAATAAATTACTATTGGAGTCCCAGGTAGATGCAAACTGGCAAGGGAAAACAAAAGGAAAATCTGGCAACATAGGTTCTGTCCAACTTTGTGATCCAAGGAGGGACTTTGTGTGCCATAAGAGGACAACCAGGCCTCAATCTTGGGCCCAGCTAATTGCTCTCCTAAGGATTTCTCCAGGGTCTGTCCACAGAAGAAAGGAGGACAGATTAAATCATTTCCCTCCTTTATGGAAAGATTACTTTGGCTGGGGTTGAAGCGAATCAACATCCAAAGAACCCTCTTGAAGCCACCCCAGCGGCTAGCAGAGGGCTCTGCATACATCAGGGACTTAGTATTTGTTGATCCTTTTCCTTTCTCCTGGCACACGTTCATTCCAGATAAACAGTGCTATCTTTGGTCCCTACTATATCATGGCATAAAGTATAATTGCATGTGTGTGCGCACTTGTACAGGTGTGTGTATAACAAGTTCAAATGCCAAATAAGCAGGATATGGATGATCTCTTGAGATCCCATCCAGCCCCATTTTGTGATTCTATAATGACAAATAGTGATGATTTCTCATCCTAATAATCGTAGTGGTCATTACTTCAGCTTGAGACCACTTGACCCGCAACAGACCTTCCCTCACTCTATTGTGGAATGATGGGAAGAAGATAGATCTTGAAGACAGAAGGGCATGGATTTCATTCCCACTTTGGATTTTTCCCAGTTGAGTGATCTTGGGCTACTTATTTAACCTTCCCTAGACCTAGATTTCAAGGTTCATAAAACAGGGATACAATCCTGAGTTTGCACACTTGTAAGGAGCTGACATGCTGTTTTAAAGATGGAGACATATATATCAACTGCTCATGAAAGGGAAGTGATATTTACTCCCTCCCATCAGTGTGTCTCCAGGACCAGAAGTGGGGCCTCCAGGTTACATGGCTGCGTTTCCTACTACCTGACTGGAGCCTTCAAAAATCAGACCCTTTATGGGCTTGGATCACAGTAGAATCCCAGTTGATGGTGTGCCTGACCCATCAGGAATGTGGCTCTAGGCACAGTGTCTCTGTTCAGCGGATGCTCTGCCTCTGTGTTGCCTGACTCAGCTGAACTCTGTCCTCTCCTCCTTGAGTCCTTCATTCCCAATAGAGTTGTCTTTATCTGTCTCCATCAGCCCAGGGCCTGACAGATCTTTATTAAGCAGTGTTCTCTGCTTGGCAGCAACTGTGCAGGAAGACACTTGCTGGAGGCTGAGTCCCCAGAGGCCTGGGGCAGACCAGGCATGCTGAGGAACATGAAGAGGAAGTGGCAGCAGAAATGCTTGCCCTGCGTGCGACAGCAAGATGCTTACATTCAGGGTCATCCCTAGATGAATTTTTCAGGAAATCTGGAATGGGACAGAAACCCCCAGCGATGTTAAATAATATTGATCTGCATTGAGAACGTTGCTCCTCTTCAGTTTCCACTAGTGCCTTGTGATTCTGTCCAGGAGAAACATCTCTCTGTAGTAACAATATGTCTTTTAACACCTTTCTAATGCTGTCAAGATTTTTCGTAAACAAAGAGAGGAGGTGCCAGACTCGGAGCCTTTGGACACACACCAATATCCAGCTGGAACGAGTTCATCTTGTTTTGTTTATATTTGTGTGACTATTATTTTTAGTAGACTTGAGTCTTTAGAGCAGTTTTGTGTTCAGGGTGAAACTGAACAGAAAGTACAGAGCATTCCCATGCACCCCTGCCTCCTGTTGTCACATCTCCCACCAGAGTGGTCCATTTGTCATGACTGATTAACCAACATTGATACTTCATTATCTAAGTTTAATTTTTAAAACCATTTTTTTTTTTGTGGTACTGGGTATTGAATCCAGGGCTTCACACATTCTACCACTGAGCTTTATCTCCAGCCCTTTTCTTTTTATTTTGAAACAGGGTCTCCTTATGTTGCTGAGGCTGTCCACAGATTTTCAATCCTCCTGCCTCAGCCTCCCAAGTTGCTGGGAATACAGGCGTACATCACCACACTCAGCAACATATCATTATCACCCAAAGTCCAAGGTTCACACTAGGCTTCATTCTCCGCTTTATACTTTCCAAGCATTTTGACAAATGTATAATGGCTTGTCTCCACTACTAATCATAGAGAACTGTTTCACTGCCCTAAAAATCCTCTTGGCTCATCCAGCTGTTCACACCTCTGCTTCCACCCCCAAACTCTTGGCTGTGCAGTTTGGCCTTTGTCAGAATGTCAGTCATAGAGTTGGAGCCGTATGGGTGTGTAGCATTTTCAAATTGCCTTTTCAGTTAGTAACTGTATTTCAATTTCCTCCCCGTCTTTGTGGCTTACTGTTTTTGTTTTGTGGGCTTGATAGAACATTCTTTTTAGCACTAATATTTCATTGCATGGAAGTCTTATAGTTTATCTCTTCTTTTATGGGAAATGATACCAGCTTTTCATTTATGGTAGTAACAGAAAGTCTCCCTTAGGATAAATTTATTGAAGTAAAATTGTGAGACATTTAAAGACAAGTGTTAAGTTTGAAGGAAATGAGGTATAAGTAGACTACATCAAAAATGTAAATGACGGAAGTCTCAGTGATGCTGGCTTGGGATGTACATCTTTAAATAGTTCTGAAACATTTGTGGATACTACAGAGTACCACAGGAAGGGGATAAAATCCAGAGTTCCAGGCCAGGTCCCTGAGTGGTAGCCTGGAATCTGCATTTTCAACCATTGGCTTTGGCAATTCCATGGCAGGTGATTACTTCAGGAATACTGTGTATTAGTTGGCAGGCCAATGGGGAGAAGAAATGTGCCCTTCAGACCTGACTGAGGTGCTCAGACAGACAAGGAACAGGGGTGGGGGCACTGGAGGAGGAGGGAAGAGTTATATTGGAGTGCACATGTGACCAAGAAGTAAGTGACATGTGTCACCCAGGGCAGAGCAGAAAGGGGTGGTTCTTGCATCTCCCTCGCCTTCCCTGCCTCAGTGATCTGAGAGCTGCAAGTTCCAGATGGTAGAGCCACCATCTGGAGTCTAACCCACATGGGACTGTGACATGAGGGAGATGCTCACTTTGATTGCCTTAAGACACTGAGGTTTGGGTGTTTGTCTGTTACCCAGCTAATGCTAATTTCCTGACTACTCCAACCATCAATTCTCACTCCTGAGTTATGTTTGGAGGGTGTTTGAATGAAGTCAAATCAGGGGCTTCCCTGGGGAAGTCCAAGAATCCCAGAGCAGAGCAACAGATGGTAAACAGTTCCATCCCTCACGACTCGCTAAGTACCAACGACTCAGTGCCTCACTTGGATGACACATTGCTTTTGCCTACAACTCCCTGGTTGTATCTAGGAACATGGCTGTGCCTAACAGCAACAAGGATGGGGAGTGGAATTCTCCCGGGTGCCTGGAAGGACAGAACATTCTGAATCGAATGAGCTCTAGCAATCTCTCCCTCAACAGTAGTAGTACTGCTCTCTTAGGGTAGTTGGGAGTTGAATGATAGGACACATGTCACGTTCAACTCAGAAAGCACTCAGTAAATGTTAGTCATTATTGTTATTATTTCCTTGTTTATTTTATTGTTTTTAATATTTTTTTTAGTTGTGGATGGAACTTTATTTTATTTATTTGTATGTGGTGCTGAGAATCGAACCCAGTGCCTCATGCATTCTAGGCAAGCGCGCTACCACTGAGTCACAACCCAAGCCCTATTTCCTTGTTTATAAAAGGAGGAGGTTGTGCTTAGGAATACTCAAACCCCTTCAACCTCAGCTGTTCTCATTTGTGCCATATCAGAGGAAGAAACAGAAGCCAGTGCTGGTAGAAATCCAATATCTCCTTCCTCCAAAAAAAAAAAAAGAAGTCTCCCTAGAACAATAACCCTAGAGCAGAACATTAAAGACTGAATTGGGGAAAGAGTTTGGAAAGTAGGAAATGAAGATTGTTCCAGGCATAGGAACCATGGAAACAAAGAGTCAAAGACACTTTTGGAAAAAATTAGCATGGTGGATAGGAACATGGGGCCTTTACGCTTGACCTTGACCTTAGCTAAGAGGCTAGACTTGAGGTTTTCAGAGTCAGGCCTTCAAATCCCAGTGTTGCTGTGCAGATAAGTGACCTTGGATGAGTGTCTTACAGACTCTGAATCTTAATTTCCTCCCTGTAGAATGAGAATGATAATAATAGTACCTACCCCAGACACTGTTGTGAGGTTCAACATGTCAAACTCTAAGCATAGTGTGGAATGAAAGCATGCAATAAAATCACAAACACACAGTAAACATCTGCTTTTGACGATGTTATCTGACTTTGCCGTTCTCCATGGTCCTCAAACTGATAATTTCTGCTTTGGTCTGAGTGCGTCTTTGGGCTGTTGACCACAGCAGGAACTACCTACATGTCACAGGATAGGCAGAACTAAATAGACTCAAGCATTACCTGTCACTGTCTAACAAGTATCTCACAGCCATGCAAATGATTCTTCAAGTGTATAGGAAAGCCTCATGATGAACAAAACCAGAAGCATCCTTCAATGTAGTGTAACCTTATGTCAATAAACTTATTCTCAAACAACATATACTCAAAGGATAACTATAGTCATTTGAGGTTTTGTGGAATTTTTTGAATATTAAAGAAGGTCCAAGTTGAGGGATCTTCTACAAAGTAACTGGCTAATACTTTCCAAAAGTGTCAAGGTCTTGAATGATGAATGAAGGAGCAACTGCTCTAGATTGGAGGAGCATAAGGAGGGATGATACAATGTGTTATCATGTGTTCTCTGGATGGGATTCTGGACCAGATAAAAGACCTATGAGATAAGGTGTGTAGATTGGTTAGAAGTCTTATATCAAGGTTAAACTCCTGGTTTTGGTTATTGTATTATGGTTATGTAGAATGTTAACCTTTGGGGAAGTTGGGTGAAGGGTATATGAGAACTCTTCATGCTATTTTTAAAAATAAGTTTGAAAGTATTTCCAAATTAAAAACTTAAAAATAAAGATAATTTAAACAGAGAGGTAGTTTCTCAGACTTGGAAAAATCAGAACTCACTAGTGGAGAAAAAGGGTATGGACATAGTGGTTAGAAATACCTGGATTATAATCCAGGATCTAACATTTACTAGCTCTTCCTCTTTGGGAAAATCACTAATTCCTCTGAACTTCATGCTCTATCTGTAACATAGAGTTAAAAATAAATACTATATAGAATTGTTTTGAGAACTTGAGCAGACAACACCTTGCACAGAGTATAAAAGGAGCACAGGGAAAATGTCAGTTCTCTGTCTGGTGTCTCCTTCTCCCATTGTCCAAAGTGGATGATAAACAGGCTCCGCTCATTTCCCCAGGTGTGAGTACTGTGTGCTAAGTGCTTTGAGATTGACAGGGTGATACCTGAGTAATGCAAAGTGTTGCGTGGGCAGGAAAGTTTTCCTAATGTGGGATCTTAAGCATGTAAACAGAGTTAATAATCATCAGCATAAACAGCGTTGGCCATTATATGTTGTTCTTTAACACTTTTTAACCTGACACCCCAAAAGGGGTGATTTGGCACACTCAGTACTTGTGGGCTGTATATTTTGAATCATCCTGTGGCGATCCCTCCAGGAGCCCCAGATTTAAGCCTCTATGGAGCAATGTGCTACTTTAGAAAGAAAAGCTTTCCAGGCCTGGGGCACTTAGCTCTCCAGTGTGTTTAGAAAGCAAATGCCAAAGCCAGGCAGTGGCAGGTGAGTGAGAGCAGGCATGAGTGGGTGTGCGGGGGGGGGGGTCACTCCCTTTGTGTGTGTGCTTGTGGGTGGGAGTGAGAAGTTGGGGGGTAGGCATATGTCTGAGCATGAAATACAGAATTTAATACAGAAGAAAAAGGCTCTCAGGGGTTGGTCCATTTGGCTGCTTCTGCCACTTATGCATCTTTGTTCCAAAGAGCCCAGAGGCTCTGGTCTTTGGAAAGTCACTGCAGACATTCCACACAATGGAATGTTGCAGTGACTTTCCAAGCAACAACTGCCTTGTTGCTTGCTTTGAAGGACTGTACAGTATGATTTCAAAGATTTTTCATCCCCCCACAAAAAAAAAACCTCCCATTTATTGGGAAATGACCCTAGAAAGGAGTTCCTTATGAGTTCAATTAATTTCCATTTTCCCCAGGAAAGTAATGCAAGTCAAAAAGTGTGTGTTTGACATGATGCCTGGAATTTGCCTCAAAATAACCCAGTGACTACAGATGAAACGAGACTGGCCCTGTATACAGTTGCTGGTGCTGGGTGAGATTCATTCTACCACTAGTCTCCCGACGCTTACGTGTGTTTGAAATTTTTCATAATAACACAATGAAGATAATAATCTAACATTATCATTATTATCTAATAAAATATTATTATGAAGATATTATTATCTGGTTAATGTGATTGTTTGGTTAATGTGTTAGTCATTTGTTCATTGCTATGAAAACCCTTGAGAAAAATCAACTTGGAAGAGGAAAGATTTATTGTGGTTCACGTGTTCAGAGGTTTCAGGCCCAAGTCAGCTGGTTCCAAGGCAGAAACATCATGGCAGAAGGGCGTGGTGGAGGCAAGCTGCTCAGCTCCATCAGATGGAAAGCCAAGTGGGGGAGGGGAAAAGATCTATTCCCCAAGAGCATGTCCCCAGTGACCTACTTCCTCCAACAATGTCCACCTGCCTACAGTTTCCACCTCCTCCCAGTAGTCCCTTCAAGTTATTAATCCATCAATGGATTACTCTACTGATAAAGTTAGAGCCCTCATGACCCAATCACTTCTCAAAAGCCCTGATCATTGCTGCCCTGGGGACCAAGTCTTCAGCCCACGAACTTAGTGGGGACATCTAGATCCAGATCATAATAGTTAATAATGAGGTTGCCAAAAGACAAGCATTAAATAGGTTTTACAAAAAGGACAGGTGGAACTAGCTGAGGGTAGACAAGATAGGTTTGGGCACACTTCTACTGAAGAACCAGGGCATTTCATCAGTTTTGCTCCATGAGGAGAATACAGTGAAGACCTCTCGAGGGATCTTTTACCCTCAAAGGTTGTAATGTAAATATGAAAATATTTTATTGCTCATTTCCTTTCTGGCCACCAGGTCTGATGGTAGCAAAAGAACCAGTGTGACTGTTCACTCAGTAGACACTGAATGAACACAGCTGGGTGCCATGCCCTGGGCATGCAGAGGTGAGATGGGAGCTCAGCATGTAGTACCAGAGACGGGTGTGCTAAGACACCATCACAGGACAACACAACAAGTGCCTCAGACTAGAGTTATGTGCACTGTGTTTGGCTCAGGGGGCTAGTACTGCTTGGGAGAGCTGGAGTAGGGACACCAGAGAAGCTGACCTTTGAGTGGCCCAGTTTGGGCACGAGTAGGTGGACAGGCAGCTAAGGGAATTCTCCAGGTGGAATGAGCACCTGAGTATGGCAAAGGGAGGTCGACCCCAACTTCCCACCAGAAACATCCCCCTTTCCACCTGGCCTAATCCGCCATCCCTCTCGTTGCTTTTCAAATTGTCCTGCTATGTTTTAGGACCCAGTATGGTTTTCCTCCGAGAAGTGGTTGGTTGCAGAGGGTGCAAGGGCAGGGCCTAGACAGGACAGGGGCTTGTTTATTCTTCTTTAGTGACTGCCCTGACAATGCCAGATCTTCTAGGCTTGGTCCTCATGGTCTTTCTGGTCCTAATGGCCTGATGGTTTGGCTGAGTTTGGGGCCACTGTCTGAGAAGAGGACCTCCACAGAAACCTTGTTGGTTGACTGGAATTTTTATCTGGAAGTTTCCAAAGAGTCTTGAAAGAAACTTTACGACGGCAGAAGCTTCCTTGTTCTCCAACTTGTGAAGAACCCGATTTCTGTGGTTGGGAGGGAAGAGCAGAAATTAGGATCCTAATCTTTAAAAATGAGAAATCAGTATCTAGAGAGGTGAGATGACATGCCTAAGACAGGGAAACAGCAGTGACTAAGTCTGCACCCTACAGGAGGAAGAAATGTTTCCTTCTTCTTCCTTTCCAGTCTCAGAACTATGGACTTCCTAACATGTTAATAATATATTGTCACAAAGTACAGAATGTTTAGAGAATAGAAAAGAACAGGGAGGAGAACGGATCGGAGTAGAATGAGTTTATGGTCAATTTTATTTTCCAGTGAACTTTTTGGAGCTAATCCTATAACTAATTTTAATCTTTACAGTTGAAAATCTTTAGAAAATGCGCAGTACTGCACTTTAGCAAAGTGCAGTACATTTAGACGTTGCCCCAAATTTCTTTTACGTTAAGAGATTGTTGTTTAACGCTGGGCTCTGTGGTTCTAGAAGGCACAGGAGACAAAGTTCTAGCTTTAGAGACCACAGGATATCTCATAGAAGCTGGTGGGTGGATTTTATTTAAACAACTTGTTTTATCTTTCTCCCACGTGAGTGGAGTACAGTATCTAGTTCATTCATTCAGCAAAACTTTGTTGAGCAACTGCTTCGGGTCAGAACTATGGAGGATTCTGGAGACTATAGTGACTCCTGTTCTGCTGGAGCTTTGCCAGTGATGTGACTGCAGGTGGGACGAGTGAGATACAGTAGAGGTCAGGAACAGGATTGTGGAAGAACTAGGGAGTATAGGCTGGAGGACCAGGGCAGGCTGCTCAGTAGAGGGGATGACTATGGTGGGCCTGAAGTTGGCCAGTGGAAGAGAGTGGAAGGCATTCCAGGCAGAAGGAAGGGTTTTGGAAAGGAGTATCATCCCCAGGAGGAATGGAAAGATCCAGTGTGCTTCAACACACAAGCACACACTCACTGTCTTTCCCAGGCACTGTGACCTGTGGAGTTTCATCTGCTTCCCTGGAGCATTGGAGCATCGGCTGTAGTAGCTGTGAGTTTAATTTAACTTGGAAACTTCCTCTGTGAAAGGGGGTTGTGGAGATCCCTCCAATAGGTTGCCGGGGAGTGTAACAGGTTTACAAAGCGGGGTACAGAAACTCAAGAATTTCAAATTCTAAAAGTGCTGAGGTCCATGCAGTGCTCTTGATAAAGAGTGTCTCATTCAAGACCCAGGCACATTTTTATTTCAGATCTCTCACCTATAAGCTGTTTTCTGAAGAAAAAAACAAAAGACAGTGTCAGGCAAGTAGCATCTGCCGTGTGGTTTGTCCAGACCTTCAGCTTATCCAGTTTTCCCCAAACTCCTCAGGGCTCGCTCATATCTGCAGGGACTCAGGACCAAGGTGCCAGGTCCGCCTTTCTTTTTCTTTTTAAAATTATCATTTCTCACTTGCCATCATCATTTTTACTACCTAGCCTCATGCTAGAAGATGTCAGGAGGTTTTGTCACTTATAAAATAATGTAGAATTTTATTTTTTAGTTCTGAGAATTGAACCCAGGGGTGCTTAACTACCAAGTTACATCCCCAGTTCTTTTTTTTTTCCCCATTTTTAAATTTTCAGACAAGGTCTCACTAAGTTGCTGAGGCTGGCCTCAAACTTGCAGTCCTCCTTCCTTAATCTCCTGAGTCACTGGGATTACAGGTGTGAGCCGCACCCAGCTAGAACAACACACTTTGAGAATGGGACCCTCCTTCATTTTTGAGATAAGAGAAATAGGGTTCAAAGAGGGTGAGTGATGTGTCTGTATCACTGTTATCCACAGACACAGTGCTGGCCCAAACAATGCAGTCATGAGCAAACAGGCAAGGCCTCCACTCCCATGGGCTTCACAGTCTGAAGGTAAAGTTCAGCAGGATTATGGGGCTTCAGGTTCTGAGAATGGTCCAGTTAGACTCCAGGTAGCCTTGGCCACTGGGTGAATTGCTCCAGCTTCTTAGAATTCCACTACAGCTTGTGCTGTCCTCCTACTGACATGACAAGCCTTCATCCTCTCAGATAATATCAACAAATTTCTTGACCAACTTTCCAGTCCACTGCATTTCGGCCCCAGACATTCAAAGATGCTCTTTTTCTTGCACTTGATGAAGTCTGTCGTGCAGTGGACCTCCATGGGAGCATTATCTGCCTGTGCTCTCTAAAAACTCTGTGGCTTCTGAATAAGTAATGATGACTGAGGTGAGCATAAAGGGTAAAAGTGCAGCTTTTATGCTCCAGGAATAGAAGAAGGTCTTCTAGAACACAACCATGAAATAGAGATTATCATCCCTTTGGAAGAGAGGTCCACTCGGAAGGCAAGTAACTTGTTTGTTGGTTATAGGGCTGGGGTTTATATTTAGGACTCCTGGCTGCAAGTTCAATGCTCTTTCTACTACTTAATTACATTAAATTAATTGTGCCAAGCATAGTGCTGGCCCTTAGATTACAGGTAAATAAATATGTATCCTTCTCTCAAGAACTTTTTAGTCTAAACAGAGACAAATGTGTAAGCAGTAATTGTCATGAAGGTCATGGTAGAGAGATGTCCTGGATGTAACATGGGTAGAAAGGAGGGAAGGGCCAACTCTGCTTGAGTGAGCAGAGGCAGGTGGATTCATAGACCAAAGAACAGAATCTCCAGCTAGTGGTAGGAAAATGGGCAAGTGCTCACAGAGGTGGCTGCAGTTGGGGGCACTCCAGCACTTACAGAGATGAGGCGGCATGGTATAAGGTAGTGTTGGGTCACAGTGATGTGATGTAGCACGGTGTGGCAGCATATGAAAGGGAGTACCCATGAAGAGTGTCAGGAAACCGCTGGACAAGGACCAGAGGTCTCTGAGCATGCTCATTTTGTCATTTCCCTAAGGCATTTCTGCAGTGAAGAGGTTGGTAAAACATCTGGCCCCCCTTTGTCCCAGTAATAATTAGGGGCTCTGTGCAGTTCACTTTCATGCTTCTCATTGTCATGGAAAGAGTTAAATGCCCTCAGCACAGTGACAATCAGGGATAGCCTGGGTTCATCTCCCCAACTTCCCACCAGGTCCTCTGGCCAGTTCCATGGCCTGCCATTTGTCAACTACCACCTTAGCTCTCCTCTTTTCACTCCATCCCAAGTCTTCCTTCTCCTTGGGACTTCCGCTCCCTCTTCCTTCACCAGCCTAAACCCCCAACTCCTCCACAGCCTACCTCCCATATCACCACCTCCACAAGGCCTCCCCCACTGCACCTCAGCTTATCAGGCTGCAACACTTTCCCCCTGCAGGCTGCCCTCCCTGTCACCAGAACGAGTGTACCTCCATTTCCTTCTGGTAACTATGGAGTCAAGGGGACTTGTTTGGCATGTCCAGTTCCCTTCATATTGTCCACTGTGGCTAGCAGTTGTAGGGGCTCAAGAAGGTAATGCAATTAATGCAATCCAAGTAAATTAGATATCTGAGTACTTTCACAGATACATTCCAGATAAGCATTTGTCCTTATTTGCTAAGGTGTGAGGTAGGAGACGAGCTATGAAACATGTTTTTTTCCATCTCTGTAGCTGGCACATACCTCCCAACTGGCACATTGGGCACATACTCTGGTGCCCACTCTGGGAATCTGTCAGGGAGTGTCCACACAAGCCCCGCCCTCAAGGAGCCTACCTTCTTGCTGTCCGAAGCAGAAGCCTGAGAATAGCAAAATGGCCCAAATTGGGAGACATTCAGCAAAATAACTGATCAATAGTCTTCCGGGATATCAGAGTCCTGAAAAGGAGAAAGGCGAAGGACTGTTATACATACTGGAGACAAGGAATAAATAACAATAAATGCAACCTGAGATCCTGAAACCAGAATAAAGGATATTAATATAAGCTGGTGGAGCTCAAATGGGGTCATTAGTTGGTGCCATAATTTCTTGGGTCTGATAATTGTACAGTGAATGTGTTTAGTGTTAACATTGGGACAGATTTAATGGCAGACAGGTGGAAACCACATTATTTTTTGGAGGCGGGTACCAGAGGTTGAACTCAGGGGCACTCGGCCACTGAGCCACATCCCCAGCCCTATTTTATATCTTATTTAGAGAGAGGGTCTTACTGAGTTGCTTAGCGCTTCACTTTTGCTGAGGCTGGCTTTGGATTTGGGATCCTCCTACCACAGCCCCTCGAGCAGCTGGGATGCACCACGATGCCCAGAAGGAAACTGCATTATTTTTGCAACTTTTCTATAAGTCTAGAAATAGTTCAAAACATAAACAATCCCTGAGCATAGTCCTCAATCCCTCTTTTTTTACATTCACTTTTTTTCCATTAAGGACATTTTTCAACCAATGCCCTTGTTCTGTGGCTTTTACTTCTCAGATATCTCTTCAACCATCCATTCCTGTGTCTAAACTGCTGTCATCTTCCATTGTATCTTTCCTGGAGATATTGAGCTCCTTCGGGTTCAGAGGAGCCATGCTCTCTTTGTGGACCTCCATTGCCTCTCCTTCAAAGCCCCTCACCTACCCTTCTCACCTGGAGAACTTCTTTCATCCTTCAGAAGTCCCTGGCCCTGTCTGTGGGCTGGGCCTCCTCCTGCAGCTTCTGCGGACACTACACTCACTGTGCACTCACTCACCTCATGTTGTCACTTCTGTATTCCCCTCCAGACTGTAGTCCCTAGGGGAGCAGGTGTTGTGTCCACGCTGGGACCATCGCTTCCCAATACCTTACATGGAGGCTGGCACACATTCAATGAATTTTTGTTGAATGAATGAACCAACATTTTTAAGCATTAAAAGTACACACAAAACACCAAAGATCCTCATTCTGTGTGTTCACAAGAGATTGGCAGGTGCCCAGGAAGCAGAACACCTTACCATCAAGGGTGTGTATGTGAGCGGAGGGGTGGGGGAACAAGTTCAAATTGTTGCTTAACATAGGCACCAACCATTACATTCTGATCAGAACTGACATAGATCCCAGGATGTGGGACTTACAGTGCTAAAACTGGGACAGTCCCATGGACCATTGGTCACCCCAAAGAATGCTCCAATTCATTGCTTTGTAAACTGTTAAACCCAAGAGACAGCACTCAGGTGCTGAAGCTGCTTGTGTAGTGGAGAAGCATTTGATGACTGGTTGATTGGGCCTGTTTACACACTCTGGGAACTAAGAGCCAGCAGCTCTTTGCCAGGCCTCTTAGAAATAAGGAGGTGTGATCTCTGAGACCCCCCTATTTAATCTCACATAGGGCAGGCAAGCCAGGGTCGGCTTAGATCTCTCGTACAAAGCAATATCTCTAGCACAGGGCTTTCCAAGACTTCAGTATGGATGAGTAGCCTAGCATCTTTGCTAAACTATGGATCCTGATTCTGCAGGTGTAGGGTAGCGCCCGAGATTCTGCATTTTTTATAGGTACCCAGGCCAGGGGACTTCTGGTCCACAGACAATGCTTTGAGTAGCAAAGGATCAGTGGTTCTCATCCTTAGGTATGAGAATTTTCTGGAGGAATTTTTGGTGTCCAGCCATGAAACCAGAGCAATTAAGTCATTTTCTAGGGTGGGACCAGTCATCAGTATTTTTAACTTTTCCCAGCATTTCCAATGTGCAGACAGGACTGCAAATCCCAGGAAGGGGAAGTAGAGAAAAATATCACTTGATGATAAAGGCTGATTGATTGGTCCAGATGGGCTAGGCTGCGCTGTCAAGAGATTCATTGGAAGTTGAATCAGAAATCTAAAAGAGGGAGCTTATTTTGGAAAGCCTAGAGGCAGTATTATTTAAAAAAAAAATCAGGGTATAATGGTTTGTGTTTTTTTGGCATCGAGCAGGGACCCACCAACATTTCCTGAGCCCTTAGTGAGATGGTGGCCATGCGCAATTATGGAGTGGGGAGGAAAAGGGAGAGAGCAGAGACCTCCCAAAACCAGAGAAGCACAGGTTTCAGACCAAGTCATCTACATCGGTCCTCTGACTATTTAATATCTTTTATTTCCTTGCTTGTTGATGCTTCCTAGTAGCTGTTCCAGATATTTCCCTTTCACTTCAAGTTGCCAAGCAGATGACCTTGCCTCCTACTTTACTGACAAAGTTGGAGTCCACCATTCACATTCCACCGTCTTCCTCCTTCCACTTACCATTACTCTCTCAGCCTCTGCAATTGTCTCTCTTTATCTAGCCTGTCCCTTTCCCTGTTTGGAAAGAAGCATGCTGCCTCTTTCCCAAGGTGACCCCACAGTGGTGCTCTTCCATCTCCACGTGGACTTGGCTTCATCCATTGCAACCCCACTTGGACATCTGCAGTCCCTTCCCCTCCACCGGCTCCCTCTCCTCTGCACACAGTGCCAGTGTCTGTAATACCCCTCTCTTTCATCTCCTCATGCCCTGGTTTCCATTTCCATTGCTGATTTAAAATGTTCTTTGGAAGGTCTCCGATAACCTAATTGTAAACATCAGTGCCTCTTAGAAGACCCACCCTCCTCTCCTGATTCCCCCCTTCTCGATCAGGTACCTTGCTCTCTTGGTTCTCTTTTTCTTAATTTCTGTGTGCAGTGCCTAAGAGGACCAGCTGCTCCATACCAGCCTGCTTCTGGTAAAATCCTGTGTCAACTTCCTTCTCCACCCGTGGTGATGAGATCAATGGCATGATTGAAACACAGCCAGCATTTTCCCATCCCATTCCCCAAATAGAGCAGAATAGGACAGAAAAAATCAGAGCACACTACATATAGGAAGCATAAGTA
This sequence comes from Marmota marmota marmota, assembly GCF_001458135.2. Classification (NCBI taxonomy): domain Eukaryota; kingdom Metazoa; phylum Chordata; class Mammalia; order Rodentia; family Sciuridae; genus Marmota; species Marmota marmota. Next base: position 33,894,665 of record NW_026000005.1, on the reverse strand, counting down.
TAGTCACCTGTCGCCGAACACCATTTCAATGGTTCCAATAATGGACCACATATGCAATGGTGGTCCCATAAGATCACCTTGCCCAGTGAAGTCACAGTCATCTGAGCTTGTGTAAATACATGATGTGATGGGCACACACGGATGAAATTGCCTAGTGGCACATTTCTCAGGATATATTCCCATGGTTAAGCAAGGTGTGACTGTACTGTGTACTTTAGCTACGGATGACTTTAAAAGTTGGGAACTTTCTGTGCTAGTTTGCCCTTCTGTACTACCAAGCTGGGAAGTAAGAACGACACTTCCCAGACCTCTGTAAGGAATGCAACACTTCTAAGATCAAAGTAAGCCTATCTTCTACTAAACTGAGCCCTCTCCCAAGTTCTCTATATTGCTAATGGTTTCACCGGGATGCTCTGTGACTCCCCTGCCCCGCATTCATACTGAATTGGTCACAAGGACCACTCGAGGACCCAGCGTTCCCTCCCCGGTATTCCTCCCCATTTCTACTGCAGTTATAGACAGAACTGCTCAGACCCAGACAGCGCTCCCAGCTGCTCTTCCCTCTCTAGTTTCTCCAAGCCTTCCAGCGTTTAGTTAGAATCCCCACTGTCATCTCCTAGCTGCCTCAGGAACACCTGGGGACATTTCTAAGCTTTAATATCCTTACCTGCAAAGTGGAAACTCAATACTTTTCTCACAGGACAGTTGTACAGAGATACAGAAAGAAAACACACACACACACACACACACACACACACACCTCTATCTGCCTACCTACCTAGGGGTGGATAAAGGATCCTTAAGAATCTGGCACAAGTTGGACCTCAGATATTAGCCTCCAGTTTCGGCCACTGTGGATCCCCTATTCTCCAGGGTGATGGTGAGAGGTACCTGAGTTAAGATGATGAAGCCAAGAGCATGGAGCACGCATGATGGAAACAGTGAATGTATAAGAAAAGACTAGAGCTCCTCTCTCAGCCCCACGAGGATACAGCAAGAAGGCAGCCTGCTGCAAGCCACGCAGAGAGGCCTCACCAGAAGCCAACCATGCCAGCACCCTGATCTTAGAGTTCCCAGCTTCCAGAACTATGAGAACTAAGCATCTGTTGTTTAAGCCACCCAGTTAGTGACATTTTACAACAGCCCAAACTAAGGTATCTGCTACCAAACCATCTATAGCTCCCTATTGTTTACTGATTAATGTGTCTCAGCTCTGTTCTTGTCCCCAGCACGTCCTCCAACCTGCTCACAGCCTTCCACTTCTGCCGTCACTTTCCTTGTCCTTTTGGGCAGGGGGACAATGTGCTGTTCCCTCCGATAGTCACACATGCTCCCATTACTGAGCTCTCTTTCCAGGCCTCTCTTTCTGCCTGCCCTGTCCTGCACTCAGCCACACCTGTCCCCTGTAGTCACAGTCCTGCAGGAGGTATCACCTGCTGTGCCAGCTGGTGGCCCCACAGGGAGCTGGGGAACAGCAGGCCTCTTGGAAGGGAGGTGGAGCTCCCAGGTGGAGAAGGCGGTGTGGGGGCCTTTCTACGGCCCTGTGGGACCTAAAACTTCAGCCCGCTAACTTCCTTATAGGGGCCCGAATCCTCCACCATGGCCCAGGTTCACTCATTATTCTGGCTGGAATAAACTCTAGAATTGAACACCCTACCCTATACCCCATTCCCTATATAAACTTATACCCAGTTCCTGGCCACTCCCATAGATAGCTATCCTAGGCTAGTCAGACAGACAGACAGACAGACAGACACACACACACACACACACACACACACACACCTGGTCTGGCTCCTCTTGAAAACTTGGAGGATGAGAACTCAGTGGGCCTCCCCCTCCAGGAGACAGTCCTGGGCTATTGCTGAGAGTGCCCTGACATTGGGCAGTTGGCTACAGCCATCTGCAACCCCTTTCTCTGACCCCTGGGCACATGGCTGATATGTAGCACTGCTGATATTGGGGTTCTTCTGAGTGGTTGGTGAGCAGCTGTGATCTGGGAGTCTACCATCCTGGACATTCCAGTTTCTCTCTCACCTTCCCAGAAAACTCAACAGAAGCCAGTAAATAAAGGGTCAAAGCCAGCACAATAGGTGGCCTCTGGAGCCTCTTCAGGGGGGCTAAAGGGAGCTGACTGGTTGGTCTCTATGCTCAGATGTTCTGGGTTGAGCCTGAAACAGCACGGGGAACAGGGTGGAGCACACAGTAGGTAGATTATTGACTGACTGTGGACTGAGGCCTGCTGTGCCGGCTTCCTCTCCTTTGTCTCCCTTCTTCCCTGATGACAGAACCTGTCCCATCCTTCCTGCAGGGTCGCCTTTCCAGGTCTCATCCACCCACAGGAAGGCAGGTGGGTCCCCCGCCCATGCCCCTCAGCTGCAAGCGGCCTCTTGCAGAAGCCAGAGGCTGGGATACAGATGGTGCTTTCTGCTCGTGGGCAGTCCGAGTAGTCATCCACGAGAGACGAGAGACCGTGGGTGTCATCAAAACCAGGCTATTTCTTAGACAATGGAAACAAACAGAAGAGCCATCTCAGTCAGGGCGGGGAAGCGCCAGCGGGGAGCCGGCAGACTGGAGGAGCTGTTAAATGGTATAAAGTGATGAAAAACGTTCTGCCTGCGCTCCCTGGTTCCTGCTCCACTCTGCCTGCCTGCCTGCCTCAGACGGACTCACAGCTGCTTTCCTTCCCCTGACCCCCGACCCTGGGGTGGGGGTGGACTTGGGGATGGAAGGAGAAGAGGGGGAAGAGGGGGAAGAGGAAGTTGTAGAGAGTTCCCAACCTGGACGGAAATGGGGGAAACATTTGATTTCCAAAGCCAGGAGGCTTCCATGTGAATCCTGTGCTGCCCCTGGCTGGCTGTGTGATCTTGGGCAAGGCACCTCACCTCTCTGGGCCTTAGTTTTCATATTTCTGAGTAAACTGAGCGAATGGGGCGCATCTGACTCCTTGCCTGCCCTGATGTTCTGTAGCCCCCACCCCACACTCTTTCATATATGCTACCCCCAGCACTATTTTCTGTTGAAATTATTTGGTTCCCCACCCCCACCCCCCACATGGTCAGGAATACCTCACTTCTTTTCCCTTTTTGTCCATGAGATCCTAGGAGCATGGAAGGTGGTTGGTCTGTGGAGAATGTGGCCAAATGGGTGGTGGGTTGGGGTGCAAAGACTGTTGCTGGTGCAGCCACATGGGGCTGCTTACACAGGAAGCACAGAGGATCACTGTCTCCACTGTGGGGTTCACTACTTTCACACTGAGACACAAACCTGGGACCTACCTGCCCCTTCCTCCACTTCTGCCAAGGAGCCAAGGACAGCCTCAGGGGAAGGCCGCAGAGGGAGAGCTGGGGCAGGGGGTGTTGGAAGTTCCTGGTTGAAAGTGAACTTCCATCCCTTTGAAATCATTTTGGGGTTCACATTCACATGCAGCCCTAAATTAAACAAGCAAACACACTCAGAGGGGGAAGCTTCCTCACCTGGAAGGGCCTCCTTGTGGCCAGGAAGTCCAGAAGGTCTGAAAAGCCTGGTGGCGGATCTGGCCAACTCCACCTTCTCCACTTCCTGTTTCCTTTGTTTGGGGCCAGGGGTCGGATGGGAAGGGGAGCGGTAGCTTCTCCTGGAGATTCACTTCTCCACCCAAGCAAGGGAAGGGGGTGGCACTGGGGAGCAGCCCAGCAGGGGGGAGCCAGCTGCTGTTTGATTTAAGGAGTTGTTTTCGAATCACCCCAGCAGGAGGCCCAGAAACGTGGTAGAAATTATGTGCAGAACTCCCCTGAGGCTCCACGCCGCCCTATTGCCCTGGCTGAGTCCCTGTGATAATGGGGTCTCCTGGAGGGTCTCTATAGGATCCCTGGTGATACCCGCCTTATAACTGAGAGACCCCAATAAAACCCAGAGCCCTCAGTCAGTGCCAGCCCCACACTGGGCAAATGAATGAACGAAATGAACAGATGGATGAATGACCAGGGGGGCAGAGGAGGATCTGAAAAGGATTGTAAAACTGCCAGACTCCCCATCTTAATGCCACTTTCTCTCTTGCTGAAGAAAAACACTTCTTGGCTGAACAGTTAAGATAGGAAAACATGTTTTACAAGAGGAGCGGGGTGGAGAGAAAAGAATGAATGGATTTTGTGTTTTGACATATTTACTAAGAAATGTGGAAACTGCTTAGCACCTGCTAATTAGAGCCAGAGCAGCCCGAGCTCCCTGTGATGAGCAAATGCCATGGGAGCTGAAGCCTGGAGATGGCTGGATTTTCCAAAGGGAATTGTGGGCTTCTCTCCATTGAGGATGGAAGGCCACGCCGAGTGGGACGGTGGAAACCAGGAACTGGAAATGGCAGGGCCTTGACATGGCACCTTAGATCTCAGCGTCTTTTCTCCCCTCAGAGGCCAAACACTTTCTTCTCGCACAGATGCCAAATGAGGGGGCCTGCTGGGGAGCACTGGGAAAAGGGGGTTTGTTGACCAGGTCCGTGCTGTCAAACTATAGCTCAGCACCTGCAGCGCTGAGGTCAATACGTTACGGAACTGGGGCCTCCTGAGGAACCGAGGCAGCATGAGGACATCCTCTTCACACCCCAGTTCTTGCAATCAAGTCGGAAAGATTTCAGACAGGTCGCTCAGAGTAACAGGAATGAGATTATTAAAGGGATGGGGAAAAGGGAGAGGGGACACTCTCAAGGGAGAGAGTGGGTCCTCCAGTTTTATTGGGGATCCCAGAGAAGTTTCTAGAGAGTCTAGCCCAGTCCACCTCTTGACTTTTGACTGACAGCAGGGTAACATCAGACTTTTTTTCTTTTTTAAAACTTTTTATAGTTGTAGATGGACAGAATGCCTTTATTTTATTGCTTATTTTTATGTGTTGCTGAGGATCGAACCCAGTGCCTCATGCATGCTAGGCAAGCATACTGCCACTGAGCTACAGCCCCAGCCCCACATCAGACTTTCAAGTCTCCACTGTCATGGCAACTCTAGGTTACCTTGGCCCATGCTGAGTGGTTCTAATTGGATTGGGTTTTTTTTTAATATTTATTTATTATTTTTAGTTATAAATGGACACAACGCCTTTATTTTATTTTTATGTGGTGCTGAGGATCGAATCCAGAGCCTCACACATGGTAGGTGAACGCTCTACCTCTGAGACACAACACAATCCAGCCCTACCTGGATTCTTAACCACACATTCTTACAGATTTTATGGTTAGGAGGAACTATCCTTATCTCCCAGGGTTTCAGGATCTGGTCACAAAAGTCTCCTCCTTTAGTGTAACTTGAGTTTCTCTCATCACCATTATTTTTGGCCGGCATTTCTCCTGCAGCGAATAGGTAGTTTGCTGAGGAATGTAACATATCCTGTCCACTGAGGCCAGGCAGGGCTGCAGGTAAATTGCTTCTTGGAACAGAAAGCCTGTGAGAGTCAGCACAGTGGGCCTATTTAATAGAATTATTTCCTTAACCTTGTGTTCCCACCATCCTCATCTATCTGTTCCCTAACAGAAAGACTGGTTCAAGATCCTCCTTGTGGCTGGGCACTAGACCCTGTAATCCCAGTGTGGCTGAGGCAGGAGGATCACAAGTTCAAGGCTACTCTCAGCAACTTAGCAAGGTACTAAGGAATTTAGGGAGAGCCTCTCTCAAAATAAAAAATAAAAAAGGCTGGGGATGTGGCTCAGTGGTTTGAGTGCCCTGGTACCAAAAAAAAACAAAAACAAAAAACCAAAGATCCTCTTTCTCTGGCCATTCACTAACTCATGTTTTTCTTGAGATCTTACCCATCTCTCTTCTGCAGACAAATTTTCAGGAGCACGGACCCTGCATTCCCCTGCTTGCTCGCTGTATCTTTCAGGAAAGTCTCTGGGCCTGGGAGATAACCCAGCACTCACTTTATAGGGTTGTTGTCAGGAGTAAATGGGATGCTCCACAGAAAGACCTTGAACTTAACAAGTACCCAATGAATATGGACAATCACCTGTGAAGATCCTGCAGTCCCAGAGCCATGAGTCTCCTAGCTCAGCTGATGATTAGGTGTGCGAGTCCTTGGGTCCCAGGAGCCCCTTTCCCTGTTGGTACCCCTTGTCTGTTCTGGAAAATGGGCACTGCTAGGTAATCCAAGGAGGGATTGCAATGCAGGGGACTAGTTACAAAAGATTGGAGGAGCTGGAAGTGCAAGATGCTGAGGCAGAGCAGAGGCCCTTGTCCTTAAGCTGAAAGGACAGGAGGAGGTGGTTACCAACACCAGAGAATCCAAGCCTCCCAGTGAACACTGGGGCCACCCAGGAAGAGCGATGGAACCAAACTAGTTGGACTACTGTGGTTTCTCCCTAACTCCCTCCCTTCCTCCTGGCAATGGCGCTGAGGTAGATGGTGGAGTCGGTGCCTGCGACATAGAGCAGAAGAGGCAGGGCGAGGAGGGACAGGGCTTGTTACTAACCCTCCTGCGCTTGAGTGTTCTAAACTGAGTAAGAAAAGTGGGGGAAGAGAAGGAACTGCCTATGATGTCTGGGAGGATGATTGGAGAAAGGCAGCTCATAGTCTGGTCATTCACTGAAAAGGTGCTCAAGTTGTTCCTGCTCAGGATCCAAGGCCCGACGTCGTCACTCACCTGTGTGATCTTATACCATTTTGCTCATACTTTTATCAGGGTGTTTCTCACATGGCAGTGCCGTTTGGATCTATTACCTGACTCTTCCACCAGAGTACGGCTCCCAGGAGCCCCTTTCCCTGTTGGTACCCCTTGCCCTCGGGTGCAGACCCTGCAGGTCAACATGCAGCACTGCACCATCCAAAGCAGCCTCCCAGCATGGCTGGGGCTGAGGACTGTGGATTCCCAGCCGGGGTCACTAACAGGATTTTAAAGGAGGGAAAGAAAAGAGGGAGGAAGAGACAGGAGGTCAGAGGAAGATGGAATGGCTCGGGGTGGGGGTTCATTCCAGGTCATGAATATGTAGCGAGACTTGTGAGGTCTGGTTTCTAAGCTACCAGGTGTCAATGGGACTGGGGCTGGGGCTCAGCGGTAGAGCGCTTGCCTGGCACGGGTCAGGTGCTGGATTTGATCCTAAGTGCCACATATAAATAAATAAATAAATAAAATAGAATAAAGGCATTGTGTCCATCTACAACTAAAAGTATTAAAAGAAAAACTCTTGATTTTCATTTATAAAAATCACTATGAAAGTTTTAGAGATTTCAGGTAAATAAAAAGAAGAAAATAAAAATAAAAATAAAAATAAAAATTATCCATAATGCCAACTCCCCAAATAATAGTAAATATTTTGGAGTTTATCCATGCAGTCATACACATATGGCTTTTTTTTTCTTACTACAGCAGTGTCAGTCTGTTTGACAACCTGTTTTTCTTTTTCTTTCTTTCTTTTCTTTTTTTAACTTAACAATAATGCTTTAACAACTATCCAAAACATTAAATATTCTTTCACAGAGCACATTTTAAAGCTTCATAGCAGGCCGTTGTAACACTTTTACTCAATTTATTTAATCAACCCCCCTTTTATTGAAATTTTAACTTGTCTTTACTATTTTATCATACTAGATAATTCTATTAAGACATCCATGGAATCTAATCTTTTTTTCACATTGTCATTATTTCTTTAGGACAATTTTCTAGAAATGCAGTTGTTGATCAATGAACACACACACATACAGATTCTAGCAAGAGTTATTGAATTGTTTTTTAGAAAGCCATTTTTCTTCTTCTTCTCTCTCTCTCTCTAAATCTATTTGCATTCTCTGCTTATAAAGGAACTGGTTCTAGGTAAATTCACCACCACCGAATTGCTCTAAAGCCATTTCTCCAAAAATTGATTCACCAAATGGCCAATTCGTAAATAGCAAAGTAGGAAGATATATAGTTAGACCAACAGCCAGCAGACAGCCAGCCAGCCAAAGCCATTCATGAAATAACCCGTTAACAGAGCAGGCAACTTAACAAATATACTGATGAACGTAGTTATAAGGCTTTCTATTGCTCAGGAAGGTTTGCCTATGGTTTTTGGAGACTGCTATCAAATTTGAGAGGACCTGTTTTCATTTTGTTCTTTAGGTAACAATTTAAGGATGGCTCAGTTTGTTAAAATGATGAGGCTTTGTGAGTGAGCATCTTTAATATTCAAAAAGTGTTTCTCCTTGCTGGAAACCAGAATGTCGCCATTCTAAATGGGCAGTAGCTACTGATTTCTTTTGAATTCTTTTCCATGTCATTTTTGGTTGCAGCACGTAAAATTTTTATGAGTTTCCAGCTAATTTCTAATACTTCCTCAGTGTGTTTCTAGCAATTGGTGAAATTTAGTATATGTTTTGAGGGTTGCTGTCACTTCTGAGTTGCCCTCTCAGCTTACCAACCCTCTAGCATTTTTAGGATTAATAACCAGTTTGCTTTTAATCTTTCCTCAGTAATTTCATATTGATGATTAACGTCCATCCGACTGAGTCACTCGTTAGATCATTATTGTTATCATTATTAGTGATCTTCTTGGTTTCTGTGCTCCTTTTCTGCTGCTTTTTCAAACTGCTTTGAACAGTTTGCCCTTTCATGACAGCCCTTCTCCAAACTGCTCCGAAGTCTTCATATCCCAATTACTCCTTGCTGAAACCAGAATGTCAGGATTTCATATTTGATGGGACTGTCCCTCAAATTTCTTTAGTATTCTGGGAACGTCTTTTAATATTTTCTATTATATGCACTTTAAATATTCACTCACTGATTCCTCAAATCGCAACTCAGTGATAATGCATTGTTTCTTTCCAGATTTCTCTTATGAAGGGGCTGTGGGACCTCTCATATGCCATTTCCTATTTTTCCAATCTTCAGTCCTTTGGGGTACACATTCATCAATTTCTCAAACAACACATCAGCTCTAATATTGAATTTACAGAATTCAGCTGATAAAATTGTTGCTACCCTTTTCTTGCTTTGCCTGTCTTCTGGGGTTCGCATGATTTGAGGCCAATTAGTGTTTGGTTCTTTCCCCAGTTATTTCATATGGACGGTGAGTCATTATTTAGAATTGGTGATTCTGTTTGTCACCAATACTTTCTTTTTTATGCGTTGGCCACTTATGTCCTAAGTTGTGAAATATTCATATTCCTGCAAATTGCTACCAAGTTGATCTTTCCATGTATGTTCTTTGTGACATAGAAATTTTAGCCATTCTGTGGGGTTACATGGTTTATCACTGTGCTTTTGAATTTAAAAAAAAATTACCACTGAAGCTGGGCATTTTCATAAATCTGTTGGTCCTTTGGTCATCTTCTTTTGTGAAGTTCTTATTCAAACCTTTTGCCCACTTTATCTAACTCTTGCATTTTTGTTTTTAGGAGTTCCTTATATATTCTATATTTCAGTTTTGTGTCTTATATGTATTTTTCAAATATCTTCTATTCTAAAGCTTGCCTTTTTATTCTCTAAATATTTAGACGCACTGAAGTTCTTGATTTAAACAAATTCTTTTCTGATGTGGTTAATTCTATTTGTATGCCATGTTAAACAAACAAGAACCAAACTTACCTATGTCAAAGATCTTGGGGTCTGGGGCTGGAGCTCAGTGGCAGAGCACTTGCCTAGCATGTGTGAGGCACTGGGTTCGCTCCTTAACATCACATAAAAATCAACAAATAAAATATGTTTTTAATTATGAAAATTGTCTTGTCTTCTTTTAGAAGTTAATTCATCTAAAATTGTTTTTGTGTATGGGTAAGGTGGGTTCAGATTCACTTTTTTTTTGGAATGGATATGCAATTCACATTTACTAAGAAGACTGACTTCCCCTGCAGCCCTACAATTTCACATTTCTCATAAATCAAGTCATTGTGTGTCTGTGTACATGGACCTGGGCAGGGACACTACTTTGTTCCAGTAGTCTCTTTCAATTCAATTTAATTCCACACTGAATTAATTTCTATGGCTTGATCATTAGTCTTTCCTGGTCCTGGGGATCCAGCCTAGGACTTTGCACAAGCTAGACAAGCATTCTGCCACTGAGCTACATCCACAGACCTTTCTATTTTGAGACACGGTCTCACTGTTTCCCAGGCTGGCCTAGAACTTTCCTCTAGCCTTCTGAGTACCTGGGATTATAGACATGTGTCACCATACCCATCTTGCTGACCCTCTTTTATCTGGAGTCTAGTTAGAGATCTATCCATGTTATTTTCATTAGATTTTTCAAATACCTGATTTTTTAACTTTCTTGATTTTCTCTGATATGCATTTGTTTTTGTATTTCATTAATTTATAATCTTAATTTTATGATTCCCTTCCCTCTACTTACTTTGGGTTTAATTTGCTTCTGAAGTATTTGAATGAACTCTTAGATTCTTGATTTTCAGCCTTTCTTTTTTTTCCTAATATAAATATATAAAGACACAAGTGAAGCTATAATATAATTTCTGATATGTCATATTTTTATTGCTAAGAACGGAAATTTCCACATGATTTTGTCTTTGACCCATGGATTATTTAGGGGTTTGTGTTAGCTTTCTGTTACTGGATAAAATACCTGACATAATCACTTAAAGAGAAGAAAGATGTATTATAGTTACAGTTTCAGAGCTGTCAGCCCATGGTCAATTGGCCCTGTTACTTTTGGGGATGTAGCAAAGAAGCACATCATGACAGGAACATGTGGTAGAGGAAGACACTTACCTCATGGTGGCCAAGAAGCAAAGACAGAGGGAAAGGGGGTTGGGTCCCAACATCTCATTCAAGAGCTCACCTCTAGCGACTTAACCTTCTTGCACTAGGCTCCAGATTGCAAAGATCCCTCTACTTCTCAATAGTGCCACGGGCTGGCAACTGAGACCTTAGCATATGGGCCTTTGGGAGACAGATCTTAGCCATAACAGAGCTTATTATTCAATTCTCAATATTTAGTCATAATCTAGTCATTTTTTTTGGTTAATGATTCTCGGTTTAATTTATCATGATCAGAGGAAATTCTGAGTGATTTTGATTCTTAAACTTTTCTTCAGAATTTGCTTTTTGGTATAAAATCTGTTCAAATTTGGTACATGTTTCATGGGGAAAGATGTGCATCTTACCATAATTATGAACAGGTTTTACATATGTTGGTAGGTCAAGCAGGTCTGTTTTTCAGACCTTTCATATCCTTATTGATTTTTTTGGTCTGATGATTCTCAGTTATCAAGGGAATTGTGTTATTAATTCTCTCTATGATTGTGGTCTTGTCTATTTCTCCTTTTATTTCCATCAATCTTTGCCATATATATTTTGGGTTCCAGAAAAGTTGTGTGGAAAGAATTATTCTATTTTCCTGATGGATTGACCATATTATCATTATGAAACATTATTAATGAAAACCATTGGCCATATTCTCATTATAAAATGAATGATCATGTTCGTTTACTGCAGATCAGTCCCCAGCAAGGCTTCTAACTACAGTACACTGTGATATCAGTGCGGCTGGACAGTTTTCTTCTGGTGATGTTTCCAAGGTGTCACCATTCTCCTTTACTTGCAATCTTCTACATCTTTATTGTAAGGGTTATTTCATTGGATTTTGATTTTTTTACGCAGCCTTTCCCCCACCAAAAAAAAACATTGTGGGGGGTGTACTAGGGATTGAACTCGGGCATTTGGCCACTGAGCCACCTCCTCAGCCGTATTTTGTATTTTATTTAGAAACAGGGTTTCACTGAGTTGCTTAGCACCTTGATTTTGATAAGGTGATTTTGCTGAGGCTGACTTTGAACTCGTGATCCTCCTGCTTTAGCCTCCCGAGTCGCTGGGATTACAGCGCCTGCCTCTGACCAAATTTTTATTTTAATTGAAGCAGTCCACCGATACTGAAGGTAATTACTGAGATAGTTAGGTTTATATTTACCATTTGCTTTCTACATTTTGATTTGTCCTATTTTTTTGTCTTTTCTCCTCCTTTCCATTTTTGTATTAATTTAGAATATTTTCCTTTCTCTTAGCTTTTTAGTTACATATTCTTCTAGTGGCCATCTTTCTTTACTGCAGGTTAATATAAATGGGTACTTGGCATTTTTCTCATTTCTAAGATACTGTCAAGACTTTAAAATGTTTATATCTGTCAACCACATCTGGCAGTTTTTGTTATTAATGGATTTTAATTCTGCAAATATTTAAAACCTCATATCACTGTGGTTTTGTGCAGCCAATATGCTATTGTATTTATCCACATTTTACTCTTTGAGCTGTTCCTCATTTCTTCTGGAACTGTCTACAAACAGCTGATACACTGGATGGTGACCTCATCCACCAAGATGTGAACTAGGACTCCCGTGGTCCCTGGGGGACAAAGCTGGGACATAGCAGGATCTACAGTGAAAGGGACACCTGGCCTGGGTCACCTGCTGGGCCCCTCAAACAACCCATGTAGTATTCATAGGCCTCGATTTCTTCACCTATTAAAGTCATAATTATACACCTGCCTGTCTTACCGGTCTTACAGGTATATTCGAGATTAAATGAGATAGTAGTCTAGAAAACACTGCAAACTAAACCAGGGACAGTAACAGACCCCTGGGCTGCATTCAGGCAGCAGACATGCTTTAAAATTTTTTTTTTATTATTATTACAGAGCTCTTTCATTTTTAAACCAAGCCACTGTTAAAAAAAAAATTCACATTTCTTTCAGGTGCAGTGGTGCATGCTTGTAATCCCAGTTACTTAGGAGGCTGAGGCAGACAGATAGTCTTGAGGCCAGCTTCAGCAATTTAGCAAAACCGTGTCTCAAAATTTAAAAATAATAAGGCTGTGGATGTAGCCCTAGTTTCAATTCCCAGTGCCAAGGAAAAAATAATCATAGTTCACAAAAAAATACAGATTTCTGCCTCTCCCGCCTCAGGGGGTGCCATCTGAAGATCAGCTGACGGTGGACCTGGCCTCACCCCTGAGGCCAATGGGCTGGGACTGAGGAGTGACCCCTTGGGCCTGAGCCCAGCCTCAGCTGTGTGGAAGGCCACTGTCCTGGTGCGCACCCAGCAGAACCCTGCTTGCCAAGAGTGCTCCAGTCTGTGCCCTGTCTCAGTCTGTGGCCCTGCTAAAGCATCGTATCAACAGTAGTTGTTACTACTCATTTAAAAGCAGGGACACACAGGGACAGAGCTTTCTAGTGTTAAGTGTTGCTAAGCGCTGAAACAGGTGACTGAGGGAGGTTGTAGAAACATTTCCCTGGAGACCTAAAAATAACACAGATTTATCCACAGCCTCTCCAGGAAGCAGGAGAAGGGCAAAATGACGGTGCCAGCTTCTTCCAGGTCCCAGTTGGCAGTCGGGATGGGGGGGTGATGGCGGGGGAGAACCTGAATTTTAGAACCCACCTGCTAGAGGGAGGTAGGCATAGTATCCTAGATTATGTGTTATATAGGTTACTTATTACAATATCATTCAGCATTTAGAAAACAAAACAAAATTTTATAGTATAGACAACAGCAAGGCATGAGGCTTTTATCAAAACAGATATAGGAGTAGTGGCCACCTGTATTTCCAGTGTCTCAGGAAGATGAGGCAAGAAGATTGCAAGTTCAAGGCCAGTCTCATCAATTTAGCAAGGCTCTAAGCAAGTTATTCTGTCTCAGAATAAAAAATTAAAAGGGCTGGGGATGTGGCTCAGGGGTAGAAATGCCCCTGGGTTCAATTGCCAATACCAGTAAATAAATAAATAAATAAATAAATAAATAAATAAATAAATAAATAAATAAAATAGGCATGGGCTAGTCAATACGTACTGACTAGTTCACTTAAAATCTGCAACTTTTACTGTTTGCTCATAATATCTCAATTAAAATTTTTTTTAAAGTAAAAACAAAATTTAAAAAGGGAGGCAAGGAATAAATTATAATTCTAGCAGTACCAGGCATTTATTAGGTGCCAAGCAGTGTTCTATATACCACATATCGATTACTGCATTATCTGCCCTCTCAGTATCTTATGAGGTAGGCGCTATCGTTATCCCATTTTACTTCTGCTGAGAACTGAAGTTCAGGGTGATGAAACACTGTACCAGTTTCTTGGGCTGTAGCTGGGGGAGCTCACCTTGAACTCCAAGCTGAAGGATCCCCACGTTCTCACTCCTCCGCCCTGCCCTCATGGCTTGGATGACTGCAAGGAGAGAATTCATTGTTATCAGTGTGAGGAGTGAGAGACATGTCAGTGGAACTTACTGTAGCATGGATCTGGATGGCTGGCTCACTCAGGGTTAGGTAGGCTTGTTTGGAAGACCCAAGCCACTCAGAGAGTGGCCACTGGGCTCCGACGGCAGGGGGGTCAGACGCCAGACAAGAGGGGAAGGGTTCTTCTGATTGCTTTTTCCCAAGGGAGGCTGGGACTCCCTGGCCTTCCTGGTAGGCAGTTTTGATTTCTGATAGGACACCTCATGATGAGACGTATTCACAGAATATACTCTGACCATCCAGCCAAGTTAGTGTACCTGAGACCAGCTCTTCATTTGAAAATCTGATGAACGTTAAGAATCCTTCTACAGAAGAAATGTGCATAGACATGCCCATGCGAAATAAGACTACATTTCAGGAGGTTCAGAGATACCCTGAAGTCATTTATGGACCTCAAGTCATAAACCTGTACTAGCCGGGCATGGTGCCGCATACCTGTAACCACAGTGGCTTGGGAGGCTGAGCCAGGAGGATTGCAAGTTCAAAGCCAGCCTCAGCAACTTAGTGAGGAGCTAAACAACTCAGTCTAAATAAAATACAACAAAAGGGGGGTTGGTGATGTGGCTCAGTGGTTAAGTATTCGTGGGTTCAATCCCTGGTACCAAAAAAGAAAAAAAACCCCACAAAAACCTTTGTACTAAATGAGGATGGGGACAGTTCATAGACCTCGAGCCAGCCTTCAACTTCTCTGATTATTTCAAGCGCCTCATTACCAGTTGGCCAATCATCTGGCTTTAGCTTGTTTTCCTCCTAATGGTTTGATGTGTACCTCTTGATTTCTTCTTGTCTCCTGATGAACCGATCCTGGTAAGTATGTTCCAGGAGATGCTGGCTTTGCTGAATCTCATTCCTACACACACATCATCATCATCATCATCATCATTATCATTGTTCTCATCATCATGCTCAAGGCTTTTGATCAGTCTAGTCCTAGTTTTGCAGCCATTTCAGTCACAAAGACTTGCATAATAGGAGTCTTGTTTAGAGGTTCACCATGTGCAGATGTGCAGGTTGTTCACTGGACAAGAGTGGCAGGTTGGGAGAGCTAGTCACTGGAGTAGAAATCTAGCTCATGCTTTCCTCCTCGTCCTAGGTACCAGGGCCCACAGCTGGTTCTTCTTAGAAGAATGGATGTCATTCTCTAACTCACCCAAATACAGTGTGTGGGACACTGGTAGTCCTGCCTTATTAGCAGTGGCACAGCAGAATTAGAAGCCTGATGTATCTGAGGATCAAACACCAGGGGGTCCTGCTCTGGTTTTGTATCACTGGTTACCTCATGTCTTCTTTCTCCTCAGTGAACAAAACTGTAATATTCCTGGGGCAGCATTGGCTTAGAAGGATGAGCCCTTTCCCTGTGGATTAGAGGAGCATGTCAGGGGACAGCCAGGCAGAAGCTCTGCTGAGGGCTGGGCCTTTCTGGATGACCATAGAGGGGGCTGTCTGGGAGTGTACGCCAAGCAACTGGGGGTGCTCGTTCCATGACCAAGTAGAGGTGAGCCTGGGGAGTTGGCTTCTCAGTCCCTGGGGAAGGAAGCCATGTGACAGGCTGGGAATCAACTCCCAGCATCTAGAGGGGTTTCCTGATCCAACCCCGTTCCTGCCGTCGTCCAGTTTCAGCAGAAGGTTCAGTGGCTGCATTTCCCACATTGTTTTCACATAAAACACAGCAGATTGGAGTCTTGGAGGAGGCTTATTGTGTTTCCTGAGAAGCTAACAGAAGGTTGGTAGCCTTTTTGCTCAAAATTGTAGCATTTCTCTATCCTCAAACTCCCTTCGAAGTGTGAATGATTTGAAAATAGCTGAGGGAAAGCAGGTAGAATTACACTGGCTTCCGTGGGCCGGGCCTTTGTTGTTCTCTCACTCCAGGCAGAACACCTCAGAGGTTCAACTGACCAATCCCACCAGCATTTATGAGCGTGTCTTACACTGGGTACAGTTCCACGCCTGGGAGTACAGAAACACAGCCCTTTCCCCTGATGGAGCGGATTTGCTTTAAGGAAAGCATGTCTTACACTCTACGAACATTCTGGCAAAATAAAAATTTAAAAATTCATCTTTTGAAGAAAAGGAAATGAGTCCCCTAATCCCACCTCCCTAGCATAACATGACTTTCATTTTTGTGTGTCCCTTTTTTATCATCTTTGTTTTTAAAGATCCCTAAAGAAGTCGTTTTGATGCTTTATCTTCATCATATCAGTAAGGTTTTGAGGCAAAAAAATCTCTTAAGCTGTAAATGCTTCCCATTAGCTAATCCAGAATCCCTTCCGTGACCAACATGGCTGTGGGCAATGGCGCTCCCAGTGCGGCTCTGATTTCATCTCCTGCCTTTCTGCTCATTCCTGGCAGCCTTCCTGGGGTTCTTTGCCCACAGCAGCTGGATCCTACCTCAGAGCCTGAGAACGTGCTCTCCTGTGTCTGGAACAGCTTCCCCGGAGAGTCACCACTTCATTCCTGAATCTGCTCAACTTTATCTCCTTAGAGACACTTTCTCCGGCATCTTCTCTTTCTCTCTATTCCTTCATCCAAAGCTAAATATCTTCAGAGCACCAATGACCCCCTCCCTTTGAAATGAGTCACCCGAGGCCTTTGGTCCCCTCACTGCCATATCCCCCTCGAGCCGTAGTGGGCCGATGAGAGGTGCATCTCCCTGCTGAATGATGCTTATCCTTCAGCCTCAACAGAGGTGGTGAGGACCTGTCTGCTTTCCTTGGGAGAACATTCTTTCAGAGATGAGTCAATCTCTGATAGGCACATTAACTTGCAGGGCCTTGGGATTAAAGGTGTGGGGACTACTCTGCTATATGTGGGTGATTTGAGTCCAGCCTCTTGCTACAAGCAGCCTCCCCTGTTTCTGTTCTGATGAGCAGCTCCCTGTCATTCCTGCAGCCTGCATCTGAGGCCTGCTGGGAAGGGCTGGTTGCACTTGGTTGGCCGAACCCTTCTCTTTCCTGAGAATCTTATTCTGTGCTCCCTTTACCTACTCAGTGTCAGACAGTTGGATGGCTGAGATTTTTCCACTGTCTTCCATCAGCACAAACTGGAATGGCAGAATTCTGTTGGTCACCAGCGTGTCCATTGTTCATTGACATCCGCCACAACATCCCCATATGATGTGGTCATATCCCATCTATCCTTTACCAGCTTATGGAGAAATGTAAAAAGACTTCATTTAAAAAGGAACAGGAAGTTGGGGCTGGGGTTGTGGCTCAGCGGTACAGCGCTCATCTCACGTGTGCGAGGTCCTGGGTTCTATCCTCAGCACCACATAAAAATACATAGATAAAATACAGATCATGTTCAACTACCACTAAAAAATAAATTAAAAAAAAAAAGGAACAGGAAGTTGGTGTTGTACATGGGAGCCCAGGCTGGGTCCTCATGGGAGAAGAGGGGTTTTAGTGACCAGTGAAATAGAAGTTTTAAAGCCTGGCCTCTCTGCTGCACTTCCCTGACATCATATAATAAAAGTTACATATACTCAAAAGTATTCTTATCACCCTAAAAACTTCTATGAAGATAAGAAAGTATCACTGCCAAACAATGATTCTGCTCTTGTCCAGCCAGTGTGGACAAGAGGGCAGGTCTTCTAGGAAGACACTAATTGAAGATTATGCTGTGGCCTCAATATGGTTTGTCCCCCTGAAACTTATGCTGGAGTTTAACTTCTAAATTTAATCTGACAATGACATCCAGAGGGGCCTTTGGCGGGTGATTGGGATGAGACAAGATCATTAGGGTGCAACAACCTTGATTGAATCCTGGGGAAGACACCAAAAGACACACACAGGTCTGCTCCCTGTCTCTTGCCATTGTGATGCCCTGTATCACCTTGGGACTCTGCCCACAAAAAGGTCATCATGCAATACAGGCCCTTGACTTTGCACCTCCAGAACTATGAACCAAGACAAACCCTTTTCTTTCTTTCTTTCTTCCTTTTTTTAAATATTTTTTTTTTAGTTGTCAATGGACCTTTATTTTATTTATTTATATCTGGTGCTAAGAATTGAACCCACACGTGCTAGGCAAGCACTCTAACACTGAGCCACAATCCCATCCCCAAACCCTTTTCTTTGTAAAGTAGCGAGCTTTGGGTATTTCATCAAAGTAATGAAAAATGGACTAATTTAGAGAAGCACTTGCATCAGGCTTGTACTTGACAGGCTCAGAAGCCTCTTTCTGGCTACTTTGGACTCAAGAAGGCAGAGGAGAGGGTTTTGCAGGTAGCATCCCTTCCCTCCTTTACAGGCAATCCTCTTGCCCACCCCATCACATCCTGAGACTTGCTCTCCCCTGGGATTCCTCTGATGTGCCCAGCAACTACTTTCTCAAACATGTTCTTCCTTATTCCTTAGGGTGGGATTCTTAAAGCAGGGTCCCCAGACCATGTGCTTCTGAGTCACCCTGGGTGCGTTCATAGAATGCATTTTGGGGGCAGCATTCCTGAATTGCAGAATCAGAATTTCTGGGGCGGGAGGTTATGAGCATAGAGCAATTTGAGAACTTCTGCCTCAGTCTTCAGGCACAGTTTTAGTTTCTTGCTGCAGTGGCGTAGTCTCTTCTTCTCTGACTCCACACTCTCCACGAGTGCTTGTCTCTTTTCTCCAAAGGAAAGAACCCTTGTAACACCTGTTCCTAGAAATGTGCTCTGCCTCTCTTTTGTCAAATCTGAGAGCTGCCTCTTCTTTGCAAGTTTTTGCCAGCCTCTGCTGTTTTCCCCCTGTTGGAGAAGGACAGGTGGAAGATAGAGCCTCTGTTATTATAGGGAATTGAGCAGGAAGCACAGCACAGGAAGCAGTTAAGATGTTCTCAGCAGGAAGGCTGCTCTCCGGGAAGCGCAGAAAGCTGTCAGGACAAGTGACCTTTCTAATCACGCCTGACATTTCACAGTCTCGAAGGCGGAAGGGCTGCCCTTATTCCAGAGGCGCAGTGTTGTGCTGTGTCATCCCAGACACCTGCGTCTGCGACCACGGTGACTTGGCTTCCAACCAGGCGATGAATCAGAGCACGTAAGGGCTTTGTTTCCCAGGCAAAGAGACAACATTGAGCAGGGGCTGACGTGGACCCGGCCTGGAAGGCACTGGTGGAGGAGGATTTTTTCTTCCCTGTGCCCAGGGGCTCAGGTGCTGCTGATCAAATGGGCTGCTCTGAGGAATCAGGATTATCTTCCAGTCCCTTCTGGTCCAAGGGGACCTTGATGACTCATTTTTTTTAATATTAAAAAACTATGTGTGCTTATTCTTCAAAGGTCATATACAATGGTATAAGGAAGAAAGTGAAAATACAAAATTTAATCCCGTCACTCTGGGATAAATGTCGTTGACATTTAAAGGACATTTCTATACATATATACAATATTTTAAAACAAAATACAATCCTATAATAAATAATGTCTTGTAAACTGCATTTTTTTTGGGGGTGGGGTGGGGTTCTGATGATTGAACCCAGGACATTCTACCAGTGAGCCACATCCCCAGCCCTTTTTATTTCTTATTTTAAGAAAGGTTCTCACTAAGTTGCTTAGGGCCTCACTAAGTTTCTAAGGCTGGCCTCAAACTTGCAATCCTCCTGCCTCAGGCTCCTGAGTTGCTGGGATTACAGGTGTGTGTTATCATATCGGGAAAGCTGTAATTTTAAATTTAACATTTTGAACACATTTTCACATGCATAAACAAGAAATTGAGCAATCATTCTTAATGATTTCACTGTAACCCAGTATATGAATGTAGCCTCCTGGGTTTGTCTCTGGTTTTTAATCAAGATAGAAGATACTATAATGGACATCCTCATGATTAAACCTTTCTGCAGAACTTGGAGCACTTCCTTATGACAGATTCCTAGAAGTGGATTTGCTGAGTTGAAGAATAAGCAGCTTTTAAGTCTTTTGCTATCCATCTTCTAGAAAGGTTAAACCAGTGTACATTCCCACCAGAAGGGTACAGAGGATATGCTACTTCCTACTCTCCTTGACCTGAGATTACCATTCTTTTAAATAAAGATTTAAAATCTTGGGAGTGAAAAATAGAATATCCCAATTGCTTTTCTGTGTATTTCTCTGTTTATCAGAGTTAAAATTAATTCCTATGTGTTTCTTATTTTGTGATTCACTTGACCATTTTCTCCCTCTTTGGAGTGTTAACCATTCTGATATTTAGTTTTAAGTACTTTTTAGATAATAAAGATAACAATTAACTATGCTTGAAGTTATACTATTTTACTTAGCTTACGATTTGTCTTCAATTTTATGAGGAAGTTAAAACTTCTGAAGTTTGAGCACATAGTTTCAGTTTGTTGTAGTTGTTGGTTTGTTTATTTTGAATCACATTTAGAAAGGCCTTCTCTACCTCAGGGTTACAAAGTTGTTTATTTGTGTTTTCTTCTTGTGCATTTGGTCTCAACTCCCATGGTCTCTCCACCACTGTCCTCCTGCCTGAAATGATCTTCCTTCACTCTTCAACTGGGTGGTTCCTTCTGTTTCCCAAGTCTCTGATGAAATGCCCATCTCCTCAGAACACTCTGTGGTTTTCCCTTATAGCTTTTATTAAGAAATGCGGTTATAGCTTGTGTACTTATTCACTATCTGCATCCTCATAGACTGTAAAATCTACAGGGGACAAAATTGTACCTGCTTTGTATTCTAAGCACCTAACCGAATATCTGGCACATGGCAGATATACAAAACGTATTTGTTATGAGTCATTGAATGTTAAATCCACCTAAAATGTGCTGGTGTAGGTGTAGACTGGAGATCTAATTTATATTCTTCCACATAGCATTTGTGCTCATGACATACAACTAGAATGCAGACTAGTTTTCTTAGAATTCCCATTTCACCTGGCTCCAAGAAATGAAACCCAGGCTGTGGGAGATGATAGAATCGATGGCTCTCATTATTGCTCTTCTCCAGCCTCATTGTCTCCTCTCTCCACAATGACTTCCCTTTCTCCATTACTGCCTCAGCTCTAAGTGCTTCCCATAATGCTTATTTCAGGGCTTACCCTAGAGCAGATCCTTAATTAATGGTATTTACTGGCTGATTCACATCACTTAAATGGCAAGGGAATCAGATATCTTTGATGTGTTTCATACAATATTCACATTAGCCTTTGGAAGCTCTGAGAAATCTTTGCTCTCTCTACACCCTGAGAAATTGGATTTCTCCACAGCCCTTCCTTATCTAGGTATCCCCTCTACCAGCTGTGAACAAGAATGAGAGATGGAAGTTGTCAGAGACAAAGAGGAAGACAGCGACACTCACCTCCGTGTGCTTTTAAAGTTTCTCAGGTCTCATGCTGTTTGCTCCTTCACAACCCCCCAGCTGTGGAGACCTGACAATGAGGCTTCAGGACAGAATTTTCAATCCTTAAATCTTAACATCAGTAAGTTTTTCCCAATTTATGAAAGTAACACACCCCTAGGCATAAAATAATGGAAGAAATAACGAAAGAATCCATTTTACTCCATTTAGACACTGTTTTAATGAACTTAATAATCAAAGGAATGCAACTTAAATAATACTGGTAATAATACTAATCATCAAAGGAGTACAACTAAAAAAAAATAATTAAATATTATTTACCTCCCAAGCAATGGAAGTCACAAAGAAGAACCAATTGTACTCCATTTCAACTTTACAAAAAATCAAAAGACATAACTTAAAATAGCAATTAGATTCCATGGGTCCTAATAAATTCATTGCAATACAAGGTATTATAATGCTTAATGCTGAGCAGAATGGAATAAGAGAAGAGGTTCATGCACTATGGAGGGGAGAATCAATAGATGTTTCTAGAATGGAATTTCCCAGGAAGAAGCAAGAACCTTACAAATGTTCATACTCTACTGACTCCTAATCTTACATCTATAAATATCTCCTAAAAATGTTAATCATATGGCTGTTTATTAAAGTATAAAAATGTGATAAAATTTGAGTGTTTACCAATAAGTACATAACTAAAATATGTAGGATCTAGCCATAACATGGACTATTATAGAATCATTATCAATCGTATTTCCAAAGGTTGTTTAATGACATGGGATAGGCTCATGAATCAAGTAAGTACCCTGAGTTTGACTCCAAATTTTAGTTTAAAATTATATTTTTATAGGAAATGAATTATAAGAGAGATGAAGTTTTAGTAGTATTTATCTCTAGATGGTAGGATTATAGGTCAAATTCTGTTTTTTTGTTAATATTTTCCAAATACTTTACAATTTACTTTAAAAAGATATTTCCCCTCTTCTCCCTTCCCATCCCTTAATTATATTTATGTGGTCTTGGACTATATTCATTTAAATCAAAAAAGGGAAGTCAGAGAGCTCTGAATCCCTCTCTTGTCAGTCTAACACCTGTGATGTTCAGGATGAAGCCCTCTGGAAGATATACCATATATTAAGTGCATTAATAAAGGGGTGGTCATAACAAAGGGACTTAAAATCATGCAACATGAAGAATGGCTGGAAGACATATGCAGGCTCCACCTGCCCATAAGAGCTAAAGGTTATCATGAAGCAGAGAGCACACTTATTCTGTGTCACCCAGAAGATGGGATCAAAGGCTGGAAAGAACAAAAAACTAGAATTTGGCTTAGTACAAGAAGAACTATCTAATGATTGGAACTGCCTCAAAGAGAAAGAATAGCCTAAGAAGGGATACTCCTCTGGGGGCCAAGGCTGGATAACCAGTCGGTGACAATGTTGAGAGGAACCTGGTACCACTAATTGCCTGCACTGTTAGGGCTCTACAGAGCCTCATACAGGCCAAGAATAGACACTTCATCCATTATACAATGGGGAGGAGGGTCCTGGAGATACCTCTTGGTCATTTTCTTCTCTCTGTCAGCTCTTTTTCTCCAAGCAGGAAGACTCCATGCCACTGAGATGGGTGGTTCTCTGAGTGAGATGGTTGGAATAGAGCTTGGGGATCAAAGAAACAGAAGCATATTGGATTGTTTGTGGTTGCAAGGATCAGAAAGCCAACGGAACTATCATACAAAATAGAAGTGAATTAAAAATCAAAAACAATAAAAAAAAAAAAATCAGGAAAGCCCAAGTGAACAGAACTGGGTGCATCCTGACTGGAATCACAGGCTCTGTTCCTGCTCCCATTGTTGGTTTGTGTGGCTGAGTCTGGCTACCTCAGGAGGTAGGCCTCTGCATATGGAAGTAAGAGTTCATGTTGTACCTACAGGTGATGCACTCAGCTCAGACTGCATCCTTGGGCAGATCTCCTTAGATGGCTTGGGTCATGTGACCCACCCCTAAACCAGTCACTGTGTCCTAGGGTAGGAATCCTCTAATTCCTTAGGCTGGACATATAACCAGAGGAAGTTAACTTCAAGTACTATGTGGGTAAACAGCTGTGGAAAGGAAGTGTTCTATGGTCACTATTGGGAGATTTTTTGCCTGTATAAAAAATATTTGGGAAAAGAGATGTACAGCTGCCACAGAAATCTATTTCATGCATCTAGCATCTGGTAATTCCACCTCTCTTCTAGCTCAAATTCCTCCTGCTGTAGTTTCCACCCATCTTGTTCTGTCCCATCTTCAGGGTAGGTTTAGATCAAAATCTCTTCTCTCACAGACACACTGTGAGGATTAATTAGGTTTTCCAGAAACCATCTGTAAAGTGCCATGGGACCTTCAGGACCAGATGCTTTGTAAAGATATTTTGCTATTAGAATCAGCTCTTCATTTTTTATGCTTATGGGGGATTGGGGATGAGAACAGATCAAAAGGCAAGGAGGTGGAAATCTACAAATTATCCCAAGATTTCCTTTTGCTCATGATAACCATTCTCTTTCCTCTGGAAGTACTTTGCCTCTGCCATTCACAAAGACCAAACATGGAAACCATGAATGGGTTTGAATGTCCACACCCTTCTCCAAAAGGAATAGGAGAAGTTGGGAGCAGGGAGTCAGGAGTGGCTGAACAGGTTGTATAACATGAACCAAAGTAGAATCAGTGCCTAGAGGATTAGCAGCTGGCTGTGTCGAGTGGCTTTCCTTTTTTAGCTCAGGTTAATGAGCTATGAATGATATATAACTGTCTGGGCAGTGTGTGAGTATCACAGTCTGGGCTCCTCTGTCAGCCTGCAGCATGCTTTTCTGGGGACTGTCAGGGATAAATGCTGAAGCACAGTGAGTTAGTGAGAGGATCACATCTCAGGATGCAGGAAGAAGTCACCTTTCAGCAGGATCCAACACATAGCAGGGTTTTTCTGTACTGTTGGATCGCGCGGGTTATGTGGACCCATCTAGGGCAGGTGATGCAGGTAACAGGTTTCTGTGGCTATTCTAGCAAGGCTGGAAGTCAAGCTCAGAGCTGTCTGCCTGACTTCTTTTTCCCCTTTATTTAAAAAAAATTCTCCAACTTTTAATTTTAAAATCATTCAAAATCAGAAAAGTCAAAAGAAGGCTAGGGATGAATCTCAGTGGCAGAGTGCTAGCATATGTGAAGCCCTGGGTTCAATCCCTAGCACTGCACAAAAGAAAAAAGTTGAAAGATTAGTACAATGAACACCCATATGCCCTTCACCCAGATTTATCATTTTGACACATTGTGCGTATTCTCTCTCTATCCTTCTCTGTGTGTTTATACATATGTATACACATCTATGTTTATCTATCTATATTTTCTCCTAAGTCATTTGAGAATAAGTTGCAGACTTTATGATACTTTACTCCTAAACACTTCTTTCTGGAACTCCTAAGAATAACCTGTGTAAGCACAATATGATTATCACACTCAAGAAATTTAGCATAGAGATAATGCAAAAAGCTAATAGAAAATCTGGGTTCGACGGAGCTGAATGTCCCCATAATGTCCTTTCAACCTCTTCCCCGTCTAGCTCCTATACCTTTGCCTATTGTTCAGGACATCACATTTTTATTTTATTATTTTTTTTTATTGTGGGTTGTTCAAAACATTACAAATTTCTAGATATATCATATTCCACACTTTGATTCAAGTGGGTTGACATCACATTTTTAAAGAATGAAAAGTCCATGACAGTCAGTCATTCATGAGACTGTCTCTCAATTTGGATTTGTTTGATCATTTCCACATTCCCTCATGGCCAGGTTCAAGTTAAATGCATAAGTTCTTAGCTGTGTGACTTTGAGTAAGTCACTGGATGACGAAGAGCCTCAAATTACCCATAACGTTACATACTTCATAAGGTCATGAGAATGAACAGAGAGGATAACTAAAGTTCTCAGCATGGGAATGGCCAATAAGCACCTGAAAATTATTTGCTCTGTGATTAGCATTATGATTGTCACCCCCTGCCACAGTCTGATGCATCCTGTTCCCAAACACATTTTCATCTCTCTGAGGAATGTCCAGAATCCTGGACTCCAGTTTCCTCATCTGCAAATGGAGAATAAGTCTATCCTGAATAGTTTGCTTACTGGGCTATTACAAGAATCAAATTTTTAAAAATATGATTCACAGTGTAGTGCAAACTAAAACATATGTGAAAATGCAAGGAAACATCATTATTATCTTCTGTGTTTGCATATGTTTAAATCAGTCTCTTGTATAACAGAAAACCCAAAGTGGGGGTTAAAATGAAATTAGCATCCAAAAAAAATCTTGTTTCTAACTATGCTTAATACAATAGTTTTCAGGTATTTTTTAATTTAATTTTTATTTTTATTCAGAATTTTCTGTTATCAGGTACTGCACTTCTCTCCCTGCCCCCATTTTTTATTGGTGCATTATACTCAGATACTTTTAAATCATCAGAATCTAACTTTCAAATGAAATCCATGAAACTTTGAAATACCAAGCAGTTTAAAATAAGGCCCCTGTGAGTGAAGTTTGGGTGGAATACCTATGGCCCCCCTACAGAGCCCCTGCACAGACCCCAGCTGCTTCACTGGTAAGGGCCCTCTGGGGATTGCCTTAGTCTCCCCTTGGCCCCTGTTCACAGAGCCATACCATCCTTTTCTCCGCACTCCTAGCCCGTTCCTGCTGAGGAATAGTCATATCGGCAAACCCCAGTGATGATTTGCTCAGTTCATTATTAATCATTATTAATTGCTCATAAACATCCTTTTCCCTGGAAGCAGCATTAAATGCCTTGCACTCAGCAAGACAGACATTGACAGATCACATAAAGAGCAGTTCATGCTGGAGGCTTCAGCACAAGAGTCACCTGTACTTGCATCCCACATGTCCCGAGTTGGACTGGCCACTCCTGTAGCCCAACCAAATCTGCACACCCCCAACCTTACTCTTAAAGGTTAGGGCTTCATCTAGCAACCTGATGAGGTGTTGTTTACCCATTTGGGCCACCTACTTTGCATTTCATATTCAAATCAATCCCAGAAAGTGGACGAGAAAATCCTCACTTAGGTACCTTGTTCAAGGTCACCCAACCATGGAAAAGCAGAATGCAAACCAAGATCCTTTAGACTCCAAAGTGTATGCATTCCCAGTGGAGGCTCATACACTGACCTATTTTCTTTTTTTTTAGTGTTTATTTTTTAGTTGTAGTTAGACACAATATCTTTGTTTTATTTATTTATATGTGGTGCTGAGGATTGAACTCAGGGCCTCACACGTGCTAGGCGAGTGTTCTACCGCTGAGCCACAACCCCAGCCCCTGACCTACTTACTTAGGACTTCTGGAAATATCATCTGTGCCAATGGCACCCATGGATCACTGCCACAGGCATGTCCCTTGACCTCTCCAACAATCTTGTGAGCTAAAGTATTAATAGTATCAGCTAAAGCTTGTATGTTACCATCATAAGCTCAGTACAGACCGTTTATTAACTGTTTTATTAATAACCATTTATTATTTGTGTGATCCTGACTATAACCACATGAAATAGGTACTCTTCATTTTACTGATAAGGGTGATGAGGAACTAAGAGGTTGTGTGACATACAGAAGAATGTTGCATAGTTGATGGCAGCAGATCTGGGATTTGGACCCAGGGAGTCTAACTCTAAGATCTAAGCTCTTCATGACTGTGCCAAAACTGAAATATGGTTAATTACTAGCTTCAGTTTATAGACAAGAGAACTGAGAGGTTCAGAGGGGTTGGGCGACCTGCCCAGGATCACATGGTATTATTTGCAGGAAAACCTGGTGGGGAGAGAGTCACAAAATAGTGTGGACAAGAGGCCAAAACTTGTCCTGTAAAATAAAAATGGAATTCTCTTCCACTGATTGGAGTTGCCAAAATAGAGTGGGATATGTCCAAGGGCTGGATTCTAGAGGGAAATCTGGAGTCAAAACTAGGAAAAATTGACAGGAAGACAAAGCTTAGTCACTAGGGCCAGACATAATTGGGTTGGGGAAGAAAGGGCCTGGAATCCTATCTTAGGTCCATCTAAAGTCTGAAAACTGTCAAGGTCCAGAACTGTCAACTTTAAGAGCTGGGCCATAGTTGGAATGCGATCTCCTGAATTAATCCAAGCTGGAAGCTTCACAGGAAGGACTGCATGAGGTATGCTGGGGGATTCCAAAGGAGGGGGCTCAGTTGGCTGAGAGGATGGCTGCTGAGAGGTTTGGGACTTCGATCAGCAGTGAGGGAGACCTTACTTCCTTTGGTCCCTTTTCTCCCAGTGACCATCTTTCTTATCAAAAGGTGTATAAGAATATTCCTAGTAACCACAAACCAGAAGCCTTTCCAATTTCAGTCAACACTGTGATATATTCTCACAGTGAGCATACAGTGAAGAGAACATCTGTATTGATACAGCTTATGACAATTGGAACCCATTACAACTGTGCCGTAAGTCCCCATCAAAGTCTGGATCAGGAGCACCAGGTTGAAGCTGAGCCAGGCTGAAGTCAAATGTAATCACTGAGCCCAAACAGGAAGCCTGGTTACTCAGGGCCAGAGAGTCAAGTTGGGTTCAGAAGTTAATATGAAACGTCCCCAGTAGACAAAGGGGACAGGTGAGAAAGACCAGACAGAGCAGGTGGACAGGATGCCTTTGCCATTGGCCAGATGGTATGTTCAGACAAGACAAGCCCTTTGCCCAGGGATCCTAGAGTTGGGTTTGTGGGGTCTGCTTTTAAAAGGGAACAAATGGAACCTTTGGCTGTACCTCTAGGTAAAGCTTCCAAGTTGCAAAGATCCACAACTCTAAACAGTAAACTGATTACTATTTAAGTCGAAAGCTACCTGTATGTCATTACTATGGGACAGAAAAGCTCTGAGACGCAATGAGTGAAGTCTTCTAATGGTGTCTCATGGTTCCGGGGATCCATGTGGCCACACGAAAGGCTGTGCACTGGGCAACCCCAAGGGCCCTGCTCACATAACTACAATGGGATGGTGGCCCCTGGAGTTGTACCACCCACTACCTACACAGACACACATGGAAGTCCTGCCTGGGAGATAAAGCTCTCCTTGTAGGGAATGTGTCATGAATGCCTGCTTTCCCTGCTGGACCATCAGCAGGGGCCACAATATCCCCAGTTCTTACCATGGCACCTGGCACATGATATGCATCAAGTACTTTGTGAACAAATGCATGAATGTGTGACCCAATGTGTAGCCTGTTTACAGCAGAGCTAGCCAGGGGCCCTTGTGTGCCCAGGGAGGAAGCCAAAGGAGCGGCGGTTTAGAAGCCCACATTCACGGCCATCGGTGGCCTTCCTTTTATTAGTTTTGTACATTGACATTCCTTGAGGGATACATGTAGGGAAAAGGTTCCAACTACTCAGAAAAGTGTGTGTGGAAATCACTATTCTAGACCTTACCCTCCCCCAGCTATCCCTTGCTCCCTCCCATCTTTTCTTCCTTTTTCCTTCCTTCCAGAAACTTCCACAGAAATAAGGCCTGTCAGGCATTTAAAAAGAGAAACCCTTGCCTTCCTTCTCTCCCTGTATTTTCTTTCTTTCCCACCACCCTGTAATTTGTTGTAAAAAAGGAAACCGTCTGGATGTGTTCCACAGAGAAGACAAGACGGGATCCTCCTGACTAAACAAAACAGCACACTGAGGGCCACCAGCAGCCCAGCACTGGGTTGTGTGAGCAGCCGGGTGGAGCCCAGGCTCCTGGGCTCAGCCTGCTTCCCTACCCTGATCGTGTGCACACTTGCTTATACACATACACGTGCACATTCACACCACACACCATATGTCCACCTCATTCGGGTTTCCCAGCTGGAACTCAGAGGCACACATGGGTGTGAACCTGTGAGGGCCCAACTAAGGTACTGGCTGTCTGGAGGACCTGTACCTGCCAGGGAGGGAGAAGGGTGGGCGTCATGCTGCTCCTGAGGTCAGGCCTGGAGCAGTTTGGATGCTTTGTCAGAAGCAAAAGGGGCATTGTGTGTGTGTGTGTGTGTGTGTGTGTGTGTGAAAGAGAGAGGTGGGGAGGGGAGAGATTGGGGTTGGGAGTTCAGGAGATAGGCAAGAGCAAGGTAAAATGTGTTATGAAGTGTGTGTGCAGCCAGTAAACTCAGCATATTCATGAATGAAGCAAGAGATGCTGTAGTATAGCGGGGGGTGGGGGAGGGAGGACACATGCATGCAAGGTTTCCACACTTAAAGTTCTAAGACTAGCACACAGTTGCTGCATGACATTGGGCAAGTGACCTCACTTCCATCCTCAGTTTATTTGCTTATGAAATGCAGATGATGACCACTCACCTCTTGGCACTTTTGTTGAATTAAATTAGTTTGCTTGAGGTTCACATACACTAAGCAGCTAATAAAGGACTCTTGCTATTATGTAGTAGACATCTTCACTCTGATGTTTAGAAACATTCAAAACAAGATAAAACTAATAATGACTAAAATATACCTCAGTAAAATTATTAAATTCTGGCAAAAAGAATTACAGCTTCTTGACAAAATTCAGGTCTGCCAACTTTGACCTAGAAAAACTTAGATTTGGAAAGATAATAGAGCCACAAAACAAAGTCTTCAATGACAAAGCTGTACTGTTTTGGTATAGATTAAGAACTAATCAACTAATCAAATGCAGTTGTTACTGCCTATCTTACTTATACCATGATTTAGCTCAATAAAAAGTTCCAATATCATTAAATGAGAAATGAGAAAAGGGAAGTAATTTAACTGCTCTATATTAAAAAAAATTGATTGAAAATTCAACTGACTTAAGGGAAGTATCTTAGGAAAATACATTCTCAATGAGAGTTTTTCAATGCAGCTATAATTCTGATTAAAACTTTGCAGGTGTAAATACAGAATTGAAATGTCCTGGGAGTCCAAATGGTAAAATCAGTTTGTTCAGTAGTGGGTGATGATGACGATGATAATGGCGATGACTATAATGAAAAATGCTTTGGTAAAAGAAGGGTGGGACGTGGGTGGAGACAGATGTTGGGTTGTTCTGGTGAGAAAGGAGAATGTTTAGATACACAGTCCTTCTGTCTCTCCTTAATCTTGGGGATTTACACAGTCATTCCTCTCTGGAGCTCAGAGATGAGTACAGGAAAATGGCTGGCAATGACACTCAGGCCTTGATTCCTTTCAAATGGCCAGGACCTCTCAGAACAGCCTCCAACCAAACTACTCAGTTTTCTCACATCCCTATGATAAATCCAGGCTGAGAAGTGGAGGGTCAAATGAGGACAGGTTCTAAACTCTTTGCCATACAACCTGTGTGAATGTGTGTCAGTATGACTGGGGCCAAGAGAGGCCTGCCCCACCCAGACCTCTACTTTCTTGGTGAGACTTGTAGCAGCTCCTAAGCAACCCAGGTTGGTACTTTTATTCCATATCCTCTACCTTCTCTCTTTATTCCCTGTTCTTCTATTATTATTATTATTATTATTATTATTATTATTATTATTATTATTATTATTATTTGTGGTTGTAGAAGAACACGATACCTTTATTTTATTTGTTTATCTATATATTGTGATGAGGATCAAACCCAGTGCCTCACATGTGCTAGGCAAGCACTCCATCACTGAGCCACAACCACAGCCCTCTTCTCTATTCTTTTTGCCTCTGGTATTTCAATCTGAGAGTTAGAGTCAATACAGGAAAGATGATGCTCCTCGAAAACAGGGATAGGGCTTTATTCCAAAAGTCAGAAATGGAATAGATGATGGAGGAAATTGTCACATAACTGATGGGAGAGAGCATCAGGCCATGTACCACAACCACAAACACATTCAGAAAGACCAAGTGTATAACCTTGAATTCATACCCATATATGTCCTTTCTTGTCCATGTGCTTACCAGTTTCACCAATATAGAAACTCATCACCATGTTTCTGAGCATCTTTAGATCTTAGTAATGCTGCTTTGCCATGGCTTAGACAGACTTCTGCCCTCCTGCAGCTTATAATTTAACATTTCTCCATTCCTCCAACAAGCATTTGTTGGTTGGCACTTTTTTAAAAAAAATGGAACAGGTAGCCTCATGAGATAGTAAGCTCCCCATCATTGAGAGGCTAGTGGAAGATTAAGGATGGCACACAAGAGCTGCTTCCATGGTGAATTAAATGACTTCTACAGAGTCAACAAATGTTTTCTACACTGTCCTGAATTCTAAGAAAGACTTCACAGATGGGAATTTACAGAGTGAAAACAAAGAAGGAATAGAAACAAAAATCATATGATATTGTCCTTACATCATACATATCTCAATAATAGTACCCATTCTTTGTTGAATAAGGGTATAGGGATAATTAGGAGAAGGGAGGAGACAACCAAACTTAAGAGTAAAATTTCCCCCTACTTCCCTGCAAAGTTGTGTCGAGAGAAGCCATCATATCCTCCCTCATTCATTACAGCTTCTCTTTCTTTCACTGAGGGGTCTAGGTATCAGTTATGCAAGTGTGGAACCTTGGATTCCTAACCTTTAACTCTTTAAAGATACAATTCAGGCCAAGAAAACTCATATGGAGCCATGATAGAGACCAGAAAGCTGATTTATATTTACAGTGAGAGATGCGCCTTTTCAATATTAGAGTGCTATGTGCCCATGTCAAGGGAGTGCAGTCTAGGATCTCATATAGCTGAGAAGTCAAATAAAAGATAAGAAGCTTGCCTAGTGACCTGGGGCATGAGGAAGTGAATAAGATGCTTTATAAATGTGACTGAGTTAGCAATAGAAAGCTACCTTTTTCCACTCTAGGGAGCAATTCTTTCCAGTGCTTTGAGTACTCCCCTGGCAGTGTGCCTCTCTCTGACATGCTGCAGATGCACAGTCGCAAACTGCTCTCCAGCTTTCCTGTTTTAGGGTTCTGGGATGGACACCAGTGATTGATGTGGCCATTTCCAGGTGACTTCTTGAGCTTCCCATCGAGTATGCTCACTTTAATTACAAAGAACTCCTGCTTCTAGACCTTTGGCCTATTTCACCTTCAAGCACTTCCTGGAATCTGGTGTTGGGTGGTTTCTCATCTATGGAGACTTTGTATAATTTGTAGAATCTTTAAGAGTCAGAAACTGCCAGATGCTAGTGGATTTGATTAATCCAATGCTCCCTTTTAACGAATGAATAAACAGTAACCCCAGAAACAGAAATTGACTTGCTCTAATTGCAAGTGGAGGGACCAGAACTGAGAGCCAGGCATCCACCCACGCTGCTCTCAGAGCTGCTTCTTCATCCCTAAACCTTCAGGAATGCACACACTTTGGGCATCCCTACTCTCTGGGCTCCACTCCCAGTCAAGTGCCCCAGCCATGCTTCATTCCAGTACCTTGGACAGTGGAGAAAACACTAGCTCTTCCTCCCTGTATTCCCCTAACCTATTAGAGAACCAAGAAATGTGAGAAAAATCATTTGTTGGAGGGGTGAGATGATTTATGCAGCCAATTACTTCTTTAAATAGCTGTCCTGCTCATTTCCCAAGCACTGATGATCCAGTTGGGAGATTAGACACAGGAGCCTGGGAACCCAAGTATGATCCAAGGATCTAGTTTGCAGGGGAAAGGGTTGTTTCCAGTAGTGGAGTCCTGTTCTCTCTTCTAAGAGAAGAACCAAAGCTGTCTTCCTTGAGTTCATTGGGTTCAGGACTTCCATCTGATTTTTTCAGGGGAAAAAGTTCTCCCCATTTCAGAGGAGATGCTATGCATTGAGAACTTTTTCTAGTCTGGCTACTCTATTTTAATTCCATTGTTCTGAGCTTAAACCAGAAAGATGTCTTATTCCTCATGAGCTATGAGAGGGGGACATTGAGAGGGAAAATAGAATTGAATTGTACATTTTTGTTGTCATTACAAATTAAAAGCTTGTTAGATTGTCATTATATCTTTATAAATTATAAAA
Organism: Marmota marmota marmota; assembly: GCF_001458135.2. Lineage (NCBI taxonomy): Eukaryota > Metazoa > Chordata > Mammalia > Rodentia > Sciuridae > Marmota > Marmota marmota. The sequence goes on along the minus strand of NW_026000005.1, from coordinate 33,861,269 downwards.
TGCCATTCTTCTAGTCTCCTTTAATACATTGCTCCCCTTCCTAGCTGAATTTGTGATGAACTTTCAATAAAAAATTGATAATAAATATCTAGAAGCACAGTAAAAATAAAACTGTTGTTATAAATTATGGGCTATTGCTGAGTGTTTTAAAGTATTAATGAAATAGAGTTTCCTTGAAAATTCTTGAATTTGTATCAAAACTTCATCTCACAGAATAATTTTCTGAAGGTATTGACTTTGCCTGTGTATTTTTAGTTGTTCTGCTTTGCATTTGTTACTAGGTTTCCCACGCCACCAGGTCCATAGAGCATGGGCCAGTCAATGATTAGTTCTACCCTAGAAGCAATTGTGAAAACACATTTATTGAGTCTCTGCCCTACTTTAAGCTCTGTACACATCATTCTTTCCAACACTCCTATTAGACAAGTATTACTATTGCCCTCATTTTATTGATGAGGAAACTAAGGCACAAAGACATTAAATAACCTAACAGTCTCCAAAACCACATGCATTATTGTACATTGATGGGAATAAACACACATTGTTTTAATTTTCACAGTCACACCTCTGGCCAGGAATTGCCACGGCAGAATGAACGCTCACATTATTATGAGAATACGTTTCCCCTAAACATTATCACATTAATTTATTTGAGTGAAAAAAGTATTGACATCACTGAGAAACAACCACACAGGGATGCCGTGCCATTGCACAGACAGACAAATGGACATACACAAGCAGACAAATTACACCACAATGCATGAATGCATCCAGGAGGTTAAGCTTGTATTTGGAAAGCTCTCTGAAGCAGAAGACTGGTTCTACGTGTGACAGTAACTATGTAGTGCTCCTCTCATGGAAGGCAGTGGAAACAGAGATGAGGAGGTCTACAGGCTGGGTTCTCCTGTGCTGAGCACCCCAACTGTGCTGTGTGAGAGGTCCTTCACCCTGGCTGCAGTCCATCCCTGGAACTGGAACTGTGCTGTTGCATCCAGAATGGCCTCTAAATGTGGCAGGTCCTTGCTGCCATGGCCTCCGGAGGGCCTTTCCCTTGGAGCTTCTCTCACCTGCTTTGTTTTGGGGGAGGGCTGGGTGTGGGAGGACCAACCCTTCTCTGTGCCTCCTGCTATGATGCTTTCACAGCCAATTACAATTCTATTCCATTCCCAGCAAGGGAGCTGGCAGCTTTGGGTCTCCCCAGCAGGACTGGCTGGCTGCAATTAATGTCTCTTCTAGAGCCTGATTAGCTAAGGAGAGGCCAGAATACTTATTCTACCCCAAAAATCATTTAAATTAGGGAATGGGGGTTTCCCATCCTGTTGCTTCTATTCAGATTCATCAGGTAATTCAAACATGTTAACTCTTTGTATTTCACTCTTTATTTTTTAAATATTGAGTAGATACTATTTATTTATTTATTTGTTTTTAGTTATACGTGGCAGCAGAATGTATTTTGGCAGGATGTACATACATAAAGTATAACTTATTCTATTGAGGTTTCCACTCTTGTGGTCATACAGGATATGGAGTTACCCTGGTCATATATATAAATATAAGACTAGGATAGTTATGTCCAATTAATTTTTGTGTCTTTCCCATTCCCCTCCCCATCCCTTCCCTTCAGATTTCTATTATTCCCCTCCCCAATCTCTCTTGTTTTGGGTTAATATACACAAATCAGAAAGAACATTTACTCTTGGTAGTAGAGCTAAATCAGAGAGCCAAGAGATCATATCTCAACTGGACAGACAGAGGAATACAGGGAAGGGAGATTCCTTTATTCTCCAAATTCCAGATCCCTGGCATGAACTGAGGGCCACCTTTATTAGGCACAGTCTAAGAGCTGGGGATTCAACAGAATCCACAGACATGTTTAGTGTTATATTGGAGCTTTATGTAGAAGATAATACAGGGGAATGACTCACCAAGAAAACAGAGATGGTTCAAATGAAGAAAAAGGAGGAAAAAAGGAAATTAATAAAAATGGAATGTTTATTTTGTGGCAGACATTTTATGTCTATTATAGCAAGGAGTTTCTACAAAAAAAAAAAAAAAAACTGCGTGCTTTTATAAATGATGGAAGTAAAGCTCAAGTTAAAGGATTTGTCTAAGGTTATACAGTGAATGTGGTGGGTTGATTGTACTAGTGGCCCTAGATCTTTAGGTCTTGGGTTGCCACTTCCTTTTGGTGATACTCACCCTGACTCTGGATGGGCCATGTGACCTGCTTTGGCCAATAGGATCTTGAAAAACTTGATGCAGACATGGGCTTGACTTGCCTGCCCTCTCTTGCTGGTGGGAACTCTTTTGCCATGCAAACAAGCTGTTCAGTTCTATTGGATGATAATGACATGTGTGCAGCAGAGCTGGGTCATCCTGTCCTAGAGCTGCCAGCCTCTAGCTAATTCAGATACCTGAGCCAGTCCAGCCATGATCAACCAAACTATATCAGCAGAACCACTCAGCTACTTGTAGACAAGTGAAAAATAATAAGTAGTTGTTATTTTTAAACCAGTAATTTGGGGGAATATTTGCAGGAGCATAATTAATGGCTGGAGTTAACTGAATCAGCTGGCAAATGGCAGAGCCAGCAGTTGTCTATCTCAAAGCTTAAATGTTGTCCACTCACATGAAAAGACAGGAAAAGACTGAAATTGCAGCAGAGAAAATACAGGTTATATTAAGATATATTTTTTAAAGTTATTTTTTATCTTTCATTTTCTTTATTGATGAATTATAATTATATATAACAGAGGGGTTCACTGTGCTATATTTGTTCAGTATGTTACATGATTCTATCAGTCTCATTCCTTTTTCCCCCCTCCCTTCTTCCTCTCCTGATCTGTTTGTTCTACTCTATTGATCTCCCTTCTATTATTACTATTGTTATTTTAACTAGTGCATTATAATTATATATATATATACATATATAAAATTCACTGTGGTATATTCATTAATGGACATAGCATAATTTAGTAGATTTCATCCTGCAATATTTCCTAATGCCCTCTCCTTCTCCCTCCTGACCGACCTACTTCCTTTACTCTATCGGTCTCTTTTCTATTTTCATAAGATTCCTCCCTTTTAAAATTCATATTTTCTCTCTCTCTCTCTCTCTCTCTCTCTCTCTCTCCCACTTGTGAGAGAAAACATTTGACCTTTGATTTTCTAAATCTGGCTCATTTCACTTAGCATGATGTTCTCCAGTTCCATCCATTGACCAGTAAATGTTATAATTTCATTCTTCTTTATGACTGAATAAACCTGCACTATGTATAATATCACATTTTCTTTATTCATTCATCTGTTGATGGACATCTAGGATGGCTTTATAATTAGGCTACTGTGTGAGGCAAATGTGATGACTACTACACTACAGAAACTGACATAACTTGGCTATTGTAAATTGTGTAGCTATAAACATTGGTGGGCAAGTATCACTGTAGTATGCTGATTTTAGTTCTTTTGGATAAATACCAAGAAGTGAGATAGCTGGGTCATATGGTCCCATTTTTAATCTTTTGAGGAATTTCCATTCCTTCCCAAGGTGATTGTATTAATTTGGAGTCCCCCGACAACATGAAAGTGTGCTTTTTTTTTTTATATATCTTCACCAGCAAATTATGGTTGTTTGTATTTTTGGTGATTGACATTCTAACTGGAATGAGATGAAATCTCAGAGTAGTTTTTCTGTTTTGTTTTGTTTTGTTTTTGTGGTGCTAGATATTGAACCCATGGCCTTGTGCATGCAAAGCAAGCACTCAACCAACTGAGCTATACCCCCAGACCTCAGTGTAGTTTTGATTTGAATTTTCTTGATTGCTAAGGGTGTGAACTTTTAGATATTTGCTAGTCATTTGTATTTCTTCTTTTGAGAAATGTCTGTTAGATAATTTGTCCATTTGATTGGGCTATTTGTTCTCATTGTGTGTGTTAAATTCTTTGAGTTCTTGTATATTCAGGATATTAATCCTCTGTTAGAGGAATAGCTGGCAGAGATCCACCCTCCCCTGGCTGTAGGCTTTCTTTTCACACTCTTAATTATTTCCTTTGCAGTGCAGAAGCTTTTTAATTTGATACCACCCTACTTATTGATTCTTGGTTATATTTCTTGAGTTTTAGGAGTAGATTAAGATACATTTTTAACCACAATGTCTTCCACTCACACAAAGGTCTTTCTGGGGGAGTGTGAAGTTCCCATATCTGGGTATCTTAAAGGACAGTGGTAGGCAATTATTTGACTGCAAGTTCTTAAAAGTGGACCCTTTATTCCAGGGGGCTTAGCCCCATAGTTTGCCATCTCAAAATTTGAGCTATGATGAGGCTCCTGACAGGAATACTTCAAATCATCCCTATCATTTATTAGTTCCTCGGAGTAGGAAAATCACCCAGGCGAAGCTCCTGCTGGCTCCCCAGCTAAGCGCTTCTTGGTTCTTTCATGGCTGAGGCCTCCCTGAGGACTGCTTCAGCCGTACTGCTGTTCATTCTCAACCTACCCCCAATCCTGCTCCTTTCCTACAGTGCAGAGCAAAGTAGAAAGGCACAGATTGTCCCTATGTTCTAAGCCTTCTTTCTCAGGGTCACAGCTCTGGTACCATTGACAGTTGTCCATGAGAATATGGAGAAAGAACAAGGCCTTGAGTGTGAAGCAGTAACAGCAAACAGTAGCCTACTCTGCTGATGTGGATGGGAATTGTTGTCGTCCTTCTGAAGGCCAACTTATTTATCAACAACCTTAACAATATCCATGACCTTTGAATCCAGGACTGCCTTCAAAGGACATTTATGATCCATGAAGTATGGTGAGAATTTTTTCATAACATAGTGTGGATGGAAAACTACAATTTAAAGATAGATGTTTATCATTATGTACATTATGTTCCTGATTGGGAGAGTTATATATGATTGAGAGGGATCTATTGTCATGAGAAAAAATTAATTTATTTATTATTATTTTCTACATACTTTTAAGACATACCCATGCTCACTATCTGACCATGTGCATCCTTGGCTGCTTTAGACATAGGAGGAAAACTTAGCTTAAAAACCTAAAAGACTGGTAAAGATCTGGAAAAAAAAAAGTGGCTGAAATGATCAATGACATGAGAATAGGATCTAAAAATAGGACTTTTCGATGTGGATGGATGATGGCTAAAGGGAAACGAATAATCATGACGTCTAAGAAAAAGAGGAACATGGACTTGGGTCACCAAATCCCAGAAATATTTGCAAATAGCAAATCCCAACTGCTTGCTTAACTACCTGGTCATCTGACAAAGAATAAAAGCAAGTAAAAGGAGGTAATGTATTATACATCAGCCCCTAATTAAGTGAGATGTAGACTGAAAACCATAGCCAAAGCTGAGCATCTGCTGGGACTGAGAATGTGTATCCTCACATATGAAAGGCTCTTGGGCTGGGACCATCTTGAGTTCTTAACGCCAGGACTGAGTATCAGTGCCACCAAATCTACTGAATGGCTCCTGAAAAGGGGCCATAGGCTGTGACTTCAGTCCTCGGAGAGAAATAGTGCTGGTCTGTAAATATCCCCCCATCCCTGAATCCAGAGGCTATGACTGTTCTATGAGCTGTGACCCTGTCCCACACTGGTTTTCACCCATGATCTGAAAGGGAAAACTGGGAGACTCTGGTGAACAAAGATGAACTTTGGGTTCCTTCCATCTATCCCAGTTGGAAACAGTCAGTCTGACCAGAAGCTAGGGGACAGGGAGGAGGACCTCTCAGACCTTCAAACTCAACCCCTCCCAGCTCCAGAAGCAAGGAAGATAGAATTTTTTTGAACGAGAAAATAAAATTGCCAAGATGACAGAAGCCACAGCCACTTGGAGCAGCTTAGAAACTTGGAGCCAACAGACTGGGGTCTATTCACACACTAGAGTCACTCAAATTCTACTTAGCATGCTTTTCCCTGACAGGGAGCTGGAGCATTTCAGGAATAGTATGCTTCCTTAAGAGGTGTGAAAAAAACTGGGCCAGGTTTGCAGCAGACTCTGGCATGGTATCTCCTGCCCACAGTGACCTGGGACTCACTCTTTGGAGCTTCGTACCTGGAGGAGGTTTAGGTCTGAATCTTTTCCTATTTCATTGTTGTCCCACTGCACCACCCTAGGAAAGGCTAGTACCATCTTTGGCCTTTAGATTTTTCAGTCAAGATTAAGTATAATGAGGCCGATATAAAAAAGAAAGGAAAATTCCATATAGGGGAAGCGTTAGAAAACAATGTCCAGGTTTTACTGCAATCTCTTTAAAAAGCAAGCAGAGGAAGCCTGGGACCGGGGCACACACCTGTAATCCCAGTAACCCAGGAGGCTGGGGCAGGAGGATCACAAGTTCAAGGCCAGCCTCAACAATTTCACAAGGCTCTAAGCAACTTAATAAGGCCCTGTCTCAGGATAAAAAATTAAAAGGGCTGAGGGTGTAGCTCAGTGGTAAAGTGCCCCTAGGTTCAATCCCAGGTACAAAATTTTTTAAAAAGGAAGAAAGAGAGAAGGAAGGGAGGGAGAGAGGGAGGGAGGAAAGGAAAAGGAAGAGAAGATAAAAGAAAAAGAAAAAAAGTAAGCAGAGGAAACTATAGGGCAAAAATATTTTCCTTCTCTCCTGCTTCCCTCTCACTGCTAAACTTTTGCAGATCATGGTAGCTTCCTGGCCTGCTCTCCCTTCCCCTCCCATTCTGTAGGCATCACAAAGACCCCAGTTCTCAGTTGGCTCCATGAACACTTAAGGTCGCAACTCTACCTGGAAGGGGGAGAGGGAGAGAAGCATGATGGCTGTCCTGTTCTTCCCTGTCCCCCGAGGTAGAAACACAGGCATGTGAGAAAGAGGCTCAGGGAGAGGCAAGTCCTAAGGAAGACTTGGGGCAGGTAGGTGAATGAAGAGCTCAAGTACCTGTTTTGTTCTTGCCCCTCCTGAAATGCCAGGGCAGGTAGCAGCACCTGCAGACTCCTTTCCCTGCAGTCATTACCTGTTTATATCATCCAGCTCCCAGGCAACTGACAACACACAGGCTTCAGACTTGTGACCTTCATTTATTAGGCAGTTAAGTGAGGTGCTTGGTAAGGCAACAGACTGCCGAGTCCCCTCAATCTACAAGGTGTGCAGCAACCCTGACTTGCTCCTTAGGGTGTGAAGAGATTCCATTAAGTAGGTAAGCACATGAGGACCAGCCAGTAACGATGCTACAGTGAGTACTGTCTGGGTGCTAGACAGGGATCTGAGCACTTTCCATTAGGCACTACCCCATTTATCCTCTTGAGAACCTGAGAAGGCAGCAAGTATCTTCAAAGCCACTTTAACCTGTGAAAACTTGCCTGAGGTCATACACATAATAAAGGGCAGAGTGAGCATTCAGTCCACAGTCCCCACTAACCATGCTGGACTGCCTTATACAATTCAGGTGCAATGTGTGGCCCGCAGCATGTATTTCAAGGCATGAGCTAACAAGAGAGACAGCCATAATAGATGAAGTGCTACTAAAACAATATAGTTGCAGGAGACAGGACGGGAGGCTCAGAGAGGGCAAAGTGCCCAAAGTCCCCCAGCGAGCTAATTGGAGAACCAGGATTCGAACCCAGCAGTCAAAGCCTGTAGACAGGGTTTGGCACACAGTGGGTACTCAATAAATTTTAGCTATTGGCACTTATTTTTATCTTTGTATACATAAAAGTCTTAAAGTGATATATGAAACAGAAGGTTTGCTGAAGAATATCTGGTCCAGCACTTCACAAAATGAGTCTTAGCCAAACTTGCTTCCAGAGACGAAGAGCAGGTCTTTATGGAATCAATCTCTGGAGTGAAGTTGGCACGGGGATTCTTAACAAGTCTCCCAAGTGATTTTTATGCATGCTAAACTCCGAGAACCAGTGAATCAAGGCTTAGATGGCTTAAATCCACAGTCACCAGCCAGAGGGTGGCAGAGCTGGGATTGGCACCCAGGAAATATCTTGTTTTTTCTTCTGTGTAAAAGCCAGCCATCCATAGAGGTAGGTCTAAGTGCCTCGAGCAGTGATCTGGACCATTGTGAAGTGTAACACATCATCTCAGCTCCTGTGTACCTGCCACATCTGCCATGTCCCTGAGTGATACATTAATTATGGTGAATAAATTAAATTTTGAACAATTTCATCACAACCTCTTCAAAGAATAGCATGACGGTTTTGCACAACTAAACTAAGGCTGGGCATCCGTCTGCCTGTGTGTAGGGACCATGGAAGACCTACTAGGGGAGCGATTGAGTATTCACCCCTAACTTGCCACATGACTGTGTCCTGCCTTGGCCTGATTTCTAAGACAGAAAGAGAACACGGTGACCTGGCATCCCTGAAATTTCAGTCTAGTGGCCTGGAACCTTGGAAACAGGCCCAGCCTACTGTATGCAAATAGCCCAGTTCTGGCCACTCAAGGTTTATCTAAATTATATTTTTTGGTTGAGCCAGGCAGAATGCTGAAGGAAGACCAACCTTTAATTTTAGCTCTTTGGAGACGACAAAGATGGTAATGATGAGTTATACAGAAAGAAAACTGACAGTACATTGCATTTTTAAGTGGTTAAAAATACAGATATGATTATGAATATACACATTAAATATGACCTTCTTTCTTCCCGCCAGCCCTCATATAATATGCTTTGTTTACTATGCAGATCATGTTTGACTTCATAGAATTGGATGTTATTTAAATTCAATTATTGTGAGGTTAAGTTCTTCTCTCAGTATCAGTTGAGTAAATTTAGAGGCAGTTATAGGGAATAGGTACATTTGTCTTATACCAGTTGAATTACAGGGAGAGAAGCACCAGAGGAATAAAATAATTACCCTGAAAATGAAAATCCCCATTTGGAGGGGTGGTTTGGGTCTGTTTGTTTTCTTTGGCTCATTTTTTATTCCTTTTTTTTTTTTGAGATGATGAGTAGATAAGCTGATGATATTTCCACAAAGATGGAGGGATATTATGTGTGTGTGTGTGTGTGTATGTGTGTGTGCGTGCGTGCACACACTTGTTTGTGAAAGTAAGCTGCTGGTATGAGACTAGAACTAGAAATAATTATGTGGTTAATTGGATTCAGTTTAGATAACTACAGCTCATTAAGGCCTTAAATCTTTTTTGGTCTTCTTAGTAATAGAGTACTTTCTTTTTTAAATCAAATTATCTCTCAACAATTTCTTACTTCCTTCTGCCAGCACTGAGACACTGCTAATCCCTTGAAGCCAAAATTTGTCCTTGGCACCATTGAGAGAGGAAGCAAGAAGACCAGGTATGGCCTGGCTGGGAAGGAAGTGTGAACGCCAAGGATGGGTGATGGTAAAAGACTGGTTTGAAAGGACTCCTGCAAGAAAACAGAGAGCTGCCCAAATGCTATTTGACAAATATGCACAGAATTCAGATTGGCTTGTCTGTGAGCAATAATGGATTCTCTGGTCACTTGGGATCTTTGGAGGTCATCTTGCCAACCAGCCTGCCTGTACCAGATAAGGGGGAAATTCTCATATCATCCTATAGAAAAGTAGAAATCACAATACTCCCCCCACCCCCAATCTCTCCTTCACAATCTTTGCTGACAAGAAGTTCTCCATGATAGGTCATTTTTTAAAAAAATCCTGATACCAGGATACACTAATTCCACAACACCCCCCACCCTAGGCCTGGAGAATAAAGAAATCATTGCCTGCTGCCCTAAGGCAGAAGGCACTGGACTCTTCTAGAGTTTCCTAGCTTCTTCCTTCTATTCACCAACCCCACTTGAGTTTCTCCTTTGTCTCCTCCCTCCCCAAACCTCTATCAATCCAGATCACAGCTACACAAATAGTTGATCAATGTCATGGATGCGTTTGGTTGTGCCCATAAAACTGGAAGAGTCTGTTTTTGAGAAGCTTTACTGTTAGCTGGTCTCTTAAATACGGAGAGTCCAAGAAGTGATAGAACCATTATCAACTACCTATCATTATAGACTACCTAGGATGGACAATGGAAATTTCCTACCTTCTTTGATATCCCTTTTTTTTCTTTTCCTCAATTCCAATGAACTTTTTCTACTCCTATGCCTATTCCTCCCCACCCCAATACATATAGGTTCCAGCTCTATCCTGTAGGGAAGTTCTGATTTCAAAGCTTTTGATCCTGTGGGCCTTCATAGTAGAACATCTACTAGACAAGTGGGTCTTTCCTTGGTTATATAGATTCCATCTCAGAGCAATCTTTACTTTGCTTACAAAAATCTCTGTTTATTAACTTTATCTTAAATGTCTTAATAACTTTGTCCTTCTGAGAGTGGGACTATGAAGGAGTGAAGAGAAAGGAAAACCCCATCCTGTCCTTCTCTGCACACAGACATCAATTAATGGCCAATAAGCACTACCTAGAAATAGAATCAGAGAAGGGGAATGAAGGAAAGAACAATTGGGTTTCTAAAAGGGGAAATAGCAAGACCATCTCTTATACCAGAATAGGAAAAGTAAGGATCTGATGGACAGGCTGCTATGGATGGGACAAGAGACAAAAGGCATGTGACACCATCATGGGCAGAGATGATTTGGGTAAATCAGAGGCAGCCTGGTGAAACCGAACTTGTTTGGGAGCCCTACTCTTTCATTTGTTTGAACAAGGAACAACCTCACCGTGTGGGTATCTTTCTCTGTAATGGGGACAATTGTTGTTAGTCTTGTGGGTTTATTGAGGTAGCAGGTGGTATAAAACCTATGGAAGTGTTCTGTAGATCTGTGAAATGTTCTTAGCATTAGGATTATTACTAGCCAGAGGGTGTTACAGAAAGAAGGAAGAAAGAAAGAAAAGTGATCAACATTGAAAGGAGGTGAGAAGGTAGGCTTAGAAGAGGGAGATCTGTCAAGCCCTATTGAACCCCTTAGATATCAGCCAGTATTTCCTGGGCACTTACTGTGTGCCAGGCATGGATCTAATTATAGTCTCTTACTACCCTCTTCTCTTGGTTTCACAGATGAGTCATTTTATTTTAATGAAACCCTCTCTACACTCTCCCAGGTAACTATTTTCTATCAACCTCAGACCTCCAATCTCTCTTCCCTAACTTTGCTCTCAGCCCTGAGACTTTTCTGCATATTTTATCTAGAAAACAGAAGAAATAATAAATAAAACTTGCTGAATTCATGATTAATTCTTGGTTCTCATGCAACTTGACCCATGCACAACATTTGTAAGGCTGACAACTCCCTCTTTTCTTGAAATACTTTGCCTTCTTCCTTGGCTTTTGGAGCACCACGTTCCCTTCTTATCTCGCTGACCTTCCTTTCTCTGTCTTTTCTGCTGGTTCTCCACATCTCCTGACCTCTGAACACTGGCATCCCACCAGGATCAGCTCCAGGACCCCTTCCTTGTTTTTACCTAAACTCACAGCTTTGATTACCTCATCCAGGCTTGTGGATTTAAACACCATCTCTATGCCAATAACTCTCAAGTTTCTATTTTGACCTCTCAGCTCCACTCCAGAAAAATATGCACTAGTGCTTATGTGACATCTCCACTTGGAGAGTGAATAGACCTTTCAAAGTTGACACTTCCAAAACTGAGCTCCCAATCTCTCCTTCAAAACCTATTCCTCCTTCAGTTTTCTCATTTCACCAAAAGGTAACTCTCCATCTTTCCCAATGCTCAGATCAAAATTAGTATCATCTTTGACTTTTCTGCTTTGCTTACATCTACTCCATTAGCACATCTTGACATCTAATTCTTCAAAATATATCCAGAAACTGACCATTTTTCAACATTTCCACTGCTACCATACTGGTCTGAAACATGACCATCACTTACCTGGATTATTGCAACAGTCTCCTGTGTCTGTGTTTTCCTGTATGTCTCTCCAGTCTGTTCCCAATAGAGCAGCCAATGCAATCCTGTCAAACACGGTCAGACTGTACCATTTGAAGGAGGTGAGAAGGTGGGCTTAGAGACAAGGAAATCTTCTATAAATCTTCTATAAATCTTCTATAACTCTCTGCTTTTACATTCATAATTTCTCATCTTAATAAATGCCAAGTCCTTAAGATGGTCCACAGGCCTTTTCTGATCTGTACCCACTTTTTTGATCCCTGTTATGACCTCATCCCCTATTCCCTTTCTTCTCACTCACTCTACTCTAGATACTCAAGCATCTTTGTTCCTAGAACATTCTAGGCATGATTCTGCCTCAGAGAATTTGCATGTGATATTCCCTCTGTCCAGAATTCTTGGCCCATAGATATCTGCACGGTTTTCTCCCTTGCCTTTCTCAGGTCTTTACATAAATATCGCCTTTTGGCCAAGTCTTCCATAACATCCTGTTTAGCATTTCAATGTACCTCCTCCCTTGGGGTCCACTTTCCTTTTCTCTGTTTATTTTTCATAGCACATGACAGCATCTTGAGTACTTATGGTTTACTTGTTATATCATTTATTGTCTATTTCTTCAAGAGAATTTCATCAATTCCATTCATTGCTCTGTGCCTAGCACCTAAAACAGAACCTGGAACATAGTGGATAAATATTGAATGAATAAAGGAATATTGAACAGGGCCCAGAGATTTAAGTTTGCCCACATCACGTAGATTGTAAAAATCCTAGGTATTCCTAAGTCTGTCCAGGAATAGTGCTAAGATCTTAACCACCATAGTAGACTCAATAAGGGAATGTGACCCTAAACTGCACCACAAGGCTGGTGTTTCTGTAGTCTCCTTTGTTCTGATCTCCCAGAACTGCAAACTTCAGCATGGTATGCTGTCTTTGCTCCACTAGGCTGTATTTCTTTCTTTCTGCTCAGGGGCGGGGTTGCCTGGAAGGGGAAGTCTTTAATTTACCTGCCACTGCCATGGCAACTAAGTAACCTAAGGACTCCAGAAGTGAGTATTGCAGATTGAATCACGCCAAAAAAATAAAAAATAAAGCAAGTCCCAAATAAACAAAGAAATCTGTGAATGGAGAAGCAAGTGGAGTCTTGTACCTGCAGCTTGCTGTGTCATTAACAGAGAAAAGAATCTATCCCATTCTCTCCTTCCTCCCACTGGATCAGGCACAGCCAAGGCAAGCAAGGGCTAGAGGATCACCTTGTCCTGACTCCTCCTCCTAGCATGACCTCAATCCAAGAGAGGTCTGCACTGTTCTGTTCAGCATCCCCAAAGAAGGGTCCCCAAATGCTCAGTATCCCAAGGAAACAGAAGACAGCCTTGGGCTACAAATTAGGAGAACTCTATTCTGATCTCTTATCCTTGAAGGGCAATTCACCTAGAAAGTTCTTTAATTTTTACCATTCTCTCTTGCTCGTTTGCCCCTTTTCTTAAGGCACTTGCTCCCTCCTTATGGATTTTACCTTAGAGTGATAGTAGGAAAATAAAATAGAGTTGTAGTAGAGAAAACTATAAAATTATAATCTAAATGTAAATTAAAATTGTAACATTTTTAACAAGAGGACTTACTTGTGCCAGGCTGCGTCGAGTTCTTGGCATGCTTGATCTCATGTAATCCATCTTTGGAGGAGGCAAGAATTATTTGCCCCAGAAAGATAAAGAAATAGAGCTTCAGAGAGGTTAAGAAGCTTGCCTAAGTTTGCACAGTTGATAAGTAGTAAGAAGACATTCAAAACCAAATTATCTCTTTCCCACAACCATGCTAGCCACTCCTCACATTGTGCCCCTTAGGGGGCAGGGGACTAGGGAGGATCCCATTTTTCTTGTCTTGGTCATTCCCAGGTAATCTTCCTACCCAAAGCTCTGAGAAGTGCATTGAGGAAGTGTCTGGTGTCCTTTGCATTTAATGAACCCTCTTCAGCCTCAGAATTTGCTGAGCTTTGCAGACAAGATCATGGTAGTCCCCCCAGCCCAACAGCCAGAGCTTGGGAGCTGGACCAGACGGGCATGTCCTTTCCTAAACCCTGGTGCCTATGCAGTGAGTAAACATACCTCTCACATGCATCTCTGATGGGCCCAGTTTGATGGATTATGTAAGAGCAGCCCAAATCCCAGAGGATTTGAAAATGATAAAGTGCCAAGCTGGGTGAAGATGCAGAAGGAGAGACAGGTCTGGAGTGGCAGTTGTGGGAGGCTTGGCTGAGTGGCCTGATCTGGACCAGGAATTGGGTGGATCTGGAAAAGAAACACAGGGAAGAGGTCCATGGCACAGGTGCAGGTGGAGCAGCAGGAACAGGGACAGAGATATGGTGAAGCTCAGATGATGAAGTCGGAAGGGCCTGGCTGCCATTCTGTCCACATATCAGCTAGCTCTGTGACTTGACTTGAGATTTTTTAAGCTTGGCTTTTAATGGAGTTTACTGTAGAAACATCTGCATTAAGTCTACCTTGACTCCATGGGGCTGCCAGGCATTTCCTCTTCCATTATTCTGGAAGACATACATCTGACCACCAGACCAGGCCCTTTAGAAGCCCTACGTGCTAAAAAGATTATATATCCCAAATATACATAAAAACATACTAAACAAAAAGTATAAAACTTGTATGAATGCCAAGGTTAAAGTACATTCTTTCCTTCACTCCCTGTACACATCCAAAATCCTGGATCACATTTTTCATTAAATCTGAACTTCTTTTTCTAACAGTTTTGGCATTCTTGCTTTTTTAATATCTGATGAGATCAAGCATGTTTAGGGTGGTCTGGCCACAGATGCTTTTTAATATCTGTAGTGCCAGAAGCAAGTCCCCATTTTGCCTTCTGGATTGTCTAGCCCAAGGGAAAGTTGGGGGTGGGAGAATGAACAAATCACTTCAGTGGAAGCAGCGCAGCCCTGGGCTCTTGGGCCTTTAGCCAGACAGTGGGCCAGGCCAGGTCGTGCTTCCTCCTTCTTCAGGTAGGTATCTGATGTTCCTCAGCCAGAGCCAAGATGGGGAGCCCAGGTTGGGTTTTCAGTTGTGCCCAGCCAGCAGGCCTTCCTGGCTTTTCCTACTTGGTAAGCAATGAGCGTAGACTTCACTGTCACTTGGCACCGTTGCCAGGGACCGGAAGTAATGTCTTTTACCTGATCGGCAATTTGACATGGCTGTTTAACAACCCGATTAATCAAACCCAGCTCATCTTGTTAGAATTAATGAGCCTAGGAAATGTGGCCATGAATAACAAGGGCTTTCACCCCTCCTCCAGCACCTCCCTCCACTACCTCCCTCGTATTTTATTCTCAGAGCCATAGAACACCACTCCATACCAAGGACTGTTAGGCCCCAGTAGGGATCAAGACTGGCCAGCTATGATCGTATCTCCTGCCTTTCTTCCCCAAGACACTATAGTTGCCCACTGGGATCTAGAGGTTGCCTCTTGGTCATCAGACAGATATGCATATGTTCAGCTGTCAAAGTTGTACTGAGGGTCTCACTGTACCAGGCATTGCACTAGATGCGAGGAATGCAGACATGAATAAAATATTGTCCCTGTGAGGGAGTCACAGTGTAGTGACCTAGACACAAATGAGGGAGTGTCATGACAGGGGGTATGGGAAGGGCCTAAAGCCACAGCAAAAGGAAGCCTGTCAATATTGGAGGAGCAGAGTGTGGAACTAGGGAGAGTTCCATGGAGCTGAACACCTAAACATTTCTGCCATCAAATTCATTCATTATACATGTATATAGGGAGTGACAAGGCACTGAAAAAGGCGTAAGATGAACATGGTTCCCTGCCGGGTTTCTGTTCTCGCGACTAAAAGGCTCAGGGGTCACTCCAGTTAAACTGGGCTAACTGGGCTGCACGAAATAACCACACAAGAGACACAAATACCTTTATCTTTGGGGTTGCTGTGATGGCTCCTCTGACCTTAAGGGTCCGCAGAAAGAGAGAGAGCAAGAGCACGTGCTGACCCCTTTTATTGAGGAGAAGCTATTCAAATGAGGAAAGGGGTCAGGTTTCAGGGGGCTGAGTCTATCTTCATGATGTCCACTGTCAGCAGGTTGACTGACACCTGGGTAGGCCACACCCAAGGGCACAGTAAGAGGAGGGGACACACACAAGGCACTTCCATGGAAGATTCTATCCTAAACAGGGCAAGGGGTTATATTACAAAGGAACAGGTGAGCATAGCTTCACCCATAGGGCTGTAGCAAGACACACCCATTTCTGTGACTGAGTGCCTCAGCACCCAGCTGGGGAGTGTAACTCAGTCACCCGTAAGGTTGGCCTCCCACAGTTCCCATTCTCACAAAGTGGGAAATGCAGAAAACCTGAGAAGACACTGATTTATTTTTTCATTTACTCAAACCACAAAAAGCTGTTGAGGACCTTCTGGTGTAGAGCTTGGTACCAGGGGAAACAAGTACAAAGATGTACACATTACTCCTTCCTCCCTGAGTTATTTAGTGCATAGAGAGGTATATGCAGACACATGTAGTTATGTGCTAAGTACTCTAACAGGGATATGCCAAAGTCACTTAAAGATATGCATGTGAAACTTAAAGATCAAAGTACTGGCTATGGTTGTAGCTCAGTGGTAGAGCCCTTGCCTAGCATTTGTGAAGTACTGAGTTCCTTCCTCAGCATCACATAAAAAAAAGTTATAAAAAATACAATAGCACTTAAAAATAAAAGATCAAAGTACTAACTCAACCTAGAGAGGTCAGGAATGACTCCCCATAAGGGGTAGCATTAGAATCATCTTGATGACAGAGTAGCAGTTTGACAGGTAGACCATGTAGAAAAGGACTTTTTCAGCTCTCATCCAGGCTAAGGATAGGGTTTTGAGTGACAGGAGTTGGAAGGGAAAGATGATTCCAGAAATTTTGGAAGGAAATGGCTGGTTCTACAGTCTTCAGCAAAGAACATGATTAAATATGCAAATGGAAATCTAAAACTTAGAGACCAGGAGATCCTGGACTTACTTGTTCATTACTGGGAACAAGAAGTAGTTGCATGAATGGCGAAATTTCCACATTTGAAGGGATGTGGCTCAAGTGGCCATATCTCAAACACACCAGCTGGGGTTTAGGGATTGGGTTGTACACAGCTTCTCAGAGATCCTTTGATAGGAGTGAGGCATTTATTTTAGCTGGATCTAAAATAAATAAACTGGGGGTGGAGGCATAAAGACCAAAGGAGGAGGAGGCCATGAGCAAGGTTGGGGAGTTGGTAGCCCCAACTGCTAAAGTTTCTGGAAAGGTAAATGGAGGAGCTAGGAGGATGGGGATTTAGTGATAAACATGGTGGACCCTGAGCTAGGAGGGAGAAAGAGAACAGACAAAGGTAAGCCAGATCAAAAGAAGGAGGGGAGAGAAAAGGAGCAGTGAAGCTCACGGAGACCCTTTAAGGTCACCACATCAGGTGGTGTAGAGACACAGGCTTCAGTCATGGCCATCTGAGGTATCACAGGGAGCTCTGAAGAATGAGCCCAACTCTCCGGCCCACTCATAAGGGTTCCAAATCCGGACACGATCTAGCTTGGCTAGGTCCTTTGCATCCCTGTTTCTTGTGCCCTCCGGCTGGGCTTTTGCCATTTTTGCCAAGACTGACTGGAGTGATTCAGCCTTCAGCAAGGGCACTGGCTCAACCTCTGAGGTTCCCAGGGTTCCCAGGATGCAGGCCTAACCTATATTTTTCTTACTTGAGAGACTTCATTGAAGAACCTAGATTTCTATGCATTGGCCTCAGGAGAATGCCAATGCTCAACACAAGACTCTACATTCAGGCAAAATGACCCTCACAACATGTTTTAAAAACCTGCATTCCTTGTTAACATTAGACTATTGAGAGGTTTTACATAAAGATTCCCTGAAGGAATGAGGGTGCAATTCAGTGGTAGAGTTCCTTCCTAGTATACATGAGGCCCTGGGTTCAATATCCTACACACACACACACACACAAGATTCCCACCAGACTGCACATCTACAGCTGGCTGGAGTTGATGATAGTTGTCCTTCAAACTTAGACCTGAGCCCTCCAATTCACACCAGCTGTCTTCCCTCACTTCTGTTGCCTTTCTGGCCTGGAGGGCATTTGAGTTCAAGACCCTGGACTAGGCTTTGAAAGGGAAATTCAAGGAGCCTGACACCCCTTTTGGACTGCAGAGGCTTCCACAGAAACTAACCCCCTCATGTTCATAGCAACCTAGGACTTGGGTAGTACAAGAAATTCTTACCAATTGGGGACAGGGTCTAGAACTGGCAGTGGAGCTGACTGAAGTTGCTTGGCCTCCATGGTGGGGATGCTGGTGCTTGGGCCTCCTCTGTGGAGTCTAGTTACTCCAGATAAAGCCTGTGGTCTGGTCGTGGTGGCCTAGTCTGACCTACCTGGGTGGCTCAAACCAGTGTTCCAGGTCCATCCACCCATCTCTCCCCCAGATTCAGGCTCAGGCCTGACCACCCTCTGCCTCTCTCCCTGCAGGGGGAGCTGTTGAGCCCGTGCCGCTGCGATGGCTCAGTCAAGTGCACGCACCAGCCGTGCCTCATCAAATGGATCAGCGAGCGGGGCTGCTGGAGCTGTGAGCTGTGCTACTACAAGTACCACGTCATTGCCATAAGCACAAAGAACCCTCTACAGGTGAGCCTGGGGCCTGGGGCGGAGTGGGGAGGGCACTGGAACCTGGGGCCTCCACCCTGGCTGCTTCCTGGAGCAGCTTGGAGCTCAGGGGAGGCCTGCCAGCAGGAGGTAATGAAAGATTTAAAAAATTTTTTTCTCTTAAGCATCAGCAATAAGAGGAAGGGACGGGGCAAGAGGGAAATAGATGTAGAATGAAAGGAGCCAGGAGAATCTGATGGGAGAGAGAGAATAAGACAGACAGTGGGTGAATTGAAGAGTGAATGGTGAGCTAAGTCCAGTGGTGCACACCTGTAATCCCAGCCTCTTGGGAAGCTGAGGCTGGAGGAGCCAGCCTCAGCAACTCACTGAGGTCCTAAGCAACTTATCGAGACCCTGTCTCAAAATAAAACATAGAAAGGGCTGGGGATGTGGTTCAGTGTTAAGTGATCCTGGGTTCAAAAAAAAAGTGAATAGGGAAAGAAAGGAAGAAGGAAGTCAAGAAGGAAAGAGATAGGAAGAAAGAGAGAAATAAAAAAGGGAGGGAGGGGAAACAAGGAAGGAAGTGAAGAAAGGCTAAAAGGCAGAAGAGAGCAAGACATGGGGAAAAGACAGGGTGGGAAGGGCAAGAAGGGCCAAATTGAGTCCAGGGCTGGAAAAGAAGAAATAGCAGCAAGAAAACTCAGCAGCCCTTTTCAAACTTTAATGTAACTGGAATTTTGTCAAAATGCCAACTAAGATTCAGTGGGTCTGAGGCAGGGCCTGAGAATCTGCATTTCGTACAAGTTATTGGGTGATGCTGTCGCCGCTGGCTCAAATCACACTTCCTGTGACAAGGAACAAAGAGAAAAATGGAGAGGAGACAAGAGAGGGAGGCAGAGAAGAGAGGGGAATAAGGAAGGAAGAAAGAGAAAGGGACAGAGTAGGAAAAGGCCACCGGGAGAGGAGAGGGTAGGCAGGGCCAGAACTGGGTCACGCCTGCCAAATGGATTCCAGCAGAACTCAGGGCCCCCCTGCCCATTGCCTCCCCTCCTGCCCTGATGCATTCATCTTCTCCCGAGGAGGTAGCAGGCCCTGCGCCTCCCTTGCCAATCCCCCCAATCAAGCAACTCTCCCTGCAGGGTGCACACACACATAGAGAGCTCTTTTGCTTCTGGAAATACCTCCACATATGCAGGATCAGCCAATTAAGCTGCCACATAATCAATTAGCCAGCATGACAGTGAGGATGGGGACTTTGGTCTCCAGGCACAGATTCCTCCTCCTCCTCTCTGAGGGGGCAGAGGGAGAGAGCCCTGGGAGCTGGGTTTCAGCAGTGATGGGTGGGGTGGGTCCTTTGCATGAGGCATAGTTTGAACCCCTGAAATGTCCAGGGCTTTTTATTTTAAACCCTGTAGAATTGTCCATGAGGTACTCCCAGGAATGAGTGAGAAAGTAACAGACAGACAGACAGACACACACACACACACACATACAGAGAGAGAGAGAGAGAGAGAGAGAGAATATCATATGTGCGTGAAGCACGGGGGGTAGGTGTCTTTCCAGAATCTCCCCCCTTTCCTTCTTTCTAAGAGAACCCCACTGTGGTGGGGTGTTTCTGGAAGGTGGCATTAAAAGTCTCAGGCACCTCAGCTCTTAATGGTGAGCCACAGGGTCAGAATGAGAGGTGCCCCTCCCTGCCACTGCTCCCATCTTCAGCCATTTGCTTCAAAATCTTGAAGTGTCTTAAAATAGCAGTGTCACGAGACCGCTGATTCCACGTCCTCTGGGTGCTGGCGGAGGTCTGAGTGCATTAACCACCCCTTCCTTTGCAGCTGACTCAAACCTCAAGAAAGGTCAGATCCCAAATTCATCAGCCCAGCACAAAGTACCCACCTCTTGGCTCCACCCCTAGCTCATATAATGAAAAGCCATTCAGGAATAGCCTTTTCCTAAGGGTGAAAAAGAACAGCTTATTCTCATCATGTAAGTCAGATAAGCAAGTGGAAGCGTTGGCAGTAATGGCCTATTAATCCATTCTTAAGTTACTACCCTGCCTTCAGTTGTGAGTTTCTGGACCCCGATGACCCCTCTGGTTCTGCTGGTTCTTAGCATTGGTGTGTGCTCAGTAAATGCTGTTTCCCTTTCGCAGAAGAAGTAGTTGGACTAGAAGTTGTGTTGTGTGGTTGTGGCCCAAACTGTCCCACTATGTGACCTGGTCTTCTCTGGCCTATCCACATATGATACCGCTGCCTCCTCAGCCTCAGTGGACAACCTCTGCACCCACAAACTGGCAGGATCATCTGTAGAACAGGATGGGGCTGGCAGCTCTGATCACAAGCAAGCAGAGCAAAGGGTCTGCTCTCTGAGGGTCATGTTCCTTCTAGGTCTCTTGGGTCTCTCAGCTCCTGATTCGTGCCACATGCAAAGCTATAGGAAATAGCACCACTATTCACCATGCAGCAGTACCTCAGTGACTGTCTCTCTGAAAGCAATGTTTCCAGCCAGAATAACCATAGGAAAGGAGTCACAGCATACCTTGTGGGTCTCAAGTCTCCATGGCTGCTACACCTAAACTGCAATTATAGCAGACCTCCCTTTTCCATGATTTTCCTTTCTGTGGTTTCAGTTAACCATGGCCAACTGCAGTCCAAAAATTTTAAATGGAAAATTCCAGAAATAAATAACTCTTAAGTTTTAAATTGCATCCCATTCTGAGTAGCATGATGAAATCTCATGCTGTCCTGCTCCATCCTGCCTGGGACATGAATCATCCCTTTGTCCAGAGTATTTACACTGAATATGTTACCTACCTGTCAGTTACTTAGTAACTGCCTCAGTCATCAGAACAACTGTTGTGATATCACACATAGTGCTTGTATATAGAATTCAGTACCTGCTGAGGTTTCAGATATCCACTGGAGGTCTTGGATTGTACTCCCCTTGGATAAGGGGGGACTATAGTTTATTAATAAACATGTAGTTAGTGCTTATTAGGTGCTAGTCAGTGTTCTAAATATTCATATATATTGCCTAATTCAATCCTGAAAACAACGCAGTGAAGTGGGTACTGTTATTCCCAATTTACAGATGAGACAATGGAGGCACAGAGGGATTTGATGGTCTTCCCAAGTTTGCATCGTAATTAAGTGGTAGAGCAGGGTTGCTATCTGAAGATACTCCTGGGCTCAGGCTCTTAACCTGTCCCCAGAGTGCCCATGCACCCTGAGGACTACAACTGTCTTAACAGGCTTATCTGTTTTTGCTGAAACAATACACTGGCTTGACAGTTTTTTCATTTAACCCTCACGATACTCTAGAAAGCAAGAAGGACCAATTATTTCTATTTTTATAGAGAGAAAATTGATAGTCTTCATGACTTATTGGCTTCTCACTCACACTCAGCAAGTCTGAACAGAGCTCAACTAGAATCAGGTCTTCTGACCCCTGCTCCACGCCCCTATCTGTTATATATACTGTCTTCCTGCTCTAGCCCTTGGTCTCTCATTCACTTGTGCAGCAGGGCAGGAATGGAGATGGAGAAGACTCATGATATCAGGGTCAGAATCTTTGGACAGAGGTTTCAAAGTTGCAGGTGTCTGGTGAAGCAGAGCCCGTACCACTGACACCTCTCCCCGTCCCAGCCTTCCTTTGAGATTTCAGAGCTCTCTCCTTGGAGTGGCTTCCCCCACATCTCTGTGGGGTGTCACATGGAAGGCATAGGAGGAGAGTTCTTATCCATAGCACCCCAATCTGTTCCTTCATCATTCTTCACACTGAGGTCAGGAGCCCTGTTAGGCTCCTAGGTTCTACAGGTGACTTAGGGGTGGTAGAAGAGGTCAGGGATGAGGAGGACTTTTTTGCCTCTATATTTGGGGCTCTTGAAGTCTAGAGGAATAGAACAAGTTGAGGTTTACTGATGCCTCAATGGTAAACAGGAAATGCTCACTCAGGAGCTCTCCCTCTAGGCAGTGGGGCAGACCCTGGGGAAAGCATTTGTTGTTCACAAGAGAAGTCTATGTGATAGGGCCATCTTCTGGAAATCGCCTTTGTTTTGTGTAACCCTAGGCTGGGAGATGCAATGGAAAGTTTAAAGGCCCAATTCCCTGTAATGGGATGCTATCTCTATCATTAAAGGTCAAGGCCAATGTCCTACATTTGGACTAGCAAGTGCAATGTTTCCCAATGGTTACGATTTCTCAGGAGGCCACTGGCCAGTGCCTGTTCCAGGTCGTTGAAGGCAAGGTGAGGGCTCCCTGTTCGTAGGAGCTGGGCCTGTCCTCTTGCTCAGATGGCAGTGCTTCCTGGGGGTATTCCCAGTAGGGTACTATGCATACCCCTCCAATCAGGAGATCTCCTTGCCTCCACCTTCCCAAGTCTGATCCTGTCAGCTATACCTAAAAACCATTCACACATTACATGTACTCTTAGGCAAAGTCCTAGATCTGTACGCATTTTACAAAACTCTGCATGGTCTTCCCTTTCGCCATTGTCTCACCTCAGTCTCTTGCTTCCTCCCCTCCATTCACTCTGATCTCCATCCAGGTTTTCATACGTATTGTGCTTTCTTCTGAACAGGGCCTTTGCACATGCTCTTTCCTCTGCTTGGGATACTCTTTCTTCCTCTATTTGCCTAGTAAACTCCTACTCAGTTCAAACATCATCCTACGGGAAGCCAAATGCCCTATCACAGACTTTCCCAATACCATGTACTTCCTTTTTTACCCGAGATGAATCATAGTTGTAAATTCACAAGGCTGTCTATGCTTCCTAGACTGTGAGCTTCATTGGGGTGGGGTGGGGTGTGACCTTGTTTTTGC
This sequence comes from Marmota marmota marmota, assembly GCF_001458135.2. Taxonomy (NCBI): domain Eukaryota; kingdom Metazoa; phylum Chordata; class Mammalia; order Rodentia; family Sciuridae; genus Marmota; species Marmota marmota. The sequence continues at coordinate 33,838,008 of NW_026000005.1, read as the reverse complement.
CTAATGCTTTATCTCTGGCACCTAGAACAGTGGCCAGACACATGGAAGTTACTTAACACATAGTCGTTGAGTGACAACATAAATAAATAACCCCAAAACTGAAATCCAACTCTTGGCTTATTTAAGCAAGTACTGCCTGGACCTGCTGTGGAATCATAAAATTCCAAAGCTGAAACTCACCCACACCCTTCAATTCATCCATCAGTACTGCTATAAGTACAGTACTTTTTCTGTAAAAGAAAAAGAAATATCAGTATTAATATACATTCAGTAAATTATAAACTATTGGGGGAGAAGGAAGATGGTGGCGAGGGGAGTGCATTGCCCCCGTGTGCTGTTTCACTGTGTGGGAGTATGACAAGTCAGGACGGCTAAAGGATATCTTGTTAGGAATTTCCAGCAATAGTGGGGTGCTCCGGAACCTGGAGGAAGGATTTCCATCGCACGAGGATCGGCTACGGGGACTCAAACGCGAGAGGTTTGTCGCACGGAGGGTAACTGCTTATTCAGCAAATCGCCCCGCGGCGAAAGTCTGCAGTGTGCGCTGGGATAGAGACGCAGGGTTACAGCGCTGCAGTTTCTGCCAGCCGCGCAAGCACCGTACTCAGGGCTGAATTCTGGGTTC
>NW_026000005.1:33770941-33833497 GCF_001458135.2 Marmota marmota marmota | reverse complement strand
AGGGGAGGGGAGAGGTGGGGAGGGGGGAGGGTGGAGGATGGGAAAGGCAGCGGAGCACAACAGACACTAGTATGGCAATTTGTAAATCAATGGATGTGTAACTGATGTGATTCTGCAATCTGTGTATGGGGTGAAGGTGGGAGTTCATGACCCACTTGAATCAAAGTGTCGAATATGATATGTCAAGAAATTTGTAATGTTTTGAACAACCCACAATAAAAAATTTAAAAAAAATAAAATAAAAAATAAAATAAAATAGAATTGTGAAGAAAAAAAAAAGAATGTAATGCATTCCACTGTCGTGTATTTAAGAAAAATAAAATCAATTTAAAAAAAAAATTATAAACTATTTTTCTTATTTCTCCCCCATATCCTGTTTTCTCCTTAACTATTGAATTGGTAATCTCTAGCGTGTATATTAAATGGCATGCAGGGTGGTGTTGTAGAAACAAAACAGGCAGGAGAGAGACCTGTGACCTTTCAAAACCTATTTGTGGGAAAATAAACTGTGTTGCTCTGAAAAGAAGATTCTGAAGCCCTGAATCACCACCCACATTTAGTCTATTTTCTTTTTCTCCTTCCCATTTCTCTGTCTGTTTAATAATCAAATATATAAGGATCTTCTTCTTAGCTATGCCTGCCCAGAACTCTCTCCTTACAAAATTTGTGATCATTTCATGGGATGTGGTTTTCCTCTGCATCAAAAGTACAATGTAAAATTGCAAAAATATTCATTGTAGTACAAGTTGAGAAGCTCTAATTTAAATTCAATATCAGAGGTGAGCTGTTAGGGCAGGTGGAAGAAGGATGAAAATGGGTAAGGGCATCCAAGCAACAGCTAACCTGCCACTCTCTCCTTCCCAGTGGCAGGCTATCTCTCTGACAGTCATCGAGAAGGTTCAGATTGCGGCCGCCATCTTGGGTTCCCTCTTCCTCATCGCCAGTATCTCTTGGCTCATCTGGTCGACCTTCAGTCCCTCAGCAAAATGGCAGCGCCAAGACCTCCTCTTCCAGATCTGCTACGGGATGTATGGCTTCATGGACGTGGTGTGCATAGGTGGGTCCGTGGGCTTGTCTTCAAGGGAGGTGGGGAGCCATGTGCTGATGAGGTGGCCAGAACCCTCAGGATCTCATCCCCTGGAAGCCAAAGCAGAAATGGCTCCAAGTTCAAGACCTATGAGCTCAGGAGAGGCCATAGCTGAGATAGGAGAGGGAGGAAGCAGGACAAGGAAGAAAGATCAAAACATACGCAAGTAAATCTGTCTTGCCCAGCTGAAGACAAGGATAAGGAGGCTTGCAGGTAAGATTTGAGAGGTCAGTTGGTCAGTCCATCTGCCTCAGGCAGGCTGTGGAAAACCTCTTCTTTGTTATATGCCCCTTGGCTGTCCTGCCATGACAAGGGATGTCTATACAATTCCATTCTCTTCCCAGCAAAATGCTCAGAAATAGCTGTCATGGTATTTGCCTCACTCCTCCCCCAGTTTTATATAATCCTACTCCAATGCCCTAAATTTCTCCAGTCCAGTGGTTTTCAAACTGTGTGTAGTGCTGGGGTTTCATACACAGCTCCAGAAACCATCTTTGAAAGTAGGAAAATAGAATGCTACACAGACAGGTTCTGAATCCTCACCACTGCTTCACCCTGAGTTTTTGTACTTTTATCTATTTACATATATTTCTGTTTCAGGAAAGATTTTGTTTAAAAAGCTTTGGTGTTTTGGAAGAATTTGGAATCCATTGCTTTACTTCTTGCTTCTTCTCTTACCCTGTCATGTTCCTTTTCTCTTCTACCATGACTAGTGGAGGGCTGGGTCCTTTTTGTCCCAATAGATAATTATGGCTGTCAACCTCAAAGGATTGGTCCAAGCAACTGAGGAGGTAGAGAAGGGCCCTGGCTTTTCTGAGTGAAATGAAGCATGAGTAATCCCTGGCTATACCTCCCAACCTGGAATGCTTGGTATCCCCTATGCAACAGGAGTGGGAGCATTAGCATTCCATGATTGTCTTCTCTGGGCACTAGTGTGTGTATTATATTAAATATACTCTGCTTCTCTGTTTGGCAGGAAAACATCTATTAGTTAGAATTTGGCTAGGATAATGTTGATGTGAGTTTCTTTGGGGTTCTTTAATATTAGGAATCAGAAAGACCAAAAGACTGGCATACTGATAGCAACAGCTGCAGACCAGTGATGCTAGAACTTGTGAATTTATCTAAGCCATCTTTCTGCCTCTCTATGCTAACGAAATCAATATATCAAGCCCAAGTTCAAGAGCCTTGTAATTATGGCCCCTATGCAGTGAGAGAAACAGACAGCCCAGGTGTGAAGGACTGTGGAAAAGAAAAGACTATGAATAGGGAGGAATTTGACATTGATGCATTCAAATCTACTTTCCCATCCCATAACACTCTCTCCCTACTCCTGCTGAGGTCTGGGTTGTTAATGCCAAAATCCAGGTGTCTCCATATGGAGGATTATGGCAGCTCTGGCATGGAGGTGAGAACAGTAGAGGGGCTTCCTGTGGGGGCTCCTCCAGCTGCCCTTCATTCTCTTTCAGGTAGACATTAGGTCTGTTCCTGAGGTGTGCTTCTATGATTTTCCTGTCATGTAGTGTATTAGTTTTCTCTTTCAGGTAGACATTAGGTCTGTTCCTGAGGTGTGCTTCTGTGATTTTCCTGTCACGTAGTGTATTAGTTAGGTTTGGCTGCAGTAACAAAAAAATTCCCTCAAATCACAGTTTCTTCAACAAACATTTCCCATTCATGGGTTTGTGAGATAGTTAAGACTCTGCTGGTGGGTTGGTGTTGTAGCTCAGTGGTAGAGCACTCACCAGCACATATGAGGCACTGGGTTTGATCCTCAGCACCATATAAAAATAAATAGATAGATAGATAGATAGATAGATAGATAGATAGATAGAGGTATTGTGTCCATCTACAACGAGAGAGAGAGAGAGAGAGAGAGAGAGAGAGAAGAGAGGAGAGAGAGAGAAAGAGAGAAAGAGAGAGAGAGAGAGAGAGAGAGAGAGAGAGAGAGAGAGAGATTGACTCACTTAAAAAAAATTAAAAAGAGAGAGACTCTGCTGAGCTTGGCTTGGTTTAGCTGCTGGCTGTGCATTGCTTTCAGGCCCACTCCCAGTGTCTACTCATGCTGGGACCTGGGCTAAAGGAGCTGAGACTACTAAGATTAAGATGTGCTCTTCTAGCCAAGTGCAGAAGTACAAGAGGATTGGTGGAAATTTTCTCAAAGCTTCTGTTTATAACTAGAATACTGTCCCTTCTGCAGACAGCTCAATGGCCAATGCAGCCACCAAAAAGCCCAATGTCAATAGGGTTGTAGGGCAGAGAAGTATGCTTCTCCTCACCCTGGGACAGTGTGGCTGAGAGAGATGAGCATAAATACTGTCTACTGCTTATAGTGCTACAGATTACAGGTCTGCTCTGAACATAGAAGAGACTATGCAGTCAACCAGAACAACTCTCTTGTTTTGCAACTGAGAGACATGGGGTTCAGAGAAGTGAAGTAATCAGTTCAAGGTACTTGGCTGAGCTTAGAAGCAAGGTTGACTCGTAGTCCAGTTTTCTTTCCATTGGCCCTCTTACATCAGGTATCAGGAGTCTCAAGGCTTCCTTTATGTGATACTTACAGATGCCACCTATGCCACCTATGACTTCAAGTATACCTGACCCTGTTTTATAGAGGGAGCCACCTCCCTGCGGCTCTGAGCCACAGCACTCCTGCTTTAGCCTATATGGGGCTCTGGTCTCTCTTGCTCCCAGCATCTCTCTGAGCAGGGTTCCATGCCACTACTTCCTCCTCTGTCTCTTGTTTGGCTCCTCTCTCCCTGCCTGCCTTCCCCCCAGCCAATTTCTATCTCACTAACTCTTTCTCTTCTGGTATGCATGTGACACTGAGTCCTTTATTTTCTGGGATGAACACTGAGAGTTCTCACATTATTTCTCCTCTTCCCTGCTTTTAGGAAAGAATAATTTCCCAGGACACAAAGCCATATACTCTATCCACTCTGCTCAGATAATCCAGTGACAGTTTGGAAATAGCCATGGGGTAGGAGGGGAACACATAGAGACCCTAACAGCTTTTGGTGACCTCACCAAAAAAATCAGATAATAGATTGATGTATAAGAATATTTCTATCACTTTATTAGTTATAATTGGAGTTAATTCCATTTCAGAGCATGTCCCTAGGAGCAAGGACTATTCTTTCCACCTTTAGGGCTGAAACTCTGAGACTAAACTCTGAGACTAAATGTAAGGTGGCAGGTCTATCTTAGGCTGAGTCAGGCAGCAAAGTGAGACTCTCAGCTTTGTGTTTTCCTAGAAGAACTGTCTGTCCATAGGAGAAAATGCTAGGAGATGAAATAAAACAGAGAGTGATGCAGCAGATACTCTCTGTGATTTGTGGCCTAGAGAAGGGAGTAGGAGATGACAGGCTGTAGTCAGAACCCACAGATTCTTGTGGTAGTTGTGATGATGGTAATGATAATGATGTTGACAATGATCCATGGTGACAATGATGGTTTTGAAGGGGAAATTCAAGTAGCAGTTATTCCCTCTTCTGCAGTGTTCTGACCAGTAGAGTAAAAACACATAGCACTATACAAGTGAGTATAAAAATATCTGCTTTTTAGGGACTTTCTGGGGGAATAATCTGGCAGAGACTGCTATGCCCACTAGAGATCTTTATTTCAACTGAACATTCAGATCCTCAGGGTCCGCTAGAGAGCACACTGGGCATTGGAGTCATTGAGAGAAATGTAAGGTGGCATGTCAAGTTTACCTCTGCAGGGGAGTTCTTGTCGCACTCCACACCCTGCCCAGGGCTCACCTCTTGGCTCAAGAACAAGGAGATGACAGCCATCAGGTGGGTGCAGGTCCAATTGAGCAAAGTTTCTAGGTATGCCTGGAAATGTTGGTTGAAAAATGTTGAGTGAAAGAATCCTTTTCCATAGACACAAACTCCTTGGGTGGTGGAGCAATTCAGCACCTGGATAATTATCACCAAGAGACAAGAAAATGAGTCTAGTTCTGTATTAGCTCAAAAGGCTGAACCAGAGAAGAGGAATAAAACCATCTGCTGTTATGATTCTATGGACTTTATTTTTGCAGGTATCAGGAGCAATTTATCTATTCCTCAAGTTGGCTAAATGGCCACAGATAGAAAAGAATATGAGTAAACATAAAATGGCTTCTTTTGATGAATTCTTAATATATATATATATATCTTTTCTATTGGAGTTGTATTCCAAGGGAGAGATCACAAGAGTGGGTAGGACTTTGAGGTGAACTCTACCAGGAGCTAACAGCAGATACTATCTACCATGAAGCCAAGAGGATGCAGAGGCTGGAACATGGCCTGCTCGCTGCTCAGGAAACATGTCAGCTGTCTTCCCTGGTGACTTCCAGAACGACCAGTGGTCAAGAAGACCCCATCATAGCAATAACCCTAAAATGGTTGCCAGGAAGGTCTGGGTTCCCTACTTGATGCAGCACACCTCCGGGTTTGAGGTTAATGGCTCTGAACTTGGTCATATAAGAGGGTTGGGCATTTAGCGATACAAGCTTCTCCTATAGATAAAGCATCTCTTGGCTTAGAGTTCTAATTTTATGTACCAATGCATGTCACTATGAAAGCCAATATAAGTTGTTGAGGACAGAATGAACTACAAAATTCCTACAAGAAAATGATGAAGGATACAACAATCTTAAAAGATAAGCAGGGTAAGTACTATGACCCATGTTTAACAGGAGAGGAAAGGCTTAAAGCTGTTGTTCTCCAGGTCATACCACTAAGCAAATGGTGAAGCTGAGGATGGGATCAAGAACCTCTGGCTCCAATTCCGGGGCACTTTTTATGCCAATTTTATCTCTGAGTGCTCTGTGAAGTTGCCTCCAGCAATCAAAGAATACCCCCAACCCATGCACTGCTGTAACAGAGGAGAGCGTGGGTAGAGGTGGGAGGAGAGAAGTTGGCCCAGTAATTGCATGTAGCAATCAGAACTTCAGTGAACCCCAGCTGCTCCTGTCTTGCGTTCAGGGTTCAGGAGGTTAACCATTGTCACACCTCCTTTTGGATCAGTGCTATTTTGATGCCAATTGACAAAGAGGCTTGAGAAATTGAGATGAAATTTAGATGGCTTATCTGGTGTTGAAAGGTACTTGGGGTCCAGGAAGCTAAGTCTACTGCTTACCAAGGACTTGAGAAATCCATCCATTCATTAAAAAATATTTGTTGAAAGCCAGGCATATTGGTTTGTGCCTGTGGTTCCTGTTACTCAGGGTGCTGAAGTAGGAGGGTGTTTTGAGCCCATAAGTTCAAGACTAGCTCAGGCAAAATAGAGAGACCCTATCTTAAACAAACAAAAATATATATTGAAAGGGCCCTGGCAGTGGCTGTGATGGCTGAGTTGTTAAGACATTGGACTCAAAAGGGCCCTGGCAATACACACTCAAATAAGAGAGTAGTCTACTCTTGAGGAGCTTATGTTTCATGGGGAAGGTGGAGGAGGCAAAAACTGGTCCTCAGGCAAGAGCTGTAACTGAGGTCCAAACACAGGATGAGTGAAAATGGGGTAAGGAATTTGAGTCAGAGGGACTAGGATGGTCACATCCATTCATTCAGTAACATTTATAGCTGCCTTACACTCCCTTGCCTACAAGGAGCTCACTGTCTAAAATTACATCACAAGACAGAGGCTTTACCTGGCAGAACAGAGAGCAATCAACTTTCTCTAGGGGGAGTCACAAGAAGCTTGTCAAAGGAAGAAACCCTATCCTTAAAAGTAGTTTCCAATGATTAAGTTTATATAGAAGAGGGAGAACACTCCAGGCAGAGGGAGTATAGAACAGACAGGGTGAACAAAGCATGCTCAGGAAACTTCTGATGGGTTTGTGTGTCTCAGTGCATGTATCAGGGTGGGAGGTTGGCAATGGGCAACAAGTTGGGAGGTTGGCAGAGGCTGAATTCCAGAGTCATGAATCGTGTTAAGAACTCAGACTTTACCCTGATGAGGGTGGGGAAGCATTGATAAAGTTTTACACAGAAAGAAGTTTGATCAGATGTGTGTTTTAAACCTGTAATGCTGGTAACTGGGGGGACAATGGATCAGAGCTAACAGACTGAAGATAGGAGAGACCAGTTGAGAAACGCCTATAATAGTCCAAGCAGGAAGCAAAGAGATGCAGTGCAGTGGCAGACGGATAGAAGTGTAGGGGTGACCTTGAGATGCAGCTAGGATGTGGACCCCTTCCAAGAGAGTGGGAGCCCCAGGGTTCTGGCTTGAGTGGAGATTAGGCACAACAGCTGAGCATGAGGAGTGAACAGTGGGCAGAACAAAGAGGATCCAAGGGGTATGTCTCTAGCAAAGGCTACAAAACAAAATGACCATCTTAAGCTTAAAATCTAGGCAGAGAGGCAAGAACCAGTTCCTCATCCAAGAGTTTGCAGTAGAGAGAAACAAGACACATGGAGTACATTATGGGCTGCAGAGAGGAGAAGGCAGTGCCAGGAGAGTTATCTCTGTTGGGGAAGAAAGGGAGTGGGCCTGCCATAGAACCCAGGGGGTTCCCTCCTGTGATGAGGAAGATGTTGAGGGCATCAGGCCAGTTCTGGTGAGGGCTGGTGACCAATGGGAAATGGGGGAGGTGATAAGGGAGGGATAAGAATCTGTAGTGCATTCCCCGCTTTCTGTTAGCAGGTTGATTAGATCTGCAGACAGATTTTGAGGCCAAAAAGTAAGAAGTCCTTGAAGCTGTGTGTTTTGATGAAATGATATTTGTAGGAGGAGGGTGGCTAGGGACAAAGAACTGAGGACATTAAACATTTAAGGGCTGGATGGAAACAGAGAATGAGAAAAATAGATGGAACCAAACTCAGAGTGGTGGGTTCCAAACAGGTAGGAGTGGTGCTACAGAATAGTCTAGGGCCAGGGGCCACATTTCACTCAGTTTCTCACTAACCTTGTGACCATGAGTGATTTACCCAACCTCTCTCTGCTTCCCTTTTCTCATCTTTGAAATGGGATGATAACAGCATCCTCAGAAGATTGTTGAGAGGAAAATGGCATATATAAGGGGTCAGCCCTCAAAAGTATCAGTGACCAGACTAAGAGGCACTGGAGCAGGGTCCATTCTCCCTGACCAGGGTACTGGACAAAGGCTTGCCGAAACTGACGACCTAAATCCAATCACAGCCTAAAGAGAGACCTAGCCTGACCCCGTGTCCTCACCTAATGAAGAGTCTGTTCTTATTGGGAGAATTGTGTTCCCTTGAGGGTTCTTGGGTCCCTCACCTGTATCCCCTCACCAAAATCTGATTACATCTAATGGCCTTGTTCCACCTGCCTCCTACTCCATCATCTCTAGTGATGTTGTCTGCTGTGGCCAGAAGGCTGACGGGGAACAAATGGGGCACTCTCTGCTCCAGTGGGTCAAGTTATTAGGATTTAACAAGGGCAAATTAATTAAGGGCTTTGGCACCAAAAAGCATACATACATTTTTTACTCTGCAGACCTAAGAGGTTGGTCATCAAAATTTCAACACTGCAAAAATGAGGGCCTCATTGTTATCATGTCTGTTTTTCACTTGTAAGTTTTTCACTCCAGGGGAAGGAAGGAGAGGAATGTTTCTGAATTACTTTAAAACAGTGGAAGATGGTAGTCAACAAAACTATGGAAACATCTTTTTTGAAGGCTTCCTCTGTGTATGAGGTCCCTTGAGGCTCTTTCCAGTGATGGAGAGATGCTTGGTCCCTGTCCTCTGAGATAAAGAGATTTAAATCTCACTTTATAGCAAGTGGGAAGGGCAGCAGGATTGTGAAAACATTTTTTTTCAAATCTGACTTCACATTAACTAAAAAGATACACATGTATACCACAAAGATTCTTTCCTTTCTTCCTTCCTTTCAGCTAAAAATTACCCCACCTATCAAGTCTATCAATTTTATTTGAAAATATGGCAGAGGCAACCTGGTGCAGGAAAACTAGGAAGACCAGATTAGCCACTAACAACCTTGGTGACCTTGGGCAAGTTAACCTCTGTCTACAAGTGGTTTCCTCATCTATAAAATGAGAGGGTTGAACCCAATAATCTCCAGGGTCCTTCTAGGTCTGACATCCTAGGATTTAGAAACTGCATTCATTGTGAGTGGACAGCAGGGTTCTCAAAGGCCAACTACTGTGGCTATGGGGGATTCCCAATAATATCAGGCCAGACATGAGAAACGTCATCCCCATAAATGGGCAAGACGATGCTCAGTCCATGCTCTGTTACTTGCATGCAGTTTATACAGTTTTCTGGATTAATTTAACTCATATTCTAACCCCCAGGTCTTCCTATGCAGGACCACCTCTCTCCACAGCAGAGCTGCTGGATACTCAGAGGATGAAGGTGATTTATTCATACGCAGACATGCAAAGTGATCACTATCCAGTTCAAAGGAGACACCATGGTTGGGGCACTTCACTTATTCCAGTTGTGCTGACAAAGCTCAAAATATTTTAGGAACACCTCTTAGGGACAGTTCTTGGTGCAGGACAGATCCAGAAGTGGCATATCTGTCCACTGATGGAGGTTTGTGATTAGAAATGGCCCAAATCTAATAAATAAGGTAGACAGACGCTCAAGACAGTTAATACATTTTGGGGACTACATGAAACATGCCATCAAGTCACAAACTGGTCTTCTCTTTTGGACCCTACCCTGGCACTAAAGGTATATAATTGTCAGTGGCTTAACTCAGTAGACGTTCCTGAGCAGTGGGAGATTCTCCCTCACACAGTGAGTGATTCAAGGACTCAAGTTCCTTCCATCCTATAGCTCCATAGTCCTCTAGGGCTTTTAAGTCTTTTACATTCAGCTAATAGAAAATAAAAGAGAATATAAATAAGTCAGCCCACCTCCCACTTTCTCTTTAATACTGACTCATGTTCACATTCAGTACTAGTTACCTGGTCCCTCCTAAATATAAAGGACTGGGAAAATGTCATTCCTGCTTAATGGTGACTCTGTACTGAGGAGGGCAGTGTGGAGTTTTGGTGGACAGTTAACCATCTTTATGAAAGAGGGCCCATCCTATTATTTCCAGAAATTTTTTGAGCTAGGAGAGTCTGATAGGAGAAAAGACCCTAGTCATCTTTTAAAGTTCCAAGGAGTTTAAGAGACAAAACTCTTTTTGGCGACAGAAAGTTTAGCATGTCTGCTTAAATGAACTACTTTTGTAACTTTATAATAACTTATATGAAGTACAGCCTGGCCACACCTGAGAGAAGCATGAAGCTGTACCCCTGGAGAATATATGGTATATGCTAGCATTTCCAATCTTGCATCTCCCAGCAGCACCAAAAATAGCTTGTTTTATTTTATCATTATTTATGTAAGATGAAATCACATGACACTTATTTAATAATGATAAAATAAAAACTAGCATTTTTATTCATTATGTTCCAAGTACTGTGAAAAGTTCCATATATGTTTTAAGCATTATCTACTCCTACAACTATATGTAGTAACTATCATAATGCCCGTAAAATGAGAATGAAAGGTGAATCACCTAAAGTCTTCCAACTAAAACCCAATTTCATCTGATTCCAAAGCTTGCTTCATTAATCACTCTGTTAAAATTGTGCAACACATCATTGCAAGAGACACCTCATTATGAATTCAAATAGAAATTGTATACATACCTGCAAAATTTTAAAAAATTATCTTCTCCTTATTTTCTAACTGTTTGAGGGGTGCATGTGACCTGGAACATGGAGAAGCCCCCCAGACATGCGCTGTTTGTTTCAGATGAACCTGGGGTTATGTCCCACTTCATGGGCATGCTCTGTCTTCCTGGGCAAGATATTTAGTCTCTCTGAGCTCACTTGCCTCATAGGATTTCTGTGAGAGGTACTTTATTTTGCAAAACTCTTTTAAAGTGACAAACATAGTAAGCATTAAATACATATAGACTATTGTTGCTGTCACCATCATCATCAACCATGACCCTCATCATCCCTCTAAGCACTAATATGACCCAGTGTGGCTGAGGTGATGCCAGTTCTCTTGGCATTCTGTCCAGATAGTGAAAGTCCTAAACCCCACAAGGTTTACTGAAAAATATCCCCAAATATCTTGGTATGTATCTTCCCCAAAATGTATCTTCCCAGGAATGGACCCCTCAGGGATACCAGTGCATATTTGGGACTTCAGAATTTCTCTCCCCTACCGGGTTCAACTGGGTTAGGCTCACTTCATTTTGAAGCATCTCAGGCTCTTACTGGTTTCCTAGGGAATGGTTTCTTAGGTCTGCACTGCCCTAGGTTATCAGAGGGACTGGAATGGCTGAGTCAGAGGCCTTGAGAAACACTATACAGCTTGAACAAGGTCAACCAGGCCAGCAAGGGCCACTAGGAGGAAGAGAACTCTAATAGAAGTTACCTCCAAGGGGTCACTTACCTCCTGGGGTGGCATTGAAGGAACAGAAACAGAAGGGAAAGTAGCTTTGTATTCACCCTCATCAAATCCTTTTGGCATTTTTGTCCTTTGAGTCTACACTGCTGGAAGTATTTGAGTAAAGATGAGCCTGCCCAAATGCGGCCCCTGGATCCACCTCTCACCACCTCCTCAGGGAAGACCCCAGAAGTGCATCCTGGATGTACCTATGAGAAGCATGAAGATGCAACCCTGGAAAATATTGGGCAGGTAGTAGCCAATCTGGTGCTTTCTAGTAGCACTCCCCTGAACCCACCAAAATAGCTGGTTATGTTTCTTTCTTTCCCACACTTGTTCAATGTTTTTTAGTATAGTTCTGAACAGGGTGGGTCTTCGACCAGTAAAATCTGGAAGCTGAGTGTTTGGTCATGGTGGCACCTCAGTTTAAGACTTTAGGTCCCACCTTAGAGCTGTTTAAGAGGGAAATTCTGTAGAGGAGGGGTGCCCCTCAACTGGCAGTACTGAAGGCTTTGGTGGTGGGAGAGGAGGTGCAGGAGGGAGGGCTTATCTCGATTCTTATAGAATCCATTAATTCCTAGAGCATCTTTCAGCTCAGGCATATTATCCATCTATACACAGTGACTCAACCTGAAAATTGGGAAGAACAGTTCAGTGGAAGAAGAGGTGCTTATGGTGGGGACAGGTTGCCAACAAAGAAGGTGGCAGAGATGGTGTGTCCTATGGTCTCCCTGATGACAATCAATTCATGTGGCCTTGAGTGTTGTGTATCGGATGCACACACAGGACTCATCATCTTATCTCTGAGTAAGCAGGTATTGGTTCCAATCTACTGATAAGAAAACTGATAAAGAGGAAATCACTTACCTGAAGCCATAAGGCTAGTAAGTGGCAGAAATTTTAATGCTCAGTATATGTTCATTGGTGAGTAAGTTAATTCAAAATCATGGAGCCCAAAAATCTACTGGGATCCTATTTAGAATAAGATGTAATCCATGTTTTTATAAATATGTCAAAATATACTCTACTGTTAAAAAGAAAAAATATTCTCCAGGGATTCATCTTTATGCTTCTCACAGGTACAGCCAGGATGCACTGCTGAGGGCCTCCCCAAGGAGGTAGTGCAAGATGGATCCAGGGGCCGCATTTGAGTAAAGGCAGGCTCATCTTTACTCAAATGCTTCCTGCAATGAAAATTCAAAGGACAAAAATGCCAAAAGGATTTAATAAGGGTGCTTCTGTGAAGCAGTGGTCAGCCATAAGAACCATGTTCCAGGCAGTGCTACTAAAGTGTAGCCCACTCACAGGCAGATCAGCATCACCTAAGGCTTCTTAGAAATGCAGATTGTATATAGGGTGCCATGTCTCAAATTTGCAATTTGGGATGCTGAGGCAGGAGGATTGCAAGTTTGAGGTCAGCCTTAAAAAAAAAATTTTTTTTTTAAAAAGGTCTGAAGATAAAGCTCAGAGGTAAAGTGACCCTGGGTTTATTCCCCAGTATCAAAAAAAAAAAAAAAAAAGAAAGAGGAAGAAGTACAGATTCTCAGGCTTCATCCCAAACCTTCTGAGTCAAACTCTCCAGGGGTAAGGCCCCAAATTTCCTTTACCAAGCTGTCCCAAGATTCCAATGCTTGCTAAAGTTTGAAGAGCACCAATCTAGCATTTTTGGCAATTTTTATGCCACTTAAACCAGGATTCTGACAGGAGGTGGGGGCAGAGCAGGGACTCTGGCATTACTGAGGGAATCAGAGGCTTTTCTATAAACTTCTCTCTTAGCCCAGACCTGTCATTCCATACATGGTGGGAACCCATGATTTTGTCCATCATAGGTGCTCAGAGAAGCACATAGCAGGTCCTAAGGAAGGACTTACTAAATTAGGTGTCTCTCACTGCTCTGGGCGTAGCAGGAGCCAGTGATCAAAATGCAGCAGAGGAGGAGGGGGACACTTCATCGGGAGAACTCTGCCATTGTTATGATATGAAAGGGTGTGAAGGGGCACTGCCTTCCCTCCCATCCTCACTGGCCAAGCAAAGAGCCATTTCTGCTGGACACTGGGATGGGGGAGAGAGATGATAACAAAAGACGGGTCTGACAACCTATGGAGTCTAGGCCTGTGTGAAGAAGAGGAGCCCCAAAGGTGGAGAGACTTGAAAAAAAGGTGAAGATGCAATTCTTTCTGAACTGGGCTTTCTGCAAATACAGCCCAGGGCTGGGGCATTGTGGGTGACTACTAGATAGCCATTGAATTAAATAGAAACCCCCAGAAAAGGGCTCAATCACATTTGCTGGGATTCTGATTTTACCACGTAGCTTAATTTCCATTTTCTTCTGTTTCTCTATCCCCTTCATCAATAATTTTCTTTCCTCCTCATCTAAAATCAACCTCTTTCCTCTATCACTGCCATTTCCTACCCTATCCTTCTCAACTTTCCTGAGTCACCTGCCCTATCAAATGAGCCCCACCCATCTTCCCCATTTGCTAAAAATCCTTCCATCCAAAGAATCAATAAGTAATTTGTAAAGCAGGAAGCATAGAAAGGGCTGTGGGAACTGGTTGTGAATGAGGTAGTTTGTGTTTTTCCAACTTTTGCCAAGCAAGTATTATCTAGAAAAACAGGTGCACCTTCCTCCCCTTCAGCCACCTCTCCATTAAAATGTTTTAATTACTTCCTGAATGCTAGAAAGATAATTAAAAGGCAGTGTTCAGACCAAAAATTCAAGCCATCCTCTTCAATCAGGGTAAAATTGTCTGATCGAAAAGCTAATTAGGCAGTGAATATAGTGGCTCTCACTGGAAAGAGTTAATTTGGCATTTCAGAAGATCCTGCTTCTCTCTGTCCAGGCCCCAGGCTCCTCCACCATCACCAGGGTTCATTACGCTCCTGATGCTGCGTTGGCGGCAAGAGAATCAACCAGACCTGGCCCTGTTCTCAAGGGGTTGGCAACCTGGAAAAAAGAGCACTGTGGTATTTGAACAGCTTCATGGAAAAAATGGACAAAGAAGTGGCATCGGTGCCAAGGAGGCACAGGTGCATATTAAAGAGGTGGACAGGAATAAGGGAAGTCGGGAGGGGTGAGGCAGTGGGGCAGAGAGCAAGTCTCCTTGTTTAGAATCTGTTAAGCCAGATCAAGGGGGTCCCTAGGGGCCTTCAGGAGAAACACAAGCCCTCTGCATCTGTAAGAATGATTTGGATGTCTGGATTTTGTTTTGTTCCCCAGGGAGATGATCCTTACCTTGCATCAGCTACTCAAAGGGGCATGACCCTAATAAAGGGCCAGGAACCACTGAGACTCTGTCTTCCTTCCAATGAATGCTTCAAGACTTGTTGGGCAAAGTGCAACTTGGGGTCCTTTTGGGATATTGAAGACGAAGTGGCAGTTGGTGACTTGCTCCTATCTCCTAGAGTTTCCATGTAGGTGAAGCGTCAAGAGCTTTGAGCTGTTCCACCAAGTTCCTTGGCTTTACATTGAGGAGGTGGAGGTGACTGCCATTTGCTCCTACAAGCTGGCTCCTCCCCAGGGTTCTCCATCCCCACAGGATGATCCCATCCCTCCTGGCAGCCCCAGTCACCTCTCTTGCCATCCCAGGCCTAGCTCAGCGACCACCCACCCCCCAAATGGACAACCGTCCTTTCTCAGTTGTGCTCATCCCATCTCCCCGGCCTTTCTATCATGCTCTCTGCAGCATTAGCAACCTCTTCTGGGTGTTTCTTTCTTCGTCCTTTGCCTGAAACAGCTGTCTTCTGAGGACACCTTTTCCCCATGGCTCCCTAGCGGTGGCTCTTCTCTCTCCCACACACTGTAGTCTGTGGGGCCTGGAGATGGGTCCATGTGCTTCCTGCTTCCCACTACTTCTATTACACTGCCTCTCCTCTTTTCCTTCCAAAGCCCCAGCCCTTTGAAATGAATGTCATCTTTCTTTGCCTCCTTTCTGGATGCTGTTGCCTACATTTCCTGATATAAATGGCTCACTCGCCCCTCCACGACTCTTGCCCATAGCATCTATATTCAGCAGTGGTACCATCCCCTTCAGAGGCATTCTGGAAATGCATGGGCTTTGTTTATTTTCTAATGTAGTTGTGCCCCAGGATTTATGTTGAAATTTACATTGTTTTGGTACAAATATCTTCCCTTATTGCTTTATGTTTTAGGGCATCCCATTATTTTTCTTTAAAGAAATCATAGTAGCTTATAATAGTTTTATGAATTTGATTTCAGGATAGGAAAGAGTATATTAAAATATACTTGTTATAAAAAGAGAATAATTCATCTGGTAGCATTGAGGATGGCTTGTGCCTCTCTATTACTCCAAGGGTCTTTTCTTCTAGCCCACTTCAGCCCCTAATCAAGTGGTCACCCCCTAGACCCATAATCAAGTGGTTATTCCCTAGACCCATCAACATTAATAACCACATTACTTCCAAAATCTGGATTTAAGTCTGGCCATCATCCAATCTTATAGTTCACTGACTCTAGCAATTCTCCAGCCTCAGGAACACCTCCTGCCCTTGGCTCTATCACTCTCTATTTTCCATGATTATCTTTTGTATCCTCAATTCTTCCCTTCCCAGCCTAGACTCCAAGGTCCACCATGATACCACTTACTTGCAAACATGAATAACTGTCATATCTGCTTACCCAGAAAAGCAATTTATGCTAGTTAAACTTATAACCTTCTTACTCCTCACATATACCTGAGCAAGCAGTTGAAGATGTGGAGAAAAATTACACAACCTATGACTAAACACACTTCAGATTTATGGCCTCAAATCTCAAATGGGAACTCAATGCAGCCAGATTATTTTATCACACCTACCTCAAAAAATGCACTCTTTCCAAGATATGATTTCCCACCTTCTTTCTCCACAAAAACTCAACATATCCTCCTCGATCCCTTCCACCTTAGCTGATGATCTCATGGGAGACAAAGATGCACTTGGATGAGAACCACTTCTATTATTCTACTTCCACCTGTGTCCACCAAGCCAATGGCCATACCTCACTTTACCTGAGTTGCCCTCTCAACAATATTGAAGAGTTCCCATGCTCTCTTTCTTGACACATCCTCGTGTAACTTATGGGTCTCCCCCGCATGCTGGACTTGCTCCTACCCTCTTGAGGGCTTCTTCAGAGCCTCTCTGCTGGCTATACCTCTGCCAATGCCTCCACCAAATACCTTCTACCAACATCAGAAGCCCAGGGATCTGCATGGGCCCTCTTCTATCCTATAATATCTCAGCATTTCCAAGGCTTCAAAGTCTACCTGTCCTATTCTGTTTTGGGTTGTTATAAGAAAATATCCAAGACTGTAAATTATAAATAATAGAAATTTATAATAATTCTGGGGTCTAGGAGGTTGAATATCACTGTATGACATCTGTTGAGGGATTTCTTGCTACATTCTCCCATGGCAAAAGATGAAAGGGCAAGAAAGAACCAACTTTCTCTGTCAAGGTCCTTTACAGACACCTAATCTCCTTCACAAGGAAGGAGACCTCATGGCCTAGTTACTTATTAAAGGCCTCACTTCTTTAGACTGTCTCACTGGCAACACCTGAATTTTAAAGATGACACATTCAAACAACAGCACCACCTCTACACCCAAGACCTCCATCTTCAGGCCAGACTTATCCCTAAACTTCAGTTTCATAGGTCCAATTGCCCACCTGACCTTTCAGTTAGATTTCTCATGGGACATCTTACATTTTCATGACAAAAATATCACTAATCACTGTTGTAGGCTGAATGATGACCCTTAGAGACATTCAGGTCCTAATCTCTTAGCTGTTTAGTTTCCTTAGATGGAAAAAGATATTAATTTAAAGTTCTTGAATTGAGGAGATTATTCTGGATTATTCAGTTGGGCCCCACATAATATTCTTATGAGAAGGAAGCAGAGAAAGATCTGATGACAGAAGCGTAATGACATATGACAATAGAAGAAAGGGGTTGGAATGATGCAAGAAAGAGATGAAGATGCCAGCAACTTCTAGAAGCTAAAAAAGGAAACAGATTCTCCCTCAAAGCCTTCAGGAAGACCCAGGCCTGGTGAATTCTTCACTTTGGCCCAGTGAGACTGACTTAGCCTTCTAATTTTCAGAATTGTAAGCGAATGCATGCCTGTGGCTTTAGGTCAGTAAATGTGTAGTCATTTGTTACTGCAGCCATAACTAATATAGTCAGTGCCACAAGTCCACACCGCTGACCCTGGTGCCCTCCACATCATGGTAAATGGTACTTTTACTCATCCACTGGCTGAGACCAGAAGCTTCAGAGTGGTCCAGATATTTCTCTTTGCTCACACCTCTCCTGTCAGCAGGTCTGTCAGATCTTCCTCCAGCATACATCCTGCCTCCAACAATGTCTCGCTGTCTCTGCAGCTATAACCCTAATCTTGGCTGCTCTCATTTCCAACCTGAGTTACTACATCACTTCCTTTAATTATCCCCTCCTACTCTTGTCCATGCCTGCACCAGAATGAATTTTCTGAAGGGTGAATCAGATTCCATCATTCCCCATAGTAAGCCTTTCAGTGGCTTCCCATTATACTCAGGATTAAATACAAATTCCTTGTCATGGCCTTAAAGACCCAACCATGGGTTGGCCTCTGCCCACTTTATCTCCCTGCACATTAACACTCCTGGGCACGCAGACCTTCATTCTGACCCTTGTTCATTTCATCCCCATCTCCTATCTTTGGCACTTGTATTTCCTACCCCTAGAGTACTCTCTAGATCTTTGCAGAGGTCCCTCCTTGTCATTTAAGTTTTAACTTAAATATAACCACCTCTTTTCCAACTTGTTATAATAGGACCCTTGACTCAGTAGCCAGCGGCTAGCTAACCCTACTTTATTTTCCTTGTAGCATTTGTCAGCATCTGAAATAGTCTGGTTTCTGCCATACTGTGTGTCTCTTCACCTTAATGTAAGCTGTCTAAGGACAAGACACTGTCTCCATCACTGCAGTATATCCAGTGCTTGCACACAGTAGGCGCACACTATTGATTTGCCTTGTTGCCTGGTGTGGCCCATTTCCACTCTACCTCTGCCTCTGGCCAGTACAACTGTATTACCTTATCTCTCTAGGGGTTTTGTATTTCAGCAGCATTGGGCTATTTGTGCAAGGAACTAACCAGCAGAATTTCAGACTTCATTCAGCAGGTGTGGAATGACCACAGGGTTTCTTATATGCTGCTTTTAAAAGCACACAATTCATTCAACATCTGCTAAATACTGGGTGCGATGGGTATGTAATACAGGGAGGAAAAGATATTTATATTGTGCCTCAATGGAAGAATCTGGTTTGCATCAAGCCAAGAAGGAGGCAAATGGAGTCAGAGAGGTAGGCAAAGGCACTGCATGTCTATTTCATGACTTGGTGTGGTGGCCCCTCCACCTTCTCCCTTCGGAAGGAAGACTTGTCCAGCCTAAGAAACTAGGCTTGACCTAGTGAGACTGACTTAAACTTCTGATGGGAAGAGAATCATGTGGCTCAGAGCTGGAAGGTAGATTTGAATATAAACCAGACCAATAAATCCCATCTTACTCCAGGACCTGTATCTGTTTGTAAACTGGGGGAGACATTGGATTTCTCCTAGCAATGGCTCACCATCTCTTGCTTAGCTTTTGTTTTTCTCTTCTCCCTGTTGCCTCAGGTCTCATCATCCACGAGGGACCCTCTGTGTATCGCATCTTTAAAAGGTGGCAGGCTGTCAATCAACAGTGGAAAGTGCTGAACTATGACAAGGCAAAAGACCTAGAGGATCAAAAATCAGGAGGCAGGACAAACCTCCGGACCTCCTCATCTGTCCAGGCCAATGTCCCCTCCTCGGAAGAGGAGGCAGCCAGCAGCCCTGCCCCTGAAGAAGGCCCTGCCCGGGTTACCAGCCACCCCTCAGGCCCTCTGTCCAATCACCACTGTGCTTACACCATCCTGCACATCCTGAGTCACTTGAGACCTCACGAACAGCGGAGTCCCCAGGGCGGCAGCCGAGAGCTCGTCATGAGAGTCACGACAGTGTGACTGGAGAGCCCTGGGAGGAAGGGAGAGAATGCAGGAGACAGGTCGGGTGGGAGGGGCCAGGGAGCAGGTGTGGGGAGGCCAGAGCAGAAAGTGTGGGCCTCGAGGAGCCCTGGAAAAGGGTGGAGCTGGACGGAGGCTGGCACCAGGAGCAGTTTTGTGATTTCCAGTCACTAGCATTTGCTAACAGCAACGGGAAACCAGTACAAGCTCAGCACCATGGGCAATACAGACAGACAGAGCCTAACACAACGACCTCCCAGATGTATCCAGAGGTGCAGGAGGAGAGGCTGAGGGAGGGCAACACTGTCTGACTGGTGACGGTGCCTGCAGTACACAGGCCACAGAGAGAAAAGGCAAAGGTGACCAAGAGGAAGAGCATTTGAAACCTGCTCCGTTTCATCCTTGACCTTGTTTCTGTTTCTTCCTGGTCTGTGCTCCTAGGCAGTCGGGGGAGGGGGAGGGACATGTGGGCTGGTAGGGAGGACACACCGGCTTTGGGGTCTCTGGGCTTATCTTGTGGCAGAATTTTTTTGATGATTCAAATGGCTTTAGGGACCCTGGGATGGATGGCGCAGGGAGGGATATGTTGGTGTGAGTCACCAAGGGTATGTCTCCTCCCATGTGAACTTTCCCAGCTGGAACTTCCAATTTCAGGTGGGGTCAAAGAGGGCTTAGGTTTAAAGACGGGTGTCTGTCTGTGCCCTTGTTACTCTATTTCATGGTGATTTGATTCAAAGATGTTTACAGGACACACACACACATGCACACACACCACGAGGAAAGTTTGATTACTGGTGGGTAACACAAGCACAGTCCTGCTGCTGTGGTTCAGCCTTCAATGCTGTCAATCCAAGAGAAACTTTCCCAACTACCCAGCCCACCCATGACCACTCAGGCTCAGTGCCATGCCTCTATAACCTGAGCACAGGCACAGAAGGCCATCCCATATGTCCCCTCCCACCTGGGTCTCCCAGCACAGCTGCTGTGGTATGAGCAGAAGATGGCTGATGTACCCCAAGGTGAGAAATGGAAACCTGGTTAAGTATTCCCTACTGCTTGGGGACCCTCTCCAAAGAGGTGGTTTGGTTAGTACTCAGTGCTGTGTGCTCCCAGGTCCTTCCTGTGCAGCCAGGCAGGCCAAGGGTCCTGACAGGGAACACCATCTTTGGAGCCCACCTGCCGGTTCCTGGGACCCTGCCAGGGAAGGCCACTGGGTAGTCACTTGCAGAGTTTCTTGTTGTCGTTGCACAATGGCCACATCATCCTTGGGTATTAAAAGGACACTGTCAAGTACTTTTTTAAACTAGTTTTTAGGGTTTTTTAAAACTCTCTGTTGTTTGTAATATTCTCTTAAAGCTTGAAAATAAAATTTCTTTCCCTACCACTAGTGTCCCTTTCCATACTAGAATTCTTCCTTCTTCTTTCCCGTTCTCCCTCTGTGATATAACCTGCCTTCTTTTCCACGTTCTGTCTCCTTCACCCCCAGAGTCTCCTTTTAGCAGGAACTGCAGTGTTTTCATCTCTCCTGTGCGGGTACTGATGGAGCAAGGCAGACAGGTTTGCTCCTGTCAGCATGCAGCATGCGTGTGTGCGTGTGGCTTGTGTGTTTGTGTGTGTACCTACAGGAAAGCACTGTGACTCCAGCTTCTAGGTTTGCTAGCCCAGGAAAAATGCTCCAACTCTCCCAAGGATACAGCCAAGAAAACTAGAAGCTGGGACATTGTGCTGGAAGGAAGCTTGGGGTGTTCCAGCTCCATCCTGATGGGTCGTTTCACAGAAGCTGATGTAGCCTGAGGAGATGAGAGCAGGACCTCCTTCACCTGAGAGTTTTCCCTCAAATATCAGAGAAGAGCCCAAGTCAGGGTTCTGGGAGAGGTTAGACAGACCACGAACAGCAGACAAGCCCTCCTCTCCCTTTATCCTGGCCTGGCCCTCCCTTCTTGGGGTCCACAGGTGGTCAGGCAGTGTTGTCAACAGAATGTGCACGGGTTTAGGAGGCTTCCTCCCCAGTTAAGCTTATAATTCAGAGGGTTAGAGCATAAT
The DNA here is from genome assembly GCF_001458135.2 of Marmota marmota marmota. Classification (NCBI taxonomy): domain Eukaryota; kingdom Metazoa; phylum Chordata; class Mammalia; order Rodentia; family Sciuridae; genus Marmota; species Marmota marmota. The sequence continues at coordinate 33,811,979 of NW_026000005.1, read as the reverse complement.
TGGTAAGAGAACAGAAGACATACAAGGAAAACGTAAAACAAATGAAAACCAACAACACTGAACAGATAAGTTATTTTTGAATAATGGTCTAGGGACAGGCCATTCAGTTTAATGAAATATTATGAACACTATGGTTGTTTTACATGGATTATCCATTTTTAAAAACATATCAGAATGCAACAAAAATCTGTGTATCATCAGATATTGTGACCGTTAAACTATCTTTGGTGATTTACAGGAACCTCAGAATACTGTGGACATTCATAGTTGTCCTTTGGAATCTGTGTTACTGAAGGACAGGCAATCAATGAAAAAATTTCATAGGATGCTAAAGTTTTCTGGCTCTTGAAGACACATACTCCAAAAGAGCCAGGACGTGATCTGTCTTGTTCACTGCCATATAACCAGGACCTACAGTAGTGCCTGATACACAGTAGGGCTCAACAAACAATTATGAATAATAAGACACTCCTGGAAGAGTACAAGAGGATGTACCATCAGCACCAAGGAACCTACAGTGCTTTCTGTCTGCCAAACTCTATCCCAAACCTTCAACAACATTTTAACTCTAATTTAATTCTTCAAATCAATGAGAACTACCATCATTTTCATTTCGCAGGTAAGTAAAGTGAGACATAGAAAAGCTAAGCATAATTCCCAAAGTCATGGACCTATAAATGGCAACGTCCCAATTAATACCTTAGTAGCCTGGTAGCATGCATTGAGCTGTTAACCACTGTATCACACTGCCTTTTGGAAAAGCAGAAAGGCATTTACTAGGTTTGTCCTGATTCAAAAGGCAATAGAGGAAAATGAGTGAGTCCTACACCAGCTGGACATGACTCAGATGCCAGCCATGTCACATGCCTCCAACGGTCAACACAGGCCAGTTTCAACTTCTCTATCCCTTATCCAATGGAAAAGTTGATTCCTTCATCAGAGTTTCTAATAATTCAGACCTTTAAAATTTTTTTTTCCCAGTTGCCTCCTACTCCAATATCTAGAATCTTCTGAATTCAGGATTTCCATTCCCTGTCTTCAACAATTCCTTTATTTGAACCCTGTTAAGCCCAAATGTTGGACATGATTCCTTCACATTGATTCTCCCTCCCCTCCAAATATTGGGCCTAACAGCTTTACTGGAAATCTGGAGGTAATTTGAGGTTTATTCACATTAAAACCTGTGGTGAGAAACTGCCATATGGAAGGTTCTTGCCAGGTGGGTGCCTCAAATATAAATGAGATAAACCACCTTCCAGGATCCCATTGTCTAGTTATTAGATTAGTAAGAAGCCCAGCATTTCTCATCAAAACTTTTCTCACAAAAAAGCCTGGAAAGTTTATTCTTACTAACTGTAAATAAGTAAAGTAACATTCCTTTCCTGGGGAATTTGCATTTTTAAAAGGAGATAATGGGGTTGGGGTTGTAGCTCAGTGGTAGAGGGCTTGCCTATCACGTGTGAGGCACTGGATTCAATGCTCAGCACCACAAAAAAAATTGATGAATAAAATTTTAAAAGGTATTGTGTCCATCTACAACTAAAAAAATATTTTTAAAAAAGGAGATAATGCTTAAGTAAGAGAAATGACTTTATAAGTGATGGAATTTCAATCATCCCCAAGTAGGTGGAGAGTTTGGCTGCATTCTTCGAACTAGGATGATCACTGCGTATATACATGCATTTGACACACAGACATGCATACAGGATGACATAAACACAGAGAGAACAACAAATACATCCCCTGAAAAGTACATGGAGTCAAGGCCTGTTGACTGAGCAGTCCTTCTGTATTCCTTGGGAAATCAAGACACCCAGGCAGCAGGTGGAAAGAGGCAGGAAGATCCTCTGAGCTCTGTAATATTGCTTGGTTTGAGCAGTCTCATTGTCTAGAGGCTGGATTTACAATAACTTCTGCTCAGCCAGTGACCATTCCAAGGGTGATTTGTTGAAGGGAGCCCTGTGCACCTTCCTTCCAGGAAGCTCTCTTTCTTCCAAGAAAAAGTGTAGAAATTCTGGAACTGCCACTGCCCTGAACATGCTGAGTCTATACCTGCCCAGTGAATCATGGTGACTTTATTGTAAGTGCTAGTCCCTCCTTCAAAAGCCTCAATGCTGAAGCATCACCTCATATCAGCCCTTTCTCCTCAAGTCATTTCAATGGATGTCTGTTGTTTTTGTCTGTCCATCACACAGAACCCTCTTCATGGGAAACCCAGGACAATTGGTTCTAGTAGGACAGAACCCCCATAACAATTCCTACCATCGAAGTGGGACTGTGATCCAGGCTTGGATAATTGAAGTGTCCCATTTCCCTGCCTATGGGGATTGGCTTAGAAATGGGCATGTGAACAAAGTCAGTGCGAGTCCTCCCTGGGACTTTTCCTTCAGGACTAGAGGGAAACACCATTTCCCTTCACAAAGATTGCTGGCTGGGAGTCAGTAGGTCTGGGAAAATTTTCTGCCATGTGGAAAGCACCTCTCTTAAAAATAAAGTCAAGTAGACACATATGGAGCAAAGAGGAGATGAAGATAGACCTGCCTCTCCTGGACTAGGCCAGTTTCTCCACTATATTTCTCAGGATAATAAATTCCACTGTAGCTTACATCATTCTGAACTGGATTTATGTCATTTGCAACAACAACAACAACAACAAAAATTCCATTATGAATGCAAAAATTTATAAATATCCTCATCACAAAACTTTGGGCTAAACCCAAAGGAGGTGTATTGGTTGAGAGGCCAAAGAAACTGGAATGAGTTGCCTCCCTCTCCTATGGAGTAGGGGCTCAAGTGTGTAAGGTGTTAGCATTTACAACCGTCATACTCATTTAGTTCTCTTTATGAATCTGCTCAAAGTTACCAAATGATTAAATATGCACAATATGCACAGATAGATATGTACTTTTAAACAGTATCTTTTAAAAAATGTCTCAAGTTTACATCAGGGATACAATGAAAAGACCTAAGATGAAAAATAGACAGACTTATTATCCTAAATCTGATTTAAGGGCTGAGAAGGAACATATAATGTCACATGACAGTAGTCTGGATTCCAAGATTCAGAGCGGAAGGTAAGAGCCAAAGCTGGGAGTAAGACCTTGATCCACTCAAAGTCAAAGGGGTTATCCATTATTCACCAAGGCATGGCCCCACACAGATGCCCTAAATCATATTATTCACTGAAAAATACAAGCTGCAGGACAACATATACAATGACTATACAGTTGTAGAGGAGTATCCCCCTCAAAAAAAAAAAAAAGACAACCTCATCCACATAATATTTCAAAATGCCATACATCACCGGGGCAGGAAAGATGGTAGAATGAGATAGATAGACATCATTACCCTAGGTACATGTATATACATGTATACACATACGTACATGTATATGCATATATGGTGCAGTGCTACATAGTGTATAATCAGAGAAATGAAAAGTTGTGCTGCAATTGCGAACAATGAATCAAAATGCATTCTGCTGTCATATATACTAAGTAAAATAAATAAATTTTTAAAAATGCCATAGGTCACCTTACCATTATTAGTATTGTTCTTGCTAGGTTAAGCAAGCCACCATGAGTTCCTGACTTTAAGAATGATACTTATGGAAGCAACCAGAACTAGATCAGATCTTTTGTGAATATGGGCAAGAAACAGCATTTTTAGTCTCTGGTTTCCTCATCTTTAAAATAAAAATAATCAATTCACCTCCCAGGACCTTTGTGATATCAAAAATAGAACATATAAAGTAGGCAGTGAATAAATGAGTCCTATTTATTGAATCATTACCATAGCATATAAAAAAACAAGGTTAAATCAAAGCAAAAATGGGTACATGGCACCAATATTCTCTTTTAACTTATCACTCAGATATAAGTAACAAAATACCCAACTAGAAAGAACTAAAACAATTTAGGGCTTATTTTTCTTTTATAATTAGCCATCCAGAGTAGGTGGCTGCTGGTATCAATCTAACTGCTCAGCTATGTCACTAGCAATCCAGGCCCTTTTTGTCTCTCTGCTGTGGCAACCTAAGAATGTTGATTTGTCTCCTGTGGCTGTAACCTCACAGTCTCGGGTGGGCTGCTATAGATCAAAGCCCAAAAAAAGGGAGAAGGGCTGGCCCAGTCAGTCACATTCCTTCTTTATATCAGAAAAAGCTTGTGCTTTCTCAGAACCATGTTTTGGCTCTTAGGTGCTTCCATGTTTATCATTTGGCCAGAATTGTGTCACATAGCCACCTCACTGTGGGAGAGACTGGGAAAGTGATTATTTACCCTGTTTAATTCCTGCTATGGAATATATCAAAGGAGAAAGAGATGGGATTGGATGCTGGGTAGGCCAGCTGGGGGTGTCTTCTCCATACCGAGGATAGGAAGATAAATCAGTGTGCTATTTTTGAGGACCATTTGGTAGCATTTCATTAAATTTAAAGTGCACATACCCTTCAACCCAGGAATTCCATTCTTTTGGAACTCTCCTAGAGAGATAGTAGCAGATGTTGCATTTACAAAGAGCTTGGGAAACAAGGATTCAATGTCATTTAATAATGAAAAGAAAAATTGGAAAGAACCTAAGGCTTGTCAACATGGGAGTGATGAAGTTTGAAACCAGTATCTGAGAGAATGTCACATCCCTCAGGCAACTGACAGGGTAAGCTCTCAAAATCATACTATTAATTGAGAAACATAACATATAGGACAATATGCACAACAGTCATATTTGAAGAACAACAATAAAAACCCTACATTTAATATTTCAGAAGAATATAGTAAAGTCATCACCAAACTAATTAGAGCTATTTATTTCTGGGAGAAGATGAGATTGGAGAATGTGAAAAAACTTTCTGTATTTTAATGATTAGAATGAATTAATATAATATTTTTGTAATGTTTTACATGATTGTATGTGTCTACAGTGGAATAGTAACAATTAAAGATGACGATTTAAATCTTTTTTAGAAAGTAGGCACCTTGTACTTGGAGGAAGTTCTAACTTATCTTTCCTGAGAAGTTGTCTTGGAGGAACGGTTTTCTTAGGGTATAGAGTAGAGGATTCCGGAGTTTTCCAGTTTCTATGGTTCTGGGGTAAAGAAAGTTTAAGAGCAAGGAGATTTGCAGTTCAGGTTTTATTTAATGATCTAATTGAGGCAGAGTCAGAGAGGAGAACTTGAGTTAAATTATAGGAGCGACTGCCCAATCAGGGATCTGGAGTTTCTGCTGCCTTTACATGTTTTGTAGCAGAGCCTGCTTGGGCCAGAGGCACTGAATACACCTGCATCCAGGTATCTTTGAGAGTGGCCACCTCCTAGCCCTGCTTTCTCTGTGCCAAAAGAAGCACAGGCAAATCTGGTGAACACAGGCAGGACCATCCAGGCTGCAGGTCATTGGTTCTCTCCTCTTCTCCCTCTTCTTCTCTTCTCCCACCTTCCAAATCCTCCCTAGGCTAGTGTTTTCTTTCCAAAAGCAGATAATAGCAGACAGGCAGTACATTGCCAGCATCCCTACTCCATGCCCCCTCCAGCTCACAGCCCTCAGGACCCATTGGGCTCTGATAATAGGAGCCAGTCAGTCTTTGCTCAGGGACATGTCAGCTGGAGATGGTTACTGAAGCCTCTGCATGTCCAGTCAAATGCCTGAAACCTTCCAGGCGTCAGGCATGGCCTCAGAATCTGCCAGATGTGATTTGGAAAAGTCAGTCAAAGAGATAGACAGTGCAGAGTTACTAAAACAAACAAGACAAGAGCTGTTTTCGGGGCACCAGACAGATGGAGACCTAGGGAATCAGGCAGAGTAAACAAACATCAAGTAAATAAAGTCATCTTCAGCTAAGCCAACAGAAAATGAAAGTAAAACAAGGAAGGCACCTTTTTCTGTATGTGAAGATCTTTATAATAGAAGTTAGCACAACAGGCCCCTGTTTAGGCTGTTCTGGCTGGAAGAGAAGGCTCTTCCTTTCTTCCTCTTCCGGTACAAATCCTACAGGGCCCTCATGACCCAATCCACGTGCTATCTTCTCCAGGAAGTTTGCCCTGGCTCCTCCTCCCTCTTCCACAACCCAGTGTGAACAATCATGCCTTCCTCCAAGTTCTTTTTTCATTTTGCTGTACCAGTTTGACAGAAGCTATCCCAATCTCACTTAGAATGTAGTTATCTGGCCCAAAGTGGTGACACACATCTGTAGTCTCAGGTACTAGGCAGGCTGAGGCAGGAGGATCATAAGTTGAAAGCTAGTCTGGGCAACTTAGCAAGACCCCATTTCCAAATAATATAAAAGAGGCTAGGGATATAGTTTAGTGGTAGAGCACCCCTGCATTCAATTCCAATTGAACCCAGCCCCTACCATACAGACACAAGAAGTAGTATATACATGCTAACCTATTGACCAGCCTAAAAGTATATGAAAGGCAATGATTCTGGCATGTTAATCTCCCTGTTCTCAGTGTCTAACAAAATCTTAGACAATGAGAACTGAAAATGAATAAGTCAGGTAATCATTTCCATTTTGTAAACATCTATGATGCATGTGAATATCATGGCCATTATACTAGGTAGTGATGTTAACAAAATGAAAAAGAAAACTCCTCTGCTTCATGGATTCTACAGTCTGAGAGACAGAGACAACTATAAACAGATTATCACAATAAATAGTTCTTGGCATAGTCATGAAAGTACAAATAAGGTAAGAGAGAATGGTGTGAAGAAAAGTAGATTCAAATTTACCTAAGGGAGAAAAGTTTTCAAGAAAGAGGTGATGCTAACTTTTTACTTTAGTTCAGGTCAGTAAAAAAGAAAATAAAAAGAGAGTGTTCTATGATTTGAATATGTCCCCTTAAGTTCATGGGTTGGAAACTTGATTCCCAATGCAATGTATTGGGAATGAGGCCTAACTGGGAGACATATGGGTCACAGGGGCCCTGTCCTCATGAATGAATTAATTCTGTTATAATGGAAGTGAGTTCCTTATAAAAGGAGAATTTGAAACTACCCCCTGCCATGTTATAACACAGCAAGAAGTCCCTCACTAATACCAGTGGGTGCCTTGATCTTGGAATTCCTTGTCTCCAGAATTATGAGAAAATAAATTGCTGCTCTCTATAAATCTAGTCCGTAGGATTTGGTTATGGCAGCACAAAAAGGGCTAAGACAGAGGATTAGGCATTCATAGGGGCAGAGAGAAAAAAAAGAACCCTCAAGCCACACATACTCAACTTACCTCTAAGAGACAAAAGAAGGCTAGAGTCGAAAAAGTTCTGGATGACAGAGCATTTCCAAGAAAGTTGTGGCAAAACCAATGGGTAGTCCTTGAGCCAAAGTTGCCCATTCCAAGAATCTCACATCTTGTTGAATGGGGCTGCCTTAGTATCCCACTGTGCTCAAGTCACTGGCTGGGAGCAGCCTATAGGAATCATAGCCCTATTGTGAACATGGTAGTACAATAATAGGGCAGTAACTGGAGACATTGTCAATAATACTGTCTGCAGCAGGAGGTCTGAGTGGCACATTTTCATGGCTACCATATTTGATCTTTATATTTAAATAAACAAAATGGAAACTTACAGGATCAGGAACCTGTATAAGCAGACACTGAGCATGAGCAATGTGGCTCAGTAGTGGGCCTGCAAGTAGTTTGGCATGAGTGGGTTGTAGACAGGTGTGGGATGGAGTTGGCTGCTTAGCAGCAGCTTGATTCTGGTATCACATGTGAACTGTGGGGAGACGTGGAAGGGCTGACATTCAGAGTATCAGAGTATGGCTGACCTTGGAAAGAGGCTGTGGCAACCATGTGGAAGAAAGTTCAGGGGGAGGCAGGCTGGCTGGATAGGAGGCCCTTGCAGGCATCCAGGAACCATGAACTGTGAAATGGGATAAAACAGTAGAGTTGGAAAAGGAGAGAAAGAGAGGGATATTAGAATGAAAGGGAGGATGAACGAGTGAATGCAAGTGGTCAGATGCAAAGGGGGTCTCACAGACAGCTCTGTAGGAAAGCATCAACACTTGTCCCCAACCCAAGTTCATCTCAGGCAGGCATGAATGTAACTCTAACCAAGTTGGAGCACAAGTTTCCAAGAGGTATGGCTGTCCTTTATGCTCCATTCATTTTCAAGGCCAGATGGGGTCTGCCTTATTGAGTTTCATTGCTGATCTAGCCTTGAATGCTGGGTTTTCACAGGTTGCTTCCTTTCCTTTATTTCAATTCATTCTTCCACTTGTCTCACTTTAGCACTTTGCATGATGACGTTCATCACGATGGCAGAGAGACAACTGGAGCTCTCAGCGGGTGGAGGTTTTCAGGGAGCCAAACAAACCTAGTTCCCACAGCTTAGTTCCCTGGATCTGGGAAAACACAGCAGTCAAAGCCCAAACAGTAAACACAGTTTCATTGAAAGACACTGTTGAGTAAGCAAGGTGGTGAGGCCAGCAATTGCAGTCATGACCAAAAGGATGAATTTCTGGCCCCAATTTCCTCCTCCTTCCCAGTTTCTGCTTGCTACCATCTTGCATGAGGACTATCTAAAGAGCAACTTCAAGGATGTTTGCTGTCCAGTGCTCTCTGATAAGTGTTGCACCTTTGATTGGTCACCAGTAAGGACAATCAGTTTATCCCTCTGTTCTCACCAGGTCTTAGGTGCTTACCCCAGTAAAAAGCTCCATCCTTCCTAATCAAAGAATAGCCCCTTCCACTTTTAAAATTCAGTTTTACTTTCCAACAGATCAATTGTTTCCAGTACTCTCTGTTACTTACTCTATAGACTTATCTAGTTTGTTTTGGTCTAAGTTCCCTCAAACATTAGGAGTTTCAGTTCTTTCTTTTCCATACTCTTAGATCCTCAGGAGCGAGAATGAAGGATTCTCCTTTCTCTTTGCCCCCAAGCATCTGGAAATGATGTGTTATTGTGCAAGTGAGTGACCTCAGTGTTTCTGATTTTCTTCTCATTCCGTTCTATACATGCTATAAGTTTCAGGCCAGCCCTCAATGGAAAAAGAAGCGTCTCTTCATCCACCTGCATGATCAGGGTTTGGGTACAATGAGTGTGACCTGTAAAGTGCTCTGAGATCCTAAGAAGAAAAAGGACAGAGCAAATTATGGTCATTTCCAGAAGGTGATCAACACTAGGAGAGAAAAATCTTGCCTAACATTTTCTTAAATTTTCATTACTCTTGTGTACCCTGGTCCTTCTTTTCTGGCTTTGCCATTTCTCACCCTGGCTTCTTGCTTATATTTATGACATTATGTAACTGTCTCACATTTGGATATGATTGACTCTAAGGGTATTGTTCCAAAATCTTTTATTGACTAGCACATGGTTCCCTGGGCACTGATTCTGCACTTGTGTGGTTGTGGTGGTGGTGGTGATGGTGGTGTGTTGTGTTAGTGGAACTGAGAAAAAGAAAACAACCCAGCAAATGCCAACTGGCAACCTCTCTAGATCAATAATATTAACGATTTCAGAGACTTCCAAAGAGCTACTGCCAACTCTTTTGGCTTTTACAATACTATTATCACTATACAAGAGCACCCCAAGGTCCCTTTACTTAAAGAAAAATGACAGAATGCCCCAAATGAGAGTACTGTTGATTTCTGTCTTCAAGGAATGCAACCCCAGTGCTTCCTTCAGGAAGGATGGTTAAGATGGTTGGAATTAAGACTTGACCTTAATTCTGGGGTCAAGATTTTGGAGTGAGGCATGATTTTCTGAGGGCTCATTTTGCAACTAGTACCCATGTAACCACTTATTCTGCCTTACTCTGAGAATTTCCACCTGCCTTTATAAAGACACATTTATTTAAAAAAATCTAGGGCTTCACTGGTAGAACAAGGTAGCATTTAGCAAGTGTCTAGGCTTTGGGACAGCACCTGGTTCCACTCTCTGCTCTACCTTTCACTGGGCATTTGTTCTTCTCAAAGCCCTCCATCTATCTGAGCCTCCATCCTCTGTTGTGGAGTGTAGGACTATTGCCTATTGGTGGATGACAGCTGAGACTCTGTGGTGGTTATTCATTGTAGGGGAAGGGGAGCCAGAGAGAGAGCACATGGCTCAAGAGAGGAGACAAAGGTCTGAAATCTATGGAAATTATCTATTCATCTGCTTAGGTTTCTTGAGGGCCTACTCTGTGTCAGGCAATACTCTACATTTTAGACCAATGCCATCCAAAAGAAATTTAGGCAAGCCACAAATACACTTTTCAATGTCAACTGATCACATTAAAAAAGTAAAAGGAAACAGGGTAAATTAATTTTAATGATATACTTTGTTTAACCCAATATAGCCAACATATTATCATTTCAATGTGTAATCAATATATGACCACTGAGACATTTGATGTTCTGTTTTTCATACCAAGATTTAGTGTGTACTTTATACTTGGAGCACATCTCAATTCTAGCCACATCCTGAATGCTCAAAAATCACGTGGATAGCGGCAATCATACTGGACCACTTTCAGAGCATTTCCTAGTGGGAATGTGGACGAGCAAGCCTGTCTGAAAGCCAAATGTAATAACATGGGTGATTGTTATAAGTTAAGGCCTTAACACAGAGCTCAAATCATGGCCATCTAGGCTTTGACAGCTGATGGCTTGGGCTTGGACTTGGATAACAGTTGTCACAGCTAACATTTGTGGAGTACTCATTAGGAGAGCGGCATTGCACTAAGCGCTTTTCACACATTAAATAATTTCAGCCTACAACACATCTAATAAGTATTGCTTTTACACTTATTTTATGAGATGAGGAAACAGAGGCTTAGAAACTATAAGTTGCTCCAGACCATATGGCTTCTGAGTGCTGAGCCAAGGAGCCCAGTCTGTCTGATTCTGTGCACTTGGGCATGTGTTTACTATTCCACTTACTGTGTTCCTTTGGGGGAGTTAGCCCATCTGAATCTGTTAACAACATGTGGCTGTTTCTTAGCTCTTAGAGCCATTGCCGCAATGGATAAAATTCAACTGTCACAAGTGGTGTGAATTGCTTGCTGTACCTCACTTAGGACGCCAAGGATGGTTACAGTCTGATTCTCTCATGTTAGATTAAAGCCACCCATAAGGTAATAAGTTGGAATCCGGTTTAACATTATTGGGGTCAATATTGTCTCTGGGACTCACAGAGCCCTAAAGAAGATCTGCCTGGCTCCACAATCAAGTACCCTGTGGGCCAGACAGGGCCATGTGGAACTGGGCATTGCCCATCTGAACCAGCTAGTTCACGCTGAAGTTGACCGCAGGTAACACCACACAGGATACACCCTCCCTCAGTGGGTTCTTTAAGTCACAGCAGAGCAAATTTAAAATGTCCACATCGTTTAGATTGTTCAAACCAAAATATTTTACATTAAAAAATCTGAAATTATGGTTTCTCTCAAAAAATGTTAAAAATCTGATAACATTAAGTTCATATTCCCACATGGCTATCAACACCTTTGGAACACTAAGTGTTGACTCTATTCTTCAACACAGTCTAAGTGTGTGTGTGCTTCTGAGGAGGCAAACCTTAAAAACACCAGGGGGTCATTTTACTTTTGATGGGGGCTGGAGAAACATTACAGTGTCTTCCTAAGGAGACCAGGTAGTAAAATGGTTAGGAGCACAGACTTACAAGCCTGACTGACTGAACTTAATCTGGCTTTCATCTCTCACTATTTGCATAACTTGGAAAAGTTGCCTGGTCTCCCCATGTCTCATTTCCCCAAATGGGAATACTAAGATATATAAGGTTCTTGTTTGGGTTCCTGGCACAGTGTAAATATTGCTATCAACTTGGAAAACAGGTAAACCAAATTTTCAACAGGTCACCCACTCCTACTAAAGCTATTGGAGCTACAACATCTAGGAAAATTGGCACTCGATTTCTTTCTTGGTACCATTGCCACAGAGTGCTAACTCTGAGAAAGACTCCTTTCTGATTTCATGGTAGGGATTAAGTTAGTGTACTACTTTTCAGCAAAAGTAAATATTCATGATGATATAGCACCAGGAAATAAGCCCAACAAAATGGTCCCTGTCCATTGCTCAATAAACAGGGGGATGTGTCCCACAGAGAACAGCATCATCACCAAGCTTTTCACAACGAGGAGGCCCAGGGCTTCTCCTTGCATGGACACATGTCAAGTGGGCAGCCTGGCTCTATATCCATTACACCCTCATGACTCAGGCTGCAGCAAGAGATGGGTTACTGTGCAAAATTGCCCTCCTCCCCACAAACTGTGAAAGAAGAAAAGTGGCATAATGCTCTATAGAAGAAAACTCAAATGCCAACTAAAAAGCAGGATTGAATTGGCACAGTAGGGACAAGGCCAGGTGGACACGAGAGGATACTTGGAGTGATCCAGAGGGCAGGTCGTGGTTGTGGTTTCCGGCAGCCTGCAGACATGAAAGGGACAGGGGCTGAGAAGACTGACATCTGGGCCCCAGGCTGCTCTGTGCCATGGATCAGCTGAATTGCCTTAGGCAAGCTTTTCTCCTTGCTCCTCCTCAGACTCCTCCTCAGTCAAAGAGAGAACTGGACTGAATATTCCCACAGTCCCTGCTAACCATGACCCTCTGTGGCTATTCTGTAGCCTGCCTCATATTTGAGTGACCATGCTCATTACATGTCCTGTCAGTCCCAGTGCTGTTAGAGGTACATGCAATCTCCAATACAAGAACTCCAGCTATGAAAAGATCCAGGGTCCTGTTCCAGGCACAGTTTAGGCTATCATACCCAAACTGGGCTCAATAAAAAGCTGTTGATTTATAGATATAGCTTCCATGTTGTGTACTTCACAACAATGTATTTGTTCATCTGTTCTTTCACTAATTCAACATTTATAGCACAATGCTGGCATTGAGGAGAACAAACCAGACAACCCAAGAACATAAAATCCAGCAATTCATCCATAAGGCATGAACCTTGACCTGAAAATTGGTAGGTCAAAGCATCCTAACAGGTTCCTGCTTTAGAATACACGCCACGGCTCACCCTGTGTCACCTTAACTTCATTAGTCAGGTGGGTGCAAGGAATACCAATAAGCCAGGGCATTTCCAGCATCCTATAATGCCGCAGTCTGGCTGGGCACAAATGCCGCAGTCTGGCTGGGCACAAATCACGAGCCACCACACAGCTTGTAGATTCAAACAGCAACTCTTTATTCCCGAACTCACACCAGCTGTCTACAGACACGTTCTGGGGAAATCCACGTTCTCTGCCCAAATCCACTTCCACTGGGCTTCTATCTCCAAAATATATTGTCTGAATCCCGTGAGAACTCAAGGGGAACTCAGGCAGCAGGATACGCCCTATTCCCAGCAGGAATAATCTTAAACCTTAAACCTGGAACCTAAACTGGGAACGCCCTAAACCCGATTATGTTAAACCGGGAACACCCTAATCCGCCCTGGTCCTTGAGCAAGGTCAACTACATTCAATGTCACTGCAAAATGTCAGCAACATGGGGTACGCTGGCAAGGAAATTGTCATACCTACTTGGCTAATGGCTCCCAGCACTATAAGGCACCATGTATCAAGACATCTTCCTCTGAGGGCTGTGGGTGTAGCTCAGTGGTAGATTACCTATCTAACCTGAGCAAGGCCCTGGGTTCAATATCCAGCACTGAAAAGGAGTTGTGGTGGCGAGGAGGCTTCTTCCTCCAATCTGAGCCACAATCTGATTCCACACCACCCTTCCCTTTTCAAGACTAGAAGTTCAGAAATCAGATCTCCCCCAGACTGCACAGATTCTGGGCTCTGGCATCAGGAGAATCTCTTCTTTTCCCAAAAGCCTAAATGGCCTCCCCTGGTGGAGCCTGATAATAAATGAGTTCATTACCTTGGCTGCTGGGGCTCATGACAGCCCATCTGCTGGCATGATTAATTAAAACCATGACTGGCTATAGAGGTGCCATCTCAGGGCCTGAAAGCAATTAATCGGAGCATCTTCCAGATCATCATTTCTTCTGGATCCTAGAGAGATCCATGCCAGAGAGAGGAAACTCTCCATAGTTGATCCCATTGCTTCTCCCTCTTTTATATTCCCTGAAGAGTCTCCTTCCCCAGGAAAGTTCACCTGTAAAGTAGAGGCAGGTGGTGAGGACCACATCCTTAAATTCTCTAAGAAGGACAGGGAAACATTTACGTAAAGGAGGATTTTCTATTTCTCCCATAAGCAGGGAGCATTGGGATTTGAAAGAGGGTTTCACCCTCTTTTCTTGACCCTGGATTCAGGCAGTGAACTCCCCACTTTCCATCTCTGCATGTCAAGGTTCTCCAGAAAAACAGAACCAGTAGGACATGAGCACATACATGCAGGTGTGCTTGACAGATGCTCTTTGACTTAGAATGGGGTCATACTTTGATAAACCCATCATAAGTTGAAAATATCAAACTGAAAATGCATTTAATAGCCTATGCTATGGTTTGGATTAGTGTTCCCTAAAGATCCATGTGTTAAAGGCTTGGTCATCAGTCTGTGGTGCTATTGGAAGGTGGTAGAACCTTTAAGAGGTAAGTCCTAGTGGCAGGGGTTGGGTCACTAAGGGTGTGACCTTAAAGGGGATACTGGAACTCCATCCCCTTCTTTCTTTGCTTCCGGGCCATCATGAGGTGAGCAGCTCTTCCCACCACACTCTGCTAAAATGTTCTGCATTACCATAGGCCCCAAAGCAACTGGCCAAACCACCATGAATAAAAACCTTCAAAATTGTAAGCCAAAATAAACATTTCTTCTTTTTAAGTTGGTGATTTCAGGTATCTTGTTATGTAATGTAAAGCTGACTAACACACCTGTCAAGCATCATAGCTTAGCAACACAGCACACTGTAGATTATCAACTGTGTACCCACGATCATGTGGCTGACCTGGAGCTATGGCTCACTGCCACTGCCCAGCATTGAGTCAGTACTGTACTAAATATCACTAGAAGCACCATTTTGAGTGAACAAACCCTGCTTTCACACCATTGTAAGGTTGAAAAATTGCAAGTTGAACCATTTTGAGTTGGGGACCCACTTAATAAACTGAAGAGACTCATTGGAATTGGCTCATACAATCATGGAGGCTGAGAAATCCCATGTTCTGCTATTTGTAAGCTGGAGAATCAGGAAAGCCAGCAGTGCAATTCTCCTAAGGCCTGAGAACCAGGAATGCTGATGTTCAAGGACCAGAGAGGATAGATGTTGTAGCTACAATAGGTGAGAGAACGAATTCGCCACCCCCAACTTCTTGTACTCTTCTGGCCCTTAATGGGTTGAATGATGCCCATCTATACTAGAAGGCAGAATTTCTTTATTTAGTTTACCAATTCAAATGCTAATCTCTTCCAGAAACATCCTCACAGACACACCCGGAAATAATCTTAACCAGCAATCCGGACATCCCTCAGTCAAGTTGTTGCATAAAACTTACCATCAGTCTCCCTATGGAGACATTCCTGTCTGTCCTGTCAGTAGCTTCAGAGTCAGGATGTAAAGCCTCAGGCCCATGCAGAGCCATTCAGCCCTAGGTACCAGAATTCCTGTGTTGGGGGATATTAAGTGCTTTCCTGGCCATAAAAAAGGCTGCTACTTGGGTTCCCAACTGGCTATGGTCATGGCCAAGCTTCATGCTTACCTCTGTGGTCAGAATCTAGTGAAAGTCTCACATGGAGAACAAACTCTGACATCTCTGAGAAGGCAGAGAAGCACCACATTTCTTTTTTGTGCAGTCCACAAGGCCTGGGGGACATCAGAATATGACCCCAATATGAGCTTCTCACTTGAATGAAGTCTCAGTAAATGACTAGGTGCTTCTTCATGCTCTTGCACCCTACAAAAGCTGCCAAGCTTGCCTTGGTTTATGGAAATTGTGTCTGTTTCTATATCACCTCTTGCCCCATGTCTTGAATGTGTTCCCCAAAGTTCATGTGTTAGAAACTTAATCCACAAAGCAACAGTGATGAGGTGAGATGATAAGAGCTAAGTCATGGGGACACTGCCTTCATGAATAGGTTGTCATTCTCATGGGAGTGGGTGCATTACTGTAAGAGTAACATACACACAGAGGATAAGTGGCCCCTGTCCCCCTCGTGTGTTCTCACCATGTGATGACTTCAACCATGTCATAATGCAGCAAGAAGGTCCTCACCAGATATAATCACTAGACTTTGGATGTCCCAGCCCTCTGAACAGTGAGCAAAATAAACTTTTATTGTTTATAAATCATCCAGTCTGTGGTATTATAATAGCAGCACAAAATGGACTAAGTATCTTTTTTAAAATGGTCAGAGGGGATGGTTCTTTTAAGAAAAGGCTTTAAGTCTTCTACAAAAGACATTTATACTAACACATTAGACCACTCCTCTCTTCTGTATTCTCAACCTTACCCCTCATTGGAGTTAACATGATTTCACCATATCAACTCTAGGAAGAAAATAGGGTGCAGGGTGCCTCCTCTGACGGGGGTTGCCAGTGAGACTCACAACTCACTGGAATAAAGATGGAGATGTCAGATTGAGTAGGATCTTGAATTATATGCTCTAGTAGGCCTCTGTGCTCTTTGGCACAAGGAAGTGAACAAGAAATGGCTCAGAGATAAAGAGTGGGAGAAGTCAGGCTGAGGGAGTACTACTGCACAGTACAACTCAGAGAGGAGATGGCAAGCAGGAACTTGGGGTCATCCTGTGGGATACTTTCACTTACTAAGAGATGGCTTGAGAGTTCAACTTCAAGGGAAAGCGCAGGAAGGATCCAGAGTCTAAATGCCTCCATGCTATACAGGAAGGAGCACCTAGACAGACTCTGCCATTCTCACTCCACACACATTTAGATATACAAATTGCCAAGAAACAACAGGATGTGGTTCACAACTTGGATATGCATGGAGTCAGCTGGGGATCTTAAACACTGCTGCTACCTGTGTCCTGGGTGTCAGGAGTCATCAAAGCCTTCCAGGCGATTCCAAGGTGCAACAAAGTCTAGGTGACACAAGGGTCTGCAACCCTGCCTGGCACTTCCCAATAGCCAGCCTCTGTGATTCTTACCTTACTTTTCCCAAAGTGTGGGGTTGGGGGACAGGAGCCCAGAGCTGGCCAGGATAAGGTGCAGGGTGCTCAGTAAATGCTCTTGGTGCACAAGGGGGGGGGGCAGTGCACCTGCAGCCCTGGGAATTTAATGCCTTGTTTGTTTCCTCTTCCTGAGGGACCTAGGCAAAGATGACAGAGGCAAGAACTTCACAGGAGGAGGATGCAGAAAACAGGCAGAGAAAAATCGTAAGCACTTTCCTTAAAAAAGGGAGGTCAGAGAGGGACATAGCTGAGGCAAGGAGGGGGCCAGGTGTCAACAAAGTAGTGAGCAGGGCAAGACAGTTGCTCTGAAAGAGAGGAGAGACTGGGGGACAAGCTAACCCAACCTGACAGGTACACTGTGGGGACTTATGGGCACATGCCCTTCACAATGAGCTACTTCCCCCACAAGGATCCCAGAACCCAAGAATTTCAGGGAGAGATGGATTCCCATTCCTGAGTAGCTGTCAGGCCGTCCTGAGTCTCCATTCCTTGGAGATTGCCCTGGTTTGGACACTCAGCCTCTACATGGCTCTTGTGTCCTGCCTCTTCAAAGCCTTCCTATCCTATGTGTGTCCTGCTGTCAGCATAACCTGGCTTATGCGCCCATCTGACTGCTTTATTTTTTACAAACAGGGGTTCTCCCATGATAACCACCCACCCTCTCTCTAATCCAACCTTTCTCATAGCACCTCACCTTCAGATAAGTCACACCACTTACCCTTTCCCGAGCCTGTCATGGCATCTGCTGGGTCCTCTATTGAAACGGCCTGCCCCTCTCTCCTGAATCAAATTCTTGTTTCATTCACAGTCGTCTTAACTGCTACCAGCTCAGAAAGCATCCCAGTTATTAAGACTGAAATTAATCTCTTCAGTGCTTCTGAAACTCTTAAGTCTTCTTCACAACCTTCTCTCACTGTAGATTCTGGTTATTTGTGAACTTCCCCCAAACAATGTATGTTTTTCAAACTCAAATCCTCTGGAGTGCCCAGTAGGGTTTTGGATATAGCAGATGCTCAATACATGATTATTAAGTTGAATTTAATAGAATGGGAATGGGTAGGCATAGAGACCTGCTTGTGGGGCAGATGAATTATTAAAAGAGGCATTCCTTTCTGCCACTCTAGTTAAGATCCCTGTAGCCCACATAATACCCATAAGGACAAACATAAAAGGTCAGGGTCATAACCACTAGAACCCAATAATACACTGGCTACTAGATCTCTTTCTTCATAACAGACTAGAATTCGTGAATAAAAGGACACAGAGGCACAGGCATATCAATATAACAGCTGACATTTACAGGACACTTGCAGTTTATTTCATAATCACATTCTCAGTAAATGCAGACAGATTATTTCCTCACAAGTTAGCAGTCTGATCTCTTCCACCCACATAAGATGGGCAAATGTTCACCATTTCACACAGCAAGAACACCGAATACATAAACATACACACTTCTAATATTTATAGGAAGGGACTAAAACCATTTAGCCCCAAGTTTCAGGTACTATTGTTCCCTGAAGAAGGCCTGCTTGTTGTGTGTGTCCCCTTTCCCCCGCCCCCCACACTACACCATGCAGATCTTTGCTCCACATAGTTATTCTCTGCAGTCATAATAACCAGTCTCCATTGCTATTATGGGTTGACTTGCCTTCCCTGCAAAAGCTATGTTGAAGTCCCAACCTCCTTAGAATGTGACCTTATTAAGAAATAGGGTCTTTGACGATAGATTTAGTTAAGATAAGATCACATTGGAGTAGGGTTGGTTCCTAATACAATATGACCCATGTCCTTGTAAGAAGATGCCCTTCGAAACAAATATAGTGGCTGAGGAAGGGAATGTGTGCATGTGTGCTGGGCACAGGAATCATGTTTTTTGGTGGAATGACAGTGTCGACATGTGCTAGAGGGTTTCAGTTCATGCATACACATGTATTTTCCTACTCACACATTTACATGCCTGTGTGCACTCTCTCATTACACACTTCAGTATTAAAACTGCAAATGTCCTCTCTGCTCCAGCTATTAATTAGAACCACATACCTCCCCTGCCTCCCTTTGTCAGTGCGTGGATAGCAGTGTGGTGATAAAGATTTCATTAGGATACTAATCAAAGTGGCTCATAAAAGGCATCTAACCTAACACTATTGGAGGATACAGGACTAGGGAGTTGGAAAGAGGGGAGGGAAATCTTTAAACAAAGGAGCCAGTTGAATGGACACATTGTGATTGACAGACCAAGATCCCAAGCCTTAAAACATAAAACTCCTCCCATCTAGAACTCAAGCTTTTAGTTCTTTTCTCTTAGAAAGCTTCCCATTCTTCTGCTTCCAACATTGAGAGAGGAAGCTGTCCACTTTGTAGAAGAAAATGAATTGCTTATTTGAGAAATGCACTGGATCCCAGAGCAAGTTGTAGAAAACGCTGGGCTTGTCGGAGTGTTGTTTTTTAATGGCTGATCTATATGAGGCTAGGGTATCTATTCTTAGAAGGCAGAGTAAAGCATTTTAAAGTCAGACAGGTGCTTGTATACTAAAAGTCTAAATATAGACTTGGGGAGGCCAATAATAATGGGAAATATTCACTGGGAACTCACTATGCAATTTATGTTGCACTTACCAAGCATTCTGTGGTTCATCCTCATTTCATCCTGCAATCCTGGAAGTTGACATAAACCCTATTTGACAGTTCTAGAAACTGAGGTCAAGAATGATTGAGTAACTTGGCCAAGGTCACACAGCCAAGATATGCTACAGGCAGTGTTATCAGTCTGCTTTCCAATAGTATAATGAAACACCTGAGGCAGCCTACTTTATAAAGAGGTTTGCTTTGGTTTTGGATACACAAAGTCTAGGGGCTGCATCTGGTCACAGTCTTCTTGTCGGCAGAGTCCTGAGTTGACACAGAGTATCACGTAGTGAGACAGGGAATATGTGAGTGTGTATGTCTGGTCTCCCTTGTTATTACAAGGCTGCCAGGACTCAGCCATGGCAGCTCTACCGTTATGATATTATCTAATCCTAATCACTTCCTGAAGGTTCCACCTCCACATACCAGTAAGTTTCCATTTTCTTAACACCTTGCAGTGGGAATTAAGCTGCCACATGACTGCAGGGGAACAAACCATATCTGAGCCACAGCAGGTAGGATTTGACCAGGTTGGTCTCATAGTCATATGTGGTGGCACTATAAAAAGCAGACTAGTAGGAAAAGAACAGAAATGGAAAAAGTACTGTGAAATCAACAAGTAACTCTGATGCCCTGGATTAAAGAACTAAAATTCCATGTCTATACTCCTCCCTTCCCCTCAGGTCCCACAGTTGCCACAGGTAGGCCAGCTGGAGGCCCCTGGTGATGGGTGGAAGGAACAGCTCCACCTTCTCAAAGCATTCACCTAAATTCTGGTATAGGGACAGCTAAAAATGTGTAGAAGGGACCTGGTATGCCTTCTCTGGTTCCTTCAGGGAGGCCTGTGCCTTACAACAGATGGTGGGAATTATTCCAGCTCCATTTCTGCAGAATCTCTGGCAATGACACAAGATGTGAGGAAAAGACAGGTGGAGCAGGAGGGTTGGGAGAAATTGAAGTTTCTGATACTGGCGCTCTACATGGGAAGTGTTACTTCAATGAACAGCCTGTAAACCTCAAACAAACCTCACAATTACTATATATGCAGCAGAACTGGCATCTAGAATGTTGACGTCACTTCTGAGTTTACAAAGTACTGTGGTTTGAATATGTCCCCCAACGTTTGTGTGTTGGGAACTGAATCCTCAATGCAACAGTATGGAGAGGTGGGGCTTTGAGAGGTAATCAGGTCATGAGAACTCTGCCCTCAGAGTGCATTAACTCTGTTATCTCATGAGTAGATTAGTTATGAGAGATCTGGTTTCTGACAAGAGAAGAGTTAGCTCCTTTTTCCCTCTCTCTGATAAAAGCATGAGTTTAGTCTCCTTCCCTCCCTCTTCCACATTTTGCCATGGACGTCTCCAGAAAGCCCTAACCATAAGCAGGTTCCTCTGCTTTGGACTTCTGAGGCTCCAGAGCTGTAATAAACAAATCTCTTCCTTATAAATTACCCACTCTTGGGTGTTCTGTTCGAGCAGCACAAAACTGACCAAGACACATAATATATGAACAATTGGCTGTCAAGCCATCAGCTGGCTAATCCAGTATCCATCTTACTTCACTTCTCCCTTAACTGGAATAAATATTGGTCTTCTCACTTTCCCAGCCTCCCTCGCAGCAAGATTGGGCATGAAAAACTGCTGCCCAAAGAAGTCTGTTAAATCAGGACCACTGGTGGGACTGCTATTCTTCCAGCCACAGCTGGTGCTGCCCTATCTACATTCTTTCCTTTTTCAAAAGAGAACAAGATGACGGAAGGGTCAAACAAACTGCCAAGTCTCCACCTTACTGGGCCATGGAATCATCACCAGCTGCCTAGGCCAGACTTCTTACAATGTTTAGAAATAAGGCATTATTAAACAAGAAATAGGCCTTTCATTTAAGCCAACATTGGTTTGCATTTCTATTAGTCATAGCCAAAAAACTCTTGATCGATCTTATTGCAAAGTTCACATGTGCCCCACTGTGCCATGTTACCAGCAAGACCAGTAGGAGCTAGGAAACTTTACTTCATCCCTTCTAAGAACATATTTTGTGCTACTTTATCATTTTAAAAATCAGGATGCAAATTAAAATGGCTGTCAGCTTTTTTCCTTAGCATAATTAATGGTATTGTGGATTTGAAGAAATTACACTAAAAGGATTCTGTGAAATGGACTGCCAGAAGTATCCGGGTTCTGGATTTTCCAAAGATCATGCTGTCCTCACACTGCTTATTTGCCTGTGTCAAGTGATGGGGGGGTGGTGGTGGGGAGAGATAATAAGATACGAGTCTTTATCTAGGGAGAAGAGTCCACAGATCTTTTTAAATAAATATAAGCCCTAGCAAACCTGCTGCTAGAGAACAGGATTCCTTTGAAATGGAAACTGAGGTCATTTGTACCAAAATGAGCAAAAGTTTCTTTCAAATTATCTTTGGAGTTTATGATAAATCCTTTAGTTATATGTAGTAGTCTCTAACTTTTGAGAATGTATTTGATGTTTGAAAACAGCAAAAAGTCACCTACCTCTGTTCAAACCTTGTGAATAATGATCAAAACGCGGCATATGGTTTGCTTTAAAAGGAAGACTAAAACAAGGGCATTGCCTACCAAGACCACTCTGAAGAACATCTAGAACTCTAGCTTTTGTGTCTTTTTTAAAGTCCTTCGCCTCCCAGCAGCTTTTTAATTTTTCAAAAAAAACTCTTATTTGGCTGGGCACGGTGGTACACGTCTGTAATCCCAGAGGCTCAGGAGGCTGAGGCAGGAGAATTGTGAGTTCAAAGCTAGTTTCAGCAAAAGCAAGTCACTAAGCAACTGAGCAAGACCCTATCTCTAGATAAAAATACTAAATAGGGTGGGGATATGCCTTAGTGATCAAGTGCCCTTGAGTTCAATCCCTGGTATGCAAAAACAAACAAACAAACAAAACACCCCAACTTTTATTTGGTACTGGGGATTGAAGTCAGGAGTGCTATATGCCCAGCCATTTTTATTAGCCTTGACAAGTTGCTAAGGCTTGCCTTAAACTTGTGATCTTACTGCCTCAGCCTCCTGAGTAGCTGGGATTATGGGGTGTGCCACCATACTCAGTTCCTCATGAACTTTAGAAGACCTATAAATGGAGTGTTCCTAGCAGCAGCCAGAGGCCCCTTTGTCCTATGTCTTTTCCCTGCCTCCTTCAGACAAAAATGGGGGAAGACTCTGCCTGTCTCAGTTCTGTCCATTTGATGAAAATGTAAAAAAAAAGTCAGGAGTGGACTGGTATTTTTATGACTTTGCATAGATCTCATTCCTTAGCTTTTTATCAGGCCCAGAACAGACTCCAATTTTCTCTAACATGGATCCATTCTCACCTAGAAGTGGCGGCAAACCACTTCATCTCATGGCAAACATTGGGACTCAGGTCACAGGAATTCAGTGTTAACAAAGATGGTTCTTAAGTGTTGCTAAGGCTGCAGAAAAGACAGGATACACTTAGGAAACTTTCTGCTGGCTTCCTCCAACCCTTCTCAGACATTCCGGGTGGGGCTAGGGTATTATACCATCTGGCTTCAGGAATCTCAGACTCTCATACCCGCTCCATTGGCCAACATCTATCAATACAAACTGATAAGAAATAAAGCATGTTTTTCAACCTTTACCCTTACTAGAGCAGAGATAAAGTCATGCATACATTATATAAGATTGCCTAGATTTGCCAGGGATTTACTATGTCTGTCCCTCTGTCTCTGGGCAGGGCTATGTCTACCTGGAATGAAAGACCACCAGAGAAAGGAAAGAGAAAATACCTTTCCTGTTTTCAAAACCACCAGAGGTGATCCCTCAGTAGGCAAGAGTCTTAACACTACTACCAGACTAGGAGCTGGGATGTGAGGGTGGGATGGGGCAGTGCATTAATACTACGCACAGCAACCTTGAAATAAACAACAAAGGTGATGTGGCCATGTGATATACATGCAGTCCTTAGATATTGTATTTCATCCTGCTCCAGTTTGAGTTCACTTAAATTCAAACTAAGAGCTTGGAATGCAAACTTAAAAGTTCTGAGCATAGATAAATGCTACCTTTTGTACTTTCCTGAATGAGTTGTTACCTGCAGTTACTTTCAAGAATGGAGTACATTTTTGTTCATAAGTATAAATGGGGAGTTACACAGATGTTCGGTTTTGGCTGTAGGTGAAAGTACAGGGTTCTCTATTTCAACCTCTATGCAGGAGAGTACACAGCCATTTACATTTGTCTGATTTCAGGTTTAGAAGCAAGGCATGCACACAATTCAGAGATGAATGGACTCCCCCTGGGCAGTCTGTTTTTACCCTTAGTCTTCTTGAAACAAGTCACAGTCCACAGTACTGATATGCATCCCCTACAATAACCAACTCCAAACACACTAGTAAGAAATGTTACACTGAACATTCAGTGGGGAGATGGACATTCACTTTCACCATACCCAGGACAAATGAAGAAAAGAATGCCCACGAACATCTGATCTTCCTTGTTCCCCAAAGTTACCCATGCAGCTGTCCCATCACTCTTCTCTTCTCACCCACCTCCTTGTCTACAATCCTGCCCTCATTTATAATATAACCTTCATCAATAGTCTGGTTGGAGACCAGCCAGAACAGCAGGGCCACCACCTCCTCCTTCCAGCTCTGCAGGGTCCCATCTTCCTTCTACACTCCTTGTTGTATATACCACCATTCCATCTTACAAATACAAAGTGTTTACCCAACAAAATGCACCAGTTCTTAAGGGGAGAATTCTATGCAAAATAAGTTTTATTTCCCATTTATTTTCCATCCCTGTTAGCCAATAGACTATATGCTGTTAATCCTAACAATAACCTTGTGAGGGTGGTTACAATTCCCAGCATGCTAAGAAGGTAACAGGGAGAAACTTATAGAAATCTGGATACTCACACATGCCAATACCATAGTGTGTCTATCAGAGCCCTGTTAGTAGCCCCCTGCCCCACAATGCTGCAGTGCAAATGCAGGTAGGTCTGGGTTCTGAGCTGCAGCTGAGGCATATCTGGGTGGCTCCCCCTACATCCAGGCAGCAGCTGTTCTCATTATCCATGCACCTTCTGCAAAGTCATCTTCAAATCCCCTTTGAGAAGATCCTGTCTTCTCTGAGTCCACCGTGTCCACAGATGAAATGCAAGAAATTTCATTATTTGTTGTTTACACAGGTTAAGGAACTTGCTGGGGCCATGCAGCTGTTAAGTGTTACTGACAATGAGAGTTAACAAAGGAGCATCTAACATCCAGGTGACACTTTGAAGCACTCTGCTATTATGCCTCTCTAAACAGGTCTCTGGTCCTGGGTTACATTTAGATGGAGAAAAGAGGCATTTTTTCCCCCATTCCAAAATGACTTCAGGAAGCCAACAACACTACACAGGGGTTAGAAACTCTACTTCTGATAGGTGGATGGGCCTATGTAGAGGTGAGGTATGGGGTGGGGGTAGCCCCTTCTGCACACCCCCTGCTACTATTCCCCTGCCTGCTACAGAGAGGACTATACATAAGAGTAGAGCCTTGGCCACATTAGGGTATACATGTGTCAAAGACCATATGTATTTCCACTTTCTGCTCCATGCTGTCATCCAGGCAAGAAAGCCAGGCCTACTCCATCTGAGTAGGCCTAGTGAGAATCCTTTTCTCTGTTGGTAGCCAGTTGGTGGTAAGGTCTGGATGTATGAGGCAGACAACAAATCTACACCATTAGCTGCAACCTGGCTGCTCCAAAGAACTTTAAGACAAGTGAATATGAAAGCAGTATGATAATTTCCATTTTGTTGTTTGTTCCTTGCATATTTAGTTCAAGAGTTACCAGCAGAGGGGCAAGGCAATAAAGGCAAGCACTGAGCCATTCCTTGGGCTCTGTTGTGATATTTACAATATGATCGACACACAGGGTTTTATAGACCATACAATCTATAATCCATACCAGGACACTTTTGAAGAGTGAAAGAGAGCCTATCAACCATGCCAGGACAATTTCCTGGTAAGCAGGAATGTATGGTCACCCTGTCAAAACCATCAGAACCTGCCCTGAATCCTAACCTAGCACCTCTGATCACACCGATAGGTTTTCTTATCTACTTATTAAATAAAAGAGAACCTAAGTCCAATAACAACAGGTAATAAGGGAAATTAGCATTGGAATACTCAAGGTATTAAAAAATTCCATATATCCTGCCCATGCCTTCCGTTTGGAGTATTCATAAAACCACCTAATTTGTGGAAAGCACCTTAGAGTTTATAGAGCACTTTCATAGGCCTGCTTCAGCTGAATAATCCTCTGAGGCAGGAGGTAGGTCCACCATCTTTTTCTTTTCTTTTTTTTTTTTTTTTAGTTGTTGACAGAACTTTGTTTTTATTTATTTGTACATGGTGCTAAGAATGGAATCCAGTGCCTCTCACATGCTAGGCAAGTGCTCTCCGCTGAGCCACAACCCCAGCCCCTCGGTCCAGTATCTTAACACGGGCCACGCAGCAAGCAAAAGAGGCATGACTCAAGCCTGAAATCTGGGATAGCCTCATATTCTCTCCTCTAACCACATTATGTTCCCTAATGCCACCTACTCTGATAGGCCAGTAGCTTGTGTTCTGAACCTAGACTACCTGTTAGAGAAGAGAACAATGTGAAATGAGGCCCAAGGGAGATAGTGGGCCAGACACAATCACAATTGCCTGAATCACAATTGCTTCAAGGGCAGTCATTAGCACACATTCAAGACAGAAGCATAGATCTATGTCCATTTATTTTTTAAACCATCCTAGATCTGGTAAAGAAAACTGCCAAACCCCAACATGGTTTTCTGAAGAATTTTCTAAGATCTAAATTTTAACTTTAATTAGCAAAGGATTAAAATCCAGCATTTAAATAGTAGCTTTTTTTTTTTTTTTCCCATTTTTCTCTTTTTTAAATAGAGATGGAGTCACAGTGTTGTCTAGATCTTGAACTCATAGGCTCAAGTGATTCTTTAGCCTCAGTCTTCTGAGTGGCTGGAACTACAGGTATGTGCCATGGAGCACAGCAAAACAGTGGTTCTTAATAGGAGGCAGCACATATCCTTAGGGGCATTAGGAAATGCAGGAGGGAGGGGCATTTTTGCATTAAGATTGGGAGGTGAGTTGCCTTCTTCTATCTGTGCCTCCTAAATCAATAAATTTCAATGACATTTCTATGTGACAAAGACTAGAATCAGTGGATTCCAATTCACATACAAGCCTAGCATTTGCCAGACTACTGGGCTTCTGAGGACTAGCCTGTGGCTGATGGATGAGGACACAGTGCTTGCTGCTCTCCAAGGCTCTTAAGATGTCAGCAGAACATATAGAAGTTCTGTAGATCTGCAAGCTCATGTCAGGGAAAAGGGACCTTGATGTGTTCATCTAAAACACGAGGTTCCTACTCCTATCAGTGTACTATGATGAAGTCTGCACAGCACATATATTGTAACTGTAGGAAAAGGATTTGGAAATTAAATTACATGGCTAATTTAGTCCTGTCTCTCCCTAGCCTATAAAAACTTCTTTCTTCCTATTGCATACAATCTCAACCAAAAAACATTAGAAGATCTAAAGGACTAACTTGATTCACACTTTTCCTGGTTTGACAGAAGAACTGATGTTTCCAAGAGGTAATTCCCCACACTGCCAAAGACAGAAGGTGCTTAGGGGCCATACTTACTGAGCAGATTCATACTGCCAGGAGAATCTGATGAGAATGTAAATTTAGAGATTAAGTTTTCACTCTCTGTGATTCAAGAATGCTTCGGTTTTGTCCAAATCACAAACATCCTTTAGGTTTTAGCTATCCATATGTAATCATCCCCCACTGGGGTAGCTTCAGATAGACATCTATACATCAAGTTTGACTCAAGTGTGCAGAGTATCACAAGGGGATGGTCCTAGAGATACTCCTTCTCCTCAGTAGAATGAATGACGTTCCATCTTGGAGATCCATTTTCAATCAGTAAACAAAGGGGCTTTAATTCTCAGCACAGCACTGAAGATTTTATATGTGTGTGTGTGTGTGTGTATTTATGGACAATTAGTTAATTAGTAGTGATCCACAGAGGAATGAGTCATTTATGCCTTTAACAATGCATTTTCAAAATGAAGTCTATCCATGACCATTTAATTGGGGTACTTAAGACACTGGTGATTGGGCTTCAAGAAGTTCATGATACCAAAGAAGGAGGAGTAAGAATGTCAGGAAGGAATGACATTCCTTTTTCTTTCATATTTTCTTGTTTCAGGAAAGGAAATATTATTAAGAGAAAATGAAAGTTGACTTAAGTAGAAATGGGAGAGATTGAGAAAGTAAAGTATTTTTATACAACAAAACCTTCTCTGTTTGACACCCATAAGTAGAGAACAATGAATGGGATGATAACCTAACTCCTGGCTGTGAATTTCTTAGTGTTTTTTTTTTTTCCTTCCCCCAAGGTTCACTGATATGATAGAGGTTGGGCCCAAAGTAGGCCTTTTCTTCATGAGAACACCACCATTTCTAGTTTAAGACGCTAATTCAAGGAAATTATGTTCCCTTCCCACCTTGCTTATGGAAAACTGCCTATTCACAGAGCCAAAGTAATGTGGTGATTAAAAAGGCTTAACTAAAAAGAGAAATGGGTCAGTCCTTCCCTGTGATTTTCCTATCTCAGCACTTGCTGGTAGGGAGCAAACATCACTGCTCAATCAGCACATCATGACTGTTACTGGAGGAGCAGACTGGAAAGAAGTGGGACTCACCAGTGATCATGCCCTGGTTCCAGAGGAGATGCTAATCATTTCATGAGTAATCCTCACCAATACACCAGGTCTGGAAGAATCTATTTTCCTGAAACTTCGAAGTATGTGTGTAATAGACTAAGAAGAATAAATCACAAAAGAAATAATATGCCAAACAAAAAGTAAGAATGCCTCTTTATAAACTTTGCATAAAGTCTGAATTATCTCTTACAACATGTATGCATGTGTTCACGCCATAGAGATGGAGGGGAATTCACTTCCAAGTAACCTGTTGAAATGATCTCCACAGCTTCGGGTTCCCCTGAATGGCTTCCAGGTTGTTGTGTTTAGAGTCTCCAGCACTATGAAGATGGCAGCTCTCTTAGATTCCCCAAACATCCATGACCTACATCATGTCCAGCTGTAAACAAAAATGACATATTAAGAAGGGAACCAGGCTGGATGTGTGCTGCATGCCTGTCTGCCTATCATCCCAGTGGCTTGGAAGACTAAGGCAGGAGGATCACAAGTTCAGAGCCAGCCTCAGCAACTTAGCGAGGCCCTAAGCAACTCAGTGAGACCCTGTCTCAAAATAAAAAATAAAAATGGGCTGGGGATGTGGCTCAGTGATTAAGCACCCCTGGATTCAATCCTTGCCCCCACCTCCATCCCCAAAGACCTGCCACTGATGCTCTGGCAAAACAGAGTTTAATGAAAACTATGTGATTCTGCAATCTGTATGCAGGGTAAAAATGGGAGTTCATAACCCACTTGAATCAAATGTATGAAATATGATATGTCAAGAGCTATGTAATGTTTTGAACAACTAATAATAAAAATTAAAAAAAAAAGAAAACTACATTGGTTAGACACGCATGGACTTGCATACTTATTCACTACTAAGTACTTTAGGAGTTAAATACCAAATCATTCCTCATTTCAGTATTAAGAACTTCTCACAAAAAGGATGAAAGCAAAGTATGCAGTTTTTGCTGGACAGTTATTGTGTGAGGTTTAAAGAGAAGAAGTTTCTAAACCTGAAAGATGGATGTAAATTCCAATATTTATACAGTTTTCCAGGTATCCACAGCATGGTGTAATGAGGTGCAGTAATCCTCAAATGCCTATTAGTCTATTTTGTTTATGTTAAGTTAATTGAGAACATTTAAGAAGTAGGTTTCTTAAAGGCTGTTCTTATTTGTCAACCCACACAAATTGCATGTTGTATTACTTATTTTTGGTTAAGAGCAATTTCAGTAAATTATAACATTTTGCTACTAAGAAAATAGCCTCCCCAGCTCGTTCTAGCCCTTCAAAGAAGAGAATTAATTTGAATGAACAATGTAGTTGAAATCACAGAACATAGGAATTTCCATTATGAAATCACCTATCTGATTAAATTTATAATGGCAATAAATAACAGTGTAGAGAACTTCTGATATGTTAGAAATTAAAACACAAATAAGAAACAAGTCTATGATAAGCAGCTTTTGTGGCTGAATTTACAGCTCAATTTCATTCTTTAGAACACCTGGTATATACTGAAAGCGCTTACCAAATCGTCTACATCACCACCTTCTTCAAACATGGCTGCTTTGTCTTCATGTGGTTTTTCTTTGGGGGCCAGAAACTGTGAATAGAAAATCAGTCATGTTACTACAGTGACATTTTTGCCTCTTTTGATGAAGCGAACAGTTTGCTAACATTCCACAGGCAAAACTAAGGAAGGCTTGCTTAGTAAAGTCCCATTGCAAATGGTCTTTAAAAATCAAACAAACAACAACAACCAAAAAAAAAAAAACAACAACAACAAAAAAAAACCACATACATCTTGGCATATTCTTCCTTTGGCTCTGGACAAGAGCACCAATTTTGAGGTTTAATAGTCCATACTAACTAGTTACTAGAGAAAGGTCTAATGAAGAGGGAGGATTTGTCAGGGCTTATCAGGATGGTGAATCTGGGGAGGGTCCCACATCAGCATGATGGACACGAATACCTCACTTGATATTTCATGTCTGCTTCCACAAGTAAGCTGGCAAGATAAGATTAAGAAAATAAGCACCCCCAAACAGTGTGTCTTGACTCAAATTAAAAAAAAAATGAGTGAACTTGAGAGGCTGCTTAATCCCTTTTATGGAAGTCCTTCCATTTGTTAGAAATTGTCAGAAAATGGGCAGATAAAAAAATGGATGAGAAAACTTCTGTTCGGCATCAGTGTTTTAGACCTGGAACTTATCAAAGGCAGACACAGAAAAGCAAAGGCCCTAAAGCCAGGTCTGTAAGGATCAAAGGATGATACTGAGAATTTTAAAAAGTTGTGAGTGCCCTAAAAAATCATTTGAATATCTTTTTTTCTATCCTGTCCCTCCAAGACATAATGGTAGGGTGTCTTTTCAAACTTCATGCATGTGGCAACTGCCTCCAAGAGCCAAGTTCTACCAATGCCTATCTATCCTGAGAATGTGACCTTTACCTGGGAGCACAGACCAGCCTATAGGAATGAGCATTTTAAAGGGGGTGATGAAAGGTAGACTATGTCTCTCTGTCAGCATTCCCTAAGTCAGCCAGAGTGCAGTGGAGCACACTTGTGTTGGAGCCTTTTGGCTTAATGCTGCTTTCCTGCAGCTGCCTCCACTCAGGCAAATCTTGTTATACATGTTATCAACATGAAAAAATGGCAAGAACTGCTTTTCCTATACATTCCTGTTATTGTTATGGTACAGTGGACATGATAAAGGTCTTTGAAACCTAAGACCTATAAATAAACTATATCTCTTTTAACAAATTATAAATCAAAGTCATTCACTAATTAGGTTGCATGCAGCAAATCTCAGGAAGCAAGCTCTGCCCATCTTTCCATTTCTGAAGCATAGAAACTCACACACAATTAACATAATGGTAACAGCAAAGGCTGTTTCTACATAGCTGGGCATTGCCTTGACACAGATGTGGCCAGGTTGACTTGACCTCTCCCCTGGACTTTGTTGCTTCACTATTCTTGAACCTTCATTTTGACTGAGAGATTAATTCTTTTAAGGACACATATGGATTTTACTGAACTATGTGCAGGGCTGGGAATCAATGCTACGACACGCAGAAAATCCTTGCAATGGGGGCAGACAGTCTGGAAGAGAAATGTAATGCAGCTGCTGTATCATTAATTCAATTTATTGTGGGTGATTATTAATAGAGATATCTGAGAACCAAGTATAGATAAATAAGAAATTCATACATTTATTGCACATGGTTTCCAAATTAATCTTTATAGTTCTCCTGATTATTGTCACTATTAAAAATTGTATCTTGCTTTCCCTACTCATTGTAATCAACCATTGCATGGTTTTCCCTATATTAGAAATATATGGCTAATGAATAAGTCTCATCCAGTTAAGGTGAGGGCTGGGGATATGTAGCTCAATGGTAGAGCAGGTGTCTAGCATGGGCTCAATACTCAGTACCAAAAAAAAAAAAAACCAAAAAAAACACGTCGAACACATAGGGTGAACAGAGTAAAAGGCAGAGCTGTGTCCTGTCATAGCCTTCTGTGGGACCAAAGAACTAGCATATCCAAAACAAATGACAAACTCCATGCGCTCAGTTGCACAACAGTCCACTACATCTTTTACATTAGTAACCTGAAACATTATAGGTATTTACAGATGAATATAGAAAATTCTTGATGTTTTTTGGCATTCAGCCTCTAAAAGTTGCAATTCCCATTCCTTCCTCACCTGAAAACCCTCTTTTAGAGTGAAATTAAAGGATAAAATAAGATAGGTCTGTCCGCACAGTGTGACCATGGTATATATAATCAAACACAATGGCACATGTCTGAGGATAGGCCAACTTCCTAGGAAGAGAGGAGCAGCAGCATAAAAACCCTTTCATTTCCATCAAGTGATAAACATCTGCAGCTGATTTCCCTGACAGATCTGCCTCACATTTCTGCATAGCAAATTATGGCTAAAAGCTGAGCTGCCATCCATTATGTTCCCAAGCCCGGGCAAGGCTGATCTCTTATACACAGTGCTCTTCCTCATCAGAGGCTGATCTCTTATACACAGCGCTCTTCCTCATCAGAGTTTTTAATGGCAAGTAATTTCCAGGCTAAGCAGTGACAGGGAAGCTAGAGGAAGCTATAGACAGAGCAGAGAATTCAAGGACTGGTTTGCTTTCTCAATAAAAGGAACCATTCTCTGAATGCAGCAGAAAAGGGTAGGAGTCAAGTTTCTTCTTTTCTCCTGTCCTTTTCCTCTGCAGAATGCTGAGAAAGGAGATAATAAATAGAAAGGACACTTGTGTGATACATTCCCCATTCCTCAGCCATCATCCACGTGGTGTTGGCACAAAGAGCCTCTTACCTAGAGATCTTTATGAGATGAATAAACTACTACTTTTACTCATTGTGTACTGAAATGTAATCCTGGCTACAAGCAGAGAAATGGAATCAATAACCTCTAACAATCAGCTTGTGCTCAGACCCCTACCAACGCCCAAATTAAAAACACCTGGCTTCCATCAGGCTGATTCCAACACTATCAGGTGACCCCAGATGTATAAAAAAGCATCAAAATGAACAAGTTTGCCTAAAATGCCATAAATTTAGGTTTCATTAATGTCATATGTAGCTTATTTTATGCAATAATGGCAATAGACTGCATCAGAAAAATCCTCCACCCTGGTTTGTAGAACACAACCATAACCTCGGCCCTTCAGGAGCACTTGAAAACTTTGGGACCACTTCATAACTAATTTTCTTCAAAAATAAAAAGGAAATACTACTGTTCACCCTATTTATCTTATGGTGTTGTGGTGAACCTCAGAAGAAATAAAGAGCAAAAATTCTTTGTGGCAGTTTAAGTTTTCTGTTCTAATTATTTGGAATATACCTAATATACAACCACCAAGCAATATGTAAGAATATCTAGCATATCTTTATTCATGATTGCTAAAGTTTGGAAATAATCAAATGCCCATCATCAAGGTAATCAATGAATAAATTGCAGTATAATCGTTAAAAGGGATACTACATAGTTATAATACAGAATGAGTAATTACAACATCAGTGAACCATTAGGCATGATTCCAATGATATGAAAGTCAAGAACAGGCAAAACTCTTCTCAAGTGACAGAAGTGAGTACTGGTTACTTGGGGGATAGAAGGGCTCTGACTGAGGAAGCCCTGGGGAGCCTTTTGGGTGGTGGGCACACAGGTATATGAATATGTAAGAGTTCATCAACTTGTATACCATATGATGTGTTCAATTACTATACATGTTCCATCTTCATAAAAATTTAAAATGTTATCTTAAAAGTCTCAAGCTTTAAACAAACATTAGGTAACACTCTGATATGCATTGCTGCTTTTCTTATACTAGCATACTGAAAAACCACACCAGAGATTTAGGAAATCAGAAAAGAACAAAAGTAAATGTCACAGGGTCCAACAGGGGCCAGTAGTTAGAGATTCTTAAACCATCTTAGAATCCTTTGCAAGGCTTTGGTGATCTCTTATACATTCATCTGCACGAATCTGGGTGTACTCTTGAAAGAGGAAGCACTGAGTATCTCTTCTCTAAACAGATGTGACTGGTGGAGGCATGGAGAGGTGAAGCCATGGTGTGGAGGGAGGGTGGCTAGAGTAGGAGTCCAGGGGGTCTTGGTTCTGGTCAGTTCTGCTAGTCATTAGCTTGCTGTGAGACACTGAGTTATTCAACTTCACCTTTCTGGATGGTATTAGAGAAAAAACCAGATCACTAAACTAAGTATCTATGATATTAAGATAGAAAACGGATCAAATAAAGGATAGATGAGGCTGTTAAAAGGAAAACAAGTGCTAAAAATGTCCCCCACCCCCAAAAGCTTGAATCTAATGAATATTTAGATACAGCTCAGCCTCTTGGATTCCTCAAGGCTTGGGGATAAATCCTCTTTCTCCTGTTCTTAACATGGAATAAGATGACAGGAGACCAGGGGTCAGTCCTAGAAAGAGATTCCCAGTCAGTCACTTATTTTGAGATCTTAGAAACCCTGCTTTACCTCTCTTGCCTATGAGAGCGCCAGGAAGTGAGACCAACATGATGGATAAAGGCACTCAGGACTACACAAAGACTTTACCCAACATCAAATGCTAAGGGAATGTCTAACACTACCATCTAGAAACAGAAAAGGTTAAATGAAAGAATTGACAGATTATAATGACAATAAAAATGGGCTCCAGAGATGGGTAATATGTAGGTTTCAAAGTGAAATGAAAGCTACTGGGAAACTTTTGATTACCTAAATTTATGGAAGAATATTCTATGTCTGCAGTAGGGCTAACTTACCTGTTTCTCAAAAGAATCACAAAATTCACATATTTTAAAAATACACTAGAAGAAAATGGCTCTCTTTAAGGTGTTGTACAAGTGCAAAGTTATAATTTAATTTCCACCTAAAATGGACAACCCTAGATAATTATTTCCTTTCAAATAACACTTAATAGCAAGAATTTGACAGCTTGCTAACTTTTAATAACTTATAGTAAATATATTAAAAGAATAAGGAAAATAGGGACTACTGCATTTTATAGATTATTTGTAAGACTTAAATCTATCTAGGAATGAAGGTCCAGTGCAGTGCACAGGGACCAGAATTTTAATCTTCTTGCTGCCTCTGAGTGCTCATAGTGTAACCCCATTTAAACTTTGTAGAATTTGGTTTCCCAGTGATAACAGGACAGTATTCTGCTCCTGCCAATTCGTAGCAGATCACTATATGAGGATCACAGAGACTGTACTGGACACTTGGTTCTGAAGATACATACAAAAAAAAATTTCTCCCCCCCAGTGCTAGGGATTAAACCCAGGGCTTTGCGCACACTAGGCAAGCACACTACCACTGAGCTACATCCCAGACCTACACAAAATTTTATTACCATCTCTTTCTATCATTATCTAGATAAAATGTGCATGTTTTAAGTAAACATCACATAATGTGAATGCTTTTTTTTAGAAGTCAAATGTTATATAAACATTTGGTATAAATATTTAATTGACTGAAGCATTGATAAATGTGAAAAAAAGAAAATGGCATTTTCTAGATGTGCGTCTGTAAGGTTAACGTGCAAATTTAATTTCAGATGCTACAAAACAACGTACATTAAAATGCCTAGCACAGAGCTGGTGCTCAATACATTTCAGTTGAATTTCCTCCTTCTTATCTGCCAAAACAGTGAAGTTTTGCTGGCAGTATCAAAAGTGTACTTAGTGTGCCCTGACTGGAAATTGTTCCAAAAGGAAGAAGTTGCAAGACAAAGCCAGGTATCCCATGCTGGGAGAAGAGATTCTCTTCATGTTTTTTATTAAGTTTTCTCTATTTAGTGACATTACCAGAGTTGTCTTAAACTACAACTGAAGTCAGTTCTGGTGATATTAGAATCATCTAAGGATACCACCTCATACCTAGCAATTAACTGAAATTTTGCTCTATAGCTCAATTATCAGACTCTGTGTCCTTAAATTCCAAAGAAGATATCACATTTGCAATATAGAACAAGCCTCACACAATTTAAAAATGCATTATCCCTTTCTAGATTTCTTTCCTCTCTAATATTCAGGATTCAATGAGCTGTGACACTTGGTTAAGATGCACAGCTAGGAGGGAGCATTACCTTTTCTAGACCAGTGCTCCCCACTTCCTCCAAAGACTGTAATGTGTTCAATTCTCACTTGGATGACAGATTTTTGTAAAGCAATAATGACTAAAATTAAATTGTATGTCTTGACGTATTTTACTTGTTTAGCAAAAACCTTCACCATACGTAAGGACTAACATTATGTGTCAACTTGGCTAAGTTATAGTGCCCTGCTGTTCCATGAAACACTACTTACTCTAGATATTTCTGTGAAGGTATTTTGTAAATGAGTTTACCACTTATAATCAGCTAACATCATTTTCAATACATTCAATAACTGACGGGTCTTATCCTGTCAGTTGAAGGCTTTAAGAGAAAAAAAAACAGGTTTCCCAAAAAAGAATTCTGTTAAGACTAACAAAGAAGCCTTGTCTGAGTTTCAAGCCTGTCAGCTTATCTTATACATTTTGGACTTGCTAGCTCCCACAATCACATGAGCCAATTCCTTAAAGTCAATCAATCAATCAAGTGAGGGAGGTGTGTATGTGTATGTGTGTGTGTTTTCTTTGGTTCTATTTCTCTGGAAAATTCTGACTGACAAATTCTACTACAGTCCAAGGGGAAAATAAAATCGTAACATTGTATAAACTGACAAATAAAAATAAAGCCAAACTGTTACCTGACATACCCAAACTCTTGGTACTCACTACTGACTGTGGAAGAGGGTACAGACACTGCGAACCCCTCTGAGACAACAGTCAGCTCCTAAGAGTATGTGTCTAAAATTCTAGAAACATACTCCCTGAAAGTAGGGACCATATCTGTTCTTTAAGAAAAACTTTTGCCAGGCTCAGTACTGATTAAAAACTCTTATATATGCTGATTAACTTGTCTCCCAAACAATATGGTTTCTGTCAGATGCCTTTGTATAGTTGAAAGTTGGAGGCATTTTCCATTTAGCCTGAATTGAGACCTATGGTGAACTTGCTCCTGCCATTCCCTTGATACATTCCTATCTGCTGGCCCCAGGTCAAACTCTCTCTCAGAATATACAGTTATTTTTTTGAGTCTCCACTGCCACCCTATGCTCCCTTGTACCCAATGTTTGAGCTTCTACAGAGGGCAGAGGGCTGTCAGCATGCAGCACAGGACGTAGTGCATAGCAGAAGGTTTGTCAGGGTGGTTGCCAGGCACTGTCCTAGCAAGACTGGATCCATTAGTG
The DNA here is from genome assembly GCF_001458135.2 of Marmota marmota marmota. NCBI lineage: Eukaryota > Metazoa > Chordata > Mammalia > Rodentia > Sciuridae > Marmota > Marmota marmota. Next base: position 33,774,760 of record NW_026000005.1, on the reverse strand, counting down.
ATGGTAACTAAAACTAAATGCTATAAACTATGTTTTTGAGCTATTGAATCTAATTCCATTAAAATTTCATCACAACCTTGAGGTATAATGAAGGATCCGTGAACTAAATAGCTATGTGTATCGTGACTCATAGCTGACTCTTGACTCAAAGCTCATACATCAGACAGGGAGGCCTTGTCCTAACAATTGTGTTAATCTTCTACTGAAAGAGACCTTTACTGAAAATAGCTGGATGTCCTTTATGCTAGAATAGTTTTTTTCTACCCGCTGCACATTCATCTGAGAGACTTTAAAAATTCAAACAAACCATGCCCAGCACCCATCTCAAACAAACAGAATAGAATCTCTGGGGTGATTCTGATTTTTAATCAGCATTTAAAAAAAAAAAAAAAAAAAGTTCCTCAGGTGACTAAATGTGTGGCCAGCGTGGGAAATCACTGGGCTAGTGGACTTTATAGCCTTTTGCCAGGGTCTAGGCTAAACCTGGAATGTACTAGGGAGGTCAGAAGCTCTAGGACTACTTAAGCTGGGATTACAGGTGAGTTCCAGAAATACAACTGAGGCCTGTGGAAAACTGAGTGGATTATGTTTCCCACAAGTATGCTGCAGTTGAAGCAATTTGTTTGTTGGCTGAATAAAGAATGAGTGCCCTACTTCAGGCACCTTAAAATTTAACTTCTTAAGGACATCTAGGAAAATAATGCCCACCACAATGATTCTAATACAGGGAATTCTTTCTTAATACCTTTTTGGCTTCCTCAGCTGTGACAGAACTTCCAGAGGCTTCATCTTTGGTGATCAGAGTGATTCCATCTAAAAAGTAATTCACAGAGTAAACTTCAAATACAAATAGTTAATCCTAATCTCACTTTCCTTTCCATCATCTCCTCCCACCTTTGCTCTGGAGACTTAAAAATATAAAGATGCTCTGTCCTAAGAAAAAAAAACCCATAAAACTAAAATGGCAATGAATAAACATCTTTCATTTCATCTCACACTATCCTTTCTCTTATTTTTGCTAGTGTAGTAAGAAACAAAGGCCACTTGTGCAGTTCTACCCACTCTATGAAGGCTTTCTTAGTCAACTTCAGAAAGACACAGCACTCCCTTTTAGAATTCTTAGATCACTTTTTAACCCTTGGAAATCACTCTTCATATTTTGTGTAACTATTTGCATGTTTATCTGTCCTTCCTCAAGGGCAGGGAATAGGTACTATTCATCTTTTTATTCCCCTCCATGTAGTACATACAAGAAGCTCAATAAATAAATGTTTGAATGAGTGTATTCTTTTGTCCAAATCCATCAGTACTCAATGGTGGAGTGTGTAAATATTTTGAATTAAGCAGTGTGACTGGCTATTGATGAAATGACCAGAGCACTAGGTCAGGAGGTAACACACTGTTACAACTGGTGTCTGTGTCATTTAATATAGCATTGTGCATCAATTTTAGCTCAGTGAAGGCAAACGACAGAAAATCTACCCTTTAATGTTCTCTTCTTCCTAAGATTCTTTCCTATCTCAAATGGCTGATGCATGATACTCATAGAAAAACACATGCATTTTTAACATTCATTTGTACCTAGAAAAGGCACAGGTTTTAGGTATTCTCTAAGCAGCATATAAACTCCCAGAAAATAAGGATCTTGTGCACATACTGCAAGTTTGCTTTCAGCAAATAGTATGTTTTAGGCATTCATAAATACCCACACCAACTTCCTCTTTCATCTACTGGGATAGCCATGGTGACAAAAAAAGTGATTTGAGTAAGTCCCATTCACCATGTATCCTAATTGCTTTTGCTCACCAATGTAGAGGTTAAAGGGTTGAAAAATTAACTGTCAAGTAACACTGCCTGGGATGAAATGCCGCCTGTTACAAGGTGGATAGATAGGTGTGTAACCCCATCCAGAATTTACACCGAAAAACAGGTGGAGACTAATTTTTGCCTCTTGATTTATAAGTGAAAGTTTCATACCATCTCTTAAATTTATTTTCATATGTATTTTTAATAAATAATATACTTGAGTTCTGAAAGAAAACTGGGTCATGTTTTCAAAAACAGGAAAAAGGCATGAAGAAAATCAAATATCAAATGTAACATTGGAAGAACATGTGTTCATTCCTCTCTGGGTTTAGTTTGTAGTGGTTGCTATGAATAAGTGAGGAAATGAGTGGCTTTAGTGAATGAAGATGTGGGGCTGCTGACTTGGGAAGCCCAAAAATGTGGTAATGAAAGGTAGCAGGGAGGCAAAATCTGGGTAAGTCAGTCCAAGTGCAGTGGACCAAAGAGAATGGAAATAGCCTAAGAATATGAGAACGGGGCAAAGTTTGTCCGCACAGTGGCTTCAGTGAACAAACAGAAGGGCACAATCTTAGAAATGGGTCATGCTGCACAGAGTGTAACATCCACTTGGTATTTATCAACTCTGTATTGATGCTTATTAAAGGGGACTTTGAGTTCAATGAATCCTGGGCATTTCTCAAAGCCAAATGGGAAGTCTATCAGGTTCCACCGGGCATGATGACACATATCTGTAAGCCCAGCAACTCTGGAGGCTGAGGCAGGAGGAGGCTCTCAAGTTTGAGACAGTCTGGGCAACTTTTCTAGACCCCGTCTTGAACTAAAATGAAAGGCTGGGGATGTAGCTCACTGGGAGAGTGTTTCCCTAGCATGTTTGAGGCTCTGGGCTTGATCCCCAGTACCACAAAAGAAGAAGGAAGAGAGAGAGAGTGGTGGTGGTGGGGGTGGCCAGGCATTTTACTAGTTAAAAATGTGGGTGAGCACATTACTAAAGAAAACTACTTTCAAGATTCACTTGGGGGGGGGGATGGGGAGGGGAGGGAGAGAGAGAGAGAGAGAGAGAGAGAGAGAGAGAGAGAGAGAGAGTGTGTGTGTGTGTGTGTGTGTGTCAGTCAGTCACCAGGCTTCCCCACCTAGGAGATCATGCAATATAATTTATGTTTAGAAGTTGTATGGATATGCAGCAGCATCAATATCTAGAGGGGGAAATAACCCAAAAAACAAAGAACTCCTTACCCTGAACAACAATGTCCCAGAAATGATTTAACTGTTTAACTTCCACTTTCTCTCGAAGGGATTTCATGAAACTGTTGAAGTGCTGTTCTTCTGAAAACTGTGGGGGCAAAATCCATCATCTTCAGACCAAGGTACAACAGATTTTGAATCCACCATATTTATTTATTTATTTGTTTATTTATTTATTTTAAAAGTTCTTGTAAGGTAGATGGAAGCTGGCAATTCAAGTTGAGCTTTATTCGTTGAAAACCAGAAATCCTTCCACCTACGCAAGGAACCAACATTCCCAGAGCCACATAGCTTTTTTGGTACCTAAAACTTTGTTTTTAACTAAATACAAACAATATCAAACAAAAGAGAATAATTCATTATTCAATGGATGCTCATGTACTGATCACTCAGCTTCAGTAATTATTACTTAACCATCTGCTTCATCTAGACCCTACCTTCATCTCCCATAACACTTGGATTATTTTGAAACACATTTCAGTTTTATTACTTAACTTATACATATTTCAGCATGCAATATCAAAAATTATTTATTTTTTCTAATAAAATATATTCATTTGCTACTCTGCATCTCATAACAATTATTAATTCCTTAAGAGAAGCAAAATTTAAAATATATTTTCTTAATTATTTCTTTTTAAAAAATAATTTTATAGTTAAATATAGGTCTTCATTAATACTGACTGACCAGTCTCTAAAGTTTATTTTGCTCCTTTTCCATCTTTTTAAAATTAATTAACTAATTAATTTTTTTTTTTTTTTTTTTTTTTT
>NW_026000005.1:33755425-33768508 GCF_001458135.2 Marmota marmota marmota | reverse complement strand
GAGGGAGAGAGAGAGAGAGAGAGAGAGAGAGAGAGAGAGAGAGAGAGAGAGTGTGTGTGTGTGTGTGTGTGTACCTGCTAACCCCTTTTATTGAGGAGAAGCTATTTAAATGAGGTAAGGGGTCAGGTTTCAGGGGGCTGAATCTAGCTTCAAGATGTCTGCTGTCAGAAGGCTGACTGACATCTAGGTAGGCCACACTCAAGGGAAGTGTAAGAGAAGGGGACACACAAAGGGCACTTCCATGGAACATTCTATCCTAAACAGGGCAAGGGGTAGTATTATAAAAAAACAGGTAAGCATAGCTCCACCCATGGGGATGTAGGAAGGCACACCCATGCCTATGCACGAAGACACAGTCTCTGGCACCCTAGAAGACCAGGGCTATCCAGATCACAGCATGATTGCCGGATGCCACACCGGTCAGCAGGGGAGTCAGACACAGTCACGTGCTAGTTGGGCCTCCCACATGTAACTACTATGTATAAGACCTTATGCTATGTTCTGTGGGAGGCACAATTAAGTCCTTTGAGGAGTTTAGTACTAGGGAATATAACGCATGTACACAAAAATACTAACAATAAGGTAAATATAAAATGGAGTATGAGTGTTACAAAACATTTGAATTGGACTGAAAACAATTTTTTTTCATATTGGTTTAAATGTTTAAAATTCTTTATACAAAGTGTCACAAATCAACATGACTTTTAAGCTGGGTAATAAAAAACAGAATATGACTATCATCCAGCAAGGGGGAAAAAAAAAGTGCCTAAGTATGAAGAATAGGATTAGGAAAGCAGAGGGTTTATGCTGAATGGTCAAGATATTCTAACACTGCCATATCTTTTTCAAATCACAAATCACATATGCAAATGGCCCAGTATCTGAAGAAAAGGCAGAAGTGAGCATTAGACAGAAAAAGGTTGGAAGGAAGAATTTCTAGGGGGAGAGAATAATATACGTAAGGGCTCCTTTGAAAGTATGAAGAAAAGGGGATTCAAGACCAATCCTTTATGTACTATACAACCGAGAGGTTGGAGAGAGGAATGGGAGCTGAAAGAGGAGGCTAAGAAGGAACCATCAGCAACACAGAAAACCAAACATTTTATCAGCTCCTAAAAGAAGAGAGTTACCAGGTGTGTCCAAATTTTTACAAAAAGACTATGAGAAAAGAAATGAAAAGAGCACAAGAGATTAAGGGAAGGAAAATAGGGAGTCCTTTGGCCCAGGAGTCCATGAAGCAACTAGAGAAGTACTCAAGTGCTTTGAAAAAAGTCACAACTTCCTGATCCATTTCATCCTAAAATATGACAGAACACACACACACACACACACACACACACACACACCCCAACTTACAGAAAAAAATATTCAAAAGAGACTAAAATAAGCAAAGCCAAAAATCCATTTGCATGGATTTATATGCCTCCATTATATGATAAAGGAGGCATATAAAGAAAAATAAGTGGACATCTCAATGCCCAGGTTCTACTTAAGAACCAAAGTCCTCATGTATCTATGGGCCTGTTTGGATTTAGGTTTTCTTATTTACATGTCAGACTGTTCTGTTTTTTACTCAGCAGGTCTGAAACACAGGCAGATAAATACATTCAAACTTACAATAAATCCAGTGAATACAAAGACCAGATTTTGCCCTTATAGGCAAGTTAGATGGCCAGTGTATCTGGCTCGTGATTCTAAATTCTGTACCTCCACTTGAATTATTCTCTGGTTCACTGACTATAACGAATCATTTAACATCAGGGAAAACCTGTGATGAATGATGCTTTATACACTGAATATTAGAATGATATGTGGACAAGAGACTTCCCTCCAAAGTTTGGAAGCACTTCCCATTTCCTTGTCATTTTTAATAAAAATAAAATGCAGAAATGGCTGACAAAAATAATATTTTACTTTGGCTGGATTACGCTTTTGACTCCTCTGTCATACCCTGCCCCCCATAAAGGAAATGCTGATCACCAGGGTACATTTCTCTGCTTCGACTACAATTATAGGCTAAAGAATGGCCTGTCAGTCTCCATAGTCCCAATTATAATCATAAATCATAGCCCCAACTATAATTCACCAAAATGTTCTTCAGAATTAGTCGGTGACTCAATAATACTCATTAGTAGCTAATATAAAAAATGGCCACTGGAAGAACCATTCATCTTTGCATACTAAGTCAGGCAAAGGGCTGTCATTTATTTCAAGGAATACTTCACAAATGTCTGTTCCAGATTTTGAGGTTTTATATATGAGCATTATATATTAACTCAGCATATGCTAACGAGTACAGATGTTGATACTCAAAATTATTCTCAACACACTAATACTTTGGAGTCATATTCCAGAGGTTATCTAGATTCAAAAGTATCATATAACAGAAAAATGGCAGAATTTTCTTGTTTAACTGAAATAACTGTTCTCTCTCTCTACAGAAAACATTCACTACCATTTCAAAGTCCTACAAAATGGACCACCTTCCTTCTTGGTGCATGGTTAAGAGGGCCAAAACCCAGGGCTATGGGCTTGTCTGTCTCTGATTTATATCTACTCAATATCTCTGTTCTCTGCAAAGATGTTTCCAATAAAAGTCAAAGGAAGTCATCTATTGTGGGTTTTTTCATTTATGTGATAAGAGACAAAAAAGTAATAGGTTTACTCATCTGCCACGCATTACATGTGAAGGATGGTTAAAGGAATCTCAACTGATTTTGCTGAGCCCAACATTCAGGATGTTACCTCAATTTAATTCTTCTCACTATCTCAATGCCTCATATGAATTTTGCTTATTGAAAAGATGTACATTTTGCAGCTGTCAGCAATGAAATAATTTTTGAACGTTAAGAACAGATTTATATACTCAATGACAATGGTATCTTTACAAAACAAAATTAAAAGACAACAATAAAAATCAAGCATTTAAATCAAATAAGTATAAGGTCAGGCCACTCATTATTATTAAGAGAATAAAAAGGAGTAATATTCATCAGCAAATAAAACTCTTGGCAAGTAGTCCAGTCTGCTACCAATTAAATCCACATGTAAATTACAATTAGTTTTAAGCTAGAAATTTAAAAGGAACATTTGCCTGATAAGAAAAGGAGTCTAAGGTTTTAATACAGGCAACTAAAACAGAAAGAGATCACAAACAGGCTTCCCTATGTCTCTTTAGGGATATAAATTGGCCATTGTGGGTAGAGGCTATGGGGTTTATCAGTCAGGTCCAATGAGAAGAGCAGCAATTGCTCTACACATTTAACATGGGAAATTTGATGAAGGCAATTGTTATTCTGTGATGAAGAGCTGTAAAGCCAAATGAGAATGCTGTAACCCAGAGATCAACAACAGCAAGAGGATTGAGCACCCTATGCATGTGGGCAAAAGAAAAGAGGGTATATAACTACAGCCCAGGGACCTGTCTTATAGTAGGCAAAGTCATGGAAGACCAGAGATACTGCCCAACACAGAAAGAGTGCAGATACCCAGGCTTCTTTCTCCACCCCTCTCTCCCCCACAATCACCCACTAGGAATCTCCCATTGACTGAAATCAGCAGGGAGCCTTTACACTTGAGAGCCTGTGAAAGAGAGCCTGCAGGGGCAGGGCCATCCCACCCATCCTTCCCCCAGATTGGGATACATAAAGGAAGGGTGAGGAGTAGATCTAAGGGACACCTGAAACAGCGTGTTATTAGGAACTCACAAAAGGAACCTCTTTTAATAAATTGGATATTTCTAAGTGACAGAATTAACCAGGCAAATTTTAATTTAAATATTAAGGGAAGATAAAACTTATAGGGCTATTTTTTCCAGTGAGGTGGGAAAAAATGAAATTCAATTCAGTTATTTAAAAGGTTCACAAGCATATTTTAAAACTTTTTCCAGTCATTTAAATTTTTCAAAGTTGTATGTCTGCAAAAACAGAATTATGTATAAAATATAATTGAAACATCTTTAGAGCTGCATACATTTCTCTTTCTTTCAAGTTTGACATGGTGAAACACAGCAAATGGTTGCCATACAACCATGTGGACCATGACAGTAAATAAGAGGCACTGCAGATAACTGAGCATCTCCATGGTACTCACATCCTCTCATAGAGATCAAATGCATTTCTGAATATTTAAGTACAAAAGAAGGCATCCTAAATATTTTTCCTCTAAATGACAAAAGATATACTAACTTAAATATCCTTTCTGCTGTCTTCCAAGAGTTCAAATCTAAGTTTCCAAGAAGAGTATGCCCTGGATGGCACTGCTCCTTGCTCTGGTATTCCTGTTTTTAGTTCTTGCAATCTTTAATGAAATATTCTTATTGGAGAAAAGGGTATCACTGGATGGAAAAAAGGAAACTGAGAACTATGCAAAAAAGCATAAGCTTTACAAGCCTGACAATGACCTTCAAAAGCTGTCTTCTCCTAAAGCATATGGACTGTAAAGTAGACAGCTCTGCCCTGTTCTTTGCCTTTCTTGTCCTTCTCCCTCTCAGAAAATGTTCTGGTAGACATTTTGCCCCACAGTCCCTTGGCTAGCAGAAGTGCCCTGCCTTCCTCCTAAGAATAGGAAAGGTCAGTAGATATGACACAGAGAATACCAGAGTCATAATATTATGCATGATCAGTGGAATAGGAAATTGATCTAAGGAATATAAAGTGCTGACCACCTCAATTGTACAGACGCAGCCCTGGGTTTTTATTATTATTATTATTATTATTATTATTATTATTATTATTTTTCTTTCCAATAACTAAAAAACTCAATTAAAATCTCACCATTTAAGCTCCACAAGTTCTGTCACAGCCCATTTTTTCATGCTTAACGATTTTCTCATTAAATGCAGTAATTTCTTACAAATTGCACTAATAAAAGTAAGTCCTGCTGGGTGTCCCCCCCCCCTTTTTAAATGCTGCCTTTTCATTGATGTGTTAAATTAAAACCCCAGGCACAAAGAGCAGAGTAAATGCAAAGTCTTTATTGTCAGAAGCCACTCCTGCAGACTCTGAGGTCTCTCTTGTTTTATTTTTGTTTTTTGTTTTTGAACTGTGAGTCCTACTTTGTAGCCACAGGAAGAATAAAGTTCTCTTGGCCTTAGCTTACTTAACAGTTGTGAGAGCTAAGGAGAAACTAGAAAAAGGACATCCGGTTAGCCCACTGGCTACAAGTCACTTTATGTAAGAGAACATATGACATACCATTTTTATTCTGGGTGAAAACTATTTCTCATCTTAAATAGTTTGGGCAGAAGATCAGATCTGTTCTCAGGTCAGGTGGCAAATTTTAAGTTTCACTGCCAAACAGGTGGATTGCATGATATTCTAGAGTAATTTTTTAATAAAAACATGAAGTTTAAACAAAGACCCACTGAATATGTCTCACATCAATTAATATTTACAGGAAATATAGTGGTTAAATTCAGGACAAAGAACATCCATTCTCTAGTGTAACAAATTTTCTCTAATTTCAGAAAGAATAAAGTACAAAATCAAGACAAGCTAATTAATATAAGAAAGAAACTAAAGGAAGGGATTCTTATTAAATGGGGAAGTTGTTTCTTTGGCTCATTTATGGAATATATATGCCATGTTTATGTAATATATATGCATACTCCTGAAAGATCGTGTTGGGGGTAGGGGTGGGGACAAGGAGTAAAGAGGGCAGGGAAAGGGTTCCCATAATTTTCCAAGGTCCTGGAATTGTAAAACTTGGGAAAGCTTACTAAAGTAAAACTAATAGGGAAGAGTGAAGAACTTTACCAATCTCAACTTGATTTGGCTTCACACCTGAATAGATGTCATCAAAGTAATGCAGAAAGTAAGCAGAAGGAACCAAGCAGCCATAGTAACAGCATAGGCAAGTGGAAATAGTCTGGAATAGGAGACCAATCTAGCAATGGGCTTCAATTAAAATTTGGTAATTGAATGGAACTGAAATTCTTGTATCAGTTGAAGAGATACAGTGAATGATGAGTCAGACTCCTCACAAAGGAGAGAAACAGGCAGCTACTGGCTGAATGTGCTTTTGTGGATGCTAGAGGGGGAGGCAGTGTTTTATAATGCATTAAGAAGTTGAGTCATTTAATTACCAGAAATTTTGGAACCACCATATTCTACATGGTTAATTCTTCTAAAAACTGATACCCTGCGTTTATATGCTACCTGTACTTAAAGAGTCCTTGTTTCCACATTTTAATAGTTTCTCTCTATTTTTTTATGGTTTTATTTTTTAAAAAGTTATAATACTAAAGCTCAAAACACAGAAATGCTAGGTCTTTACTTCTTTAGTGGGGCTGACTCAAAAATGAATCCAAAGAACCACAGAAGTAATTCTGCTGTAATTTAAAAATTCAAATTCTTGTTGCTTCCAAGCATTGCTTTGTTAAAGTTAATAACGAAAACAAAGTATTACTAGTGTGCAACAGAGACCATAAAAACAGATGGAGGTCATTTTGTCTCACTGACGATGGACCAGCAACAGTATCTATGCCCAGTTACTGGTACCCAACGATATACTGGTTTTCAAATCACAGGCATCTCTTCAGAGTGGAGTCTGCCAGTGAGTGAGAGATAAAAATGACATTTTTTAATGTGAAGAGAATACCATGAGCAACCATATAGAGGGAGGAAAGCCAGTACCACGAGGGCATTAACAGGAATACAGTTTAGTTTGAACACAGGCTCCACAGAGGAGACTTATACAAGAATGAGCTAGGAGTGGCAAGATGGGACCAGACTGGGGAAAACCTTAAAGGGATTTCAAAGACAAGGGCAATGATTAAGAAGGACTGACCCCCAATCAAATGTATATGCTAAGAATCTAGCATATACAATGGTGAAAGAAGGAAAGCTTAAATTAGCATAGTGATTATTAGGATGGGAGGGATGAGACAGATCCAAGATAACTGATTTAGAAATGATTAGCAAATATAAGAGATTTAAAATGGATACAAGATGGTCAGAAAAGTTCACCAAAAGTAATTTCAAGGGGCAAAACAGCAAGAGCAACAAAACAAAACCCCATTTTGGGGGAATGTCCCATTTAGCATACTGATATGGGTCATTACTTAGCATGTTGCCTCATTTGAATGTTTTTTGGGCCCTCTCTTGTCCAACCCTTTATTGAAGGTTATGCAAACCTCCTACTGCATGAATATATCCTCAGACTTGTCACTCATCTTCATCTATACTCATATACTCTGCCTTCCTTCCAACACACTGTGCAGCTAAGTCACCCCTGACACCTGTGCCCTAGATCCCACACCTCTTGCATGTTGACGGATCTCGTCCAATCCCATGCCTTTAGAGACCGTCAACATGATGACTTCTCCCAGAAGTACTTATGTCCAGATTTCTATAACCAACCTAATATGTCTTTCCCTTTTTGGTTAGTGGTCATTCCTTCCAGTTGCTCAGACTAAATACTAGGGAGTCATCCTTGATCCCTTTCTTTCTTCTACACCCTACATTTACATAATAGCAAAACTGTCAACTGTATTTTCAAAACATATCAAGAATTTGAGCTCCACCGTAGAAGAACCTCCCTCATTGGGGTATTATTAATACAGTAGTAGCCTTCTAACTCATCCACCTATTTCCCACTTGCCCTTTCTCAATGCAGCATAATACACACACACACAAAAACAAGTCAGTCAAATCATCCTCTACTCAGAACACTTCAATGGTTTCTCATTTCACTCACAGTACAAGCTGAAGGCCTAGGAGGCTCTGTGTGGTATGTGCCCAGCACTTCTCTAATCTTACCTCCTACTTGTTTCCTGCAGTCACTGACTGGCCTCTGATGGGGAGCCAAGCACATCCTGCTTAGGGGAACATGTTACTCTCCCTGTTCTCCCCACAGAGATTCACTGTGCTTACCCCCACCTTCCTCAACTCTCTGTTCAAATGATGCCTCAACAGTGAGGCCTTTCCTTATCCTCTTACATGAAATCACAAGCCCATCTCACTCCAGTGTTCTCTGCCCCACCATCCTATTTGAGTTTTTCTCTATAGGGATGACATGGGTTGAATAGTATCCTCTCCAAATTCTTGTCCTTTCTGGAACCTCAGAATATGATTTTATTTGAAGTAGGGTCCTTGTAGATGTAATCAAGCTAAGATAAAATCATTAGGGTGGGTCTTAACTTAATAAGACTGTCCTCTTTATAAAGAAGTAGGAAACTTGGGACACAGACATGTGGGGAGAATTCCACATTAAGATCCAGAGAGTTTGGAATACTGCTATCTACAGGCCAAGTAATGCCAAAGATTGCTCACTGTTGCCAAAGCCACAAGACAGTCACTGAACATCTCCTTCAGAGTCATCAGAAGGAACCAACATGATGAACATTGTTTGGGGGCTTCTGGTCTCAAGAACTGTGACAGAATAAACCTGTGTTGTTTTAAACCACTCAGCTTGTGTTACTGTTACATTTAACACATACCAGTATTTTCTTATTTATTTACTGTGTATGTCTTGCCATGACTGACTCATAGAAGGCTTTCAATAAATATTTGCTGAATGGGTGAACAAATAGTCTAAGCCTCACAGGCTTGCTTCTCTAAAACCCTATGGAAACATGTCTCTCGTTGTTCCTTCAATTTAAACATATATACTGCTATCACTTAGGATAGTGGACTGTCTAGAACTTTTTTCCTCCACTTCTCCCTTAATTTTAGAGATAGAAATGGTTACAATAAAGCTCCGTGGAAAGAGGAGAAACAAAAAGAGCAACAGGCTATGTAACAGATTATATGCAGATGTGTGGAAATGAACATGTCAACATGATTATGAGCCTGCACACATCTTAGTTTGTTGTTGCTGCTTAGTAAGTAAGACAGCCTCATCTCATCTTCTTGTAAGTTCTTTTTCTTCTCTTAGATAAAGCTGCTAGATCCCACTGAGCTTGAGGGTTCCTCCTAAAAGTACTGTCTATGACTATTACTTACTGCCCCATTTATTATACCCTAAAAAAAAAACATCTTGATCACAATGTAGAGAGCATTAATAAGCATTAAGAGGGTTATTCCCATGAAGACAGTGAGAAAGCAATATAGAAAATGTGGGAATGAGGAGTTTTAAAGGGAGGAGGACAATGCAGAAGGACATGTCCACTTTTTTACTTCATATATTTACTATACTACTCCTGCATTTTCCCCCAATGAGTATGTATTTATTTTTTAACTAGGGAAAGCCTAAGGAGCAATTAAATCATCTTAAAACACATGCTGGGTATTGTGGTATATGCCTATAATCCCAGTGGCTTAGAAGTTATCACAAGTTCAAAGCCTCAGCAATTTAGTGAGGGCCTAAGCAATGTAGCAAGACACTGTCTCAAACAGACAGACAAAATCTTCTTAAAACATGTAAAGATACTGTCATAGAAATAATTTTCTATTTCCAGTTGAGTTATAAATGGAAAAACATTTTTCATGGGCTGGATTTTACTGATGGTGATACAGAATACTTCTATGTCATTGATTCTTTTATTTCTTTTTTGTCTTATTCTTTCTGTGCTATATACTTCATTCTTTGTTTATTACTCATATACTTAAAGAAAAGTGGTTAAAAGAACCTTAGAAAATACTATATTCCATCTATTGCCCTCTTTTGAACCAGATGTACTACAAGCAAATCTTATCTTTGGTCTGTGAATTCTACCCTCCTTATAATCTCATACTTTTAAAAGTTCAATGAATAAGTCTCATTGGCTTTGATAGTCAATCTTAGAGTAATGAGAAATAGGACTATGTTACAATTACAGAGGAGCAAGAACTTCCAGAATGCTTTTGCATCATAGGTTGGCTACAGGTAGCATCATATATTTCAACAACCTAAAAGGATTTTGAAAGTTTTCACATAAAGAAAAATATCTGAAAAGACAGATATATTTAACTTGATTTAAGCATTACACATGTACCAAAATATCAGATGAGATCCCATTGTAATGGTTAATTTGAACTGTCAACTTGATTTTAAAATAAATTTAAAAGTTTATTAGAAGAAAAAAGAAATGGGGCAAATTATGGGATAATTCAATCTGAAGTTACTCCATAGGTATTTTCTTCTTGGCATAGGACACAAATAATGAATTGAACAAAATAAACAGTTGTGAAAAATGACACAAAGAACCAAATGAAAGGAAGGAATAAACAATCTATAAATTTTCTAAATCTGTAAACATTGGTCTAAGACTTGATATACTAAAATACCTACTGTCACTTAAATTGCCTTTAATTTCTCACAACTAATCAACTTTGGGCTTTAACAAGTTGCTGAAATCTGTTTTTTTTTTTTTTTTGTATTGAGTAAGCTTACCATTTACAAATATGAAAGAATTTTTCCTACAAAGCAGAAGATTCTAAAAAACAAACATGAACTTGCGATACATGTAACTAAGTTTATTTTTCTTAAAACTTCAATACCAGAAGACTTTTATTTAAAATACCTTCTAGTATCTGAACTGACAATGTTTATCTTTTTGGTACCCTGAAGAAATTCATTTGGGTCTCTTGACCCATGCTAGGTGAATAGCTTTCAATACTCAAAACTGGAATTTATGCCTGGAATACAGGGTTGATTTAAAAACTGCAAATCAATTAACATAACATACTATATTAACAGAATAAAAACCATGTGATCATCTCAACAGATACAGAAAATGCATCTGACAAAACTTAACAACTAATTAGAATCAAATTGCAACCAACTAGAAATGGATTGAAATTTCCTCAAACTGACAAAAGAAATCTAGGAAAGAACTAATATCATACTAATGGTAAAAGACAAAATATTCTCCATAAGATCAAGAGCAAGCCAAGAATGTTCACTCTTATTGTTTCTATTCGACACTGAATTGGACAAAGTTCCAGCCATAATAATCAAACAAGATATTCAAGGCATGCAAGTCAGAAATAAAGAAGTAAAACTATTTTTACTTGGAGACAATATGATCATGTATGTAAAAAACTCATCTCTTAGTAGTGTGTAAAAAAACTAATAAACCAATAAACAACTTTAATAAGGTTGCAGGACAGAAGATCAATCAACAACCCAAGCCAGGCACACTGATACACACCTACAATCCCAGCTACATGGGACTCTGAAACAAGAGGGTCACAAGTTCCAGGCCAGCCTGGGCCACTTAATGAGAGAACCTGTCTCAAAAAAAAAAAAAAAAAAAAAAGGCTGGGGATATACCTCAGTGGTAGAGCATCCCTGGGTTCAATCCCCAATATATTAAAAAAAAAAAGGAATTATATTTCTATATTCTAATAACAAAAAATCCAAAACAAACAAAATACTTGCAATAAATTTAACAGAAGTGGGTGGCTCATACAGTAAAAACTAGCACATACCCATTATTCCCTGTCTCAAAATAAAAACCGAAAAGGACTGAGAACATATTCAGTATTAGAGCATCCCTGGCTTCAACCCCCAGTATTGTCAAACAAACAAAACACATAAATAAATACCATTTAAATAAACGGAGAAACATTCCATGTTCATGAATCAGAAACTCAACACTGATATCAATCCTCTCCCTTAATTATTCCATATAGTTAATGCAATACCTAGCAAAACATCAGCAGGCTTTTTTCTGTAAATTAAATCTGACCCTAAAATTTACATGGAAATACAAAAGACCAAAACAGCCCAAACAACTATAAAAGAGAACAAAGTTGGAAGATTTTAAAACTTGGGATAGTCAAAATAATCAAAATAGTGTGCTAATGAAAGATATGTGAATCAATGTAACAGAACTGAAGAATACAGAAATAAAATGCTTAAATTTACAGTCAATTGATTTAAAAAAAAAAGTCCCAAGGCAATTCAATGGAACATTCAATTAACCACAGGTAAAATAACAAACACAGACCCTTACCTTTTAACTGTTCACAAAAATTAACTAAAACTAGATCTAAATAAAGGAACTAAAACTTTTGGAAGTAAACCCAGGAGAAAAATCTTCATGATTTGGCTCAGGCAAAAATTTCTAACATAGGACACCAACACAACTTGTATTCCACGAAAGGGGAAAAAAAAAAAGATAAACTGCACTTAATAAAAATTGAGACCATCACATTCAAAACACGCTATTTAAAAAGAGAGAGAGAGAAGAGAGAGAAGCTACAGACTGGCAGAAAATATTTGCAAACCATATATCTGAAAGGGACTTGTATCCAAAATAGATACAGAACTCTCTACATCTCTTCCTTTCAAAAAATGATCAAAAGATTTGAATCCAGAGGCTTGGCTCAGAGGTAGAGTGCTTATATCACAGGTGTGGGGCACTATGTTAGATCCTTAGCACCACAAAACAAAACAAACAAACAAAAAATAAATGAAGGTATTGTGTCCAACTACAACTAAAAATACATATATAAAAAACAATTTGAATCTATATTTCACCTATAAGGATGTGACTGGCTAATAAGTACATAAAAATGACCAATATTTTTAGTTTTCAAAAAACTGTAAATTAAAATCACAATGATATACCAAAATATAGCCACTTTTAGTTAGTTTCAGTTAGTCATAACTGAAAAGACTTGATTTTACTAGCATTATCAAACTGATGAAGAAACATATTTGGGACCCTCATATGTTGCTGGTGGGGATGAAAATAAAAAAACTTTTGAAGTTTGGCTAGTTTAGAAAAGTTAAACATAAACTTCCCATATGGCCCAGCAATTCCACACCTACCCAGTGAAAACAGAAACACACAAAAACCCTTACATGTAAATGTTCACAGAACCACTATTTGTAATACTCCAAAATGTAAACAATTCAAATGTCCATCAACTGGTAAATGAATAAATAAAATATGCCACATTCATACAGCAAAATAGAATTCGGACATAAAAAGAAAATGGTAGAAGCAAAAATTGACTATCAACAGACTGGAAATGTTTTGGGGTAAAGAAAACATTCTTGGGCTGGGGATGTGGCTCAAGCGGTAGCGCGCTCGCCTGGCATGCGCGCGGCCCGGGTTCGATCCTCAGCACCACATACAAACAAAGATGTTGTGTCTGCCGAGAACTAAAAAATAAATATTAAAATTCTCTCTCTCTCTCTCTCTCTCTC
>NW_026000005.1:33742613-33755400 GCF_001458135.2 Marmota marmota marmota | reverse complement strand
AAAAAAAAAAAAAAAAAAAAAAAAACATTCTTTAACTGGATTGTGGTGGTGTCTCTACAACAACTATAAATTTACAAAAGATCACCAACGTTTCTTACAAGTACACTACATAATAGAAAATTTTACTTCAATAAAGTTGTAAAAAAACTGGTAATAAGTACAATTTATCTATGAGATTTGTGGAGATATACCATAGATACTAGACGTTTCTATATTACAGAATAATCACAAAAGCTTGGACAGCAAATTTTACTCTTAATGTGCAAGAAAATACTAGAGGATTCAAGGGTAAAGAAATTATAAAAAAGATTAAAAGATAGTTCTTATTCAAAAAATGCTTCTAAGACAGAGAGAGACGAGGGCGCGCACAAATTTTCCAAAGACATCTAGGCTAACAATATTCTTAATCCCCGCTGAAACTGCATTCTTTATCTGAATGAAACTCTTTTCCTTCTCTTCTGGCCAGAGAAGCAAGCATGGCTGCTGCTTCTTCTTCTTCTTCTTCTTCTTCTTTTTTTTAAGTTTTATGCAGATATGCATGGACCTATAAGATGGGACTAACTGTACCAAATTACACTTACCACTTCTTTCTGCATCAGCATATTTTTGGCCTTGGGCTTGCAATTTGAAAGGACAGGACCCAAACACTTTTATTACATTTAAGTGAGACTCCAAGCTGTTTCTAGGATCCTCTTAACACATTTCAGCTGATTAGTGCCTATTTTAACAAAAGCCTAACATCCTTTCCAAAAATCTTAATTGGTTAAGAGCTTCTGCTGCTTGCCATAAGCAGTCACTTTAAGTCATTGATTAAAGCAGTTTGCACATCAGCACAATCTGAAATCAGTTTCCTTTTTCAACCAGCTGGGCTTAAGAAGCAATCTTGAAGACAGCCCAATTCAAGGAAAACCAAGTGCACTGCCCTGCATGATAATGATCTACCATGCAAGGAAGAATCACAGAATTTATAGGAGATAGAAAAAAAAAAAAAAACAAAGTAAGTACTTCAACTGCTTTCTGCCTTACAAATAATATTCACGCGCAGTGACTGCAAAGGTCAACTCCAACAGCAAGCTGTATGGAATACCCCTTTCTTCTGAGCACCAGTGAACTCTGCATCTCAAGAGAGCTGCCTATGAACAAGGGCTACACTGATGGCAGGGGTCAATACAAGCCAATGGCTCAGTAAGTAAAATGCCAGCTTGCATGGATCTGGGCTCTGATGCAGAAAATGTGTTCTTAAGAGCCATGTTTTCAGCCAGAGGGAAAGATAACTTTTCAATTTGTAACATAAAAGAAGAAAAATTAGTCAGCAAATTTAAGGGAAGTCACTTTACTACATAGCTGGACTTCAGTCACCCACATGGAAGATGACTGAGACCATAAGGACCACTGATGTGTCTTTACCATGTCAAATACTAACACACCCTCTCAGCAGGTATCCTCTAGGATTCTAAACAGACTGATTTTTATTTTTATTTATTTTTATCAAGACAGGTTGTCTTGATAAAAAGGCATAAAATAATCCTGGATCACTAAGTTCTGGGGTTTAACAATTTAAAATGAGTCAAAAAGGAAGCCAGTGAAGAACAAATGAAAATATATGAAGTACAGACTAAACCTCCTTCATGACTAGATGCATTGGTGCTCTTTTGGGATAGAACTAAGTATACCAAACTGTTATTAAAAACAAAACAAAACAACAAAAACACTTTCATAAGTTAAAGATGTTTAAAATTTTAAAATTTTAGTCACCACTGTATTTAGTATCTTTCTTTTAAGATATTCAAGTTATTTGACAGAACTAATTTTTGCTTTTAACTGACTAGATCTGTGCATATTGACAGAGGCCACATTTTTAATCTTTGTTTGGATAGAGCTATGAAAAATTACATAATTCATACCCAAGATTACATAAATCAGGGTCAATTACAAAAATAAAACACACACACACAGGAAATTTTTCCTAGAGAACAATGATCAAGGATCCCATTTAGGGCTTGACTCAGCAGAAAATTGCATACTCTATATGAATAAACAGTTGTGCAAATGGGATAGTGCTGCTACATCGTTTAAAACAAAGATCTATTTGGTTTTATTTACTTATTTATTTGTATATGACAGCGGAATGCATTACAATTCTTATTATATAGAGAAAGCACAATATTTCCTATCTCTGGTTGTATACATAGTATATTCACATAAATTCGTGCCTTCACACCTGTACTTTGGATAATAATGATCATCATATTCCACCATCATTAATAACTCCATGCCCCCTCATTTCCCCTTCAACCCCTCTGCCCTATTCCTCCCATGCTCCCTCTCCCTATCTCACTATGAATCAGCCTCCTTATATCAAAGAAAACATTTAGCATTTGGTTTTTGGGGATTAGCTAACTTCACTTAGCATTATCTTCTCTAACTCCATCCATTTACCTGCAAATGCCATGACTTTATTCTCTTCTATTGCTGAGTAATATTCCATTGTGTATATATGCTACATTTTTTAATCCATTCATCTATTGAAAGGCATCTAGGTTGGTTCCACAGTTTAGCTATCGTGAATTGTGCTGCTATAAACATTGATGTGGCTGTGTCCCTGTAGTATGCTGTTTTTAAGTCCTTTGGGTATAGACCAAGGAGAGGGATAGCTGGGTCAAATGGTGGTTCCATTCCCCAATTTTCCAAGAAATCTCCATATTTGGTTTTAATATAATATCATCACTAATTGTACCCCATTCTACCTTCTGCTGGAAAACTTTGGAAAAGTGAATTCTAAGAAATATCTTTTAAAATTAAAATAATGTTTGTGATGATGAAAATAAGGAAAGGTGAAAAAGTAAGGCAAAAAGACTCAGGGATATGATCCAAAACGAATGGAAAGAAAAACTAGAGAAATTACGTGCCTCAGCAGCCACAAAAAAAATGGATACAATCTTCTAATCAAATGGACAGGTACACACTGTACACAGATCCAATGTTAAGTGGCAGCTGTTTGGGAATCTGTAGCATTTCTACTTAGAATGTATTCCCAGGTTTTTGATTTTTTGTTTTTAAACAAGTCATACTCATGTGAATTCAATTTAGTGGAATGGAGTTCTACTACCCTGTCACTATGCAGAAGCCTAATATAGACCCTATAATCTAAATGGCAAAAACAAGGGACATGAAAGAGAATCATCTCATTATAAAATTAGTTACATCCCATCCTATTAGCTGTCTCCATATATCCATCTTTTCTGACAGGCTCTGAGAGCCTGTTTCTGTCGCACAAGGAACATTCTAGCTATTTTACATAATTGTCCCACACTCAATGGAATTTATAAATTCAGACATATTTCAATCCCGCAGGAACTGCATGAAGGATTGAAGCAATGTGGCTTTGCTTTCTCCAATTTGCTATCTTTTGACCATTTTAGCACTCTTCTTAAGTAGAGAAGGGAAGGGGCAAACAGTTGGAAATCCATAGTGTTCCTCCTCAACAGCTTTACTGATGAGCTGGGTGGGGGAGCATATTCAAACAAGTGGACAGACTACACTAGAGGAGGCTCTGAGAAGTCTATAGAAACCATGACCACGGATAACAGACTATAGACAAAGGTGATAATGCACTTATGAATAGCGTGCATAGGGAAACAACCCTACATTCACAACTGATAGATGACTGTACTTAGAGCCATGGTCTCTATTGAAACTATGGTGGCAGAATGACAGGGCACATAGGGGAAAAGAAGGAAAGGCACAGGCAGAAGAAGGGTACCTAACAGAGCTTTCAAGACAGCTCACAGAAACACCAGTGGCCAGGAAGAACACATCACCTGGGATTTATTATCTCCTCTCCACCAGTAAGGTTAGAACAAGAAACATTCACACTGAAAACCAGAAGATAAGAAAATGTATAGCTTCTCGCTGTAGACTGCTGATATTGGAAAATGGTATCACCATACTCTTGGTGTGACTATTCTATAATTAGGCCTGTCAGAAGATATTTCCAGTGAAAAGGCCAAGTTCTACCACTGGGTAAAACAATCTTACCAACTACCTACTGTTGAGCATACTTTTGGCAACTGAATCAAAAGGCAGACTGGAGAAAAGGAAACGGCTTCCCTTCACCTTCCTAGACAGAGGCCTCTCACAGGGATAAAGGACATCACTACCTTAAAGGCTGCTTAACATCTCTAGGGAGTGCTCTTTGGTGGGAAAGGGAAGTGGGTCTTGGCTCATAAAGGGCCTTAGTAAAGAGATGCCCAAGCAGAAGAACAAGCAATGAGGAGACAAAATTTCCGGAGCTGGAAGCAAGAGAGGGAGGGATAAAAGAGAAGCCTAGTGCGAACCACAGAGCAGAACTAGTGGCTAATAAGCAGGTAGTCCTATTTTCTGACAGCTTGGAGGGAAGTCTGGTTTTGTGATGTCATTGGAAAGCTCTGATTCACCAAGCCCTCGAATGAGGTACAGAGGGATATCCACTGTCACAACACTAGCAATGTGCTAGGACTCAAAAGTCAAATTCAACATGAAAGGGCAGTCTACTCATAAAAAGTTCTATCCATAGGCACAAGGTTTCAGATACATGACCTTATCATGATTTGTTTAAAAGCATAGAAAAATAAGTTGTTAGGAAATGTGGCTAAGCAGAGAAATCCAGTATATTAAAGAGACATGTGTTTGAATCCCAGTGTGGTTTTGGGGAAAGTCTATCTCTGTCATTCTTAGTGTTTCCATTGTTAAAATGGAGATAATACTACCTATTGTAACCTATAGGCCGTCTAGTCCACTTACCCTTATTATATTTACAAGACTGCTATAAATCCCCAGTTCCCTGGCCTGGGAGAAACCATGTTTTCCTAAGATTGTGTAAAGTTCCAGGAATTTACTCTCTCATGGTATCTCATGGTATCTTCAGACTCTGATCTCCTGTGTTCTCAGGTGTATTTTCTGCTCTGCCTGAAGTAATTCCAGAAACCATGCTGCCTCTTCACCAACAAAGTATACCAACTCAGTACAAATACTGACACTGGTTATTTGTGAGGACTTGGGGACATGCTGTGGAAGGCTGTGCCCATATATTAAACTCTCTCACTTCCTTTGGCTCCTTCTTACCTCTTCGCCTCATTCCTCTTCTCCTGAACCAGCTCCAGGTTTTCTACTTCTGAGTCAGAGGCACTTATCTTTCCTCTAAAGCTCTAGCACTGCCTGGTCACCAAGCCTGGGAACAAAGACCCATTCTCTCCCCTAAGCACCATTCAAAGTATTTTCCCAGTACAAATCATACTCTCCTTTGGAAAATTCTGACACCAGCTATTAAAGCTCTAACATTTTCTCTGCTTCCTCACTTAACTGCAGGATTGCTCCCCAGAGTAAATGAAACAAAGAATATAATATAAAGCTAGCACAATGTCTTGAACATAGTAGACACAAAATAACCAGAGTGCACTATAACCACTTAATGGTGATCACAGCCAGATTTAATCCCTGAAAAGGTCATGCATAAAACAACCCGGGAGACCAACTGCTTCCAAAGGGAGGACACCAGACTTGGCAAGGTCCTTGAAATTAAAAGCTAAGAAGCTCTCAATCTTTCTTCAGAAACACAATAATCATGATAGATAACAGGTCCACTGACTTGTCTGCCACATTCTAAACAGTCACAACATGCAACGAAACAGACTATAACACAGGTTCCACACTATGAAAGTCTATCATGATCACCTCAAATTACATAAGAGGGAAATTCTACTTTCACCAGTCCTCCTGGAAAACTGTCACTTAGATTGTAAATTTCCCTTTTCTGTTTAGATTAAGTTTTGTTTTGTTAAACTCCAAAGCTTTTCTCCTGAATGGCAACTAATGGAAGGACAAAAGGTCTTTCATCTAAAAACACCAAACATACATAGCCCAATTAAGACTGCAGATGATGATGAAGCTGGTCTTCCTGGGAAATTCTCATGGGCTTGGCCTTTGGTGTTCTTGCCAATAGGACTTGGCCTGGTAGACTGCTTTTCTTTGAGGCCCAACTAGTTATGATTGCCTTTGAGCAACAGCACAGTAGGTCCAGTCATTTTGCCAGATTACTAAACTGCAAGTAGTAAGGTGCTTTAGACCTAAGTTAGGTAGTAGTGTTAACAGGCACTAAAAGACCAGTTTTACCTCTAAAATGTCACCATGCTGGAAGAGAAGTTCTGTGCACATGTGAACATAAATACACACCCAAAAGGCAGCTCAAAAATAGGCCTGACCTTGGGCATCCAAAATGAAGGTAATATACTGTATACAAACACAAACCTGCAGGATTACCGACTGCCAGATGCAACTCTTCAAATGGCATATAAATAGGAACCTGAACCCAATCCAGTGAATAAACATTGGTCCCAGACCCTCCATCTGTCTCTGAAGGCTATACTGATATTAGCCCCAGTCTAAAAGAAATTCTAGGTTATATCTGATAAGAAAAATGTGAGGATGTGGTCAATTTGAGAAGAATCAAATCTAGGGGCAGCAGCAAGGTATTTCTAGGACTACAATAATGGGGACTAAACTCAAGACTGAAACAAGAACTGAATCTCTAAAAACAGGAAGAAAGGATCTAAGCTCACTCACAAGACCTCAAAGAACTTCAATGAAGTGGAACTAAAATTCCATGGTCTGGTCCCAAGTTTCCTTAACAAAGAGACCTATAAATTATTCTCTTTGGAGACAGAATTGTGCTGTATTTTCCTCCACATGCTCGTAATACTGCCTTAGGGAGCCCCTAATAATGAACAATTGCAAAGACCTGCCAATAAAGACAAAAGCAGCATAAAACATTATAACAAAAAGCAACAGCTATTAATCTGATCTTAAATCCATTATCTTAATTATGTAGCTTCTCTTGAATACCAACCTGATGGCAAGGCACTCACCTTCCTCAAAGCTGGCATTCTTCTGTCTCACTAGAGCACGGAAGTTTTCAACAGGATTCACACTTCCAACCTGAAACAGACCCACAGACAATAAACCTACAAGTCTCTTCTCTTTTTGGCAGCATCTCAGGCAACACAAGATGGTTTCATGTAATAAATGTGTTTTGGTTTTTTTTTTTTTTGAGAGAGAGAGAGAGAGAGAGAGAGAGAGAGAGAGAATTTTTAATATTTATTTCTTTTTAGTTTTCGGTGGGCACAACATTTTATTTTTATGTGGTGCTGAGGATTGAACCCAGCACCCTGCACATGCCAGGCAAGTGCGCTACTGCTTGAGCCACACCCCCAACCCAATAAATGTGTTCTTAAAGACAAAGAGGAGGCCTTTTCTATCCTTTTCATTCCTAGGGCATTGTTATAAGCTAGCAGATTCAAGTGGTCACACAGCTGCCCAACTCTTTTCACTCATTTTTCTTTATGCAAGCTGACTTGTTTCTAGAGGGTCATCAGAAACAAGCCCAGCTTGAGGGCTTTATGTGGTACAGGTACTGCCTGTACATACTAAAACGCAATCAATAAGAAAAGGGAGGATGCTGTAGTATAAGTTCACAGTATTTGCTCCACTACAATAATATAAGAAATATCAGCTTAATGCTTGATTCACTTAACTGCCCCTTCTGGAGGACTGTTGTTGGCCATTTAGCATTGAAGTTTTGGCAGAACACACAAATATGTCCAAGCTGAACATGTCCTCAAAAAAGTAAAAGCAGATCATGTATAAAGTCTACAATGCTAGGAGAGAAAGTTTCAAAGATGCAACTCTCTGCCAAAATTAATGACACTTTCTAACTGTATCTTTAATTTGCTGGTCCCAACCTTAATGGGCCACATGGGAGAAAGCAATGGAGTTCCTATTTGCGCTGGGAAACTTTAGTATAAAATGTACTACTATTTCCAGTTTGCTTTGGAATAGTACATAGAAAAGTTCTCAAAACAAATAAGTATAAGTATACTATAAAGTATACAAATGAAATCTAAATCACTTTTCAAACACCCGATTTTTCTGAGAGCATTTCTGGTAGACAAAAAGACAAGCCATGATGCTGAATATCCCTTTTAGTGTAATTTGCTAGTAAAGCGCAAGTTTTAAGATCCATTGAATCAAAATAATGCAACTTAAAAAAAGGTGATATTTTCAAGTTTCAAAAATCTTCTCATTAAATAAAGCTCTCAAGTGTCAAAAAATACTTGATTTGGGAAAATCCTAAACTTCTGAATCCTGTTTTGAAGTTGGGTATTAGATAAGAAATAGGAAAGTTATACTAACTTAAAATTTTATGTACTTGGAGAGTAAGACTGATAACTTTTACCCCACTTACCCCATTTTGACTAAATGGAAAGCTGCAAAATGAAGGCAACAAGAAAAAAATCTGTATAAAATGTGCTACCACTGAGGTGTTCTACAACCTACATATTATTTGGAGCTTTGAGGTGTTCTACAACCTACATGTTATTTGGAGCTTATACAATTGTATATATTATACAATTGTATAGTTAACTCTATAGGTGATTTACTGATAATAATTACTTAAAGGAAGAAAGGAAAAAGTATGGAATAGGTCTCTACAGTACACAGAGAAAGAGTGGCATTAACTGACCAATGAAACTTGATGTCATCTGTTCAAGTCCCTACCTTCCTGAGAAGGGTAGAACACCAGCAAGGCTCTGCTTACCTTTGTGATACTGACTTCAGCCAGGCCAGAAACACTGAAGTGGGCTTCCCCTTCCTCAGTCTTACATTTTTTAGCAGTGGGACCCTCTTCATGGCTAGAAAAGAAAAGAAAAAAAAATGGTTTACTTTCCCCCTTAAAACAAAATACAAAAAGCAGAAGTTTTGATATGAAAAGTGTAACTTATTTTCCAAGCATGAGAAATAGCCACAGCACGTAATTCTTCCTCATGAACAGCCCTCCTCCCACTCCCAGCCACAGGGCCCCTGGCAGCCCAACCTGGAGCAGTTCTGGCTTTGCTTCACAGTAGTACAAGATCATAATAAGCAGTTGTATCACAAAGTCCTCGGAGAAGTTAAAACTGCAAGTACAGGGGATAGAAACTTACATTTAAATAAGAAATCCATCTACCCTTCAGACATCATTTGCTAGCCTCTATCTTGGAACCAAAAGCTAATAGCATTCCATGTACACAAAAGAAGATGGGTCCCATAACCCAACTTCTCATCATGTGTATCATAACTTTATAAGCTTCTACTTACAACTACCAAAACTTACTAGACAATCTTTAAATACACAAGAGATTTGTAAAGAAGCCCTGAACTTAAAAAATAATTGCAAAAAACCCTTTTAATTTGTCCTTTTATAAACCTAATTCTGTTTTGTATGGTGTGATAACCAAGTCCAACAGCATCTGTGTACTAAGGGAAAGATGAGTCCAAGAAAGTACATACATTTTCCCTCAAGTAACATGCTGGTTTTAATAACCTGTTTTAAAATCAAGAGGAGGTCAGGTTAATTGCAAAGAAGAAAATTAAAGCCAAAGACTCTGCCCATATGCTGCGGAATGTAAAGGTATAAAGAATTTTCTCACAGAGAAATAATCAGGGTAAGGCAGCCACTGAGAAATGGTTGAGCCGGTGCAGTGGTGTATGCCTGTAATCCCAGCAGCTCAGGAGGCTAAATCAGGAGGATCACAAGTTCAAAGCTGGCCTCAGCAACTTAGCAAGGCCCTAAGCATCTTACTGAGACCCTGTTTCTAGATAATATATGAAAATGGGCTGGGGATGAGGCACAGTGGTTAAGCACCCATGAGTTTAATCCCTCTACCGGAAAAAAAAAAAAAAGCTTGAGTGACATTAGTTACTAAGAAATTAATAACTATGATCTAGTATTTCCTTTCTTAAAACTTATTTAAACTGACAAATGATTATTATACATGTATCATGTATAACATGATGTTTTGAAATATGTATACACTGTAGAATGGCCACATCAAGCTAATTAACACACATTACCCACACAGTTATCCATGTTTTCTGTGGTAAGACCAGTAAAAATGTACTCTCAGTGATTTTTCAAGACTAGTATCTAAATGTATTGCTTTCTTTTCTCTTTCTTTCTTTCTTTTTTTGGTGTGGTTCAAGGCCTCAACCTTCAGACAATAATCTTTACAGAGGTGGCTATCTTAAAAATGAAGCAAAAAAAAAAAAAAAAAGTAATGGTAAAATCTGGCTTCCACGACAGTATTTCAGTAACAAATCTCCTTTTACATGTTGGCAACAACAACAACAACGAAATCATTACGGCCATATGTATGAGAATTAAAACTTACATTACTTGACATCTTTTCCATTCACTACTGACCTTTTCCCTCTGAGAAGCAGAGAAGAGGTGACCAGAAAAGGAAACAAAGGCTGTCTTTCAGAGCCCTTTCCTTGAAAGTAGAAGGAAAAAAACCAAACACACAAAATCTTTATGGCAAAAATGGAATAAAAATGCACAAACTAAGGAAGAATGAAATTCCACTGGGTGCTGAGTATTTTAGGGAAAAAAAGATCATTGGACTGGGAAGAAATTCAGTAGTAGAGCATTGGCCCAGCATGTGCAAGGCCAGGTTCAGTCCCAGGCACAACAACAACAATAACAACAAAAAGTCAGAGCCAGTTATGCAGCTATTTCAGTTAACCTTTGCCAGTTCTTCCCAGGAGACAGACAGGACTTTTGGAAATCTAAAGACAAAAGACTGGATTGCAGTCTCATTTTGTCCCTGACTAGCACTAGGGACTAGCACTAGGGTCTTACTTTCTTGAAGGTGTTCATGGTGGATTATTTTTTGTTTACCTAGAGTTTAATAAGTTACTATATTGTCTGAACTTCAGCTGGCTCTTCAAGAAAACACTGGTGAAAAGTACCATTAATATATCAACTAGCCCCTTGCAACAATATTCATTAACTTATAAAGTAAAATTTAGAATCATTTTATCTACAAAGCACTATGCAAAATTCTGTGGAAATATGAGGCTGAATTAAATGGAAGAGTTTTTTAATTCCTCCAAAACAAAACTATAAGGAAGGAAGGGTGAAGAGAGATGTATACCAATTTCTCAGTACCAGGTACATAAAAACAGCTGCAAAATAAGCAAAAAGTAGTGAAACTTTAATATGGTTAACGGCAGTATTAGAAATTTTTCATACACTGCATTCATGTGAAGTGTGAAAGGAAAACAACTCTCATTCCCAAATTATCTGTGAGGACACTAAGCTCTGGAATGTAGAAATCACCCATACAACAACATACACACAAATGTCAATAACTGCTACATTTGGATGATATGACCAGAGTATTTGTTCTTTCTCCTTTTCTCACTTTCTTTCACAAATATGTATAAGTTTTGTAATTCATTTAGGTAGCCAAACATTTGCTGAATATTTACAATGTGTCAGTCACTAAGCTTATTTCTAAACCCTAGGTATACAAAAATACCAAATAAAAAAATAAATATAAAAACAATGAAAATATTATGAGCAGCGTATCCCCTATAATACCAAGCAGTTGTACTGGGCTAGAGCATAGAGCACAAGCTGGGAAGTAGTTAGAGATGAAGCTAGAAAATGTATAAATTACAGGCATAAGAAATGTGAGTAGGGGCTAGGAATGTAGCTCAGCGGTAAAGCACCCCTGGATCCAATCCCCCATACAACAGGAGGCAAAAAAAACAAAAAAAAAAAAACAAAAAAAGAAGAAGAAAAGTTCAAGAGTCATGACATTAAAGAATTTTAAGCAGGAGTGATATGATTGTATATTTGTGTTTAAAACAAACAAACAAAAAACCCTTGGCTTGCAGCCCTAGGTAGCTTTAGGATAGGAGCTTCAGCAAGACTTGTCCCACTCTCCACCTCTGGGAAGGAGAGAGGGGCTGAATTTAGGTTGATCACTACTGGCCACTGATTTAATCAATTATACCTAGTAATAAAAAGTCTCCATAAAAACTCAAAAGAATTAAGTTCAGATAGCTGAACACAGAAGGTTCCTACAGTGTGGCATGCCCAGAGGGCATGGAAACTCTGCACTCCTTTACATGCCTTCTCCTGTGCATCTCTTCTTCTGTATCTTTTGTAATATCTTTTACAATAAACTGGTACATGTTGAGAAAAAACCAAAACACTCAGGTAGCAGAATGGCTTGGAAAGAGACTAGACTGGGAAAAGAAAAAGAGACTAGACTGGTTAAGAAGTTATCTTAGTAAAGCAGGCTAAAATGAGAAGGTATACATAAAAGTAATGCCAGTGGGCGAAGCTAGTAAGAGCTAACATCATGTGCTAAGCACATTTCAATTATCTCAGTTAAGCAGCCCGCCCGTGTGGTAGACAGATCACCACAAATGAAGGAGGGGCCCAGCCGCCACCCGCGCCTACAAGGTAGGCAGACCTGCGACCTGGAGAACAGGCCCAGCGGCCCGCCGGCGCAGTAGACTGATCACCCCTATTGGAGGTGGGGCCCAGCCGCCGCCTGCAAGGTAGGCAGATTGCGCGTCCCGGAGAAGGGGCCCAGCGGCCTGCCAGTGTGGTAGACAGATCACCCCAATTGGAGGAAGGGCCCAGCCGCCGCCTGCGCCTGCACAGTAGGCAGACCTGCGACCTGGAGAACAGGCCCAGCGGCTCGCCTGCGCGGTAGACAGACCTCCCCAGTTGGAGGAGCCTAGCCTCCCGCCGTTGCGGTAGACAGACCACTCCAACTGGAGGAGGGGCCCTGTCGCCCGCCCGTGCAGTCACCTGACTGAGCTCTTGACAAACATAAGGTTTCCCCAACACCCCCACCTCATAAAACACCTTATGAGAAAAACTGATGGAACTCATCTTGGAAAATCCCACCAA
>NW_026000005.1:33632807-33739640 GCF_001458135.2 Marmota marmota marmota | reverse complement strand
ATGTTCATAGCAGCACAATTCACAATAGCTAGACTGTGGAACCAACCTAGATGCCCTTCAACAGATGAATGGATAAAAAAAAAATGTGGCATTTATACACAATGGAGTATTACTCTGCATTAAAAAATGACAAAATCATGGAATTTTCAGGGAAATGGATGGCATTAGAGCAGTGAAGCTAGCCAATCCCTAAAAAACAAATGCCAAATGTCTTCTCTGATATAAGGAGAGCAACTAAGAACAGAGTAGGGAGGAAGAGCATGAGAAAAAGATTAACATTAAACAGGGACGAGAGGTGGGAGGGAAAGGGAGAGAGAAGGGTAATTGATGGAAATGGAAGGAGACCCTCACTGTTATACAAAATTACATACAAGAGGAAGTGAGGGGAAAGGGAAAAAAAAAACAAAGGGGAGAAATGAATTACAGTAGATGGGGTAGAGAGAAAAGATGCGAGGGGAGGGGACGGCAGGGGGGATAGTAGAGGATAGGAAAGGCAGCAGAATACAACAGACACTAGTATGGCAATATGTAAAACAGTGGATGTGTAACTGATGTGATTCTGCAATCTGTATCTGGGGTAAAAATGGGAGTTCATAACCCACCTGAATCAAATGTGTGAAATATGGTATGTCAAGAACTATGTAATGTTTTGAACAACCAACAATAAAAATTAAAAAAAAAAAAAAAAGAATGTAAAGTTCCTGGAAAAAAAATAAAAAAATAAAAAAGCAAAAAAAAAAAAATTATCTCAGTTAAACTTTGCAATAACCCCATGCGTTAGCTATTATCGTTGTCCTTTTATAGATGAGCAAATGAAGGCTCCTCAAAGGCAGGTATTTGTTACTGCCACTTGACAGAGAGCAACTTGCCACTTTCAATTGCTATTAAGCGGAAATGCTTGGGTTTAGATATGATCTATCTGACTCCAAAATCAATGCCATTAGCCACTATACTAACCTGAAGTGAAAGTGGTGGTTTGAGGCAAATTTAATATAGCTTGGTAAACCAATTAGATATGGAAAGGTAAAGAAAGGAATGCCTTGCAGGAAATTAGGTGTCATTCTTTCAAATACAGAATAACAGTATGAAGGGAGGTTTGAAAGGGGGCACTGAAGAAGAAAGATGATGACAATTTCTGGATATACTGAACTTCAGGTAATTACAGATGCTTAAGTTATACAGTGGATAGGATGAAAATTGAGGCTGCAGGGAGGTATTCAGTTTTCAAATTTCTGTAAGTGAAATTTTAAAAAGTCTTGGGACACATACTGCTAAGGCAAAATGGAATTACAGCTAAGAGTGTAAGCTCTGGAATCAGACTGCCTGCATTTAAATCCTTACTCCAACACTTACCAACTAGAATCTTGAGCAAGTTTCTTATCTTTAATACTCAGTTGCCTCAATATTAAGATAGTGTCAATAAAATAACCTACTTCATAGTGGATCCAAACAGACAATGCAAGTAAAGCACTCAGCTTCTTATCTGTGCTCAATAAATGCTAGTTATTTTCTGAGGATAAAGCTTACATCAACATTTTAGGTTGGTAGGGAAAGAAAGGCAGCCCCTGAAGAATATAAACGGGAGTTGTCAAAGACTGGGAAATCGGGAGAAGCTGAAATTAAAGAAAATATGTGAGTTTCAAGAAGAAAATAATAACTAACAATGTCAAACGCTAAAAAGGAAAAGTTATGAAAGAGAAGGACTTCAAAGCTAAAGGGAACTAAGCCATATATGTCTTCTGGAAGACCAGTTTCAGAGAGGTGGAGGGGACAAAAGGGAGTGAAAGGCTGAGAAGAGAACCAATGTAGACTCTTTTTGTAATAAAGCTGGCTTGTGGAGGAAAGATAATAATTAGATTAGTAATTAGTAACAGGTAATAATTAGAGGGAGGAGGCTGGGGGGATTACTTTATTTTTAGATGAGGAGGGAAAGGAGGTATGAGAGAGGAAGATGCTGGAAATATAGAAAGAGAGAAGCTGTTAGTGGACTAGAGTACCAGAAGACACAGAAGAGAGAGCTCAGGGCATAGGTAAAAATGGAAGAAATATGGACTGGACCTGGGACAAAATTCCACTGAGACAGGAAAAAAAAAAAGAAAGTAAAGGTAGATGCAATACAGATACGTTTTTAGATGATATTAGCCAGAAAATTGAGGCATTCCCACTTCCTAGCCTCTATCTTCTTTATGAAATCATCGCTACTACCATCACTGTTGTTGTCACTGTTGCTAATATGCTAATAATTTAGGATTTTCCAAATCATTTACTGACAAACACTGTTATTGTGTGCTAGGCATTGTGTTGGGTTCCAGATGAACAGCAAACATTATTCAACTAACCCCCATGAAAAATTTCTATTTAAATTTATCTTAAAAATATTTACATATATACATTTTTGTTTTTGTTTGCACTGGGGATTAAACCAAGGGGCATTTTACCACTACATTTACTACATTTTCTAGTCTTTCTTATTTTTTATTTTGAGACAGGGTCTTCATAAGTTACTGAGGTTGACCTTGAACTTGCAATCCTCCTGTCTCAGTCTCCTAAATAGCTGGGACTACAGGAATGAGCCACTATGCTGGCAAGACAGATATTCCTGTTATCCCTATTTTGCCCATGAGGAGAGTGAGGCTTACGGAGGATAAGAAACCTATTCGTACTATCGCACTGCAGAGCAAGGGGAACTACTCACATTGGCTAACTCTGGAGTCTAAATCTAAACCATTAATCAGGTAAGGATGACTGAGCGCCAGTATAGTGGGAGAAGTCTTTGGGGACTTGAAAAGAACAGAAAACTTTTTAGACTATCTGCACAGGGACAAAAAGAAATTGAGATTACATATGTATTAGTTGCACAAGGAGGATTATACCTTCAGAAGTCCTAATTTTCATTTTGATGAGGTACACCAACATTAAGGGAAGAAATGCTTCTATGCCTTGGGTATATTTAGTACACCATATGACTGAGTATCAAATGATGCTCTTTCCCCTTTAAATGAAAAAAACTACATCTAACAGTAGGTATTCAACAGATCCGAGATGAACAGTGGACCTTCTCCCATAATGAAAACACTATCATTGTTTTTTCATTGATAATGATATTATTATTGTTTGGGCTCTGACTATTGCTTTCCCTCCAAATAACCTGAAGTATTTTAACATCTGTCATTTCATAGTTTAAGATCTCTTGAGATAAGGCCATTTTTAGATGGAGAAAATCTCATAAAGGTAAAATTATTTAACCAAAATCAGATCAAGAATGACAAAGACAGGGGGAAAAAAAATAGTGATTCTCAGCTCAGGACTACGAAACTTCCTGATTCAACATTTGCCACTCCTCAATCTGAACCCCACACTCCTCCTCTGGAAAAGTATACCCTAGATTCAGGGATGTTGATTATATACAAAAATATAGCTCAGTGTTAGTAATATTTCCCCCCCTCAAGAAAACTACTCTAAAGCTGACTACAGCCTAATCATAAAACATAAAAAGTTTTTAAGAATTTTGAGGAAGGGACTGAATCATTCTCTTGAATACAGGAGGGATGTGATAAATATTTGCCAAATGCATTATTTCTGAAGTTCTTAAAAACTAAGACTTCTGAGGAAAAAGGGCAGAGAACAGGTGTGTAAATAGGCCTGTAAGAGTGAGATAATTCCCAGGCCCCAGGCAGGTGACTTGGCTGCATCCCAAACCACTATGGGAGCAAAAAAACAAAAAGCTCAGCCTAGCACACAGCCTCCAGAAGAGTGAACAAGAGGACTAGGGCTGAAGGTACAATCACAGCAGGGACCAAATCACAGAACAACAGCCTTCTGGGTCTCTGTGGTGCATTTTTTAACCAGCTAATTTACATTCTAATCAAAGGAGGAGGAGAAAATGGCCCATTTCTTTCCCACAACACCAGAAGGTAATCAAGATCATGAACTGGAGCTTTAATACACAGAGAGAGAATAGCCTGTGATTGCAGTGAGACAGAGCACGGTGTCATGGGAAGAAAAGGCCACAGACTTTTATTGAACTGTTCTCATCTACTAACCCAGAGGCATACAGGGAGATGAGGAGAGCAGAGGGAAAGTGGATTTTTAGGCACTCTTCCTGTGTAGAAGGCACGATAAACTAAGAAGAGCTGTAAGTCTCCCCAGGATGTGTTAGGAATGCTCATGATAGAATCTATTGACTATATAATTTTTTCCCCTCCCAATTCTAACAAAGCTTGGGGTATTAACCTCTGGAAAGTCACACAAAAATTCAAAGTTCTCTATTTGACTTAGACAATAATTCACTAAATCAATGATTTATAGAAACCAGCGAAGGTTTCTGGAAATTACTCCATATTCTTCAACTGGGGTATTTATAAATAATAAGCTTTGCTTTTTCAATGAAGATACAGCTGTGGGAAGCAAATCAAAGAAAAATGAAAAGAGCATCGTGGTGTAAAGCCAAATCTCAAAATGCAGCATAAAGAAATGAATAGATAATACTGGTTTGAGAAAAAAGTCACCAATAACTAGTTGATTGAAACCTGGTGAAATCAAGATTTATATATCCAAATGATTCTGGATAATAAAGAATAATTTCTTCTAGTTTTTGTTTGAATGGAAATTAATATAAAGATTCTGAATAGAATCTAATAAGGAAAAAAACTTAATAGCCACTTGTAAGCTTGATTGAAGGATCGTATGAAAAGCATTGTGCAATTGTTAACCTACAAATAACTCCCTAAAAGAATAACCAGGTTAGTATATCCTCCCATATTCACAAAATAGCTAAAGGCAGGCTAGATTTTTCATTCCTCTTCCCACTTTTCCTCCAAAAGCTGCACTAACACCTAACCTCCCCACCAAAGAACCTCATCCTTCAATATACTCCTCTCATCACTAGTTCCACACTTCAAAAAGGGTAAAATTTAGCCTTAGATATTAAAAGACTTTGCTTATCCTCCCTTTGTATAATTCACCAAGAATCTGATGCTGATCAAAATGTCAACAACCCAGAAGGTAGTTCTAAATCCCAAGTGAGAAGCAAGGATGAAATATGACTACAATGAATCAATGAGAAACCAATATTCCAACACAAGGGTCAAGCATCAGAAGGCTTCTTCCTCCCACTTTCTCAAATCCACAATCCCCAAGGCAGTGCCTTAATTCCAGAGCCCCCAGGACTATCATTAACCTTAAGGGCAACTACATCAGGTACTTACTTGTCTTGGAAAATGTCCTGAGCAGTTACTTGATCCTTTTTCTTGATGGCTTCAGTCAGAGGGAAAAGGTTCTTTATTTTAGAGAGAGGAATCTGACATTTTGCTGTCACTTCAGTGGGGGGCTCTAGCATATTCAAAATATGTTGCTGAATTGGGGGCAGAGGCTCTTGAGGATGTAAAGCTCTGTGCAGCAGACACTGTTGGGGAACGAGAACACAAGTAGAAAGTTTGTAAATGTGTTCTTTCTATATTACAATCAGGGATACTCCATCTTTGGTTTGGGAGGGATACTTGACTCACACCAGACATAAGAAACAATAAAGTTTGGCTCTTAACCACTTTTGTTAGCAGGACATTGGACATGTCTTAAACCAACCGAGGAAATAGGCCCACACTGAGTAGTAATTCCTTCTACTAGAAAGTAGTAGACCTCCTAGAAAGTAGTTTCATCTTATAAAAAGACACAGTCGCTTTTAACTACTTGGGGAAAATGAGGTTCTGACAATCTGGGATTATAACCTTCTCATCACAAACCTTTTAACACCCCCTTACTCATTCTGCACTTGCTCCTTCACTCACTCTTAGAACTCAATGTGTGGTGGATCAAACAGGTGACTAAAGGAGAGCTGCCCAAGATCAAAGAGTCCCAGGAGGAAGGCTGTGAAGGAAACGAGAACCCTGAGTTGCCCCAAACCTCCCAGGAGAGTGGAATGTGAATGCATCTCCACCAGTCTGTCCACCTCTCTTCTCTGTCCTCACAGTCACCACTCTGGCCAGACACCAACATCCCTCCTCTGGCCTACTACCATCACCTTCTAACTGGTCACCAGGCTTCTGCTTGAAAATTAATTCCTTACCATATCCCAGAAGTCCTACAATGACCGCAGCACCAACCCACCTCCCCAGTCTTGGTACCTGCGACTTCTGACTCACAACGCAGCAAGGCTGGGTTCTTCAAGTTTCACTCAATCCAAGCTTGTTCCTGCTTTTGGGTCCTGGGCTTAATATTCCTGCCTCTTCTGTCTCCCCCAAGAGAGGTGGCCTGAGAGGTGGCCTTTTTTTTTTTAAATGTACTGGGTATTGAACCCAGGGGTGTTCTACCACTGAGCTACATGCCCATCCCAGTTTTAACTTATTTTGAGATAGGGTCTTGCTAAGTTGCCCAGGCAGCCCTCCTGCCTCAGCCTTCTGAATTGCTAGATTATGAGCACATTCCACTACCTACAATTAGGATTGGCCCTTGCTTTAAATCATCCTAGTCTTTACTGAAGTATTATCTCCTCAGAAGGGCTTTCCCTGATGCCGTATATAAAGTAGCCCCTGCACCCCCTTCCTACCACCTCATCACATTCTATCATTTTCCTTATTTTATATTTTTGATAATATTTACAATCTAAAATCACCACATCATTTTTTTAGTTTAGTTGCTTATTGCCTAGAACTCTGCCTTGAATGTAGGGATTGTGTCTAGTTTACAGCTAAATTCCAAGAACAAACATCATGCCTGGCATATAATCAGCACCTGACAGAAGATGAATGAAGAAGTACTCTTTCCCAGAGCTCTTGCTGTTAATGGAGTGGGGCAAGGCTCAAGGGACAAGGGACAAGGCAGGGTTTCACATGCATGGAATTGGATGGCAAGCCACTTCCATCCAATAGCCCCATGCTGCCTATAGGCAACTATACCAGGCTTTGGAGGCACCCATGTCTTCAGGAAGGCAAGCAATGAGATATTATTAAGAAAAAAAAAGAAAAGAAAGAGCTCATCTGATATTTCCTTGGTGTGGCAAATAAATTCAAAATTATGCTAGAGAATAAGCTTCATTTCTTTCTTTTTTTTTTTTTTTTGCCATACAAGGGATCAAATCTAGGGTTTCACACATGCTAGGGAAGTGCTCTATCACTGAGCTACATCCCCTCTTTTATGTATATATATATTTTTTATATATATATATTTTATATATATATATATATATATATTCTATTTATATATATATATATATAGTGTAATTTTGAAGGAAAAAAGGGAGTTGAACAGCTTCTACAATTTCAAGCTATAATCTTATATAATATATAATAATCTTATAGTATACTATTTATACTATCCCATGAACTATTTTCCTACAATAAAGAAAGCATAAGCTAAAAGTTTCCATTCTAAAAAGTAAAAGGTAACTCAGGTTTAATAGTAAATATCATCCAAGAATCAATGTCCTACAAATTCAGAAAACCCTCAGGTAGAAATTAAGTACCAATTTCCTCTAGAAATTCCATGTTTGCTCCTGCCCCCTTTCAAAACACAAACCATAACTCTTCCTTCTCTATAGTATATTCATTCATTTCTGAGTTTGACTTTGGCTTTCTTCTTTCTTAACTGACTCTCCCTTAAGCATCATTAAGGCTTTTTTAGTGTAAAGCAAAAGGCAAAACCAAAATAGCCCCAAGCCCTCTGTATCTACTGTAACCTTGTGCATAATCCTTAATTCACAGTTCTCACCCAAGTCATTTAAAATATCTCAGCTTAGAAAATCCTAAAGATGTAAGCAGTAGCTGGGCCCAGTGGTGCATACCTGTAATCCCAGCAGCTTGGGAGGCTGAGGCAGGAGGATCAAAAGTTCAAAGCCAGTCTCAGCAAATAAGCAAGGTCCCAAACAACTCAACATGACCCTGTCTCTAAATAAAATACAAAAAAAAAGGACTGGGGATATGTTTCAGTGGTTGAGTGCCCCTGGATTTAATCTCCAGTATCAAAACAAACAAACAAACAAAAAAAAAAAACTTATAAGCAGTAATCAAGCATTCAACCTGGCAGACTTCCTGAAGATTCTATGTGATATCCAATTGGCACGTTTTGGAAAGTAGGTAGAACAGCCAATGGAAAACACAACAAAATTTCAGTATAAATTTCAGGCAATCCTATTAAACAGTATTTTTATTAACAAGTCAATAAGAAGGAATCTATAAGACATGTTCTGAAGCAACAACCTCTTACTCATATTTTCTTAAGTTCACATTTTAGATAAATAAAGCTAAGTAGGATATTTATAAAATTCATTAAGCAAGAAATTCCAACTTGTTAAAAAAAAATGAGGTTAAAAGAAAGTGACATGCTTTAGTAACTAGGAAGCTAAGATCCCAATCCTTTATATACACATTGCTTTTAAGTAAATGTTACTCCTTGATGTGATTTTTTACAATTAGAAAAAGATTAGAGGGAAAAATACAGACTATATGGCTAATTCAAAGGGCACTAACATATTGATTATAGCAGTACTAACATCAATTATTTAAAAGGTAATTTTAACTGTACTTTTGACAAGATACATTTTCAGCATTTTGTTCCAAAATCCCTCTTGCCAACAGATTGATTATTAATCTCTCCCTTCTTCTGTCAGCTCATTCACTCTCAACTCTAAATACTTAAAGAGGAAAATAGGCCCCGTGTTCTCCTGCAGCTTAATGTGTCCTCTCCCTTTGCCAGAAAAGCCGTATCTTCCAGGTAACCTAGGTTCCACCTCATTACTCAACTGACACTGGGCCCTGAAGTCATCCAAGACTTAACTACCAGCCCCTGAAGGCCCTCTGCTAAGCTCACCTTTGCTCATCATTGTGCAACATCTTTTCCCATCCTTCCTTCTGGACACTCATTCTCTTTCATGCCTTCCAAGATGACCTTTGTTGAGGGTGGAGGTAGGAGCACTTGGTTTTGTTTAGTAACAGCTCTTCTTTTTACATCTATTCCTAATTGCTCACTCACATAGTGGAGTACCTGGCTCTCTTTTCTGCTCACCGTGCTCTCTGAAAGAGGTGGTCTTTTTCCACCATTGTTTTAACTACTGGCTTTATTTAAGACTATTAAATCTATATATTAAAACTGACTTTCGGGGCTTTGCACACCTATTTCCAACTTTCCTTTGAATATATATACTGGGACAGTCAACAAATAACTCAAATTTAACATATGCCAAAAAAAGAATTATACACACACACACACACACATCTTTTCATCTGCTCCTTCTATTCTTTACCACAATTAATAGTGACATCATCCTTTTAGTCACCCCCACTAGGACTGTTAATTTCAATTTTTTTCCTGGCCAATCACCATCCAGTCCTTCAAATCCTATCTCTTCTACCTTCTAAGTACCTTCAAACTCCATTCCCCCCTCCAGTCTCTAAATCACTGCTTTAACTCAGGCCTCAAGCAGGCCACTGTGGGTTTCTCAGCTGGCCTCCAGTCCATCTCCTATGCCACCACCAGAGCTATTTTTAAAAATCCATGTTCCCTACCTGCTGACAAAATCCTTTAATGATCACCACTGCCACAAAATCCAAACTGCTGAGCGAGGAGCACAAGGCTCTTAATAACCTCCCTATTTACCTTCACCGCCACCTTCCCCTTAGAGAAATAGAACTATCTGTGGATCCTTAAACACGTGACATGTCATCATACTGTCATGCTTTTGTGTATGCTACCTGTTTTGCACAACATGCCCTCATTACATTATGCACCCCTCTTTTCCTTCAGAACTCTGTGCAAATGTTAATTCCTCAGAGAAGCCTCTTTTCCTCTTATTCCTGTGGTCTTTTCCCATCATTGTTTTAACTACTGGCTTTATTATCTCTCTACTCCTCTCTCCTCTAAAGGAGTCCTTGAAGTAGTGGGCCTATGTTATCTTTAGCTCATGCTTCATAGTTAGTACTCAGTAAACATTTGTTTCTTTGGGGGGGGGGAGAGTAAATTCAACTTATACATCCTTAATGAAGATAAAGAATCTGTATATATTCTTTATGTAGACGGGCCATATTAAACTCTCCCCCACA
This sequence comes from Marmota marmota marmota, assembly GCF_001458135.2. Lineage (NCBI taxonomy): Eukaryota > Metazoa > Chordata > Mammalia > Rodentia > Sciuridae > Marmota > Marmota marmota. The sequence goes on along the minus strand of NW_026000005.1, from coordinate 33,729,609 downwards.
AAAGAAAGCAAAGTTGATTATGCTGTAAAAAACTAAGTTATCAGTGCTCACAGCTTTGAAAGATAAATCTTTCTGCATTTATGACTTGTATCCATTTTTAAGTCCAAAAAAATTTACTGAACATAAATAGAGCCTATCCTAGATAAATCTGGCAAGTAGTAGAAGTTTCTCTTGTTTTGGAAAGCTTTCTCACTGCTCAGCTCCTTCCTTTCTTAGAAATGGCATAGGCTTCAGGTCTTCAATTCCATACATCAAAACACCAATGCAGTTTTCATCAGTTATAACACTCAGAATACTAAAGGATTCACTGAGGCAGGCCTTTACATGTTAAACTTCATATTTCTAATTTCAGAACAAAATATTCTTTTTTCGCTATTTAAAGGAATTCCAAACACCAAAACAAAACAAAACCAAAAACAGGCAGTTTCTATCATGCAGAGGATCTCTTGATTATCAAGAATACAAGTAACAATAAATGTTGGCAAGGATGTGGGGGAAAAGATACACTCATACATTGCTAGCGTGGAAAGCAGTATGGAGATTCCTCAGAAAACATGGAATGGAATTAGAATTTGATGGAGTAATCCTACTCCCTGGCATATACCCAAAGGACTTAAAATCAGCCTATTATCGTCACATGGCCACATCAATGTTTATAGCAGCTCAATTCACAATATCTAAGCTATGGAACTAACCTAGGTGCCTTCAGATGAATGAATAAAGAAAATATGATACACACACACACACACACAATGAAATATTATTCAGGAATAAAAACATTTGTTTTTATGAACATATGGCATTTGCCTGTGAAAGGATGGAAATGGAGACTATCATGTGAAGTGAAATAAGCCAATCCCAAAAAACCAAAGGCCTGATATGCAAATACTAACACACAGTGGTGGGAGGATAGAAGTTCAGTGAGTTAAACAAATGAGAATGAAGGGAAGGGAGTGGGGTTGGGTATAGGAAAGACAGTAGAATGAATTGTATGTAAGTTTCCTATAGGCTCAATATGAATACATGACCAGTGTAACTCCACATCATGTATAACCACAAGAATGAGAAGTTATACTACATGTATGTATGATAAGTTATACTACATGTATGTATGATGTTAAAATGCATTTTATGTATTTTAACTGTCACATATAACTAAAAAGAATAATTTAAAAAACTCAAGACAAAACAGGCCCCAATATGGATTGGGTTAGTTAAGGATGTTTTGTGAAGTGAATCAAAATGGACAGTCCATAGGTTCACATATTCACCTCACCTAGGAGTGGGCCTTCCATACCTCTCCAGGGAAGACTTTGCTTCAATAGCTGCCTGTTGCATTCTTCAGTTCTGAGGGAGTCAGAGAAACTTGTGTCCAACTGTCATCAACTTCATCCAAAACTAGAATATTCTGTCCTCTCCTTCCTCAGCACAAATCAGGAAAATGTTATTCTTTTATTAAATAGAGCAAATGAAGTCCTCTGTGGTTAGATTTATTTGGGACTGGCCAATTACCTTTTCACTTAGCTTTCTTTTCATTTGCTACAAACATGACTGGTTCATCTTTCTTCTCTCACCTGAAATAATCTCTGAAATGCAGGATTTGGGATCTTGGTGGTTGGAAACAAGTCTTCAATGGTGTCTTCCTCCTTGTCTTCCTTTACCAAGCTCATAGAGTCGATTAAAGCATCAACAGCACTCAACTGTGCCTCTTAAGACAAGGATAAACAGAGAAGCAGAAAGGAAAAAAAAGGATTATTCACATTATTCTCCACTAAAACAAAAGCTTTCTATTTTATAAGTACAGCAATACTAGCAGGTTATATACTCCTGGTTCTGCCAAAAATATTCTGTATGTATGCAAGTACTTAATCTGAGTCTTGTTTTTTTAATCTGTGAAAGAGCTTTTTAGAGTAGTTGACCTCTTAGGTTCTTTTCAGCTCCTCCATTTGATGAACCTTTGACAATGGAGTATCATATCAAAAGCAAAAGAGTCTACTCCAGAAAAAACGAACAACAGCCACAGGAAAACCTGACTTCTCCATGGAAATTTGAACCAAATATTCATCATTCAATGAGCTACTTGAAAAGAGAAAAGTATTCTGAGCTTTTAGAAGGAAAAGTTAAAATCCAGCCCCCCTCTTTTTTTCTTTTTTTTTTTTTCCTGGAATAAGGTTAGTTTTAAAAAAATAAGGAAAGGCTTAATAAAAAGCAGATTCTTCTTTTATGCTTTTCCAGGCCTTTCTCTTGTATTTCATGTGAATGAGACTTTTTTAAAATAGCAGGAGAGCTTAGACAAACTATATAATAATGTAATCAGTACTAGGGAAAAAGTGTTCCAGGATCACACTTGTCATAAAGGTAGCATCGAGGTAAGATGAAGAAGTTACACTACAAATTTATTCAAGAGGAACAAAAGTACAGAAAAATATAAAATGTGCATTTCTGAATCTTAAGCCAGAGGAAATGGAAGGTGAAGACTGGATTAAATTGTAGATTTATGCTGAGGAAGGGGAGTGAAAGAGAGAGGCAGGAATATGCTAGTCCTGGATGAAGTTGATGACAGTAGGACACAGGGTTCTCTGACTCCCTCAAAACTGAAGAACATCATAGGCAGCTTTTGAAGCAACTCTTTCCAATGGAGAGATGGAAGGCCCAACTCCTGGGTGGGGCGAGTGTATGATGGAGAGAACGTGTACTATCCATTTTGACTATTTTTTAAAAATTAGTAGTTAACTAAAGAGAAAGACATTAAAAAGAAAAAGAAAACCCCTATGGCAATGAAGCATAAACTTTCTAATACTTAATGTAATTTTTATCAGAGTCTAGAATCTTAACAGGACGACACCATTGGACCACAGTGAGCTGATTCTCCTGTTAGAATCAGTTCCTCCTGCATACATATACACCCATGTACATATCTTACCCCACTCAATTCAAAATATTCTGAAGTTCCATGACAACCTTTTTATGTCTTTTCTAATACCCAACAGAAAGCAAGTAAGTGCTCCTCAAAAAAACATCTACCAAGGTCTGGGTTTGTAGCTCAGTGGTAGAGCTCTTGCCTCGCATGTGTGAGGCTCTGGGCGTGATTCTCAGCACCACATAAAAATAAATAAATAAAATAAAGGCATGTGTCTATCTACACTGAAAAAAAAAAAAAAAAAAAATACCAAGTAAAACAAAACTGGGATAGTCCAAAGCGATGTGGATGAAAAACAACTCTTTCTTAAATGCTTCTGTACTGCTGATTCACAGCAGTTCAGCTGTAGAACTTAAGTACTATTTTTGGATTCACAGTCACTAGGCAAAAGGTAAAATGTACCTTATGCCTGAAGTCTCTCAAAAGTACCTTGCTTCTATTCTTCACCATTTCAGATATCCCTTTGTACAGGCACTATAAATGAAAGAGCACAGAGGTAGGTACTGTGGCACATTTCTTTCCTGTTTTTGAACTTTCCAGAGAAGGTTTCAGACAAAGGCATAGCTATCACCAACTTAAGCTAACTAGTGCAGTGTCCACATAGAATTAGCTAGGAGATGATACTTACACATGTGAACATTCAGTGATTTTCATCTGCTACTACCAGTTAGTATCAGGCCAGATTATTCTGGCCTTTCAAACTCCTACAATGACTACATCGACTCCTACATCAACTAGGGAAATACATTAAACAGCTTTAAGAATCCATTTTTCCACAGGAAAGAATATAAACAGAAATACGTTAACACACAGAAAATAGATCAACAGATCTAAAGATATCTGATTTTTGAGATTCTGATGATTTATGTCTATAAAATAATTATTAAACAAAGTTCTTTTTAAAAAATATTCTACTCATTTAAAGTTTGAAATGATCAAGAGGTAGAGACAAGACTATGACACAGTGACAACTTTATACATTTGGGTCCATTCCTGCCTCCACCATGACGTAGAGGGCCTCAACTCTAGAAGGAAGACAAAGATCCCAGCCGTAGGAACCCATTTAATTCTTAGCCTTTTCTCAGCACACTGCTCCGAAAAGGTCGAACCAAAACAACACACAGGAAGAACACACCTACAACCCCTTAATCCTACACTGACACGGATAATAAATTAAACTTGAAGAATAAATTATCTACCATCATTTGTTGTTCTTTTAGGTATATTTTCTCATTCTGTCCCCTGCTACATTTTATTACAGTTGTCTTAAATGGTGTGCTCTCAGGAAGACTGGACCTGTGACTCTGAGACTCATTCTGTGTAATATCCTACATGTGCAGCCAGAGGCCAAATAACAGGGTTTCTCATTAAGTTCCAAGTAACTCCTAGATGCTAGAAGTACATAACAATGAGACTTAACCTTACTGCAAACTATAAAAGGAGGGCAAAGAGAAAAGCTCATTTCCAGTATCGTCATGTGAATTTCCAAGATTTTTCATGTATGTAGAACATGGTGTGATACTGCACACCAATTCATTTCAGCAGGGGCAAAGTTGATCACAACCAGAGAACAGACACCCAGCACCAACAAGCTATTCCCTAGACACATGCACAAAGTCAGAAGGGGGAACTAGACAGTATTTAGAAAGTTCAGGGCAAAGCTATTTCTAGTACTGAAAAAATAGTTCAGGAGTATAAGAACAGAACTGACCAATTCCATCCTGTGAAATCTTATCAACAACCAATGACTGGAGCCAGGTGATTGCCCAAGAACAAATCTGCATGCAGAGCCATTAGTGAACTAAATGGAAATAAACTCACCTGTGGGAGTAAATTTCTTATTATTTTTCAGGGATGAAAACATATATTGCCGCAAGTCTTCCATGAAAGGCAGCTGCACATACACTAAGCACTAATGAGAAAGGAAGGGGACAAAAGCAGAAACAATAAAGTTAATGGAAAAAATATAAAAATGGTCCCAAATGTTGTAAAAATGGCACAACAGAAATATTTCAGAAATCAGAAAACTCAAATCTGGCACATGAAAAACTAAAGTGTTTTGACTTGTGCTACTGACTATTCACAACTGCAAACAATATGAAAAATATTAAACATTAAAGAAATGCTTAAAAACAAAACTACTAAGGGGCTGGGGTTGTGCCTCAGTGGTAGAGCGCTTGCTTAGCATGTGTGAGGCACTGGGCTCAATTCTCAGCATCGCATATAAATAAATAAAATAAAGGTTCATTGACAACTGAAAACAAAACAAAAAAACTACTAAATGCAAACTGTAAAATGTATGCATGACCAAGTAAAAAAAATAAGAAAAGGCAGGGTGCCTGGAAGGCTGACCTGCAAGTCAAGATATTTGCTTTCACTTTATATTTCTGGTAAGGAATCTAGACTTATATTTTAAATACAGATCTTTTAAAACAGAAAAGCCCCAAATGGACTTTACATGGATCACAACAAAAATCATATCCTCAACCTTTATTCATAATCCCTGTTTATTAAAGTGGAGGTATTTCTCTTCCCATTTGATTCTGAAGTCAAGAAGGTCAAGAACTGAGAGAAAAGATCACAGTTAACCCTTACTGATTTAATAAAAACCTCCTTAAATATTTTTATAAGTTATGTTGTTTCCTTACAATTGAAAACTTGGTTCATAGACCAGCAATATCAACATTACCTGAAAGTTTTCAAGAAATATAGGATTTGGGCCCCACTCCAGATCTAGAGAATAAGTATCTGAATTTTAACAAGATCCCCAAGTAATTCCCATACATATTAACAGTTGAGAAGCACTGCTTAGCATAAAGGATGGGTTGCAGGGAGAATACAAAAAAAATAAACCTGTGGGTTTTACCTCATAGGCATCCTTGATATAAGGAAAAGCCACACCAACTTGAGGATTAGCTCTTCTGTCATAAACGTATCGAACTACAGCCACCATGTCTAATTCATCCAAGGCATGAACCAAGGAGGAAAGTGCAACTGCTGCTGCCTTTTACGAAAGATGCATGTATTAACACAGATCACAACATTACCTCATAAACCCCAATAAGACAATACCATTTTTTGACCACCACATTAAAAACTGACACCAAAAAGTTGTTCATCCTTTGCCAACAGATCTGAAAATATCTCTTCTTGAGTGATACTGAAGTGACCTTACAATGTACAGTATTGAAAATTCATTATACAAAATGAAGTCATTCCTGTCAGAAACCACAAAAATGGAGTGGAGAAGCCATGAAAAGGAAGAGGGAACACTCAGAGACTGCTTGGAAACTTATAGGGATGGAGTTCTGACCAACTAAAAAAAAAAAAAGAAAAAGAAAAAATCCTTCTGGAGACAGTAATACTCACTGACAAAATAAGCATAAGACAACTGATGCTTGCTTCAGGAATTGCCTCACAGAATCATCTCAATCCCATGAGAGCGCAACTTTATGACTATCAGTACTTAGCAACTGACAAAACACTAATACAATCTCAAAAGCAGCTTTACATAGTAACTGCCACAGCTCAATGAGCAGAGCTCACCAGCTCCCTCAAGCACCAAAGTGGCAATGACTTTCTTTCCTAGTAATTTGCAGAGGACTGACTCTCTGTGCAAATGCTAAAGTTTACAATAAGATCCCCAAACTTTCCTTTGTTCTTTAAACACAAAAGAGGCCACCAGGCCTGTGTATGTGAAAACTTGGTTCATAGACCAGCAATATCAACATTACCTGAAAGTTTTCAAGAAATGTAGGATTTGGGCCCCACTCCAGATCTAGAGAATAAGTATCTGAGTCACAATCCTATTCTTCATTCCCAAATAGAAGTTCCTTCTTTGAAGCTTTGTCTCTACATTTTTATTTGACAGTAGGAAGTAGTTATCTGTATATAGCCAGATTCTAATTACACAATTCACAAGGCTGCCCTTGGCTATCAAATCTAGATAATCACCCAACACATGATTCTCAACACAGCTTAGTGACATGACATTCCTCACTGCACATGCAGCATTTCTCCCAAAATGACTAGAATTTTCTTGCGTAAAGGGACAAATGGGATTTAAAACCTCAGCAACAGAAGTTAAAAACAAGTTGTAGTTTGACAGTACACACCAGACCTACATGATTTCTGAGAATTGATACAGGAAAAACCTATGAACTAGAATTCTCAAATATGAAGATTCCCCATTTCAACTGTGTTCTAATTTATCCCATTCAGTAGTGAGGGGAATCCACACATTTTCTTCTAATTTTAATTTTCTCATAGAATAACAAACGGCATACCCATCTATCTAGATCAACAGCCAGCTACCTTTCAGAAGTGAGGATAATAAGAGGGTTATAACCTGTTATACCAACACCCTATCCCTTCCCAGACAAACCTACTACATTCAGTTTACTAATTTCAATTTTAAATACTTCATGGATTTGGAAACCTGATTCAACAGTCGTAAGTAAGTTCTGATTTGGTGGTCAGAAAGAAAATATTTACAAAGGGAGCAGGTATGAGTATAGGATGCAAAAATCTTGGGGAGATGAGAAAAGAGTAGGAAGAGGGAGGGGGAAAAGATCAAATTCCTCAATAATAGAAGTAGTTCAGTGAGCCACTAAAGTGTCTCTCCAGGATGCTTATGCCAACTCTTATATGTTCAGTGTTTATGAAAAATCAAAATGTCAACCTGACCCCGACCCCCTCAACATTTGACCATGAAATTCCCACACCTAAATGAAGTCATTCAAAATGTTTCCTTTTTAATATATACTTGGTCTCCAATTGTAGGATTATGTCCTCAAGTGTTTTACTCATGCTAAAACAAACTCATTTATCATTTCTCCATTTTCACATTTAAAGGTCAGTGAATTTTCCCAATGCTATTGCAAGAATTCATGTCATTTTAAACTTCAAAAGCCCCAAACAATCCACTTTCATCAAATGACAGTTCAATTCTGAAGCACTAACTGAATGATCCAGTTAACTCACCTTATCACCTTTTGCTGCAAAGACCTTTAGAACTTGACTTCCCATAAAGAATTTTCTCTGGACCTACAAGAGTAAGAGAGGAAAATAATTGGTTTTGATCCAATATAAAAAAATATATATATATAGCCATAATGCCACACATTGCTAAGAAATTCTATTCAAAATGTTTTTACAAGAAAACATTCATAGTGACCAGAGACAACTTATTATTTGAGGATGACCATTCATCAACACAACAAACATCTGAGCACCTAGTGTGTGTACTGTATTGTCCTGAATACAATAAACACGACAGTGAACGGGACATAATCTTGCTTTTGAGGAGCTTAGAGAGACAAACATGAAATTAACTGCAATGCAGCATTAGCATCAAAGGTTATATGATGTTATAAGAGCACATATGAAGGGCACCAAGTCTGGTCACTGAAGGTTAAGGGAAGGTCAGCAAATGCTGACACCTAAGTTAAGACTTAATAGATAAAAAGGAAACAACTCAGAGGCACATCTGGGCACAAGGTCCCAGGAAGAGATTCACGCTATTGTGAATCAAAGTCTAGAGTGATATAAACTAAAGTACATTTGGAGTAGTTTTGGAGTAGTGCAGCACCACAGTGTAAGGAGAAATGTGAGAAATCATATTAAAGATTAACAATGATTAGATCATGAAGTCTCTTAGAAACAAGTTATGTGGCTTGGACTTTATTCTAACTGCAATGACAAAGCACTGATGAACTGCAGAGAATGAAGTGAAGAACAAATTAGCAAGGGATACAGTTGAAGAAAGGGAAACTTATGAAACCAGAAATAAGTATGCGTGTCCTTTCTTTCCCTTTTTAAAATTCAATTAACTTACCAGCAAAGTTATCAGAGGAGTCAAAGCAATCCACCAATATTCAATTAGAAAATAAATAATGAGGAGTTCCTGAAATCATAACCACCTGCATGTACCTACCAAGATCAACTTCTTTCTGATCTATGTAATCTGGAGCTTGGAACTTCTTTATAACAACATGACACATGCTATATGGGGAAATGTTCCTTATGTTTTTTTCCTGCCCTCTCACCTGAGAAATTATTGGAGTACTTGCATGGTAACAGCAGCTCAAGAAGATGAGTCTCAAAGGTATGGGTAAGGCCCTTATAATTCAAATGCCCCTCATCTCCACTTCCATTCCCCCATAATGGGAATAAACCTATATTTTAGTTTGCTATATTCATATAGCTCGACTTGCCCTAACAGAATCTATAATAGTTCCTGATTTATTAAAGAACAGCTAATGATAACTTTTCCAAATGTACCCAAATGATTTTTCAAAGAACAGTCAGACATTTGGGAAAATTCTGGCTAAATTTTTATCTATCATATAGACACCCAGAACACTTGACAACATTAAGACAAGCAAATTGAAAAACCTATTAAATTTTTAAAAGTAATTCACAATTAAAAGAACAAAAACAAAAAGCAGGCTAGGGATGTAGTTCTATGGTTAAGTTCTATGGCAAGCAGCCTAGCATGTGAAAGGCCCTGGGTTTCATCCACAGCACTACAAAAACAAAAACAAAAACAAATAAAACACACACATACACACCCCAAAACAAAATGAAAACTTATCATCAGTTCAATTAAAAAATGTTAGTTTTTCAACATTCTGGTTTAAGGAAATATGGAACAATATGTGATTTTATTAATTCAAAGATAATCATTAGTCTGTAAAAAGATGTATGCTTATATTTTATCACAGTTACCATGTTCTTAACACTTGCGCCCTTTTGTTAAGATAACGTATGAAATCATGTATGTACATTAGACTAGTCAAAAGCTGAGTTTGTTCATTTGTTGAGCAGATTACCATTAAACAATAGCATAGGCTTTGGAGGCCGTCCTGTTCAAAACCCATCTCTACCATCTCGGAGCTGTGTGACCGTGGGCCAGATACTTAACAGCTCTGAGCCTCAACTTCCTAATCTATAAAATGCAGATCATGGCATCTACCTGAGAGGATTAAAATAAGAATTAAATGAAAATTTACATAAAATGCTTATTAATACATTGACTAGAATATTATAATTATTCAATAAATGGTAGCTATAATAATTATCTTCATTGTACTTATCTGGGATTTTACTTAGGATTAAATTGACTTAGAGCCTAAAAACAAAAAGTCGACTTAGAAAACACTTCATGATTTTAGAAGTTAATTTTAGGTTAATAAAAGTCTTCTAGGGCAGGGGCTGGGGCTCAATGGTAGAGGCACTGGGTTCGATCCTCAGCATCACATAAAAATAAATAAAGATACTGTGTCCAACTACAGCTAAAAAAAATTTTTAAAAAGTCTTCTAAAATGGAAAGTATATTTTTTGTTCTGTTCATTATTTTGCTTTGCTATTTAACTGAAATAGGCTCTCCCTCCCAACCTGGCAAAGGTGATTTCAATATCCTGAGTCCTGAATTATACTTGAAGGGTTTTCACAGGTCTTTTCTGCCTATCTAGATCTACAGTCACTTCTTTCTTTCTTTTATTAAGATGATTCCACTTTTTTTTATGTCTTTATTTATTTATTTTTATGTGGTGTTGGGGATCAAACCCAGGGCCTCGCCCTTGCTAGGCAAGCGCTCTACCGCTGAGCCACAACCCCAGCCCTACATTCACTTCTTAATAGACCAGTTTCTACAAAACAGTGAAAATGAAGTTTCTGTTATGCTGAAGACTCGTAAGCACTGCTACCAATACTCATCAGTTTTAAGTTTATATGCTTTCTAAAGTGAATAATTTGTGAAACTTTGCTAAAAGCATTAAGGAGACCCCAAATAAAGGAGACGCACTATGAAAAAATAAATAAATAAATAAAGTGAATAATTTCATTTTTAAGAAAGCCATATTTAGTGTCTTGTTAGAAACTCTCAACTTCCTAAAAGTAATTATTCTGATCAATAAAATCTTACAGATTTTAAGTAAATACTCTCAATTTTTGGCTTATGAGTTTTGAATACATACGTATCAGTTTGGAGAATCATGAAAACAATTCTCCTCAACCTCACTAAACTCTTCTAACACTGAAGTACAAGGAGACTATATGCCAGAGCAACATGAGGAAGTTCAAATTCAGAATACCGGATTCAGAATACTTCATTAGAATTTTCACATGAGTTCTCCAATAAAAATCTCTTCATCCCTATATACCTTGGGTAAAACATATATAAAGCTACATTTTATATTTCCTAATTATAATTTATCTCTTTGGCTGCCTACCTCAAGAACATTTAATCTAAGATCTCCGGGAATCTTTTAACAATCTCTTCTAAGATAGCATGTGGTATCCCAAGGTGAATTACACCATTTCCCACATTGTCTATTTAGTACTTCTTTGCTTTGGGGCCTAAAACACATGTTACTTATATAGATAAGTTTCACATCCTAGAACTCTACATTGGAACTGAGAAGGAAAGTGACCACTATTAATCAATGATATTTTGAGAGTTAATGTCATTCAAAACCCACGTAGCAATCATCTAAAACACTCCATTATACATCATAGTTTAGAGAAAGAAATACCACAGCAAAGAAATGAATACTATTTCTTTACCTTTAAGGTTACTATGAGCTTTGATGGTCAGCAAAGGGAGGAAATGACTTAACTGAACCTATTCTTCAGATTTTTTTACATCTTGGTTTTTCTCTTCAAAAATCAAAAATAAGCTGGGTGCAGTGGCACACCCCTGTAATCCCAGAAACTCAGGAGGCTTAGGCAGGAGAATCACAAGTTCAAGGCCAGTCTCAGGAATTTAGCAAGACCTTCACAAACTTAGCAAGACCCTGTTTCAAAAAATAAAAAGAGCCAGGGATGTAGCTCAGTGGTAGAGCATCCCTGGGTCCAATCACCAGTACCCCCCAAAAAAGGGAAGAGTATCAAAAATCAAATATAGCTACACTAACCCCCCAACTACATTAAAGAAAACAAAGTAAAATAAATATTGTAAACGAAATGACCAATCAAAAGCATACCACCTCAACAACTGGGGAAAAGCTCACAGATTTTATTCATAATTGCAAAGTAATTACTGTACCTGAGAAGATCTACAAAATCCCAAAACAGAGAAGCACTTCCCCTCCGATTTGTATTTCATTTGTTCCTCATCCACTTTAGAGAAAGGAACTATATCGCTTCCATAGCGGAACCCTAGAGAACGAGAGAAGAGCATCTGTTAAGCACATGGGGCTCGTTTTCTCTGAGATGAAATGAGCTCTACACATACATTAACAATGCAGGCACACTCTAGAGTGAGCCTCCATCTTCTATTCCCTGGAATCAAATTGCTGCCCCTTGTGATCAACAGGGAAAGAGCAGCAGCAGAATCACAAACCACATATACAATACAGAGAAAATTAAAATCTAATTACATTTTTTAAGTAGCATCTTTTTCAATCTAGTTACCTTAATGATTATCCAGGCTAAAAGAAACGATGTCACAAATGCAATGTACTAGTTATCCTCCAAAGATAAACCATGGTAAACTAAACTACAAGCATGATTCGTAAACATAATAACAAGAACACATTTATTCAGAAGCCTGGAGACCACAGAGAAAACCATCCATAAGAAATTTTCAGAACAAAATGTTCTCAAAAACCCATGCTGGATACCTACGAAACCAAAACTCTTCTGTTTAGAAACATTCAACTGCTAAGTTGTACATTTTTCTGCATTTAAATTTTTTATATTTCTTGGATTTGACTGCATTTTCTCTTTTTAATTACTGAGAAATCTACATAATGCAGCACACCCACCACCCACAAAAGACAAAAACTCTAAGTCTAATCCAAGGCTTCTGATCTGTAGAAAGATTATGTCCTTTCAATAAACAGTATTTTATATATTTGGTGGGGCATGATCATCAAAATTCAAGGTAAATGCAAGGACAAGCACATTCTTCTTTACTCCAAGAAACAACCAATAACAATTAAAAAAAAAAAAAAAACCTGGGTGTCCAGGGGCAGAATCTATGATCTAGTGTTTACTTGTTCTTTTAGTCTGTTGATACCATATATCAAAAACAATAACAATAGGGGCTAAGGCTGTAGCTCAGTGGTAGAGCGCTTGCCTAGCATGCATGAGGCACTGGGTTCGATCCTCAGCACCACATAAATATAAACAAATAAAATGAAGTCATTCTGTCCATCTACAACTACAAAAAAACTTTAAAAAATTTAAAACAACAATAAAAATCCATGTTGCAATTTTTATCATGTATGTTGAAAAAAAAACTGGCAACAATAACAAAAAAACTCCAACAACATTTTAACTGGAAAATACATGGTACTTGATTAACAGTGGTATCTAAACCAAAAGCTTTTTTAACTTTTTCTGTCATCAGTCAATTTTTCATTTGATTCATTTAACAGTAACTTGAAAGTTCTAATTAAAAATGTCTTGGGTTTTCTGGTTCTTCTACTTAAACGGCAAATAATTTTAATTTTGTACCTGGCAGAAAGTACAAAAAAACCCCTACACTATATAACCACATTTCTTTGCCCACATGTGTATACTAGTCTCTCTGCTTAACAAAGAGAATTCTGCATGTTAGGAGGTAGGGAATAAAGGACAAGGAAAGGAAGTCTGTAAATAAAATGATAAAGGTGAAAAAGATGCAATTCAATGCTCTTTGAACCCAAAAGGGTTTTAACTCTTCTCCTTCCACTGCCTCACTATAAATTATCTTTGTGTAACATACCAGAATTTTCTTTGCTAACAACAAAAAGAACCTACACCCTTATCTCTAGACCTTTCTCCTTCCAATCCATTCTGTACCCAATTGTCATATTCAGTTTCCTAAAATGCAGTCCCAATGATTCCCTGCTCCTAAAAACCGTAAGACTCCACACTGCTTTCAATATAGAAATGTATTCTATCATTGAAAGCCCTTAATTAGTCAGTCCTGATTCAGAATAATATGTAGGAACACAGACTGTAAAGGAACACAGACTGTAAAGGAACACAGCCTTAGATTCAAGTTCTGCTAGTTGTTAACTGTGTGACTTTGAATATGTTAATGAATGCCTTTCAGCCTTGCTTCCTTTATCTGTAGAATGGAAATAACAAGTGCCTGATTCTTTAGGTTGTTGTGACTGCTAAAAGAGAAAATGCAGGCTGTCAATTTTGTACCACAGTAGGCCCTCTACTTTCCTGGTCTTGGGCCTTATGCTACTCTTCCTACTATGTGCCAGTCATACCAGGATCAAACCATGAGGAATGATTCTACCCCAAGTCTAATTCCAAAATTCATGTTCTATACTACTGAACTGAATTAAAGAGCTATTAGAAATTGGAGAGTGTTAATTATACTTCATACATAATCCTCCAGGGAGTCAAAATCATTCCCACTTTTATTTTTTTTAATATTTAGGTGGACACAATATCTTTATTTTTTATTTTTATGTGGTGTTGAGGATCGAACCCAGTGCCCTGCGCATGCCAGGTGAGAGCGCTACCGCTTGAGCCACATCCCCAGCCCCCATTCCCACTTTTAAATGTCTCTACTCCTAACACACATAACTATATGCTATGAGATACAGTGCTATAGATGAAATTTTTGTCAAAACTTGCAAATCAAAACTATACTGAGCAGTGCATAGCCTGGCAATAAATTTCTTTTAAGAATTCTGGTTGCTATCTTAAACCGTCATTTGGTATCTTATAATTTTAGCTCTTGAATATTCAGATATTCTTAGCTAACTTTTAAGTCCTCTGGATAGAAAGGCCATCTAGACATACTACCCAAGGCAAATGGGAATAATATATGAGTACAACTTTAAAGATCTTAGTGAGTCCAAAGCAATATAACAAACAAAAATAATTTTCCTTATCCTCTGAATTAACATAAGAAAACATATCTGGATATAATAACTGAAATTGGAACTTGGAAGAATAATCATCATGGAAGTAAAAAATAAACAAAACACTTGCTTTAGCCACTTTAATGTTAATACTCTCTTAGCTAATGAGTTTCAACTTTAAATAAAGCCAAGTATTAAGCCCTGTCACCTGAAATTAAAATTGACAAGGATGAAAAACGTGCTCTCTTAGAAGCCATTCAGCCTAAGTCCCAACAGATGAGCTAAAGGAAAAAAATGTCTCCATCAGACAGCTGCATCTTATCTATACCTCAAAGTAAAATCCTTAAGTGAACAATAATACAAATAGTAGCCTGTCTCATACTGCCTTAAGAAAAATCTCTTTTAGGCTAAAGTGCAAACTCTTACTAACATACCTTGAATAGTATCTTCTTTGGGAACTTCAGTTTCATCATCATCATTTAAGCAATAAACTGTTTCTTTTTGTATATCTTCTTTCTTTAGGGTTCTTGCATCCACAACCATCCAAGTCTTTTTAATTTGCTCCAAAGTAATCTTAATTTCAAAATTAAAAAAAAAATAAGGAATGCTAGGATTCTGACTGACAGAAGATAAAAACCTAACATGTTCTCTAGTTCACAAACAAAAATCTAGAACAATTACTACATTGTCTTACTCTTACCTATTGTGGAAATCTTGGCTTATTTTACAATAGGAAATACCTGTAACTTTCTCTACATTTCATTATCCCCTAGGATGATCTACAAATATTAATATCTGAATATACATAAATAATTTCTATGCAAAACCCTAAAAAAGGAAGACCATACACTTTATCAATATTCTAATAAAAAAGAAAGAGAAAGCAACATATCAATAGTCAGAAATCAACAAATTTTGAAAAGGAAAGCCAAATAAAGAAGGGAGGAGACTATTCTCATTCCTAGGAACACTATTCTAGGCCTTAATGGAACCCAAAATAAAGAACTACCTCTAAGCTTCTTATGACATACCATGGGTTTAGGAACTCAGTCCTCGAATATACAAAAACATGTCTGTATGTTTACTTTTTATATTTAAAATGTTTTTATTTTATTCTGTAGATTTAGCAAAAAAGGCAAATCCTTGCTCATGTGGAAACATGGGTCAGAGATTCCAATTCAGACTGGAATTTCATTAAATAATTACCAAAAGAAACTCACTTTTTAAAGTGTACATAATATTATGGTCAAATGTGCATATATTATGAAACATAATTTCACAATAACAACTCAGTATCTTTTAATGTTTCATAGATCTTGTCACTATCAGATCATTAATAAATGAATTAAGTGTGAATCTCCAAAACTCTGAACTTTTGCACATCATTGACATTTCTGCCATATTACAATGTCAACATAATGAATTACATTTTCTTTCTTTAAGAGAGAGAGAGACACACACACACACACAGAGCCAGAGACACACCAAGAGAGCTGAATTCCATAACAATCAATTATCAATGCAGAGAAAAGGGAGGGAATCAAACTTTATCATAAATAATTCTGAAAACTTCTCCTGGCATGCCTTTTACATAAGAAGCTAAACAGAAGACTAAATGAAAAGGAAGAGCAGCTAGAGAAGCATTAATTATACTCTGAAAAACCCACACATGAATTGTCAGCTGCTTATATAAGCATATTTATCTCTCTGGTAACTTCTCTTTAAAAACTGTGTACCTACCACTTACCGATTTATACGCCACAATCTTTATAGACAAATTGGAGCCAATGGTCAGCTGGCAGGACCAGGGCATGGAACGCCTCTCAATTTTCTTAAAGACACATAGTTGTCTCAGACTCTCACTTAATAAGGAAAAATACACAATAAAAGTAACAATTTAAGAATGCTACCTTATGCTAGATGATGCACTCAATTTTCTAGAATGAGAAATGAGATGTTGATGATTATAGACAGAGGAACAGCAGGGGATGGCAGGAAAATGACAATCATTTGGGAGAGAGCCAGAACACAAATGAGATGGCTTAGAAGGAAGTAGGAGTTGAACTGTTTTACTGACAGGTGAAAATGAATAGCTCTATCTTCCCCTATTCAATCATTCTTTCAACTCTGCCAAAGATTCTTTACATTTTTCTCAGGACCAAGGACACTTTTGAGGATATAATAAAAAGCACATTCACAAATGAGTCTGCACACAATATAAATGGTTTACCAACTCCCTGAAAACAACAGACCCAAGGATAAGAACCCTGCTATGGAATATGACACCACTGCTTACAACACCACAATTCATATACTTAATTAGTTAATTCCAAATCTCTTAAAAGACATGATCTATTTTTATGCACACAGTAGAAAGAGTTAAGTAAAGACTATTGGGTATAAAGCAAATTATTTGACTACATTTAGTCTTAAGGTAGATAACTCTAGGTTTTTTACTGGTATAAAGGGCTGGAGGAGGAGCTTCTTCACTTAAAAGTAAAGATCAACTCTTACTTGCTCTAATGAAATACAACATAGAAGATTATAGGATAGGTGGAATTTATGGTTTCACTAAGATAAAAAAACAAAGGAATTAGCAATTAAATATACTCAAAGCCTTTGGCTCCATCTCCTTGGTTATATATAGATGAAAAACCGATCTACAAAGAGGTCAAGAGAATTATCTTACATCATCCACAGTTATAGACAGAGAGACCTCAATAGACTCCAATTCTCAGAAATAATTTAAAATAAATAAGTGATATTCAACTGACACCCTATTTCCTGAGTTTACAGTATATATTTGCTTTGGGTTTGTTGGGGAATGACTAGGTCTAAGCCAGATATAAACTGTCTCATAAGACATTATTAATCCAAGTATAAGTCAAATCTAAAACCATCATAAGGATATAGATTCTGTTCCAGGGGAAAATCTAAAGACCAGTATCATATAAGATTTGAGAACAACTGTTATCAGTTATGCAGTAGAGTTAAATCTCCCCAAGAACTCAAGTTGTCTTCCAAAGATCTTCATGGCATAAGTCTAGTCTAGTGCTGTGGAGTATAATTTCTATAATGATTGGAAATACTCCATTTCGAACCATGACGCCCCAACAGGCAACTGAACTAAAATGTGGCTAGTGTGACTAAAGACCAAATTTTTAAATTTATTTAAACTTAAATAGCCACATGTGGCTAAGGGATTTTGTATTGGCTAGCAAGGTTCTAGTCCACACTTTCACGGCAGATCTAAAATCAAAGTAGCTTCAAATTGCTAGGACAATGCATAGTCAATAATGTATCTACTTGCTATGCTACAAGGAGGAAAAAACTTTAAAAATAAATTTTAAAATTTGTATTGGCCTGTAATTTTTATTTATGTTATCATGGCTAATATGTTAGTTTAAGGCATGTATTCCCAAAATTTTTCAGAGAACTTAAGAATATATAACTGCACAAATTGTGACAATACACTTTATGCCAAGAAACTTCACTTTACAGTATTCCTCATTGATTTCTTTAGCAACCCTCTGGAAAATTATTATTCTATTTCCAAAACTTTAACTTACCTATAATTTTTCAAGGGTGTTCATATTTACAAAGTAAGGATGTAATATTCGTAAATTATAGCTTACCAGAAATACTTAAACATTGTGGCTGAGAAAAATATTAGAACAGATATATACTATTGCTACTGAAAAATATTCTAGTTGTTGAATATTTACTTCTTTTAAGAATTCTGCTTACACTGCCTGCCTGTATTTTGTGTACTGGTTGATAAACTGGAATTAATTCATGAACATCAAGCAGTATTTCCCTAAGGATCTGAATCCACAAGAGCCAACTGTTCAGTAAAAGATTCTATGGTCACTTTTGCCAAATCAGACGCCTTATACACATGATATTCTAGATGCCATTAATTCCTATATGTTTTTTTGCTCAAAATAAAATTCTGTCCAATTCTAACTGAGAATAAGATGGATAAAGAAAATGGTTTCTCCCACAGTCTTTATGGATGCATGAAAAAAGTAGTTTGCTTCTTTGTTACATGGCACTTCAGAGATTTTACTTTTTAAAAATTATGTTGTTTTCATAATACTCATGTGAAATACATTGTCTATGAATTCTTCATGTTTTGGGTTTAAATTTCTTTTTTCTTTG
The DNA here is from genome assembly GCF_001458135.2 of Marmota marmota marmota. NCBI lineage: Eukaryota > Metazoa > Chordata > Mammalia > Rodentia > Sciuridae > Marmota > Marmota marmota. Next base: position 33,710,712 of record NW_026000005.1, on the reverse strand, counting down.
GCCTGGTCAAACTATTTGGTGACCAAAAGTTAAAAATAAACAAAAAACAGTGACACACACACTCTAAAACCTAAATCAGAAGAGATTGATTATTCCAGATCTGATATCACTTTTTATAAGTGAAAATGGTTTTTGCAGGGGTATGAAAAGAAGAGATCCCCCCCCCCCCAAAAAAAGTGCCTCAAGCTTGACATAAAGAAGAAATCTACTACTTTATCTTTTACAAACCGACTTGTTAAATGTCTTGTTTTTTCTCTATATTTGCAAACTCCATTTATATAAGTCTGGAAATAAATGAGAAACCTGTGATAACCACACAAACCCAGAAAAGGGAGATGAAGGTAAGTATACCATTTCTTTTAATAAAACTCAGAATACATTTAAAGACTGGCTGCTAATTTGAGAGCAGCTCAAAAAAGCAAAGCATTAAGGAAATACATGATCAAAAGAAATTTATTTGGGTACAACTAAAAGTTGTCACATACTTTCACTTCTTACCGGAAGGAATAAATTTCATCCAGCCCATCTTCACCTTCTAAAGACATCATCACATTTTTCACCATCTGAATGCCTTCTTTTTGCTGCTCAGTAATACCTTTTTGAGGAAAGGAGGGTCCACGATCATCTAAGTACAAGCTGCCATCTCCTCTGTCCCCAGTACCATTTATCTTGGCAATTGGGAAGGGCAAACTATTAAGAAAAGATTAGCAATAGTTAAGAGAACAAGCTCTGAAGCCAAATAAACTGGGTTCCAATCCTTTGACGGATACTCACAAGCTACAAGAAAATATTCACGTCAACCAATCTCACAAAACTTCATATTTCTCATCTGCCAATACTCTTCTCATTTCAAGTGACTAAAACCTCTTTGATTTGGTATATAACCAAACAACTAAAGAAACAGCTGTACATGGCCTTAGGATGACTAGACCCAGGATCTCTCATGCGGCAATATCTGACCCTCTCATTATCTCTCTCCATAATGTGCCTTCGTTTGCCTTTATACTGGCTTCACTTGCTCAATTATGGCTTCCTCCACACTGCCTCCACACACGTTCAAGCTCTGCTATGGTCTAAATGTATCCACCCAAATTCCTATGTTGAAACTTAATCGTTAATGTGATAGTATTAAGAAGTGATGGGCTGGGGATGTGGCTCAAGCGGTAGCGTGCTTGCCTGGCATGCGTGGGGCCCAGGTTCGATCCTCAGCACCACATACAAACAAAGATGTTGTGTCCACCGAAAACTAAGATAAATAAATAAATAAGAAGTGATATCTTTGGAGGGATGATTAAATCATGATGGTGGAATCTGCAGAAATGGCATCAGAGATCCTATATAAGAGATTAAAGGGGCCAGGCACAGTGGTGCACGCCTTATAATTCCAGCAACTCAGGAAGCTGAGGCAGGAGGATGCCAAGTCTGAGGCCAGCCTGGGCAACTTAATGTGACTCTCAGCAACTTAGTAAGACTCTGTATCAAAATAAAAAATAAAAAAGAGCAGGGCATGGTGGTGCACACTTGTAATCCCATTGACTCAGGGGTCTGAGACAGAAGGATCACAAGTTCAAATCTAGCCTCAGCAACTTACTAAGGCCCTAAGGCCCTTAGCAAGACCCTGTCTCAAAAATAACAGATAAAAAGGGTGGGGGATGTGGCTCAGTAGTTAAGCACCCCTGAATTTAATCCACAATACCAAAAAATAATAAAAAATAAAGTAAAAGCCTGGGGAGGTAGCTCAGTGGTAAAGTGCTTCTGGGTCAAATCCTAGTACCAAAAAGAAAAGAAAGAAAGAAAAGAAAATGAAAAAAGAGATTGAAGGGCATGCCTTTTTTCTATCTTTTTTGGCCTTTGAGCTACGTGAAGACACAGCAACAGGCACCATCTTGGAAGCAGAAGTCCTTTATCAAACACTGAATCTGCTTAGGTTGTGATCTTCAACTTCCCAAACCTGCAGAACCCTAAGAAATAAATTTATTTTGTTTATAAATTTCTCAGTCTAAGGTATTTTGTCACACAACAGGGTGAACTAACACAAAATCATAATGCCCGACTCCACTACCTAAAAGGGCCTTAGGGTTCAATCCAGTGGTCTCAAATTAAAAAAAAAAATCAGAAACAATGATAGCCCGATAGTCAAAACTAGAAGATGTTAGTCTAACCTCCAGCTAGAATGTTAGAGTTCAGGAAGGAATATTTTCTAGAAAAAGGCTATATGATATTCTAGGCAGGCAAAAGAAAAACCAAAGCCTACTAATAATCCCTCATAATTATTATGGGGTTTAAATAAAACAATGTATGTAAAATACTTAAAACTCAAATATTATTGCAGACATAGAATTTCTATACAGAAATCATAAAATGCATAAATAAAACCCAATTTTGTTCTTGAGTTTCATGCCAGGTGTTTATTGAAATGAGCCAAAATTAAGTTGGGATTACCAGTTATGAAAATATTTAATAATCAATATGCAAATTAAAAAATGAACCATCCAAATAAATTTTGGTAATATTCTATACAATACTTTACAAATACTTTTGCATAAACAATCTCATTTAATCCTTACATTGGAGATTTGTATCTCCATTTTCTAAAAGCAACTAAAGCTAATGAGATGAAATAATCTGGCCAAAGCTACATAGCTAATAAATAATGGAGCAAAGATTCAGTCGCCTGACTGAAAGGGCAAGATACTTTCCATAGCAACACCCCTTACTCTCTTACCCCTGCAAACCTAACTGGCTAAATTTGGCAATCTTTTCAGTTCACTCAACATTCTCTGCTGGCCACCTCTATGTGGATGGTTATTTTTAAGGGAATTTTTCAATCATTTTATTTGCTATACTTAAAATAGGGTTTTGTTTGAAATGTTTCTACACATATTTCACATGACAGATTTGTAGGCCCTACTTTATTTGTCAAATAAAAAGCTTCCAGGAAGCAAGGTGTAACACCCAGAGTTTATTACTGCTATTTCCACAGTATTGGCCAGGAAGAAGGAATGACAGATGATAAAATGAAGAATTAGAAGTTTACCCTTAATTAAAAAGTTACAATAGCAGTTCTTTCTGCCCTACATTTAATCAGAAGTAAGCATTCTCAATAGTCAGAAGAAACTCAAAGCTGTGTCTGAGGAACAAGCCTGATAAAAACAAAGTGCTTTTTTATGCTATTTTTTAAATCCACCTAGAACAATCGACCAAACATGGAATACACAAAACAATAAAACCGTAAGATTTGAATGCTGGCAGTTTGTAGCACAAGAAGAAAACATATCACCCCCCAAAAATTAATCAGTCAAATAATAAGCATCCCTCTTTTTGGGTTTCTCATACCAAAAAAAGAAACACAGCTTTTTCTCAATGACATTGGCAGAAGTGCAATACAGTATACTTCAACTGTGTGGTGGTAACCTGAGATCATGAATGGGAAACAGAAGCTGAACTGGGATTCCGTAGTACTGAGAAACCCTCAACTCAATAAGAAGTGTCATTTAAAAAGCACTTAATTTTTTCTTAAGTACTGTCTTAACAAGTATCAATTTGATGAGTTATTCAGAATCTCTTTCTACAGTCCTACAGGAAGATGTCCCTCAGCACTATTATGAGATATATGCATGCAAGAGAGGTCAATTCCCTATGTCAGGCATTTTAAAGAGCCAAAGGCTTACCACTCACAGCTAGAGGCTTCTTAGTACAGCTCTCAATTTGAAAAATGAGCACCCCCAGATTAATAATTCAACATCCTGTACCATCACTTGCTTTCACCAAAAATAGGACAAGAAAAATAGACTTCAAATGCAGCCCCAAGTTTAGTGTAGTGAAGAGTTTCTTTGTTAGGGAGGTATGATGAAGAAAGTAAATGCTGGAGGGGAAATTTAAGCTACTATGAGAGGAGAAACTCTGCCTAATAAACTGTGAAGTATATGTTTTCCCATAAATCTGTTTCCTCATCTCTAAGTACAAACAAGAAATTTATTTTACATATCCCTGCATCCTTCAGATCTGAGAAAGTGTAAATATAAGCATTATATGTTATAAAATGATTCCCAAGCAGAAATTTTTGTCCCACCAAAGAAATTATGATCAGTAGGGCAGTTCTTGTGAGCTTTTTCAATAAAGAAATCATCAATCTGATAACTGTTTGAATAAAATCTTATATGCAGACAAGAGAGAAACTGAATATCCTCAAAAGATTATTCTAATCCCTCAATTCTATGAGTCCAAAAACAGTACACAAATGATGTTACTGTTCAATTCCTCTGTTTCACTATATATCACTGGGATTTCCACTCCTTATCACCAAAACTCAAGAGTTCCTAGAAAACAAAGAACAATCAGTGTTTGCTGAGCAATCAGTCATGTGACAGATTCCAAGTTTGCCAAAAAGAGAAGACTCCCATGGAATCTTCCCATTCACTGCATTAGGGATGACAGGACTTGTCTACATACATTATTCTTAGGACCTTACAAGAACTGGAGGGAGATGCCAGATTTCTTCAAGTTATGAATTATAATATCTAGCTGATCTTTGCTGAATGGGCTGCTGAGGTCAGTGAACACTTCAATATGCTTCTTCTCAAACTTCTTTCCTCTGAGAGAGAGAGAGAGAGAGAGAGAGAGAGAGAGAGAGAGAGAGAGAGATCACATTAAGAAATCATTCTTAGTTATATTCTACAAACTCAAATATATTTGGTCACTGAGCAGAGTTTGTGTGTTCAAAGACATACGTCTTCACTGCACAATAATTAAATAAATAATGAATCAGGAAATTGGTCAGAGTTACTACTTAATATCAGTTACTTAGGGATTATACACCACTTGGTATTTTTATCTTTTTATTTTATTTTATTTGTTTCATTTTGTTTTTGTGGTGCTGGGGAATCAAACCCAATACCTTGCATATGCTAGGTAAGTATTCTATCACTAAACTATATCGCTAGCCCCCACTTAGTATTTTTTAAAATTCCTGGTAATTAAGTAAAAAGGAAATTGAAATACATCAAGTGTTTGTTTCCCCTAAATATAGCCCTTCATCTTTTTAAACTTTTAAAAAGCTGAGATTGAACCACTTTCTATCAAAAGTTCCTTTTGCAACAAAAAACATGCTACCTGATGAATAACAAATCACATGGTGCACTGAATATATATCAACCCATACAATTTTTTGCAAAGGCTCATATCCAGCTTTGAGTGAGGTACTTACACAGTTTCACTCTGAATCACATCCATGCACACAATCAGGGCATCCAGGACTCAGCTAGTTAAGGGTAGAAAGAGCACCAGTCACTTCTTTCCACGAACATGTAACTTTTTTTCTAGCAAAGTCCACAGTGCTAGAAATTATACAGTGGACTATGTGAGAACTTACAAGTGCTTGCTCAAATGTCCTTCCTCCAAAATTTATTTTATGAACATATATTCACAAATGCTATACATCAAAATATACATCCTGCATACAGTGTGAAAAAAAGAGATAATCTATTCATTTTTAACTGAAAATTTTGATGCTCTTTATCAATATCTAGAAGTCATTTTTTGTGATCACAGTACATTCTTAAATTAGAAGTAAGCCATAATGTAGTATTTGCAAGTCACTCAACACAGAGCATCTCCCAGTGATCAGGAATGGTACTACTAATTGTTGAGGGAAAAAAACAAAACCAAAAAAAAAAACACACAAACAAACAAAAACCAAGAGTAAGTCCTTAAAATTAGGAAATCTATGGAAGAAACTGAAAATCTGAGTTTGGATATCAACTTGATTTTTAGCACAAAAGCACCCTCCATCTAGGAAGCAAGTAGAATGCTAATGCTAACTATTCTAAAACTATCTCTTCTCTACCTGAAACATTTCTAACCAGCATTCCCACCAAAGATAATCATATAATCAATACACACATATACTTCCTAATATCTTCCTTTTCAATGCCTCCTAACTTCTCAGTATCAGTAATGCAGAGAAGGGGCATGTGACTGGAGGACATACAGCCTGGGTAACCAATTTGATTAATTTCACATTAAATCATAACCCACATCCTCCTTCTCCTCAGAACAAAATATGCCTAGATGCACAGAGCCAGGACTCTGAGAGAGCCCCACCAAACTAGATTATGAATCCCCAGATCAACGAAAATTTCTTCAGTCTTCTCTGGTTGAAAAAGGATACAGTCAGCTTGTTGAGAACCTGGTTGGATTCGGCTTTCAATGTCCTCTAGCAAATCAAAATCTGGTAGCATCAGGTGTCTGTGCACTGTGATGTTCTGATACTGGTCCCCAGCAGCAAGGGCATTCTCAGTACCATCTGTACCAAAGAGGACCAAAGCAATCTCATTCTTGCTCTCAGCAAACACCTAGAGAAGAACATCAGAAGGCTGAAAATCATATTAAAACAACCTGGAAGCAATAAGAAACCTAACCTTCAAGATCAGACAATTATACTTCTCTATGGCAGGTCCATGGGGTCACAAACATTAGGCTTGATCAAATATGGGACTTACTGATAATGACAATTACTGGGTTTTAAGTAGATCTTTTAAAATTATTATTATTGATTATAAGTTTCATTTCAGCACAAGTTAGGGTGAAGAAATAGGAAGGTGGTAAATGCTCTTAATGTCTTCCAATCAAATCAGAATCTAATTCTTAATGTTAACTAATCATGGATAATTTGAAAAGATTGTAGTCTGTCTTCCTAAAATATTTATTCAAGGTAGGGATTTTCCAGAGATTGGAAAAAAATTTTTCAAGTTCATATTCTATATTCCAGCCATTTCACAGATAGGCATATATACCCTAGAGAAATTCTTGCACATATACATAAGAAGACAATGAACAAGAAAGTTTGCACTTCAGGACAGTTCATAATAAGGAAAAAACTGCAAACATCCAATCTACCAACAGAACACAAGAATACATTGCAGAATACTTACACAATGAAGTATTATATTAGTAAAAATGAATGAGTTTGTGCAACATTTTATTGATATGAATAAATTTCAAAACGATAAGGCTGAAAATAATTAACTGCAAAATTACATGTGCCATATAAAATCATTTCCATATACTTCTGATGGCTTGATACAACATTATTATTTAGGAATACATGCTTATGTCCAACGCAAACAAAATATGCATGGTCACAACTACCAAAATTCTAAGGAAAGGAACAGAAGAAAAAGAAAAAGCACTAGTAAAGACTTCAACTTCATCTGTAATATAAGGTATATTATTTTATACGAAAAGAAAAAAAATATATAGTAAAGCATTAGGATTGCATAGCATAAGACAATGGGAAAGTGGGTTTGATTATGGTGCTTTTCTCATTTTCCTCTTTTATGAAACACTTCATTATAAAATGAAAAACAGTATCTGATACAAAAGGCAATCCCATCCCCATGGAAGTGTTAATATAAGCCTTTTACATTAATGCAGAGAACTGCTCTATGGGAAGAGAAATTAATTCTATCATTTTTTATTATTGTTTTGCCTGCTAAATTTCCCCAAACAATTCCAACTACAATTGTACATGAAGCAAAAGTCCCTGCCACTTGGGTTCAAAAATGTCCAGCACATGGCCTGGGCAGGTATCTGCCTCCTAGACAAGAATTCACCTGAAGCTAAGATAATCTTGCTGCAATGACAAAAACTTCAGTTATGGTAGGGGAGAAAATTTTGAAGGAGGTATGAAACTGGTATAGTACCTATATGGCTTTGTCTCTCAACCCTTTAGATTCACTTAGATGGCTTCTCTTAAAACAAAAACAACAGCAATAAAAAACTCTAGGAGCTGAGGGTGTAGCTCTGTGGTAAAGGACATACTTATTAGCATGCACGCAGGTTTACGTTCAATCCCCAGAAGGCAAAAGTAAATATCTTTTACTATATTGAGACACAGCAGTACTACTTGAATATTACCAACACACCTATAACCAAATAGGGTTACAGTGATCTCTTCTTTGACACACCAAGGACTTCAAGTCATCAGAATTTATGAAAATCTAGAATGACAGGTGGGAAGTAGCAGTGCCTCATGCAAATGGCAATACCCAGAAAAATAGCAGAGGTGTCCAGGAGGAGTTGCAGTACCCAGTGCAAGTTCTCATGGACTTAGAAAAACATGGCAGTCATACCAAGTAGAAGGGACAGAAATAATAAGAACTAATAATTTCATATTGTTAACAATAAGCACTTTACCTATATTAATTCTTTTATTCTCAAAACAACTCCATGTGGGAAGTTTTATTATTTTTCTCACTTTTCTCCCCAGACACTGTGGTAGATAGTCCCCAAGATGGTCACCATCCATCCATTCCTTTGCTCCCTGTATTTGCAGGCTATTCCTTATTAAAATAAATGTAATTCTCCATCCTTAAATTTGAGCTGGCCTTGGTGACTTGTTTGACCAATAGAAAACAATGAAACTGGTTTTCTGGGATTTCTAAAGCTAAGTCATAAGAAGCCATATAGGCAGGGTCTTTTAAAATGAATACTTGCTCTTGGATACTACTTCTTAAAACCAGCTGCTACACTCTTTGCATCCCAAGCTACATAGCGAAGCAGAGGTACTGATGGAGCACACTGAGTTCACAGTTGCCATAAGATTATTTTTCAGACATGTGAGTACGCCACTTTGGACATTCAACCCAGTCAAGTCTTCAGATGATATCCACCCCAGCCTCCAACAAAAGCAACTGTATAAGTCTTAAGAGGGAATAACCTAACAGAGATCATATAATCATCCCATATAACCAGGAATGATAAAAGACTGGGAATGTAGCTCTATGGTAGAGCACCCCTGAATTCAATTCCCAGTATCAAAAAAAAAAAAAAAAAAAAAGGGACATAAAGGTTTGGGGTAGTTCGCTACACAGCAAAAGGTAAATGGTACAAAGAAGTTGAAGAACTTGCTCAGGATGATGTGGTTAGTAAATGATATGGCAAAGCAAGGATTCTAAGCCAAGTCACCTGGCCCAGAGGGTGTGTTTTTAAACATTACTTTATACTGCCCTTTGTTTCTGATAAAAACTGTTAATATCCAGTGAAGGGGCCAACAGAAGGGAAAGAAAAAATAGCAGGTTCTAGTGATAAATGAACCTTTATGAGTATAGGTAGGAAATCCACCCAGATTCCCCTAAACACAGAGGGTAGATATTATAAGGTTGGTATCTTGCATTAATAGGTGGAGGCAATGTAGGTTACAAGCTCAAGGTCAATTTGAAACTCACCTGTCGTTGGACAAACATGGTCATCACTTTCTTTGCTTGTTCAAAAGGAGATTCTTCACCAGGACAGGAGTTACTCATAGCAAAGCCCACATCCATACACAGCACAACAGCTGCCTAGAAACAAAGTCCCAAAGAATGTGATACTATAACATTTATAAAAAAAGGATTCTGAGGTTCCTTTCTTATTGCACCCACAGAACCTATACTGGTATTTAGGGGAAGCACAATAAAGGGAAGGGTATGTTCTATAAAGAGAATGCATGTAAGACATATAGCTTCACTTTGGAGAATCCTTAAATAGTTCTAATATTCTCTAAAAGTTAGAAAGTAACTTCCAGGAGAGAGGCATGCTTCAGGCAGCTGACACTCCTTTGGCCTGATCCCAGAAAAAAACCAAGGTGGGAAGATCTAAATCAATCTGCAGGCTATAGTTAAGTCCAGCCCAGCTGATCCCAACATATATCATACAAACTGCAGTTGATCTGCAGTACTACAAGCATTAGTATAGATGCTTTTATTGTTAGTTCCTGAATGGGCAATTTGTCACGAAGCATTTGTGACAATAAGTGACTGCTTCATTCTATGCGTTAGGATGATACACCCCAACAATCTGAATCAGTTTATAAACTGGGGATCAGAAATGAAGACTAAGATATCAAATCTATTCTACTAGAAGGCACAAACACAAATAAATACATGTTAATAAATTAATAAATTTGTAGGTTTGTAGTGGTCATCAAGAGAGAAACAGAAGATATATCTACACAAGACTGGTGGATGGAACAGAGGAGGAACAGAGGTAGAAAAAAACTTCTTCAATCTGACTGAGTCTTAAAAGAATGAGCAGTCATGAGAACTAGGAAGTTATAGACAGAGGGAACCACATACATGAAGGCAAAACTCATTAGATAGCAATCACATACATAGGGGATTAAACAAATATAAACTAAAAATTAAAGACATACATATGGGCTGGGGATATAAGGTCAATGGTACAGAGTTTGCCTAGCTAGCAGGGAAGGCCCTGGATTCAAGTCCCAGAACTGCAAAAATAAATAAATAAAAAATAATAATAATAAAATCAAAATAAAGGGATACATATGATGTTTTACACTCTAGATTTGGCATCCAAAATTTAATTGAATACAAGCTGCAGGAAAACTGAACTAACAGTAACTCATAATTTCAGAGTAGATTATAGAGTCAGGTATGAAACAGTTTTAGCACTACATTCCCATACCCATTTCACTCCATCCCCAAGATATTTTAGGTTGTATCAATAGCATAGTGAAATCTAGAAAGGAAGAGTATTGTGATGAAAAAAGCAATACAAGTAGTCCATCTCTACTGCTAATGAGCTATGAATCCTTAGGAATGTCACTTAACTTTGCTGTTAATTGAAGGAGAGAGGACAACTATTGGACTAGATGAACTTTGTTTCCAGAGATTACATTCTTTCTAGTCTCACCTGTGCTTTTTTCACTGATCAAAGTGTGAGCAATTCTAGGTATCACATCTTAAGAGGACAACTAATTACAACTGAACATGAAATGAGGTTAGGGAAGGATCTGGAGAATATGTGACATAAAGAACATTTGGGGAAAAGCTAGATATTTGAGTCAGATGAGAAGATTAAGGGGAACATGAGAATTTCCTCCTAAATATTTGGCAGCTGTGTTATAAAATGATTGGTCTGTGGGACAGATAGTAGACTCAATAGATGGAAGTTAGAGAGATTGATTTGACTTCTTATAAAGGGAAAAAAAATAACAATTTAGAAGTGATCAATAAAGGAAACTCCGTTTCTTGAAGCAGTGATTTCCTGACCCTAGAAGTGTTTTAAAAAACCTGGATAAGCTCCTACCAGAAGTTACAGATGATTTCTAAATTTGGTTACACCTTTGGCAACAATTTAAAATTAAATTTAAAAACTATTTTCCCCTAATTTATATAGAATTGAACATAATGCACTAATATTAAGAAACTTCTGGAGTAAAGATAATTTATTTGGGGGGTAGGTAGTAATGAACTACAGAATTTCTCTGAGAGCAATAAAATTTACAACCCATAGTTTTAATGCCCTAAGCCTAAAAATCTAAAGACACTTAAAAGTCACAAAATATGCTGCTGCATTTATTTAACACATGTTCACAAAAGCTACCTTTAAACTATAAAACACTTAAAGGACTAAAGGTCTTTTGCCAGGAATCAGATATCCAGAAAATAGCATCACAGTTTCATATTATGGAATTTGACTGGAAGAATGGTCTACATGGTATTTTGAGTTCCCTTCTGGAAGCAGTTAAAAAAAAAAAAAAAAAAAAAAAACCAGGAAAGAGAAATGGAGCAACATAGCAACTCTTCATTTCTACACTGCAGCAATACAGGCTGTTAGGATTTTACTCCAAGTTCATCTGCCACAAACAGCTCCTCCACTGGAGGTAAGAAGTTTTCAGCAGCTGAAAGAATAAGAGAGGTAAACACCTTCATAATTGTTTGATCAACATTTCCCAGCAGGAAGTTGAGGGGTCTAGAGAGTTATTCAAACTCCTATCTCATTTATCTGTATTAAATGTATGCATGGATGGATGGATGGATGGATGAATCCCTGGAATCACACCTCCCTCTAGTGACCCCAAAATCACTTTAGAATCAATTGTAATTTCTGTTCTTAATTCAGGACACCAAGGATCATAGATTACTAGAAACACAAGACTCTCCAGGACTCTGAAAAAAAGCCTGGTTTCAAAACTGAATTCCACCACTTATGGATAGAATGATAATGGAATAATTACTTTATTTCTTCGCCATTTTCCCACTTGCAAACGGGGGAATAACAGTTTTCACATCACGAGGTTTTTGTGAAAATTAAATGAGACAAGAATAAAAGGTACATCACAATGAGTAAGCTTTCAATAAACTCTAGATATTACACTATTATGGAGGTAATTATACAAACACTACATTTCAAGTTATTTTACTCACAAAAACCCTCTTTGCAGTTTTACAGGTCTGTGGGACAGGTGCTTATCCTGGCTAACTTCCATTTTTATAAAGACTTTAAGAACTCAGGCTCAGCAGCAACAAAGAGGAGGTAGGGTAGGAGCTGGAGTGGGATTCAGGGAAGGGGTGGGAGGAAAGCAGGATGAGAAGTGGGTGGGAGAGGAGGGAAAGGGGAGGGGGTGACGCGTGAGCGAGACTCAAATTCAGAACTCCAAATCCTCAGCTTTCCTCCTCGGGCTTCCCTCGGTCCGGCTGTCCTGCTCCAGCCCATCACCATGGTCTTCCCTCATCCCCGCCAGCTGCCTAGAAAGACGAGGGCCTCAGCCCAAGGTTCCCGCTACCTTATTTCCGGACCACGCCATGTTGCCGATCTGCAAGAGCGTCGGACACCTCTCCGGGTGGGAACCTTCAGCACTGCGACTCAGTTCCGGCGGGATGGCAAGCCTCCAACCTGCGAGACGCTTCCGGCTGTGACCGCAAGGGGCGGGGAAACCGTGTTCCTGACTCTGAGCAGGCGCAGATTCCTTCCATTTCTCCCTGTGAGGAGTGTGTGGTCCTTGAGTTCTTAAAAATGCTAGTTCTGGGTTAGTACTTACAGAATTTTCCAAAAGATTCACTTCCCTTTGCTCTCATTAACAAGATACACCCTGCAGCGTTTTATGTCCGCCCTTTGGAGTTAGATTCCATTAAGTATGACACCAGAAAGTCACTTTCAGCCCTTCTAGAAGTCTAGTTTCTTCTTCTAAAAGGGATGCTAATAAAAAACTTTACAGGTCCGATGACCTTAGAACCAACTCCTAAAAGAAGAATAGGAGTTTTCCAGGCAAACAAAAGTGAAAAGGAGCCTGACGCAGTGGGTTATGCCTGTAATCCCAGTGGCTCGGCAAGCTGAGGCAGGAGAATCATGAGTTCAAAGCCAGCCTCAGCAAAGGAGAGGCCCTCTCCCTAAATAAAATAAAATAAAATGCAAAGTAGAGCTGGGGATGTGGCTTAGTGGTTGAGTGGACTGAGTTCAATCCCCTGTACCCCTCTCCTCCCCCAAAAAAGTAGAAAGGACATTGTACTTTGCAGAGAAAATGGGATTGTAAGCACCTGGAGGCATGAAACAGTGTATGGCCATGGCTTGGAAAGGAGGAGGGGAAATTTAATTTAAAAGTGAGTCTAGGGAGATATTACAAAAATGGCAGCCATCAATTTTACTGCTTGATATGCTCACCAACCCTTTCAAGGAAATTCTGTAACCCCTCAACCCATGCCCCTCTGAGGAGCCTTCTACAGAAATAGGGTGTTTTTATACCACAAGCTACAGGTGACCGGACAAAGGGTCCAGCAATTTGCAAAGTGTCTCCACACCTCTGCCCAATCTAGGAAAATGAGTCTATTAGGATTCTTTCCCTCTTGAAAGTTGGGCCTAGAAAAAGCAGGGATTAGAGCTGAAAAGACAGGCAGAATTCATGAAGAGGGAACCCTGGTCCTTGAGGGAGACAAAGTTAAGAATATATTGGAGCCAAGAGATCCAGACACTCTCAGACCGCACTTATACAGCCCAGGAGGTTCTTCTTGCTTTTGATTTAAATTTTAAAAGTTCTTTCAAAGCCGAAATATTATTTTTAATAGTAGTTTTACTGTGGTTGGTAAATATAATTATTGGACACTCATCACAGTGAAGGAAATGTGCTTACTTTGTGTTTATAATTTCATCTTGTATATAGTCTCTTTTTCCTTTTCTTCTCTCTCCTCTCTTTTTCCCCTCTTTCTCCTCCTCTCTTTTCCCCACCACCCACACACTCCAGTACAGGTCTAGTTCCTGGGAAAAATGAGAGGTTCTAGTAGCTGTGCTTGTTTGCATCTCAGCCATCTTTATGGGCAGCTGTGGTGCTGAGAATGGATATGGATTTTAAGCATTGCTTACCCTGGCAAAAAGCCTTCATTAATCAAGAGTGAGAGGGCAAATATTAATGTGTCACAAAACAAGGGGATTATGGCTTTTTAAAAATTTCATTTGTGGGCTAGGGATGTGGCTCAAGCGGTAGCGCGCTTACCTGGCATGCGTGCGGCCCGGGTTCGATCCTCAGCACCACATACAAACAAAGATGTTATATCCGCTGAAAATTAAAAAATAAATATTAAAAAAAATTCTCTCTCTCTCTCTCACTCTCTCTTTAAAAAAAAAAATTTCATTTGTACCTGCCAGTACAAAATTCTTTTGGATTTTTATGATATAGAGTCGGGTGTAAAGAGGTAGGTAACAGGTTGATGGGCTAGTACCGATAATGATATATGTATTATGGATGTTGAGAAGAGAGAGACGTATGGGAGCCACTGTGGCATATTGAAGAAAATGGATACAACAGGAAAGGGGGATGACAGGGTCTTATTTTGGTAGCCCTCAGGAACCGTGCCTTCCAGCCTTCACACCCCAAACTAGTCACTTATTCTTGAATGTGTACTGGCCTCATGTCCAGTAAAGTGTGGCAGGAGTGACAGTGGTCCAATTCTGGGTCAAAGATTTCAGAATACTTGGCGGATTTGGCTTTTGCATGTTGATGAAGCCAGACATCACATATGAAGACTGACTACCAAACCGTGAAAGCCCAACAGACACATGGAGGAGACTTGTTATGAATAAAATGTTTATGTCTCCTCAAAATTATTTTATTGAAGTCCTACCCCCTAATATGGTAATATTTGGAGTTGGGGCCTTTGGGAGATGATCTAGATGAAGTTATAAGAATGGGGCCCTCATCATGGTATTAATGCCCTTATAAGACACTACACTAGGGGCTGGAGTTGGGGCTCAGTGCCTAGCCTGCGCGAGGCACTGGGTTCGATCCCTGGCACCACATAAAAATAAAAACAAATAAAATAAAGGTATTGTGTCCATCTACAACTAAAAAAAAAAAATTCTAAAAAAGACACTAGAGAGCTTGTTCTCCGTCCCCCCTCCCCAATCTCTCCCTCCCCATTGGATGCGTTCACTCAAAGTAAAGGTCATATGAGCACGTAGTGAAAAGGCAGCCCCCTGCAACCCAAAAAGACACCCCTCACTAGAAACTAACCATGCTGGCACATGATCTTGGACTTCTAGCCTCTAGAACTGTGAGAAAACACATTTGTGTACACGTTGTCTATGTTAATTTATGGCAGCCAAAGCAGACTAACTCAAGCACCAAGCACCAATAGCCTCAGGGTTACATTTTGATGGCATCCAGCATCTACCTGGCATGCCAATGTGGCTACCTGGGGTGTAAAACTTGAGCCCCTAGGGAACAATCCCAGAATTAGAAATGTTGAGCAGAGACTAGTCATCTCCACTGAACTCTGCCCAAATTGCAGAATTTTGAGCAAATGGTTGTTATTTTAATCTACTATATTTTAAGTGTTAACAATAGTAATAAATAACTGAAAAAATAGAAATCTTTTAAAAAATATTGCTGGATTTTGGACTATGTGTGCCCTTCAGGGTAGTTAAATGTTTTATTTATTTTGAAATTTCTATTTAAGTTACTGGAATATTTTTGAATTTGACATCGCTCTGCAAGTGAACTATGTGAATGATGACTTCATGAGCATTATAAAAAGCAAATATAGGGCTAGAGTTGTGGCTTAGTGGTAGAGCACTCACCTACCATGGGTGACGCACTGGGTTTGATCCTCAGCACCATATAAAGATAAATAAATAAAGGTACTGTGTCCACCTACAACTAAAACATTTTTTTTTAAAGAAAAAAAGCAAATATGTGCAGCCTTTGTGCTTTGACAGAGAGCTGTGATTATGATTATATAGACAATTGGGAAAATTAGTTAAAATCTTAACAGGTTATAGATATGAAATAAAATTTTATATCCAAAATAAATGTGAATAGTAATGATTCCATGTTGTACCACGTCCATCAGATTCCATTCAAAATTCACATAAAAAGGTTCATGTTAGTAATTAGATTAATCAAGGCAAGAAAAAGAAACCTTTTGATATTGGCCACTAATCTTGTTTTGTTTTGTTTTTTGATATCTGAGGATTGAATACAGGGGTACTTAACCACTAAGCCACACCCCCAGACATTCTCATCTTTCATTTTGAGACAGGGTGTTATAGTTTAGATGTGATGTCCCCCAAAACTCATGTGTGAGAGACAATGAAAGAAGGTTTGGAGGAGAAATGATTGGTTGTAAGAGCCTTAACCCAATCAGTAATTTAATTCCCTGATAGGGATTAATTGAGTAGTAACTGAAGAGGTAGGGTGTGGCTGGAGGAGGTGGAATTGGGGTGTGGCTTTGGGGTATTTATTTGTATCTGGTAAGTAGAGTCTCTCTCTGCTTCCTGATAAGGATGATATGAACTGCTTCCCTCTGCCTCACCTTGAGCCTGAGGAATGGAGCCAAACTTCTATGGTCTAAGATCTCTGAAACCATGAGTCCTCAAATAAATTTTTCCTACTCTAAAATTGTTCCAGTCAGGTCTTTTAGCTACAGTGGGGGAAAACTTACTAAAACACAGGGTCTCAATGAGTTGCTTAGGGCCTTGCTAAATCGCTGAGGCTGACTTTGAATTTATAATCTGCCTGCCTCAGCCTCCCAAATCAATGGGATTACAGGTGTGATCACCAAACCCTGAAGCTGCTAATTTTTTTCAACACTGTAAAAGTCAACGTCTGCGTGACCATTCCAAAATGACAGAATCAAACTTTCAATGCAACTGAAATTAGTTCTTTTAAAGATATAGAATCTCATTTCATAGGAACAAGGGTTTAGTCCCCTCAGACATAAACTGAAATGAAAGGGTGCCACCTAATGGTAACAGACAAGATGACTTGGAAGCATCAGGATCACCATACTGGGTCTGACATGGTTAATCCAACTCTGCATATTATGGCTGCTAAGCAACTTAAAATATGTTCCTCATCTTCAATATCTACCATGAAGATTAGGCAACTATAAGCTAAGAAATTATTCAAATGTAATATCTAACTGCAATTTCTTCTGTAATGTTCTCTAGGTGTTTACTGAGAGCAAGGTTTTCTTCTGTTGCTTTAGTTCTGTTTGGTTCAGTTTTCCTTCCTCTAGTCTAAGCATTTACATACCACTTTAGAGCCCTTTTGAAATAATTTTAGTGTACGAGCCTGAGCCTATCTCTTCCAATAGGTGATAAGCCCAATCAGAGTGAAGGCCCTGTCAGCTTCATCTAGGTATCCTTTGGGCATAGTCTCACTCTCACTCCATACTTCCATTCTACTATGTCCACTTTTTCCACTAATGTCCACTATGTCATGACTTTTTGTGTCCTTGACATTGATTTTCTCAACTAACATGACAGAAAAATGCAACAAATATAGTTGCAATATTTTAATGTGGGCTTAGATAAAAAGCATGACTTATGTTAACAGTTCACTTAAGTAGAACCCCCCATGAATTAATGGTGCACCTGTGTCAATGTGAAAGGATTCATCCTGAAATCACTACATATATATAGGACAGCCCCAGGCTCACCCTTTATCTGCAAACTGTAGCATTCAAAGCTATCTCAGAGAGCTCAAAGATAAATTGAACAAATGTTAATCACATTTCACTTTTTTATTTTCTTTATCTGCATTTCAATTGTTCATATCTCTGCAAATATACCAGAAAGCACCAAGATTATCTTCAAAAATGCTGGGCACATTTTTTTTTCCCTCTAGTCAAACTAATGACAGTTGAATAAAAAGAAAGAAGATTTCTTCTGAAGGTGGAGTTCAGCACCATACATTAAGCAAACGTTCCTGGCTTTCTGTGGAAAGCATGGCTTATACCTCTGGTTTAGGTCACAGCAGTTCTTTCAACAGCTTCTTTCCAAGACAGAAACAAAAAGGAGCACCGGCTTTTCTTGTAAGGATCCAAACTTCCAAAATCTGCTGACCTCTTTGGGCTTTGATATTTTAAAATTAAAAAGACACCTTTGATTTTTTAAAATTCAGAATCTTTTTCATCTGGTTTAATCTAATATACACCCTCAGGCCATGAAGACAAACTTCTTAGCATAGAAAACACCATGTTTGTTGTTAAACTAGAAAGATCTGAGTGAGTAAGGCTCTGAGTGAGGTTCTGCCAAACCACAGAAGGCTAAATCTGGCTTCTTCATGTTTAGGGATAATGATCCCTGCTGGGGGAATGTTTGTGAGGCACAATCCCTCCCTTCTCAGTCTTTATTGATTAAATATCACCAACCCCTGTTTCACTTCCACCACCAGGAAGAAGAGTTATGCTACCATTATGTAATTGTATTATCCTATCCACTATTGCTTTAAAAAAAAAAAAAGCCCTGAAACCACACATTTCAGAAGTTTAGTTACAAACTAGAAGCTAATACCAATGAATAATGGATAGCATATATGTAGTGTACATAGCTCATCTCTATGCATAAATTCTGTGTAAGATTCAAGCCAAAATAAATAAATAAATAAATAAATAAATAAAACTGTATTAGTAGTTTGGGATTCTGAATTTAAATAGTTATCACAAGGTGGAGATTCCTTCTTGCCTACCAAAATAGTCATTCTTCCCTTTTTTCTTCAAATTAACATAACACCAATATTTAGCTAAGAATATAACTACCTAGACAAAAGACTACATTTCCTAGCTTCTTTTGCTCATGATGTCATGTGACTAAGGTCTGGCCAGTCAGATATAAAAATGTTGAGAGGGGGTTCTTCTGGGAAGTCTCCTTAAACAGAAGGGTGTGCTCTTCTTCACTCCTTCTTCTGTTTATCCAGAAACATGGACTGTGGTGGCTAAAGACATAGTCAGCACTGGAACATCGAGGATAACAGTAATAAGGGCCATGTCCTGCTAATGGTACAGGAAAAGAAGAAACCTGGGGTACCAATGACTTCACAGGATCGTGGAATTGTCTGCCTCCTAACTTCTATACAAGAAGTAAACTAATGACCGATATTTTAGGACTTTAATTTTAATCAGTCCAATCTAAACCTAAGTGATTCACACAAATCACTACTTTCTATTATGCATAGCAGCCCAGCACTTCAAACGTTTCACTCCATCTCTGTCAATTTTCTCGGAGGACTTGGCCACCCCTGAGCTTCTTTATTTTCCCTGTCACATTGAGTCACAAAGTCTCCTGGGTTACAGCACCAGTAACAACTTCAAGCTTCTGGATTGATATACAGTGGAATTCCCTATCCAAGACAAGTGGTCATTTTAGGGCAAGGAATTAAGAAGAGCTGATTCACTGTGTAGACTACTACTTTGGCACAGTTGCTTTTCTGTGGTCTGCCTTCCGGGAACCATCAAGATGGTAGGGAAGATCAGTGTGGGCTAAGATTTTTTAGAACTGTAGGGGACAGGGGATAATTTGAAGAAAGAATCTACTGGAATTGTAAGATGATATATAGGCTACTGGATCCAGAGAAGGAAGGAAGTTGCTGGCAGTTTAGACAGTAGAAGTTTCTACATCCTGGGTAGAATCCTTGTTGGAGAGATTGCCTGAGATATTGTCAGATTCAAGCAGCTCCACGATGCTGTAGGGAGAACAGTCTTCCAGACCCAGCTTGCTGCACAGCCAGCCACAGAAGCCTTTCTCCATGTCCCGGGCAGCTTGCCACCAGGCCCCCCAGGACCACGAGAGCTGGACCACAGCAGCATAGAGGCCCAGGGAAGAGGCCATGGCCATGATGAGCACTGGATAGAAGAGAATGAGGCAGGGGCAGCAGGAGATCTTGTGCCAGAAGGTCCTCTCCTCATTGTACACAAGGAAGATGTTGTACCAGGTGATAGTGCCATAGTAGAAAGAGACAACAAAAGAGAGGACAAAGACCACGGGCAGGCAGACCAGAGTCCAAAGGACCACGTGAGGCCCCCGGTCTGCTCCCATCTGGCATGCCTTTCTCCCTTCAGGTGCCATTTCCTTTGAGGACTCTTTGGGTTTGGTCAATTCCTGCAGCTCCTTCTCGGTCAATGTGACATGAATGTCTACCATTTGACCCTTCTTCTTCCCTCGTGTGATGGTCCCTGTTAAGGTGACATAGCGACTGTCGAAAGGCATGTTCCACATACCTGTAGGGCACAAAGGAGGTGAGCGTCAAGATCTGAAGAGTGGACTTTCATCAGGGTGTATCCTCTGAGGCTGGGCCCACTACGAGACGTCTTTTTATAGCATCTGACATAGTAGTAGAGTCAGGGATTCAGTAGTAGACTGAATAGTCTCCCTTGGAGGGTGACCACTGCTATTGTCACTCCATAGCATGAGCTTTCTCTCCATTTCTGAGCCCTGATAAAATGTGAGACAGTTCTCCCTCCATTTCTCTGGACCTCAGTGTTGACATGACTTTTGTGACATAGAGTAGAGTGAGGAACTTTACTACAGATAACACTTTAATGATCCTATTTCAAGTTAAGAAGTTCTGTTAAAATATCATTTATGAGTATCACTCTGGGTGTGTAAAGATCATTGCAATCAGCTTATACATAGCCCATGACCCTTCTTTTCTCATGCCTAACTTTACACTTCCCTGAGAGGGGACCTTTTCATATGCCTGTGGGCATCCCAGCCTTCATATTTAAGCTCTATTCACATACTTACCCACTCCCCCACACCACACCACTCACACCCACCAGACACCCCACCCCAGTCCTGTAAGTACCTCCAAACCCCACATCACACAACATATAGATACCATACCCTCCACTTTACCACACATACCCACGATATGCACACACATACACTCTCCCCACTTATACACCCACATACCACACACATATGCCATGCACACCACACCACATATATACCCCCCATGTGGGAGACCAACCTTGCAAGTGACTGAGTTAACTCCCCTGCTGGGTGATGTGGCAGTCAGGCACCCATGCTGCTAGACTGCCCCACTCTTCTAGGGTTTGAGTGACTGTGCTCGGGTGTGGCTTCCTACAGCCCTATGGGTGGAGCTATCTATGCTCACCTGTTCCTTTAGGGTAGAATCTTCCATGGAAGTGTCTTGTGTGTGTCCCCTTCTCTTACTGTGCCCTTGGGTGTGGCCTACCTAGATGTCAGTCAACCTGCTGACAGTGGACATCATGAAGATAGACTCAGTCCCCTGACACCTGACCCCTTGCCTCATTTGAATAGCTTCTCCTCAATAAAAGGGGTCAGCGCGTGCTTTCTCTCCCTCTTCCTGCGGACCCTTAAGGTCAGAGGAGCCGTCACAGCGACCCCAAAGAAAAAAGGTATTTGTGACTCGTGTGGTTATTTTGCACAGCCCAGTTTACCTGGAGTGACCCCTGAGCCTTTTAGTCACAAGAACAGAAACCCGGCACCCCCAAACATCCACACCCTCCATTCATATAGTACACATGCACACACACATACACACATACACACACAGGCAATCACAAAATAGCTGTCCTTTGACCACCCTTGAAAAGGGATGAGAGATACTGAGAAGGGAAGTCTGTGGCCTTTGGTATGTAAAAGGTAGTCTAAAAATGTGGGGGAGGATTGAGGACTATAGGCTTAGATAGATGTGTTCCCTGGGCCCTTTGACTAGAAGACTTTACCCCATGGGTGGGAAAGAGATAGAAGAAAGCCACCTAAGAGCAGGACTCAGGAGTAGCAAGGGCTATGATTGACCTAGAAGGGATGTACTGTTCCCCCAAACCTAATGGTTTCACAGTCTCCTTTATCTTGGCAAATAAAACCATCATTCCATTGTTCTTTTCAAACACCTAGGAGTCATTGCTAATCCTCCCTTTTCCCTTATGTCCTGCCTCCAATCTGTCAGCACATACCACATTATATTCTGAATCTAATACCTCTTCCTCTCTGGCACTCTCTCTCCTATCACTGTACTTCAAGCTTCTGCATTAGCATTATTGTGTTTGCAATGTCTAAAATTCTCCCATCAGTTTCCATTCCTACTCTTTGCAATCCAGTCCTTATAGACAAGCCAGGGTGATCTTAAACTATGAATGAGATAATGTGTGTCCCTTGTTTAAAAGTCCTCCATTCACTTTCCCTTGCACTTATAACAACTTCCAAACCCTTTTCTGTAGACCTGCAAGACCTGCAACGGTGACGTATCTGACCCCTGCCCCACTTTCTGACATCTTTTCAACATCCTTCCCCTTGTCCTCTACACTCCTAAACAGAAACCACTCCATTCTGTAAATGGGCCAGGGTTGCCCTCAAGGCCTTTGCCCTTGCTGTTCTCTCTCCTTCAAAAGCTCTACCCCATGTCTTTTCTCAACTGGCTCTTTCATGTCATTTTGAATTTGCTCAAAATGTCACTTCTTCAGAGAGACCTTCCATGACCACACAATCTCTTGCCTTATCACCCTGAAACAGGACTCTTCTTTCTATCATGGTTTTACTGTCTTTGCAACGCATACCACTACCTGAAATTATCTTTTATTGGTTGACTTATTCATTGTTTGCCTTCTCCTAACTAGAAGGTCAACTCCGTGAGAGCCAGGCTACTGCTTTGACTTATTCTGTAAGTGTGCATCCTGGATATCTATCCCTCTACACAAACAGATCTATCTCATCCTTCCAGTGCTGCCCAGTTATTCTTAATACAGACACTCCACAGTTCCATTAGTAGCAGCAAATATTCTTATACATGCTTTTTTACATATGCAGAACATGGGTATTGTGAGTGCTGGGGCTGCAGCTCAGTGGCAGAGTGCTTGCCTAGCATGCTGAGTGAGGCACTGGGTTTGGTCCTCAGCACCATATAAAAGAATTAACAAATAAAATAAAGGCATTCTGTCCATCTACAACTACAAAAAATTAAAATAAGAAAAAAGATATACTGTGGATTCCTGGGACATAGGGTATATATATATATTTTTTTTTTGAATTTTAATAAATATCAACAAATTCACTATGAAGTGGGAAGTTTCCACTTTTACTTAAAATGTAATTTCCTCACATTGATATTATTATACTTAAACACATTTTTGGCAATCCTACAAATGAAGGAATATTTTATCTCACTGATGTAATAATTTCCTTTTTCCTGATTATCGTGAAAATCAATAATTTGTTGACTTTATTATACATACATTAAATAATTATCATGGTCTGCTTGTGTTATTGAATTTTGCACACAAATCAGCTTTTTCCACTATACTAGGAGTTCAGAGAGTGTAAGATCTCCTCCATCCCACCTAGAATAGAAAATTATAGGTTCTAAGTAGTACTATCAATTGCTGAATGAGACTGCAACCCTGGGAGAAATGTACCACCAAGAAGAAATATAGACAGATGAGGTCCCCCTCTTTGGTTCCCTTCCCATGGCTTTCAACAAGGGGTCCCAGAGAGACTCACCATCATCTACGGGATAGTCTAGGAAATCATCTCCCTCTTCCTCTTTAGGCCGATCTCCACCTTCTGAATCTTCAGGCTCATCATCCATTTTCTCATTATCTGACCGGTAGATGATGATAGATTCTGGGCGGGATTCTTTCCTCTTCTTTTTCCTGCGACCCATTGTAGATTCCCCATCTAGGGCCAGAGCAGCAGCCACAGCCCTCCTCAGAGAGCCCTGGTGGGGGCTTGGGAGTTGGTCCGGGCCTTCCAGTGGTGCCGGCTCTTCCATACCAGTCCTTATGTTTAGTTGTACCTTATAAAGAGCGTGACTTGCTTGAGCAAGCTCACAATCCACACATCACAGAGCTTCTTTCTGGAGAGGACTATGCAAAGTTGTCCCAAGGATGTCTGTCACCTGAAAGACAGGAAAGCAAAGCCATCAACAAGGAGCAAATCGGATAGCATAGAGAAGGCCTTGGGAAATCATCCCCAACTTGGCAAAAGCCTTCCCCTCTCTTTATTTCTTATAATTATTTTGGGAGCCCAGAGAAAATATTCTTATAAGAATAGATAGTAAATAAAATTTTGTGTTACAATATTATTATTGTCATTTATATAAATGTATAGTATTACAAAAAACTCACAGTCCCACTGAGAAGTGCAGAGTATGAAGTCACTGAGGAAGATATACAGGCAGATGGGGGTTTTAAATCAATATGCTCCCACCATAGATGGAGACTGAGATGGCTGAGACCAGTGCTCTGGACTTCTGGCTATGAAGTCACACATTACAACTACATGCAAGTAAATCAGAGCAACTCTGAATGAACCCCAAAACGGTGCAACATCACCAACTGCATCTACCTTGCTATTCTGTAAAGGAAACCCATCTCTTGGCTTCTTCTTGGCCCAAGCCCTCAGAAAACTGCAGAAATATGTCCTACTGCATGCTGGGAATAGCAGGGGGGAAGATTCACTTCCACTCTCAACACTCCATCTTCTCTTTGTTCTCCAGGTAAACAGAGGCAAGGAGAATCTATCTTTTAGGGAAGATGCTGTGTTCATGGTGTACGGTTCATGTGTGCAAAATATCCTTGGGCTTATTTTGAATTTCTACAGGAAAATTAAGGAATCTTACCTGGAGTTTGACATTTTAGGCCAAGGCACACAAAGAAAATTTAGAAGACTGAGGAACTCTGATTCTTAAATTCAGATGATCTCCCAGGAAGTCGTTGGGTTTTGGAATTCCTTTTGGTTGAGATATCTAAGAGCATAAAGGTGTATGCAGGGAGAGTCAGGAAAGAGGGACTGCACAAGATAAATATCCCCAAAGGACAACGAACCCAGTCAAGAGAGCACTGAGTACGTTGGAGCATTAATAATCTCAGCCAAGGCTCATCACCAAAGTAGTCTCAATACAGAAAAATGAACATCTACTGAGAAGGGATATGGAGGGGCTGGGGATGTGACTCAAGCAGTAGCGCGCTCACCTGGCATGCATGCGGCCCGGGTTCAATCCTCGGCACCACATACAAACAAAGATGTTGTGTCTGCCGAAAACTAAAAAATAAATATTAAAAAAAAAAAAAAGAGAAGGGATATGGAGGCTGGGAGGACGTGGTCCTCTCCAAGGTTAAGATTTTCAAGTTTCCTTCTTTAAAAACTCATATCAACTTTAAATTCTACTCTGTAAATATCTATGTATAATACAAAAATGCTTTCCCTAGTTCAAGTCTTCTAGGAAAATTGAAGGAAAGCTGAATCATGGTGATCCTATAATAGGAGTTACCTCTGACCAAGCCACTTTATACCTACCTTAAGAGTACAGCTATCACAGCCTCAGGGCCTATCCTCTGATCCACAGTGTTTTCATGACTTAGGGCTTCTGCTTTGCTCTGTAGTTTCCTTCCCTGGTCCTTGTGTGCTGGGTGAAACTAGGGTTTGGAAGTGAGAACTCAAGCAGATTCAAGAGCTGCAGAGCTGGGACAAAGTTTGTCTTCTTTCTGTATCCCATCCCTTCTTTTAAGATGTGCCAAGATGTTCAGAGAGGGAGGTAATAATTCCAAACAGTGTGGTGAGTAGGCAAATTGCAAATCTCATATTTCTTGTTCTCTTGGGAGATGTGGGGCAAAGTAAACACATGCCCAGAGATGACAACCATTGTAGATGAGCTTTATACACAGGAAAATGTGCAGGGTTCTCCTGACTTGGATAGTCATAATAGGAAAGGACAATGTTAGATACAGAAAGAACTTCCTGAGTCCAAGGATGGAAAAAAATACAGAAAAATAAAAGCTAAGAGAAGATTTTGAGACTCTAGGCAGTGTATAAACAAATATAACCATCTTGTCAAATTATGGTGGGGGGCAGTCCTATCTAAAGGAAAGGAGAAAGATGACTTTTGAAGATGCTATTCAGACATTTGGATGGGGCATAGTGGTACATGCCTGTAATCTCAGCTACTTGGGAGGCTGAGGCAGGAAGATTACAAGTTGGAAACCATCTTGGACAACTCAAAGAGACCTTGTATCAAAATGAAAAATTTCAAAAGGGCTTTGGTGATAGAATGGTTCCCTTGTGTGTGTGAGACCCTGGTTTCGATCCCCAGAAACACCAAAAGAAAATTTGATAAAAATGATGAAATATGAAGTGATAAACTCCTGGTAATTCTCTATAGGGCACCATTCTTTGCTTCAGACACAGCTCTTTTTAAACAAGTAAGCTTGGCCAGTGTCAGTTCACCAAACAGACACTATCCCCCATTCACCTGGAAACATGGTTCCCAATCTCCCTTCAATCAGAACATGATCTTTTGAGAATACAAAAATTTCCCACACATGAGGAAAGGCTGAGCTATTTTGTAACCATGGTAAAATGCAGTCATTTGAACCAGTTTAAACCTGATCAGTGGATCAACAAATTCTCTCAGTCTTATAGAGGCTGCTATAACAGCATGGGCTACTTATAACCTTTAGACTAGGAAACTTAAGAAACACAGAAATTTACTTCTCACAGTTCTGGAAGCTAGTAAGTCCCAGATATGGTTAGGTGTCTATGAGGGCTCATTTTCTGGTTCACAAATATTTTCTTCTCACAGTGTCCTTCCATGGTGGAAAAGGCTGTGTAATTGTCCTTGGGCCTCTTTTATAAGTAACCATCAATTAATATTCTCCCAAAGATTTGATCCCATTTTCTAATGCCATCACGGTGGGGGTTAGGATTTTAGCAAATGGATTTTGGGAGGAAACAAACATTCAGACCATAGTACTCCATGAAGATGCCTTTGGAAATCAATCCATCAATCAAGTCATCATTTCTAAAAGACCATCAGGTGACTTTCAGTTAAAAGGAGCTGGCATTGACAAGCTAGCTTTCAAAAGCATGTTCACTTAGGTTATTATTGATTGCACAGGTTTAAAACTAGTACTGGTATCTACTTGGTATGGCACCATAGCTAAAGAACAAACTGTCTTTTCTCAAATTTGTGGGTACTTTTTATCCAGTTTGCTGTGAGGCTTAATGAGATCAGACATGTTTCAGTAAAATGTATATGGTTAACTGTTGCTGTGGAACAAATTACTCCAAACTTAGAGGCTTAAAACAATACACATTATTACACACACACACACACACACACACACAATTAGGAGTGTCAGAAAACTGGGCCTTAGTTGGGTGGTAAGTGGTCTTCTCTGCTTGCTTACTGACAAAAATATTTGGAGGTCCAAAGGATTTTTTGTGTTGAAAAGTTTCTGACCTTACAGTTTTCTGTAATTCTCTGTGACAGGAGCTGTTCTAAGTGCTTTACAGTAATCATGTTATTTAATCTTCACATAGATCAATGAAGTAGATACTATGTATCAGTGTACCCATGCAGAGGACTCTGCCCAAGGTTACATGGAAGTAAGTGGTAGGGTTGGGACTCACACCCAGGTTTGCTGATTTCAAAGCTCATGTTCTTTTCACTATGCCATACCACCTGCCAACATTTACCTGAACTTTTAAACTTAAATTTATAGAATTTACTTTGATTAACCCATTTCCTATGTTAAGGATATATTCCTGTATCCCCAATACTAAGCTGTTTCTGAGTCCTGCCAATCATTCCTAGAAAATCTCTTTGTTAATTAATCTGTTCATTTGGATTTCTGTCCCCACCATATACTAAAATGAGGCCCGCCACTGCTTCTTCCAAGCTGTTTTTTCCTTCTTCCACTTCAGAATTCTTCCTTTACTGTTTTAAATGGTGATCAACAAAACACCAGTAGCCATCACTACTATCCAGTAGCAGCCATCACTATCTTGCCACTTCTAACTAAAATGTATCTAACAGCTCTCCCTGGTGTTCGAGACTCTCCATATTCATGCCCATTTGAATTCAGTAGCAATTCCCCTTCCCTTCAACATGACAGCTAAACATGTCTCCTTATGTTCGTTTTTCACTTCTCTCTTCTTCTCCACCTCTTTCAAGGCTTGCTCAACACAGACTTACTCAGTCCCTCTCCATTACTACCCAGCCCATGTCTCTCCCTCCAGTTCCAGCCTTGTTGAAGGAGTGTGGTGGGAATTCAATGAGAGGTCAAGTCAGATTCCTACAATGTGACTGATTCTTCTTAACTGTCAATTTTCATTCCTTCTTTTGCCTCTTTCTGCTCTATATTTCAGTAGCACTTCTCACCTGTGTCATACTTTTAATCCTTCATTATGCAGCATTCCTTTCATTTTATTGATTATAGATGGCAACATGAACCTTCATTTATCATCCAACGTAGATTATAAACTTCTAGAGATCAGACACTGTCTCACAATTCTTTTTCACCATCAGAGAGACGACCATAGGGCTGGACACGTAGCCAAAAGTCAGTAGTATGTACTTGTTAACAGGGCAGAGAAGGGAAAATGCCTCCTTGGAAATATGACATCAACAACTGTTAGGAGATAACAGTTGAAAACCAAGATGGTGGGTAAGAGGAAGGCAGCAGTCTGTGTCACTCTGTGACCTGGGACTCAAGTAGTGAGAATACTGCTTCTCTGCGAGTGATGCTCCTGCTCCCTCGCAGGAATCATGGTCACCATGCCAGTCCAGGGCTCTAGGCCTCAGTGTCAGAGCAGGTCTCCCAACTACTCAACCATGCAGGACAACCAGATACCAGGGCAGGACCATCAGCATCAGCACCCATGCAGAACTTTTGGCCACCCACCCGAGCAGAAAGCATGAACACTGCTCCCACAAAGGACACCTGGCAGCTTCCCAGGCGCAGGAAGTCTGGCCGCTACTCCCATGTGGAGCCCCATCTGCCCATGTGGGGCTCCCCCAGTCGCCGACATCTTAGGATTCTACAGCAGCAGAGACAGTACCCTATGTGCCTTAGCCTGCCTGTGTCCAAGAACCTCACACAGGCTCTGAAGTCAGCTGACAGCCACATGCTCTGCACCACAGTGCTCCTCTCTGAAATCATCCTGGCTCCTCCCACCTAACCCAACATCCCATCACTGAAAGCAGGCACCTCAATCTTGGGCCACCTTCATCACCATTTTCAGTGGGGGCAACTCCCAGTTTGGAAATCCATCTGGGGTACCCAGTTTTTAACTACCCCCCTCTCCCCAGCAGCCACTACCCCAACACAGTGATACCCTGGTTACCTTTACCATCCTGAGGGTGGACACACCAGCTAACAACAGATGAACCCACCTATTAGATGAGAAGGGAGCAGGAAAGATACTGATCTCCAACTGAAACAATCCCTGTTTCTTCCTTCAAGATTTTTTTTTCCCTCTTCCTCTCTATTCTTCCATTCTCACATTCCCAACACATGTGAAACCAAGTACTTTGCATGAATTATGATTTTGAGGACTGGGACATCTGAATAGTATATTACAGTTGAGTTATATATTTTTTTCTTTATCCTTTTTTCTTTTTTCCACCAATTCCTACTATTTTAACATTTTTTATTTTTCTAAATATATATGTATGTTTGTTTTATGTACTCTATTGTCTTCCTACTTACTTGTCTCCCCAAAATTACTTCCTCTCCCTTCTTCTGCTACTAATCTTCCTCTTTAGATTTCTCTTTCACACTTCCTAAGATATAATAACTCTATATCCTCTCCTCCTACCTCCTTGGCATATCATCCTACTCCTCACCCCTGGTTCTTTGTCCAACATCAGAAACTATAAACCCTTTTACAAACCTACTGAGAATATTGTAGATAATAATTGAATTCACCATTTCTGTACATTGTGACCAATCTGTAAACATCTTAATAGCAAACATTTGTTTTTGAGGTGCATATTGTTTATACTGAGATCTGTTAACATTGTCCTTCACCTCAAAGGAGAGGTATTTGATCCCTACAGGGGCACTATAAGCTTATAGGGTAAAAATGGTAATGTCTGGGATCCACAGTGCTAGAAGGGAAGACACACAAGCAATATGAAAAGACAAGGGAAGAAAGTGCCCCAAACAAATCAAGATACCACATTATTAGGCCAGAGGAAGCAGCAGAAATGACAGACAAGGAGTTCAGGATGTACATAATTAAAATGTTCTGTGAATTAAAGGATGTTATAATACAGCAAATACAGGCAGCAAAAGATCATTTTGACTAAGAGCTACATAAGCAAATACTGGAAGCAAAAGATTACTTCAATAGGGAGATATAGGTTCTAAAAAAACAAAACAAAACAGAAATCCTTGAAATGAAAGAAATACTAAACCAAATTAAAATTCAATTGAAAGCATCACCAACAGATTAGACCACTTGGAAGACAGGACCTCAGGACCTCAGACAATGAATACAAAATATATACTTTTGAAAAGAATGTAGACCACACAGTAAAAGTGGTAAGAAACCATGAGCAGACAATTCAAGAAATATGGGATAGTATTAAAAGACCAAATTTAATAAGAGTTATTGGGATAGAGGAAGGCATAGAGTTCCAAACCAAAGGAATGAGCAATCTATTCAACGAAATAATATCAGAAAATTTTCCAAACAGGAAGAATGAATTGGAAAACCAACTTCAGGAGGCTTACAGGACATCAAATGTACAAAATTAAACAGATCCACACCAAAATGCCTAACATACAGAATAAGGAGAGAATACTAAAAGCCACAAAAGAAAGAAATCAGATTACATATAGGGAGAAACCAATTAGATTATGTGCAGATTTTTCAACCCAGACCCTAAAAGCTAGAGGATTGTGGAACAACATATATCAAGCTCTGAAAGAAAATGGATCCCAACCAAGAATCTTATATCCAGCAAAATTAAGCATTAGATTTGATGATGAAATAAAAACTTTCCATGATAAACAAAAATTAAAAGAATTTACAACTTGCAACTACAGAACATCCTCGGCAAAATATTCCATGAAGAGGAATTGAAAAACAATGAAAATCAGCAAAGGGAGGTATTGCACTAAAGGAAAAACTAATTGAAGGGGAAACCAAGTCAAGTTAAATACCAAAAATAAACTAAAATGGCTGGGAATACAAATCATGTCTCAATAATAATCCTGAATGTTATGGCCTGAACTCACCAATCAAAAGACGTAGACTGGCAGATTGGATTTAAAAAAAAAAAAAATGACCCAACAATATGCTGCCTCCAAGAGACTCATCTCATAGGAAAAGACATCCACAAACTGAAGGTGAAAGGCTGGGAAAATTCATACCACTCACATAAACTGCAGAAACAAGCAGGGGTTTCCATTCTCATATCACCAGCACCACATAAAAATAAAATAAAGATGTTGTGTCCACCGAAAGCTAAAAAATAAAATAAAATAAATATTAAAAATTTCTCTCTTTTTTTTTTTTAAAAAAAAGATAAACAACAATAAGTATTGGTGAGGATGTGGGGGGAAAAGGCACACTCATACATTACTGGTGGGACTGCAAATTGGTGCAGCCAATATGGAAAGCAATATGGAGATTTCTTGGAAAACTGGGAATGGAACCACCTTTTGTCCCAGCTATCCCACTCCCCAGTGTATACCCAAAGGATTTAAAATCAGCATACTATAGAGACACAGCCACATCAATGTTTATAGGAGCACAATTCACAGTAGCTGTGGAACCAACCTATATGCCCATCAGAAAATGAATGGATAAGGAAAATGTGGTATATATTTATACAATGGAATATTACTCAGCAATAAAAGAGAATGAAATCATGGCATTTGCAGGTAAATGCATGGAGTTGGAGAATATAATTCTAAGTGAAGTTAGCTAATCCCAAGAAACCAAATGCTAAATATTTTCTCTGATATAGTGATGATTTATAGTGGGGTTGGGAGGGGGAGCATGGGAGGAATAGATGAACTCTAGATAGGGCAAAGGGGTGGAAGGGGAAGGGAGGGGGCATGGAGGTAAGAAAGACAGTGGAATGAGATGGATATCATTACCATAAGTACATGTCTAAAGACACAAATGGTGTGAATATACTTTGTGTACAACCAGAGATATGAAAAATTGTGCTGTATATGAATAATATGAATTGTAATAATTCTGCTGTCATATATAACAAATTATAATAAAACATAAAAAAATTTTAAAAAGAGAGATAACAGTTTTGTTCATTTTATTATGCTGTCAGGCTGGGGATGTAGGTCAGTGACATATTGCTTGCCTAGCATGCTTGAGGCCTTGGGTTCCATTCCCCCAAACCAAAAAAAAAAAAAAATACTATTAGTGTTTAGTCTGAGAAGCAAGTTCTGAATATCTTTTTCCTTTTAGTTTCCATAAGAGAGAGGGTAAAAACAAATTTACCCAGCTTGTAAGGCTTTAATCAGAACCAAGAGAATACATGTGCTTTTATTTTCTTTTCTGTGAGTTAAACTTTGCCTGTCCTCCTTTTCCACTCCCAGTCCAAAGTCCAATTATGTGCATGACACTGCAGAATGCCAACCTCAGTCAACCTCTTGGTCACCCAAGTGGGGAAACAGGGTTTAAAAACATGTTTATACTCTGGAACTCATGAGTAGAAAATTGGTTTCAAGTCACTCTTAAACGAAATTCTTCAGATAATTCATAAATTCATCTACCTATTTTTCTATCTCCAGTGCTACCACTCTGGTCAAAGAAGTCATCATCTCTTACATATAAAAATTTCTCATCTTGTGGCTTCTATTTTTGCTGTCTTCCAATCAGTTCTCTACTCAGCAATGAGAAAGATCTTACATAAACAAAATCATGCTACTTGATGTTTAAAACCCTCCTGTGACTCCCCACTGTTATAAAGACCTGCAGGGTCCAGCTCCTCCCCATCCTGCTATCCCATATTGCCCTTTCCTCATACTCACAGTATGCAATCACACTGGCTGCCTGTCATTCCTCCACAGCACCAAATCTCCCATTTGAGGCCTATTTAAATGAAGTCTGCCTTGGTTGATAAGCTGCTACACCACAGGGTCATCTCCTTTACTTCCCCAAGTTTCTGTTCAAATCTCAACTCTTCTGAGGTTTTCTTGACACCCAATCAAAAAAGGGACCTTGCCCTCTCTTTATTCTTTGTCACAAGTCTGTTTCCTGCATAAGACTTATCTATAAGTCTAATTGTTTATTTTGTTCTTTTACTTATTTATTGTCTATCTCTTCTATTAGACTATAAGCTCTGTGAAGTGGTAACATACAAGTAGAACAATAAGTAGATGATTAAGAAAAAAATTTTTTAAGGGATCAGTTGAAGTGGTAGCAATTAAGAACCAGCCCAATTGTGTCAAAGACTGAGATGGAAGAGAAATTTAATAGAGGCATTAATGCTAGTTACAACACAATTGCTAGGTTCTCCTCTTACATTTATTTTCTCCTTTTTAAGAATGGAGGTTTCAGCTGGTTACATTGTTTTCCTGGAAAAGATACCATTTCCCAGCACTCTTGCAGCTAGATGTGATCATATGACAGTCTCTGGACAATGGGATGTAAGTGTATGTGAGCGTGCAACTTCTCTCTATGGCCCTCTCCTTTCTCTTTTTACCTCCTTGAAGTCTGGAACATGGGCTCGATGAACCATCTGCAGCCCATGCAGATAAATGCAACCCCACAGGAAAAGCAGAGGAATGAAATAGAAGGTATACAATCCACCCTAATGGACACAAATCCTTTGTCTTTGGACTGATATACATGAAAAAGAAATCCTTCTTGCTTTAGTCTACAATTATTTTGGTCTCATCCAGCAGTCACACAGAAATCCTAATATACTAGGATTATCTAAAGTTATTTTACAACTCATTCCATCTGCCATGTCCAATATGTCAGCTCTGGGGCATAGGGAGATCTTAATATACACTTTCAGAGAGCATAAAATGGCATTATCCCTGGTAATGAGTGGTCAAGCAGTTTTGATTCTCATGGATAGGCCAGGAAACCTGTGAGACTCGGTTGTCCAGTACAAAGAATATTACATGGCTACTGGCTCAAGATCCATTAGAGACTCACCGGAAAGTTCAATATGGTCCAGTATATGATACTAGTCTCTGCTTATAATGAGATGGCCAGCAATGTACCAAAAGGAAGTTTTGGTACATTTGAAAGAAACCAACATTTACATTCAGTAAAAATCTCAAAATTCCCAACACCACAAAATGAGTAAGCCTGCCCAGCTATAGCATCTTTGTAGAACTGAGTCATCAAGAGGAAGTCTGGTCATTAGTCTCTGCTGTCCAGGTCCTATCCAATCAGTCACTCAGTCATTAATCTCCATGGCCAATCCACAGAGAGGTTCACTGCACCTTCATCACCTTCCACCACCAGGAATGGTTTCCCTGGAGTCTGCTCACATCCTTCTGCTCCTAGCTAGTCAATGCAGTAGAACATCCAAATACTCAGCAGAACTTGTGGATTTGGTGGGTGGAGAAGCCAGGAAGTTCTGAAGCTTTTGTTTTTGTATTCACTGCAAGGTAGCAGTAATGTATGTGGTTGAAGTATGGCTGAAATAAGCTAGAAAAAGGTAGTGACGCCAAGCCTTGCAGATACAATAGCAAGTGGTAGGGTTTATGGAAAATACAAGATCTCAAGTCTCATCTAAAGCAGGAAGTTACTGTTCCCCTCTTCTCCACCCACCACATCTACTGTTCAGCCCGCCCCTTTCATAGAGAAAGGCAGGCCCATTTGCTATGGGTTGTCTGAAATTTCACGCAAAATTTTGATTTTAATTGTTGCAATTAGACCAAATTTAAGAAAGTTACTATGTGTACAAATAACCAAAACAAAACATAAATGGGCTGCCAATTAGTAACCTTTGTCCAACTGTTTCCAAATCAGGGTGTACCTGCTCCAGTGGGTTAAGAACATTAGGAGTTGACTTTCTGCATCTTTCCCATGTTGAATCTGAACAACCAGAGCTGCAAGGGTGGAGTTTTATTATTTTGAAGTTAATTTATCACTACATGAATTATGCCTTTAGTTCTGTTGTTCTTTCAACTCTTCACTGACTTGTGTGTCTGTCACTCAAAAGGACCACATATCACCCATCTGGGATGGGCAGATTATGCTAATTACATCTTAACTTACCACCATTATGTTTGCTACCAACTAGGAAATAAAGCTACCATTTTACCACTGAAAATTACCATTATCTCCTCTCAGAAAGACAGTTTCGTTGATGTAAAGGTGGAAAGGAATCTGGTTTGGACTTGTGTCAAGTGATTGGAACTGCAGTGGAGCAGCACCTTCAAACTCCCAGCCCCCCGCCAGTTGCTGCAAATCCTCTGGGCAGCATTTCTCTCATCACTGCACAGCCTGTGTGGTGCTGTAAGGCTCTCACACTGAAGCAGGGTCACAGCTCCTGAGTGTCCATAGAAGAAACAGTTCCCAGCAGCAAAGATATTTGGTTAAAAGGACATAAACATCTCCTTATTGTGAGAGCTGTAAGACCTGATCTTCAGTCTCTGATCTGTTTTGCTTGGTTACTGTCCTACCTCTTGTGACACACATACTCCTTCCACCCCTCACTCCCACTCCCAGAATCCCTACATGCTGGACATAAGCTGTACAAAGACAGGAAAATGTCTGGTTGACTGTACCGTATCCCTCTGCCTAGAACAGTACCTGGTACGTGGTAGGTGCTCAATAAATATTGGCTGAACGTTGTTAACTGGTTGAGTCGTATTCATGTGAGCTGGCTCAGGAGTGGATTAGCTTCAAGGCAGCGACAGGACTAGATGCCTCACTGGCATTCCTTCAGCACTGAGATTCTGTGAGTCTACATGTTGAGAATCCCACAAGCTCCTGTCTGTCTGAGATAGCAGCTGCTTTGCAGAGGGAAGAAAATAAAGTTACCAGGCAGATGGGGTAAAGGAGGGGTGAGGAGATGGGTGAGCAGTAAGAGTGTAGAGGCACCCCCTTTCTCCACAGAAAAGTCTTCACTGGGCTTCTCCAGAAATCTTCACCATGCCTGATTTTAGGACTGTCAGCAAAAGAGTCTCTGCAAAAAGAGTTCAATGTAGATAAACTACCTATTTTCGTGTTGCCCTATCTTGCTTGACCACTGGCCAAGAAGAAATCAGTGCTGGAACACCCCCTTACTAGTTTTTCACAAATGTATCCAGTATAGTAGTTTGTAGAAATGTGCAAACAAGGCCTCTGGCCTTGAGCTGGGGCTTCACAGAGAAGTCTACATTTCTAAGATAAGAGAAGTTACCAATTGGGCTCCATGGTAACATCTGGCAGGGGGAGGAAAGAAAGGGGAGAAGAAGCTCTCCCCTTCTCAGGTGTTGTCCTTGAAGGGTTAACTTGCCAAAAACAGTGAAAAAGCTGCTTTTATGTGAACTTCTACAGACTGTGAACTTCTGAGCCCCTCCCCTTACATGCTGGTTATAAAACTCTGAAACTACCTGAACTTGGAGTTCAGGGGATTAATTGATTGATTACAGCAAAAGCTGTGCCCTCTGAACTTGGCTGCAGCCAAATAAAACTGTGTCCTGCCATCGTTGGTGCCTTGCCTCATCTGTCCCTACAACAAGAGCCTCACAGAAGAGGAAGGGAGTTATTGCTAAGGGGTGATGGCAGCAGGGGGTGTGGAAGGAGCATAGTTACAGCATGCCTTTTTCCCTCAGGACAAAGGGGGCAGTGATGTGGAACAGTGCAGGGAAGAGTGGTGTTTGATTCAGCCATAGGAGTGGTCGCTGAAGGATGGCATGGTGGTCCTCACAAGAGAAGGCTCACCTGGGGGCCAGAATTAAAATCAAGTAGAACTGTTGTGCCAACAGGCTTTTGGGGTGGGTAGCAGATTTTTAGACCCTGAGATCAGAGGCACAGGCAAAGAGACCATACCTCCTTATTTTAAACAACAGATCCCTTGAAGAGACTCCACATCTCAATCACAAGTCTTACCTAGATTATGAAAAAGAGCTTTCTCACTGCTCATCCTGCAACTTCCCTGTAGCTAGGATAAACATTTGTCATCCTCGTAGGCATCACCGGC
Organism: Marmota marmota marmota; assembly: GCF_001458135.2. Classification (NCBI taxonomy): domain Eukaryota; kingdom Metazoa; phylum Chordata; class Mammalia; order Rodentia; family Sciuridae; genus Marmota; species Marmota marmota. Next base: position 33,673,760 of record NW_026000005.1, on the reverse strand, counting down.
TCCTAGTCACCTTTTCACTGGAAGATGGCAGCTTCCCTCTTTCAGTTCACTCAGTGATCACACAGAGGCTGTAATAAACCAGGCCCACACAGTACTGCATTGTACATGCAATGACCTACCCTGGCACATCTCTGAGAATCCACAGGCCAGGCCATAAACCACAATACCTTATACCTTCAATGACATTATCTGTGAGATAAACCAAACACTAACAAAATAAAAATAATTTTTGAAAGGGAATTTAAAGTGCTCCCACCCAAAAGAAAGCAAGACTGAATTTCTTAGAATTCTGAATTTTTTCATAACCCTGAGAATTGAGACAATATTTCTTTTTCTGCTTACAAAACATACTCTGGGGCCTAGAGGTGTAATTCAGTGGTACTTGCTTGGCATGTACAAGGCCCTGGGTTCAATCCCAGCACGACAAACCAACCAAAGAACAAAACTTCATCAGTGAGATCAAAGCACCAGGAATTCTGCTTTTTTACAATACTTTGGACTTTCCTATTTTACTTTTAAAAAAAGAATGTGGCAATGGTGTAATTTTTAATTTTTTGTCCTATCTACATAACTGACTTATGTAAAAGGGTATGTGATTCCTCCCTCAGTTTTCTAGTCAATATGAACCAGAAGAGCTTTCATCTTTTCTTTAATGAGTATAGATTGGAATCCCTCAGTAACAATGACAGAGGGGAAGTGTTTCTAAAGGAGGTCACAGAAGGGCAAGAGGAGGGAAGAACAGGGAGGAAGTGTGATTGTCCAACAAAAACTGCAGTCTTGCTGGTGGGAGGAACCCAGGGGAGGAAGTGATGTCTGGTTCCATTCTTAACCAGACCCATTTTCAATTAGCTTGGTGAATTTTAAGTGGTGGGCTCAACAACAACAAAATGATGGCATCTGCTGGCTTTTACATGATTTTAATACCTGGCAGGAAAAATACTGCATTATAACAACAGACTTAGAAAAAGCATTTTGTCTAGTCTAAGATCACTGCACCTGACACATTCAACAGACCTGCCAAGTTCTTAAGGTGAAAATAAGGAGCAGCATCTGAATAATAAAATCCTGTTACTGAACATCAACACACAGTGAGAAATTCCCCCCATCTTCAGCAGTCTTTCTGTAGGGAATGAACTAGAAGACAGGAACTCAAGCATAAACCTACAGATGAGTCTTGCAGGAAGCATGCATCCTCCAAAGAAAGATTCCCCTTTTGACTTGTTACATAGCCCGACTGATATGATCGGACCTCAGATCTGGTTAGAGGTGACTTTTTGTTTTTTATTCCTGGGTGGGGCGTGGGAGATGAGGTGGAAGTGGGCCTGAGTTTATTTTTTAAATCATTTATTATCTTGGTTTTGTGGATGACTGCAACCTTACCTTCTCTGCCACCCCCCTCCCCACCTTTCTTCCCAGGGCTCCATCCCTGAGGCTGAAGGGATCTGGAAGCTGCACTTCCTTCCCCTACCTACCCTTCTCCTTTCCCAGCCAGTGGCACACATTAGCTGAAGCCCAGCCTGATGTCTGACGCTGGTGGGCGCATCCAAGGCCGCGAGCTGCAGCCTTTCTTTTTTCCAGATGCACTGGAGATTTAATTTTAATTAACCAGGAGAGCTATGGCCCCGAGGATTAAATTTTCAAAGTACAGCACACACTCGCTTTGTGTATGTGTGTGTGTATTTCCCTTCCCCTCCAATGCCATCGAGATTTTTTTTTTAAGAGGAAAGAAAAAAGAAAGAAAAAGGAATCTCACTCACAAGTGCCTGTGGACCCAAGCTGGTGGAGGATGCTGACTGCTGGAGGCGGTCGCAGGAGAGCGTGCAGCTGGGGAGAAAGCCAGGCGGCCGCCTTGGGGGCGGGGCCAGGGCGGGGCGGGATTTGATGATCACGTGGGTCCGGGCCCTTAGCCCCGCCTACCTCTGGGTAACTAAGCTGATGCAGTCCTGCGGGCGCTACACTTCTGTTGCTCCGGGACTATGGGCACCTGGACAAAGGGCAAGAGCTGCCTGGCCCCTGGTTTGCTGCAGAACCAAACGGCCATCGTCACCGGCGGGGCCACCGGCATCGGAAAGGCCATCGCGAAGGAGCTTCTGCACCTGGGTACGCGTGCAGGTCTCTTGACCTGGGCACCTAGAGCCTTGGGTTTGCAAAGGCCCGGCTACGGTAACGGGTTTGGACGCCAGAGGCTGCTTGCGGGGCCCGGGTAGGGTAGCATTATAAAGCAAAGGGGTCTTAGGGGTGAGCCAAATTACAACTGCGAGGAGGGAGAAGAGTTCTTTCTTGGAAATCGTGGAGAAACCTTGGACCTGGAGTCACTAGGTATAAACTACAGGGGCTTAGAGCCAAACGTACTGTGCCTGAGGTAGGCACATGCCATGGAATTGTGTATTTGTTTTAAAATTAACCTTCTAAATGCTGCCCAATTCCAGTGATTATGAAGCACGGCGAGGGTTCATTTAGTTAGAAAAGGTCGTCAACACATTGAGAGGCTCCTTTCATATTATTTTCTCACATCTCTTGTCATAATCTTCCTCCCCTAAAATAGTAAATATCTATCTTAACTTGGATGAAAAAGGGACCTTGTAAATATACACAAGGAAAGAACCACCCAGAGAAAAACAGATAAACTTACCTATCTGAAGACGTCAATCTTCAATGAGTTAAAAAGTTTAAAGGATTATAAAGAAAAAATTTACAACATAAGACAAATAGTCTTATTATATAAAGAGCCCTTACAAATACACAAAAAGCCAATATAGTGATAGAAAAATAGGCTAAAGATATGACTAAGCGTTACAAAAGAGAAAATACAAAGAGGTAATAAGTATCTGAGAAAATAATCAACTTTATGTGTAATAAAATACAAAATAAAACAATAAGATACTATTGTTTTTCTAACAGTTTAAAAACCTTGTACAAAATTGAAGTGTTGATGAGGGAGTGAGAAAGGCAGGAAAAATATATTTAGAAAAAAAATTCCAAAAGTTTTACAGTGTTCATGCTCTAGATTTAGTAATTCATTTCTCAGGAATTTACTCCAAGGAAACAATGAGGCAAGAAAAGATTTGAATTCATGGGTATTATATTATTCATGTAGTGAAAAAATTAGAAATAACCTAAATATCCAGTATGAGGGAAATAGTTAAATCAATCACAATGAAATATTATATTGACACAAATAAATCTTTCTATTGAAGACGTCATGTGGAGAAATGCATACCATATAATTGGACAAAACAGGATTATAAAGAAAATAGTATTTCAGTTTGATTGCTAATGAAAAATAAATAAAAAGACTGGATGGAAGTTTATAACATTGATAGCATTTTTTATGACTGGTTAAAATTGTCTTTTTTTTTTAATACACGACAACAGTGGAATACATTACAATCTTTATTACACATATAGAGCACAATTTTTCATATCTCTGTATATAAAGTATGTTATTTTTTTCCCTTGCTGTTGTTGGGGATCGAACTCACAGGGCTTATTGCATACTGGGCAAGTGGTCTATTCCTAATCCTTCAATTTTTTTTTTTAATGAACATGTAAATTATCTTGGTAACTATTGTGTTTCCAAGATCTGGCATGGTATGAACTAAGAAACAAAACAATAACAACAAACAAAACTATTATATTTTAAAGAAATGGAAATATATACATTTTTAAGAGGAAAAATAACATTTCCTGTTCTGGCTTTGGTGTTGCAGATTACTATTCCTGCCTTCTCCACTCCTAACACTAAACTCTGTCCCCTTTCATGAAACAATTATAAGAAAATCTGAATTGGTGATCATTTTATGGAAGGGGTAGGCATTTGGCTTCTCTCAGCAGATTTGTAGGATCCTAGTTTACCTGACAGAACTCTCAGTATATTTTCATGCATTTGAGTTTTTTGTTTTTGATAAATTTGTATTGGCCAAACATTATATCCTTGTGGGAAAGGTGGCAGACTATTATTATGGCACAAACTGAAACATTAACACAGTGATATTGTAATCTTGGGATGATGATAAAAGTGATGGAGCTTCTCCCAAGAAAAATATTTCATATACTAAAAAAAAAAAACCAAACATTTTTGTTGTTGTATTGAAAATGGATTTCCTTTAATGGAAGAATATAAAATAATTTTTTGTTATGACTTTCTCATCTTTATTTTTTAATGACAATTAATGGTTATTTAGTGAAAGTTGTTATGTAAACCCAAATTAGGCAAATAGAATAAAATATTATCTATTCTTTTCCAGTGAAAAGGCCACTGTTTTGGGGGTTGAATTACAGCTTGAGTAAAATGGCGATTATTGGGTTGTCTTTCACATCCACATGATTTGGCTTTTCCTTTTGCTGAGAGAACACCGGAAAGCCCCAGCTAACAAGAGAAAGCGGTAGGAGACAGAATTGGATACCTTTTTCTCTGATTGACAGATGCTGTTAGAGGAAGTCTTGATTCTGTCAAGGAATACTCAAGACTACTCAAGTTGAATTCAAGCCAGTCTTTTTGAAAAGTATTTTTATCGTCACATTATCATTATACATAACAATAGAATTCATTATGATACATTCCTATATGTGTAACACATACTTTAGTTTGTTTCATTCCTCTTTATTCCCTTTTTACTTTCCCTCCTCCACCCCTTCCTCTAGTCTACTGGTCTCCCTTCTGTTTTATTATTATTATTATTTATATATGACAGCAGAATGCATTACAATTCTTATTACACATATAGAGCACAATTTTTCATATCTCTGGTTGTATACCCAGTATATTCACACCAATTAGTGTCTTCATACATGTGCTTTGGATAATAATGATCATCACATTCCACCATCATTAATAACCCCATGCCTCCTCCCTTCCCCTCCCACTCCTCTGCCCTATCTAGAGTTCCTCTATTCCTCCTATGCTCCCACTCCCTATCCCACTATGAATCAGCCTCCTTATATCAAAGAAAACATTTGGCATTTGGTTTTGGGGGATTGGCTAACTTCACTTAGCATTATCTTCTCTAACTCCATCTCCCTTCTGTTTTCATGAGGTCCCTTATTTTCCTTTTTTCTCTCTAGCTTACATATATCAGACAAAACACATTTTTACTTTGTCTTCAAGTTAATTATTCTCTTTCTGTTACTCTAGCAGAACATGAATTAGATACGGTAGTTAAAAGGAAAGTAAAAGGCAAGTGGCAATTGTGACAAGACAGCACTTTTAGTGCTGTCATCAGGGATTTAGAAGGTGCTTAATAAATGTGGTATTCTGAGTTGAAGATTGAAAGGAATTTGTCACCCCAAATGTTTTCCTGTGCCCCTTTGTACCATTTGAAAGAAAGGACTTGATAAGTCACCCTCCATGATGTGAATTGAATTTTTTATCTACTGCTTTGTAGGCTGAAGAGCTAGCAGGAAAGTTTGTATATTATGTAGTTTCTCAGACCTAATGTACCATCATCAAACTTGGTTCATGTTATTGAAGGACTGGTGGCATTTAACTAAGATAAGGCAACTGGAATTAGTATATGTTAGAATTGAGCAAAACAAGGGACTATTGTTCTCAAGAAGGTGGGAAGCATTTTATGTGTATGTATATTTTATTTCATTTGTTTTAATTAGTTACACATGACAGTACAATGATCTTGACATATCGTACCAAAAAGAAAAAAAGAAAAAAATGTATGTGTATTTTAAAACCCACAATGCATTGTTATTACCTGTGCTTTAAATTATCACTGCTTTTTAAAGAGATTTGAATAGGAAGAAGAAAAATCTCCCTATTCACTCACTCACATAATTACCATCACGGATTCTCTCTTTTGTGTAGATTAAACTTTCCATCTGGAATAATTTTTCTTCTGTTTGAAGCACTTTCTTTCTTTCTTTTTTTTTTTTTTTTTTTAAGAGCAGGTTTGTGCTGATGAATTCTTCTAGTTCCCATATGTGTGAAGAGGTACTTTTTCTTTTTCTTCCCGACACCCCCTATAGTGCTGGGGATCTAGCCCAGGACCTTGTGCATGCCAGGCAATCACTCTACCTTTGAGTCACAACCCTAGTCCGAGAAGTTTTTATTTTGCCATCATTTTTGAAAGATATTTTCACTGGATCAGGATTTCTAAGTCCACAATCTTATTCATTTTTCTCTTTTTCATACAACAGGTAATGTTATGCCACTGTCTTCTGGATTTCACTGTTTGTGAAAAAGTCCTTATCTTTTTATGTTCTGTATGTATGACATTGTTTTTCTTTGGCTGGTTTTAAGATTTTTTCTTTAACAGGAGCTTATTTAATTGTACTATCAGTGTCATTTTGGGGTATTTTATAAATTGGCTCTTCTTTTCATTATGGGTTGTTACTTTCCTGTTCCTTTGCATGCTGGATTATGGATTGAATTTTACCTTGTTGGATGATGACAATTTTTATATTCTTATAAGTATTCTTAAGCCTTTTTTCTGGGATGAAAGTTAAATTAAAATATTTTGATACTTTGAAGGAGACTCGCTTTTTAAAGTTAAGTGTTGGTCTCAGTAATTAGTTTATGTCTAACTTAACCTCGCTGTTGAGACCATTATTCACTTCACCCTGTGAAACATCTAAGCACCATCTAGGTAAAACATTTTTTCTAGTCAGCATAATAACTATTCCCAGTGTTGTTTCCCAGGACAGGGTTTGTTCCTTCTGCTCATTTTGGGAAGTTCTTTCTCTAGCCTGTTCATATATTTCCGTCAGTACTTTTGCTGAGGATTCAAGAAGGACTCTGCAGATTTTGGTGTCTCTTGTCTCTCTACACCCTGTATAACCAGCTGCTAGGACTTCTTAGACTTCCAACTTCATCCCTTCCACTCAGGTAGAAATCTGACCTGTGAATGAGTCCCTCCTGTGCTGTGGTCTGGAAGTTTTCTCCAGGTGATAAGCTGGCATAATCATAGGGCTGACATGTTTGTTTCTGCTCTCAGAGATGACAGTTTGTAGTCCAGTGCTTTTTTGATGTCCAATGCCTGAAAACCATTGTTTCATATATTTTATCCAGTTTTGTGTTTCAGGTTAAAGAGAATTTCAGTTTTCTACTATTCCATCTTGTCCAGAGAAGACATTCTGATTAGGTTTTGTTTGTTTGTTTTTGTTGTTTAAAGGAACACAGCACACAAAATGTCTTCTGTACATTATTATTGTTGGAATTTGGACAACTCATGAAAACTTCTTTATTTGTTCTCTGCCTATTTATTCCTAAGGGTGTAATGTGGTCATTGCATCCCGGAAAATCGAAAGACTAAAATCTGCTGCAGAGGAACTGAAATTCACCCTACCTCCCTCCAGCCAGGCTCAGGTCACTCCCCTGCAATGCAACATCCGTAAAGAAGAGGAGGTAATGCAAATATATCTACTAATGTATCAATGCAAATATATCTACTAATTTTCATTAGCATTTGTGATGCCTAAACCTGGCTGTGCTTCAGGCTCTGCTGTGGTAGCTATCTCAGAAAGGGCTGTCTAACAGAGCCTGTAAGAAGATTTTTGGGCTGATGATTTATTGAACCAGTGACTCAAGAGAAGGGGATGGAAGAAAGCAAGACAGGGTAGCTAAGCAAGGATGTGTTAAAGGGCCTCTTGTCTTTTATGGCGTTTCTTTTTTTTTTAATATTTGTTTTGGACTGGGGATTGAACCAGGGGTTTGAGCCACAATTGCAGTTCTGTTTTGTATTTTATGTAGAAATAGGGTCTCACTGTGTTGCTTAGCACCTCACTTTTGCTGAGGCTGGTTTTGAACTCGCAATCCTCCTGTTTCCGCCTCCCAAACTGCTGGGATTATAGGCGTGTGCCACCACACCTTGCGTAAGACTTTTGTTAATGTTCATTTTGACCTGATTTCATCACTGTTCCTTATTCATGATTGGTAGGTCACAAATTAATATGCCTGAGACCTTCTATACTTAGAATTGATACAGACTTTTAGGTATGTCTTGTCAAAATTACAATTTTAATTTTATGATATGTGAGTATTGGACACTGGCAAACTACTCATTGGGGTAGGAATTTTATGTTTGCTCATTGCTGACCAAAAGTTCATTGGTTGTAGTACTCAGAGTTGGTGTTCACTGTCAGAGAGTGTAAGCTCTGCCACACTTCTAGAATAAATGAGCAGTCCAAATAGCAAGTTAGGTTATTGAACTTTTAATGTTTTTCTTTAGGTGGATAATTTGATCAAATCTACCTTAGCTATTTATGGTAAGATCAATTTCTTGGTAAACAATGGAGGAGGCCAGTTCCTGTCTCCTTTTGAAGATATCAGTTCAAAGGGATGGCATGCTGTGATTGAAACCAACTTGACAGGCACCTTTTACATGTGCAAAGCAGGTGAGTGTCATCAATATCTGCAATATCTGTTCTTATGGAGAGAGAGATCATGGAGAAGGCTGAAAGAGAAACCTGTAGGGGCTCAGAAGCCTCATACCATGAACATGTATTCCCCATTCATTTTTATCTAGGATAATATAAAACTTCATAGATTTTTTTTGTCTGTTTAGTTTCCTCTAATCTAAAAACAAATAAAAATGCTCTTTTTGTTTTTTATTTTACAACATTGATTTATAGAATGTCCCATGTTCTGGATTTCTGTTACTGTTCTTGCGCTGATTAGATTCGCTTTAAAGATTTCTGGAAAGAACCCAATATGTATGACCTATCTACTTCTTATTACATTACATCTGGAGGGCTGTAGTTTGCTGTTGTTCATCCTAACTGAATTTGATCACTTATTTAAGATCTTGACTATTAGATCATTCAACCACGGAGCCACATCCCCAGCCCTATTTTTTATTTTATTTAGTGACAGGGTCTCACTGAGTTGCTTAGCACCTTGCCATTGCTGAGTTTTGTACTAGTGATCCTCCTGTCTCAGCCTCCTGAGCTGCTGGTATCATAGGCATATACCACCATGACCCTCTACCCAATGAGTTTTAATGGCATTTTTGATCCTTGTTAGAGTTCATTTCTAATTTGGAGGTTACAAGTTGATGATTTTTAAAATTAAGTCATTATATATTTATTGACATCAAAATAGAATCTACTATTTTGCAGGAAATATGGGGGACAGGATTCATACTGAATGATAATATAGAGTGTGGTTGGCAAAATCCAGACTGTAAAAAATTGTAATACAACCCAGCTACTTTAACCAAAAAACTACAAATATGGAAGGGGGAGGAGGTGAAGGGGACACTGGAGGAGAAGAGGAGACATATCAACTAATGTGATGTGTGGGCTTTATTTGCAACTTGATTCCTACAGACACACTGTTAAGAAATGATTACACATTCAGAGAAATGTACACACTGAATGGATATTTCATGATGTTTAGAAGTTATCGCTAATTAAGTACTTTTAATTAAGTATTGAGATTATGTTGCCAAAAAGGTTCCTCTAATTCAAAGATAAGTATTCATAGATGAAATAATAAGATATCTAGAATTGGCTTCCAAAATTAGCTGAGAAGTAGACAAATGAATGGGAGTGTAGATCAAACAAGATTAGCTATGAGCCAGGCACGGTGGTGCACACCTCTAATCCCAGTGATTCAGAAGGCTGAGGCAGAAGGATTGACGTTCCAGGCCAGCTTCAGCAACTTAGTGAACCCCTGTCTCAAAATAAAAAATAAAAAGGGCTGGGAATGTAGCTAATCTTTAAAGTACCTCTGGGCTTTATCATGTCATTCTGTCTCTTTCTGTTTATATTTGGCATTTTTATAGTATATTGAGGAAAATAATGAGTTCATCTTGATATCTCAATTCGAATCCAAGTCCTTCCTCACTTTTTCCCATTCCATGTTTGTATCTTTTCTGCACGAAAACAGGGTTTTTGTTTTATTTTATTCTTATCTTGAGAATAAGCATATAAAGATTATTTCCTATGACCTTATTTTAACAATAGAAAAGTCAGTTTTATACAAGTTTCCTGTGAGATATTCTTAAATTGTCAACTCTTGAAAGTATTTTAATTTTCTTAAAGTTTTATTGAAGTTTGCAGAAGTAATTTTTACAATGGTTATCTCCTTTGACACTCACAGTGCCTCCTTGATGTAGGTAGAATATAAAGTATCATATCTAGCATAGGTTTAGTCCAACTAACCCACTATCACCTCAAAGCAAGCCTTAGACTCTAGTCTTTCAAATCCACATGTACTCTCCATTGTATACATTATGCTGCTTTAAAACCCATCAAACACCAATACTTTCAACTCTTGTAAGAGAACTCTTGATCTGTAAAGTAGAATGGTGGTTGTCAGGGTCTGGGAATAGGGGAATGGAAAATTATTATTTAATGAGCATGGAGTTGCCATTTTGCAAGATGAAATAAGTTCTGGAAATGGTTGGTGGCTATGTATGCACAATAACATGAATGTACTTAATACTCTGAACTGTAAACTCAAAATGGTTAAGATGGTAAATTTTATGTTATGAGTATTTTACAACCATAAAAGAAAATTGGAAAAAAGAAAAAAGAATACTTAATCCATTTAGACTATGGGGTTTGTTCTCTAATTTGGATATTAAGAAACAACATTCTAGCTTTCTCCAAATCATTTTATATTACAATTACTGTGATTTCTTCTCATGTTGGTAGTTGCTTATAAATCTTCCATGTTTTAGGAAACATTCTTCTTGTACCTTTGCCTTTCTTCTTTTACATTTGTTCTTGGTATCTGTATGTTCTATTGGTTGTCTGTCTCAGATAACTTGAAGAAATACCCACATCTGAACCCTAGAAAGTGTCAGAATTTCAGAAACAAAAATGATTTTAGAGTTGTAAACTATATAGTGGTATTTATCCTGAAGCAGAAAATCCATGTAGGGTAATTTAAATAAACTTATTCTCCTTTCTTATACTATTATAAAATGGTTTTATATAGTTTTTAACATTTGATTTGGCAAATGTTGCTTTGTTTCTTTGAATTTTCAAACTTTTCTTGGCTCTTCGTGACTATGCATTCTTTCAGATGAATTTTATAGTCGGGTTTCTTCCACAGAAATCATGTTGGGAGTTTGATTGAATGTTGTTAAACTTAATAATTTGAAAATAATTATAATATTTACATATTCAGTTTCCCCATCATAACTTATCTTTTCACTAATGAATCATTCTTTTCTATCTTTTGGCAAAGATTTGTGGTTTTTGTCATATAGATTTCACATTTTAAAATTAATGATTATACTTAGTTTTTTTTTTTGATTTGCTATTTTGAATCAGCTCATTCCAATTATTTTTCAGCTGGGTGATTGTTGGTTTATTAAGTATTTTTTTCAGGCTCATCTTGTAGCTTTATCTGATGATTTGCAGCTTTATCTAATGATTTGTTGAATTATCCATTAGGTATTCTAGGATTATAGCATATTGTCTAAAAATAACCACTGTGTTTTATTAAGTCAAAGGTGTAATCACTTATGAAATGTCCCACCATTCTATGTTATTGAAAAAGTGAAAAATACTAATAATTATAAGATGTCATTAATTATAAAGATATCCTGATTTTAGCAATGTGCAAATAATGTGAAAAAAAAAGTGTCTAAAATTTAAGTACATTATAGTTTGTATCTTCCTTACTAGGGTTTCACCTTCATTTTTTTTTTTTTTTTTTTTTGTCATTTTTAAAAGTTAGTCTGATTAAGTAATGGCAAGGCATTCTTATTTTTGCTAAAGCTTTAGGAAGAATTGGGTATCATTTTTCTCTGATATTTAAATTCTTAAAATTCCTATTTCTGTTGAAGAGAGTCTGGAGGTACTTCTAGCATTGTCTTGCTTTGTGTGAATAGAATGAGTGCTTTGATATCAAATGGGGCCTCAAAAAATAAATTATTTAAGAATGAAGTTAGCAAAAGGAGTGTCATACTTGTATGTCAAAAACTATAAAACATTGCTGATAAATTAAAGAAGATTTAAGCAATGTAAGGACATTCCATATTAATGAGTTGAAAGGTCTGATATTGTTTTTTGTTTGTTTGTTTTGTTTTTCTGTAGTGCTGGGGATTGAACCCAGGGCCTTGTGCATGTGAGATAAGAACTCTACCAAGTGAGCTATATCCCCAGCCCCAAGATTCAATATTGTTAAGATGATAGTTTTCCCCAAATGGATCTATAGATTCAGTGAATTCCTATCAATGTTTGTAGAAATTGAAAAGCTTATCCTAAAATATATATGGAAATGAAAAGGACCCATAATAGCCAAACCAATTTTGGGCTTACACTTATTGATTTCAAAGCTACTTCTTGATTTTAAGATGCTGTCATGCTGACATAAGGATAGATGTGTAGATCAACCTCATTAGTCATTAGGAAAATCCATATTTTACCACTGTATACCCATTAGAATAGATATAATAAAAAAGTCGGACAATGGAAGTGTGGAGAAACTAAATCCCTCTGTATTTCTGATAGGAATGTAAAGTGGTGGACCCACTTTGGAAAATAGTTTGTTTTTAAAAAGTTAAACATAAGGGTTGGGGATATAGCACAGTTGTAGAGTGCTTGCCTTGCATGTACAAGGCCCTGGGTTCAATCCCCAGCACCAAAAAAGGATTTAAAAATTTAAACATAGAGATGTCATATGACCCTGTAATTTTACTTATAAATATCTATCCAAGGAAAATGACATGTCCACACAAAGATTTTTATTCATAATCACCCCAAAGTGGAAAGAATCCAAAAGTTTATCAGTGATTAATGAATGGACAAATGTAGCATATCTATACAATGGAATACTGCTCAGCAGTAAGAAGGAACTATTCACACATTGCAATGTGGACGAACCTCACAGACATTATTCTAAGTAGAAAAAGCCAGATCCAAAAGACCTCAATATATTGCATGATTCAATTTATATGAAATGTTCAGAAAAGGTTAATGCAAAATTTGTTGCTCTATAAAAACAAAGGATAAGTCTACCTAGGGATGAATTTGGCTTCAAATAGGTACAAAGGAACTTTTTGGGGTGATTTAAATGTTCAAAACAGAATTGTGGTGATGATTGTGTAATTTGTATATTTGCTTAAAATTATTAAACTATATATATAAAATGGGTGAATTTTATGATATGTAAATTGTACTGTGATCAGGCTTTTTAAAAGAAGAAATATAAATTAAATTGGAAAGCATATCCAGTAAGCAGCATGCTGGAACAAGATATCAGGAAAGAGGACACTGTTTAAGATGATTGTTGTTTGTTTTCTGTAGTTTACAAACTCTGGATGAAAGAGCACGGAGGATCTATTGTTAATATCATTGTCCTTATTAAAAGTGGATTTCCACTTGCTGCGTAAGCATTTTTACATTTTATCTTCCCATGTCTTTGGGTTTTGTCCTCTGAATGGGGTTGATAGAGTGGGGTAGGGAAAAATACCCTCAATCAAGATGATTAATGCCTTCAATGAGTTGTGACAACAATACTTAGCATTTCATTTTATTTGAAGTTTTAAAATGTACTTCTAAAGCATGCCCATTCAGATTAGGGTTGCCATGTTTACTGAGAAAGAGAGGGAAAACCAGGATGCCCAGCTAAATAATTTTTTTTATAAATGTGTTTTAAGTACGTGAATTGAAGAATTATTCGTTATTTATCTGAAATTCACATTTAACTGGGTGTCCTGCATTTTACCTGGCAACTGTAATCCAAATGTTACTAAACTACCCATCACTGATGGAGGACAGCTTCTGTGTTAAGGTGTGGACATGAAACTGAACTGATCTTTGTTAACTTAGATCTGAATACCATGAATATACCTATTTAATTTTAGACAGAATTGCTAAATTGTTATTCCTAACAAAAACCCAGATTTTTTCCCCCAAAATATTCTTAGAGTTTAAACTTTTAATTAGCCACTCTACAAGTAGATAGTTTGTTTCCTTTATGCAAATTCTGATGCCCTATTTGCTTCCTGTATTATTCAGGACTCCCTTCAATTGTATGGGATAGAAATATAATTCAAGCTAGATTAGTGATTCTCCAAATGTGGTTTCTGGAACAGCAGTGTCAGCCTCAGGTGAGAACTTGTCAGAACTGTGCATTCTTCACATCTGCTTTATGAGAAGCTCTGAGAGCAAGCTCTGCATCCTGTGTGATGCTGGTCCCCGAACTAGGGACACTGTAGGTTTAGACATGATGTTGGCAGGAAGGTGCCCTCCTTTTAGCTTTGTTTCATTCCAAGCAGGCCTACGTGTGGCAAAAAAAGAATACTGACAGGAGACAGAGGTCAACATTCCTGCTCTTCCTAACTCTCCAGTGAGAGAGTGCTTCTCAAATAGTGCTGAGAAAGATAATTCTAACAATGCCAGTACTAGCAAGTCCTAGAGAGGATTCCCATTAGGTGACTGTGTGAGTTAGCTTTTCATTGCTGTTACCAAAAGACTGACAAGAACAACTTAGAGGAAGAAAAGTTTGTTTTGGCTCACAGTTCCAAAGGTTTAGTCTATGATTGGCTAGTCCATTGCTCTGGGCCCAAGATGAGACAGAACACATGGCAGAAAGGTGTGGCAGAGGAGCATGACTCATCTCATGGTGGGGTCTGGAAGCAGGGATGGGGAAGGGGCCTCAGCGAGGATGACCCCTTCCAGGGGCAGCCTCCAGTGACTCACCTCTTTCAATCATGCCCCACTTGCCTACAGTTTTCACCCCATTAGTTCATTGGAACTAGGATGGGCCGATTAGGTTATAGGTCTCACAATCCCATCATTTCACCTCTGAATATTCCCGTATTAACACAGGAGCTCTTGGGGGACACCTCATATTCAAAGCATAACACTGACCCTGCTTGGGTCACGAGTGTAGCCATCAACCAAATCCTGTGGCTCTTCCATGCATGGTCATCCCAAGGTCTGAGGAACTGGGGTCAACACCACATGGACATGGACTGAGTATGGCCAAGGGGTGGGAATTAACATCACCTTACCCCAAAAGAGTATAGAATGCAGGCAAATTATGCCATTGTAGTTCCTTTTCCGCTTATTACCCTTTCTTACTTGTTTACCTTCCTTGGGTCTTAGAAGAAATAAAATCAGTTCTTTCAGGCATTTCTCATTCACCCAGGCAAGTACTAATATTAGTTTTTGAGCATCTCTTTTCCTTGTCTATAAGTAAAAGTTGTGATATACTAGAAACACTATTCTGTATCTTGCTGTTCTCAAATGCACAGCATATGTTGGGGATGTATTTGTACCAGCATCTAAAGAGTTTTCTTCTTATTTTTTATGGTGATCTAATGTAATGCCACTCTATAAAGCATGAAATATAATTTGTTCAGCCCTTTTCTAATGCTATTGTTTGGACAAGGGTCCTTCAAAGGTCCATATGTAAAGGGTTGGCCCCCATGGCAGTGATATTGGGAGGTGCTGTTAACCTTTAAGAGGTGAAGCTGAGTGGAAGATCCTTAACTTATTGAGAGCATGCTCTCAAAAAGGACTGTGGGACCCTGGCCTCTTTCTCTATCTTTCTCGCTTGAGATGTGATACTTGCTCCAAAAATGGCACCATGTGCCTCCCTTGCCAAACACCTTAATAAATGCAGCTGCCCTATCTTGGACTTGAACCTCCAGAACATGAGCCAAAATAAGTCTCTCTTTACTACTAAAATAGCCAGTTTTCCCCCCATTGTCTAGCAGAGACTCAATAATACAGAGACTCATAACGAAATTGTTCATGGAGAGTTTTGCCTGGTCATTGGTACACCTGACAACCTTAATTAAGAAGAAAATATTCAACAAAAGTTCATTGTAATGCTTATCTTTTGTTCTTAAAGGCACAGTGGAGCTTCCAGGGAAGGTGTTTACAATCTCACCAAATCCTTAGCTGTAGAATGGGCCAGCAGTGGAGTAAGGATCAATTGTGTTGCTCCTGTAAGTAAATGCTGTATATGAAATCTGTTGACAAATTGTGCTCTTTAGATGCCATTTGTGTTGTTGTTAAGTTGTATTGTTGGTAACAAACAATCTACTTGCTACATAGGTAACAAATATACAAGTGTACTATAAAAGATTGACTTAAAAGATAGATTAAAATCTCAAAGTTGCATTACAGAAGTAGTCTTTGATTGACAATCAGTTTGTCAACAAGGTTAAATTCAGCGGGTGATTCTCAGTGTGTTTTATAACTATTTGCAAAATGTTAAACGATATTGATGTTTGAACTTTACTCCAAATCATGGAATCCAGGCATCTGCATTTTATAAAGCAGCCTAGAAAATTTATATTCATAGTGAAAGTCAAGAAACACTGCTTTGAAGAATAAATTTTTCTAGATAATTTTGTTATTGTTTTGGCTTATCATTAATTATTAGGAGAGGACATGAATATCAGGGTTCTGGAAAGGAGCTATCAAATCAGAAAAAAAAAGAAAAGATCAATTAGAAGTCAAGAGAAAATTTCTCTGAATCATAATGTAAATGATGGGGAAATTTATAATATACTCATAGTCAACTTCAAAAGCTCATTTTTATGAAGTAAGCTACAGCTAAGTCTCCTTGGTATTATATATTGGCCATGGATTCCAAGAGAGACATGAGATGAAATATCTCACTCATCCTGTACAACTTGGCTTAAATTCTACTTTTTCTATAATGTTTTCTGGTCATTGCTAAGATAGTAGTAATCTCTCCATCTGAAACACTATAATACCTTTGGATATTATCTATAGATCTAGTTTGCTATTTGGTGGAAGTTAAGTATGAACTAACTTATTGAAGTTAGTAGAGAAACTTTCTCTCTAACAAAATTGCAAGCTCTAGCCAGAACCTCAGATTGCTTTAGTGTTCCACAAGTATATACCTAATCCATAATACACTCAGATATTTATAGCACAAATTATTTACAGTGCCATTCTTTTTTTAATATTTATTTTTTTAGTTATTGGTGGCACAATGTCTTTATTTTACTTTATGTGGTTCTGAGGATTGAACTCAGTGCCTCATGCATGCTAGGCGAGTGCTCTACCGCTGAGCCACAGTCACAGCTCTATAGTGCCATTCTTAATGTTGATATTGTGAAATACTGGTTTCTAGAAGTGTTTCTAAAAAGTCTTCAGTGGTATTCAGTGTGAAAAGCACAATGTTAATTCTGTGTGTCCTTTAGAGATTTTTTTTAGGTTTAATATCTAAAATTTAGTACTTCTAAAATATTTCATCCTCTTTAAATAAAATGTTCTACATCATTTGATTGGAAACCAAAATATCTCCCTAGTATCATTCAGAGTAATTCATACTGAAGAAATTTCATCTTTTCTCTCCTTCTCCCCGTGACCTCTAGCTAGAATCTAGAGCAAATAGCATTATCCTGTGACGTACAGTTTTCAAGTAATTGTCCTGGCCTTATGCCCTTGAAAAGCTAGGGCAAGAGAGGTGGAAGTATTCTGAAACAATTAAAGTTGTAGTTTATTTATTTTGGATTCAAATGTTTTGTTACTTTATTCCACACTAGGTGAAAAGGAAAATGCTGTATTTCTAAGTCTCATGTAGGCATTGCCTAATCTTCCCTCCTGAAGCCGAGCTGCCTAGTGGAAGATAAAGTTGAAAGAGTGCCCTGACCTGTTGTTCCCATTTAAATGCCTCACTGATCTTATATAATTATGCTCTTCGGAAACCAACACTCCTATGGAAAAAATCCAGGGATTGGCTGGTTTTTAAGGGAGAAGAGGTCACAGATGAGCACTCAGGTGGTGCATCTGTAGACAGTGGTCAGCTATACCTCGTTGACAGTATTGGGAAAAATTAAATATTAGAAATGTTCACTTTTCTAGTAAACTTAAGCCATGTAATTTTTGGTATTGATTGTTAGACTGCTTTGATGTCTTTACGATTAAAATTTAATTTTATATGCTTGTATTCCTCTTTTATGTTTAAACACAGGGAATAATCTATTCCCAGACTGCTGCTGACAGTTATGGTGATAATGGACAAAGCATGTTTGCAAGGTCCTTCCAGAATATTCCAGCTAAACGAATGGGAGTTCCCGAGGAGGTAATGTGTATTTCTAGCACCCATCAGAGTGACTATGGCTTATACATAGCACATGGTGTCCTGTTGAGGTGGGCTGGTTGCCTGATGGAGATTGTTTTTTGCACTGCCACCGACCATTTCTCCTGTGCTCTTTGGATCTTGGGAATATCTGGCTGTGTTTTGACTGTTGATAACAGCCTTTACTGAGGAATGAGTGTAGGGTGAATGAAGAGCAGCGTGTTCTCCTTGTTTCAGTGTTTTTCAGCTACAACCTTTTATCACATGGTATTTGTGGGTACACAGAACCCTACGAGAGTCTGATGGTTAGGGCTTTATGAAATTCCCATATGAGATTTCAGTATGTTGATTCAACTGGAGTATGTAAAAATCCATAGCTTTCTCAAATGCCAGCATTATAATCTTTTTTTTCCATATTTTATTGGTGCATTATAATTGTGTAATGCACATAATTACATAATGGTACATAATGGTGAGATTTGTGGTTACATATTCATAAATGCACACAATACAACAATATAATTTGGCCAATATAATTTTGAAGTACTTCCTCTTTCCTTCCTGTCCTCCCTCCCTTTGGTCCCTTTCCTCTATTCTACTGATTTCCCGTTGATTTTATTGAGATTTCCCCCACTTTTCTTTTCCTTTTTCCTCTCTAGCTTCCAAAATTTTCACTAATTTATATGACAGCATTTCTTGGATAGAGGTGAAATAATTTTGATGATATGAAAACAAACATATATTAGGTGCTAAAAAAAAAATGAAGCAAAAGTAAGAAAAAAAGTCTATGAACATAATGCCTAAACATGCATTCTATTATGAGTTTGAGTCTTCTTTTTCATGAAAAGGAAAGAAATTATTTTCTTTCTTTTTTTTTTCACATCTTCATACATGTATTTTGTACAATGATGAGGGTCTCCTTCCACCATCCATGCAATTCCCCTTCTCCCTCCCGTTCCCTCCCACCCCTCTTCCCTATCTAGAGGCAATCTTCTTCCCACAGCATTATAATCTTAAACTGTAGTTTTTCAAAGGAAGGGTTTCTTTTCCACAGTAATAATAAAAACTAAAATACCTTGGAGTAAACTTAGCTCTAAATGAAACAAAACAGAACAAAACAAAATGTTTTAATGAAGAACAGGAAAGACCAGAATGAATAGAAACATGTTATACCTACATCCACAGCTGTCAAAGTATATGGGCCCAACCCTCGGTGTTCCTAAAACTTTTGGGAGGGATTTGCAAGATTAAAACATTTTAGTTGCAGTGAAACCTGATTTGTCTTTTTCACTGTGTTGACATTTGGGTTGACAGTACCAAAGCAGTGATGGAAAAGACAGCTGCAGCCTTAGCATGAATCCTGGCTGGAAACAATACTGTACCAGTAGTCGTGATACTAGAAGGCCTCAGGAGTGGCAGTTTCACTTTGGCTTATCATTGATGAAGCAGTAAAAAATATTAATTCATTAAATCTCAATCACTGAGTACACATCCTTTTAATATTTTGTGTGATGAAATAAGAAACACCAATACACATAAAGCTTTTCTGCTATGTAGAGAAGTATAATGAATGGCTGCCTCAAAGGAAAAGAACAGGCAATTGAATTGAGAATGGAGTCAACCACTTTTTTCATTTGACAGAATGACTGATACTACAGTTATTCACACTTGGGTACTAT
Organism: Marmota marmota marmota; assembly: GCF_001458135.2. Taxonomy (NCBI): domain Eukaryota; kingdom Metazoa; phylum Chordata; class Mammalia; order Rodentia; family Sciuridae; genus Marmota; species Marmota marmota. The sequence goes on along the minus strand of NW_026000005.1, from coordinate 33,654,104 downwards.
GTTGACATTTTTTCAAAACAAAATTGGGCTATCGTTTTAAAAGAAAGTGAATGAGAATATTTGTTGTTAAAGTTAAAATTCAAGACTTCAAGGGAAAATTAGAATTTCTGTGCACCTGTCACCATGGCTTTCCAGCTTCCAAATACTTAAAAGACTTTCCTGAAGAGATGGGTGGAGACATATCAAATGTGGTCTTTTGATATTATATCATAAATTGTGTGTCCACAGTTAAGACACATAACTCAGTGAATCAATATTTCCCAAAGGTCAAAATCACATCTGGGTGAAAGAGCCAAAGTGTGAGAAAGTGTTTAATAGAACAGAGTACAAGCAGTTCATTGCCATGGTTTCAGACTCCATATTGCAACTAATCTTTAAGAAACACCATTTATTGAATATAAAAAAGAAAATCCATAGTTATCTAAAAAGACTATTAAAATGTTCCTTCCTTCCCAACTATAAATAACTATATATATGCTAGAAGCCAGATTTTCTTCATATGCTTTAATCAAAACAACAGATTGCAACAGATGAATGCAGAAGCAAAAGTGAGAATCCAGCTGTTTACTATTGAGCCAGACATTAAAGAGATTTGTAAATATACCAAACAAATGTATAAAATTGTTATTTTGAAAATTATACCTGTTTTTACCTGAAATGTCATTTATGTTAACACATAATGCCTATAATGTTATATTTTAGGGCAAGAGAGATGGAAGTTTTCTGAAACAAATAAAGAGAGTTGAGAAAGGAAGGGAAGGAGAGATTGTGGTAGCTATAGTGAGATAAAGAATAAAGTATTGGCCTGATTGTGTCCTGTACCTGTAAGAAGATTGAACTTTTGCACCGTCTGTTGGCTGGCCTGTTAATCCATGAGCTATCATCTTTTAAGTGAAGGAGAATCAGGAGTGTCAGGTGTTTAGGAGCATCACCTTTTGAGAAACTGCTTCTGGTTCTATAGGCTCACTGATATAAATTCTTTCTTTCTCTTTAGTTTTTGGAGTAGATGTTGCTGAGCTCATCAATTGACTCTTAAGATTTTAGGGAATGCAGTGGGATTCTGAAGTCCCTCTTCTAGAAACTTGTGCTGTGTTGCTGCTGAGTTTTGGGCCAGACAGGACCATGCACTGAATACATCAGAATGCTAGTGTATTGCTACACAGACTCATTGACTATTTCAGGGACCAAAATATAAAAGGCATATGTCAGTGATGGAAAAGGGGATTGTGGTGGGAAATGGAAGCAGGAAGAAGCAGAAAGGCAGCCCTGTGTTCACTTTGGGCTTCTTTTTGTGTGTCCTCCTGGATACTCTCTAAGGCTCCTTTGTGTATCTCTACCTCTCCTCTGATGGATTACCTGATTTTAATAATGCTCAAATAGAAAAGGGAAGCTGTCTGGGTACTGGCAGGTTGTGGCTTGCACATGTAGGAGTTACATTACAGTTATGTGGTTTGAGATGAGTTTCCTCGGGAAGGTGAAGCACATAGAGATAGAAAGAGACTTTGCTTTTATGTGCACGTGCCTCTGTTTCCAGGTCTCCTCCATTGTGTGCTTCCTGCTGTCTCCTGGAGCTTCCTTTGTCACTGGACAGGTGGTGAGTGTGGACGGAGGCCAGTCTCTGTACACACACTCATACAATGTACCAGGTGAGTAGCTAGGGAATGAATAGCCACTAGCTGTAGGCCTTTTCACGTTCAGGTGTTGGCCACTTAAGTTGTAGAGGTTTACTCCTATAGGATATCAAATGTGCAAACTGCTTATCTTCAGGATATGATTTCCAAGGAGATGATCCCAGGTGCAGAAAATACCTTGATATATTTATTATAGATCTTAACTTGAAATGTTTAAGAAGTTTTTGTGTGTGCATGAGTTGATGGAATTTGAACCTTGAAAAACCCTCTGTGAGTGCATCTATACAAGGAATGATAGAGAAGAGTCAAGAGGTTGCCATATATTTAACTCTTCTTTTTTCCTCCAGTAAGTGGCTTGCATATCTGAACAGAAGAATCAGTGGTATTGTGCTGTTTTGCCCTCTCTTTAGGATATATGTTAAGTGAAGTTATATAATTGCTATATTAAGTCATTTTGATATATATAAAGAAGTATTTTTATAGTCGTAATCAAATATTGATATTAGACAAAACGTCTTTATGTGTGGGATGTGTTGATATGTCTGTGTGTATGCGTTGTTCACATTTAATGGCTAGACCAGAGATCTTTGAGGTTAGAAGTTTTCTAAGAAATTTGATAGTCTAATATCATCACTTTGCAAATGACAAAACAAATCCACAGAAGCTAACAACTATAAATCACTCAAAACACACAGAAAGAAGTACAAAATGCAAATATACCTGGCTTTCTGTTGCTAAAAATAGTTGACTCAGTGGCTACAAGCTAATTAAGGTGTGGTTAATACAACCCCTTCATGTTTGAATTTCATATCAGGGTCCCAGGTTCAACTTATTCTTACTAAGTATTATTCTAGTCCAAGCATAAGATTTCTTATACATTAATAAGCGGTTACCATAGAACTTTAATTTTACTTATTATTGTCCCCTCCCTTATGTATTTCTTTACTAAAAGATGTGCATGGTAATATGTGTAAGATACTATTGTTCCAAGGACATAAGACAAAAATGCCTGCATGGCTATGCCTCATTGTTTTGAAAGTATTTAAAATAGTGAGAGTAGTTGAGAACCTTTCCCTTTCCCTCTTCTGTAGACCTGAGTCAGTATTTGTTAGGGTGAGTTGCATTGTTTTTCTTTTAGAGAGGGAAAGAAATACCAAGGTGGTTGCTTCTCTAAGTCTCCCACAAAATGATTTACTTTTGCAATTCTAATACTGTTTTTATCAATACAAAATATTCTTTAAATTTTTGAGGAGAGTAGTTACGTCTACTTTTTAGGAATGTGCTGCCCTACATATTGACTAGGAGCATTCAGACTTCAGTACAGGGTTTTAGATTGCCAGCTTGGAAGTGAGAATCTCTGGGATAGAAACCTCACCCTGCTTATCTCAAATGTTGAGTTTTGGGGGAAATTAATTTCTGTAGGTCCCTCTTTTCTTTCCTACAATGCAATGATACACATAGTATTTATTTCAGGGGACTGTTGGAAAGATCAAATTAGAAAATGCATGTGTCAGATAGGAAGTGACTCAAATTGGCCTAATATCAATTGGAATTTGTGTGATGGGGTTGTAATGCAGCGGCAGTACGCTTGGAAAGCAGGTGAGATTTGACTTAAGTAGCTCAGTGATCTTATTAAAGACATTTTCCCCTCCTGTTTCCTCTGTTTTTGCTTCCATGAGGTCAGCTTTCTCTCAAGCCTGGCTCTCTTGGTTGTAGGATGGCTGCCAGCTGCTCCTAAGATCACCTGCTTCTTTTAGTTCATATCTAGCTAGGTAGAGAGCAAGGAGTAGAGAATGACTTTGTCCTAGAATTAATTTAAAAAATATTGAGATCCACTCTGTTTTAGACCAGCTCAAGCAAATGCCCATTCTCAACCACTATCCACAGCCAGGGGGATGGGGAGCACTGAGTGACAGCTTATAACCCCTCACCACCAAACCAGGGCAGGGTCACTCCTCTGACCCTTCTGGATTAAAAAAAAAAAGAGCCTTTTGCAAAGGGGAGATGAGCACTGGATGTTGGGGATGCAATTATTAATACCTGGTGCAAGCTACCACATTATTTTAAAATTATTACTAAGCAGATACTACTTATTGAATGTCTGCAGTATGCCCAGCTCTGTACAGATGGTGTCAGGTTTACCCTCACAGTTTTAAAATATTTTGATAGATAATAAGACTGAGGCTCCGAAAAAGTAACTTCCCTAAATTTGGAAATGCTAGTGAATGGCAGACCAGAGCTTCAAATCCAGGTCCCTTTGTAAAACCTGTGGGCTTTGTTTTCTTTTTTCTTTTGTCAGGGGGTACTGGGTATTGAACTCAGGGGTACTCGACCACTGAGCCACATCCCCAGCCCTGTTTTGTTTAGAGACAGGCCTCACTGAGTTGCTTAGTGCCTCACTGTTGCTGAGACTGGCTTTGAACTAAGAGTCCTCCTGTCTTAGCCTCCCGAGTGGCTGGGATTACAGGCATTTACCACCCCGCCCGGCTTGGATTTTGTTTTCTTGCATGAATGCCCCAGAGAAAACAGAAGAGGACTAAGTTGGATTTAAGAGGACAAAGGAGGTTAAATTTTGCTAACTTGGGGTTTTCCACTTAACAGATCATGACAACTGGCCTGAAGGAGTTGGGGACCTTTCTCTTGTCAAGAGGATGAAGGAGTCTTATAAGGAGAAAGCCAAACTCTAAGCCAAGGAATATCAGCTATCTTTTGTTCCTGAGTGCCTTAACATCTTGAGAATGTGCATCTGCGCTTTATAAGAACTTATAATTTGTTTGGGAAAAAATCATTCTTTCTAATATTATTAATTATATCTAAGCAAAAACTGTTCCTGAAATAAGTGCATTTCAATGCCTTAACCCATCCCATATCTTTGATTCTGTGATTAATTCTTTTCAAATGATTTTTTTTTTTTTTTTGGTGGTGGTGGTACTAGGAATTGAACCCAGGACTTCAGGCTTGCTGGGCAAGCACTCTACCACTGAGCTACATCCCTAGCCAGCCCTTGTGATTAATTTTTTTAAAGAAAGAGATGAACATGATTAAATAATTCTCATTTTAAAAGAGGTATTCAAAAAATGAATAATTTTAAATTAATAATAATTAGATCATGAATTCTCAGGTTTTATTATTGAATTATAATTGGAAAATACATCTAAATTGTGGTATAGTTATGATTGTTACACTAGATTTATACAGTGACTGCTTTCTGATGGAAAATTCTTTTGGAGCAATAAAGCCTTATGGTAGCTGTCAATTCAGTTTCTTTTGTTCATGAAGTCAAATTTGCATTCACCATTGAAGCTGGCTGCTTATGGATGGTGGGGCATATGATACAATCAGTGGTTCCATGGTTAGGCATCTCCTTTGCCAGGAGTGGGTCACCTGGTGGGATGCTTTGTCACATGGGGTGTGGTGCCCACGAATGATGAGGCTTTCTATAAGCTCCCAGATAGAGGTGGTACTGAGTTTCATAAGCAGAGAAGGTAAACTCACCTGGAATAAATAACCTGGTACTATGAGGAGTGGCACAGATATCATGCTGTAATTTGAATGGGGGACATTTAAAATAAAGATTTAGTAACTATAATAAGAGATTAGTATCATGCAGGATTGGCTAGAAAGGAGTAAAGAGAAATGAGAAGACTATGAGAATAGCAGATGTGAGGACCAGCCAGCTGTACTAGGGGCGAGATGGAGCACAAAGAAGAGCCCTCCCAGGTCCCAACACCCAGATCTAATAGATTGAGCACAGCTGTGGCTTCATGTATGGCAGAGAACTCACTGTAGTGTGCTGCTGATGGAATTTACTAGAAATCTACCTTCTATGGGAAAACTGCATGAGGAAATGTCTCACCTGAAGCACAGGCTGTGCAGCCACCTGAGTGTGGTAGTTGGCAAGTCTGGTGTTGCTGGCCCTGGTGTGGGAGCGACCTGCACTGCAGCAGTGTGGGAGCAAAATCATCTTTTTTTTTTTTTTTTTTTTTTTGCTAGTAGCCCTCTACTAGCAAGCCTCAGGGCCAGCTGGCAAAGGGAAAACCACTGGAAGGGCCCATTGGTCTCCTTAAGAAACAGGGCCACAATGGGACTCAGCATCCATCTCTGTTGTAGTTAGGTTGGCAGTTCAGAGGCAGCAAGATTTGCACCTGCCTTGACTCAGGGGAGTCTGTTTTGTTAGCTTTTGCATTGCTGTTGTTACCTTTTATGGTTGAGATATGAGGTATCTCCCAAAAAGCTCATGTGTGAGACAGTGCAAGAACATTCAGAGGTGATTAGATTATGAGAGTCGGAAACCTACTCAATGGATTAATCCACTGATGGGGATTAACTGAGTGGTAACTGTAGGCAGGTAGGGTGTGGCTAGAGGAGATAGGTCACTGGGGGCATGCTTTTGGGTTTATATTTTGTACCCAGTGAGCAGAGCTCTCTGATTCCTGCTTTCTGATTGCCACATTCTGAGTTGCTTTCTCCCGTCATACTCTTCCACCATGATGTTCCGCCTCACCTTAGACCCAGAGCAGTGGAGTTGGCCATCCACAGATGGAGACCTCTGAAGATTTTTCCTCCTCTACACTGTTCTTGTCAGGTCTCTTGTTCACAGTGACTAAAAAAAAGTTGACTAAACAATACCCAACAAGAACAACTTAGAGGAGGAAAAATTTCTTTGGGGCTATGGTTTCAGAGGTCTCAGTTCATAGACAGCCTGCTCCATTGCTTTGAGTCCAAGATGAGGCAGCACATCTTGGGGGAAGGGCCCAGAGGAGGAAAGCTGCCCAGCTCATGGTACGGTCAGCAAGAAGAGAGAAAGGAGGGGGGAAGAGAAGGGGGCACAGGGAAGATGCACCCTTTTAGGGCACTCCCTAGCGATCCACCTCCAGCCATGCCCCTCTTGTCTATAGTTACCACCCAGCCATTCAAACTGGAATGGACTGATTAGGTTGCAGTTCTCATGATACAATCATTTTACTTCTGAATATTCCTGCATTAACAGGAGCTTTGGGGGACACCTCATGGCCAAACTACAAGAATCCATGCTGTTGGGCCTACTTGCAACTTCCCTCCATTCCTGTGGCCATCGCTACTAGTTCTAGGTGGCCAGTCATGAAGACCAACTAACATTGGCTGGTTGAGCCAGCTTGTCTACTTGGTTGTTCTCTTCTATGATGGTGCTTCCTGGGGAGGAGCATTAATGTGTGAGACAAAAATAACACTTTGTGCCCACTCCCCTGTGTCTATCCACAATCCTCTACACCATCTTGCTCATTTTCTGGCCAATCGACCAGGCTATGAACCACTGTTCAGGAATCTGTATACATTCTCACATCAGACTGCCTTTCTTTCCAGTGTACCTACTAGTTGCAACACTTGAGTTTGCCCACTAGAAGAATTTTCCATCTTCACTATCTTATGGGCCGCCTCTGGTGAGGCTGTAAGGAAGTTGTAATAACTGAAGGAGAGAGGATTGGGTAGGCAGAATCTCAGATCATAGCACAGTCCAAGGAAGGGTTAACCAGGCTGTTGGGAAAGTCAGAGCTACCCATTGGAGCAGCTCCTCATTTGCAGAATAGGTCTGGACAAACAGCCTGACTCTGCTCAGGCTATGACTGAGAGCCCAAGAGCGAATACAATGGGGACTCCTGAGTGGCAGCAAGCTGAGCTGGTTGTCATCAATTATGTTCCCCCTAGCAGGAGATCTAAGGGGTACATTTTCGTGGCTGCCATATGGCTTTATCCTGAAACCACAAAGTGATCACGATGAACTCCATTTAAGTTTTACTATTTAGGGGATGAGCTAGAAAAATGCCTCTTGTGGTTAATTATGGAAGACCAGCCTGTCTGGGCTTGCTTTCTTGGGATTCAAAGACAGGGCTGCAAAGCCTCCACCTGAGCTGTAGTTTCTTTTAGTGTTTTTTTCTTCATGCCTTATTTACACAATTTAAACCAACTATAGCCAAGGCAGGCATATTATATCAGCAGTTAGTGACTATGGCCCTTGTTCTCAGACAGCCCAAACCTCCAGTTACCTAAAGGGATAATTTGAATTGTATTATGTGGGCTAGAATATTTACTTTGTATGGTAACAAAGGCCCCCTGCTGGTTATTGGTTTCTGCCAACTTTTGAAGAGCTTGGCTGAACCAAGTGAGTACATTCTTACACTTTTCCCTCGTGGGATTGTCAGGACCCATCAGGTCCCATTGCCATCAGTGTTCGTGCTGCATTCCTGGGGGTCTCCTCTGCCGCCTGTTTCCCTCTGCAGCCTCCAAACTTGTCCTCCTGGAGAATGTCAGTTCCCTACAAGGAAACATCTTGAACCCCCTTCTGGCTGAGGCTGCCAGCTGCTGAGTTACTAACAAACTTTCTGCTTACCATTTCTTTGCAGCCTGTTCTTCCTTATTTTGCCTTTTCTGTCAGTTCCTGTAGAGCTCTGTGAGGATCTTCTTTCTATGAGTTACAGATTTTCAAGCCCACTGGTGTCCCACTGCCTGGGTTCAAGTCCCAGCTTCTACTACTTATTTGATACAAGGAATTTGAATATGGATTGGTTATCATTAGGTAGTGAATTGTTGGTCATTTGGTTAGACATAACAATGTCATGGCAATTTTAAAGAATGTCCTTACTCATTAGAGAAGAAGTACTGATGCCTGGGATTTGCTTTGAAGTACTTTAGTTTAAAAAAAATGGCAGAGAGAGAGAGAGAGAGAGAGAGAGAGAGAGAGAGAGGAGAGAAAGAGAGGGAGAGAGGGGGAGAGAAGAGAGGAGAGAGAGATAGATATGAAACAAGAGTGGCAGCATGGTAATAAATGTTTAAGCTAGGTGACAGATACATTATGTTATATGGTTAATTCTATTATATCCACCTTTGTGCAAGCTTAAAAATTCTCAAAATAAAAAATTATAAAATAAAAACAGTCATTTAGTTGGTTGGGGAAGCATGGGGGGAAGAGTTAGCTGATCGTATGTGTGTTATTGGAAAAAAATAAAGAGTTTGCCTTGAGAACCTAGGAGCTTTTGGGGGGACATAAATGTGGCACAGGAAGTAGGAACTTGGGTTACAAATGGACTATAGATTTGGTGGTAAAAATTATTGCTTCTTCACCTGGATTCTGCTGTACAGGAACTGGGGATAACCCATGTGCTCCTTTGTTAGCCTCCCACACTCAAATTTTTACTCAAAAATTAAGGCCCCTAGAATAAAAGGTTAATTTTACTTTAATGGATTACTCCCAGGAGAAGAGTGGGGAGGGAGGGGGAGAGAGTTTTATCTCATTTTATTTGAGGTGAAATTGTCATAAAATGAACCATTTTTTAATGAATAATCCTGAAGCAGTTGGTACATTCACAGTGGTGTACAACCACCTTCTCTGTCTAGTTCCAAACTCCTGGTATATCAATTCCACACTTCCCATTCCTTTCCCCTCCATCATTGCTGGACTTACCTATTTTGGATATTTCATATAGCTCGAATCATACAATTGGTGACCTTTCACGTCTGCCTTTTTTCACTCACCCTCATGTTTTTGAAGTTCATCCACATTGTATCACATATCAGTACTTCAAGGGAAGATTTTTAATCATTGTTATGTGGGTGAGGCTGCCTCTACTAGTGGACAGAATGTCCTGAACCTTCTGTCTAGAATGTTCCTTCCTAAGAGAAGAGAGTTTTAGTGATAGTGCCTGGAGGACTTAATCATATATTAGAGCAACCTGGTTAAAAATTCCTGGTTTTCCAGAGGAAGGAAATCCTGACCTTTTGGAACCCTCTACAGGGATGAGTCCAGATCCAGGGGTTGCAAGGAGGGGATGCACCACACACATGTTCCCTCAGGAAGGAAGAAGTCTGTCCACAGCCAGCCCTGTCAGAACCTGAGCTGTTGGCCTCTTCAGAACCTGAGCCACGGAGGGGTAGCTGCCTCACACCGATTGTTACCTTTCCAGGTGGCCCTCATCCAGAGCTCAATTATCATGGGCTATAAAGGCCCAATTCACCAACTCAGAACAGCTTTAAAGTGTCACTCTATCTTCAGATCTCCCCTTGGGCTGCCTGAGGCCAACCTGCTTCCTCTTCCTGCTTCCTCAACCTGCTCTCCTGCAGGTGTTGATACCATGCACACTCTGTCTTAGAGTCGGCTTCCCTGGGACCCCAGTCTGCTACCAGATTGTGTGCATGGTTAGATGAGCTGTTCCAGCAGAGGAATGAAGTCCTGAGCCTCCTCTAAGCTTAGGAGCCTCCCTCCTTTGCTTCTGGAGGCTTTCTAGGGGTAGAAGAGGTCTCCTCTCCTAGTTTCAAATGTTTCCCCCAGGTTCTTAAAGCAGCCTTTTTTGCATATCTGTGCGGTGGCAATTAAGGATTTTTTCTTTATTTCTAAGTCTTACTTTCCTGCAGAAACCATCTTCCATCTGATCAAGATGGGCATTTTCAAGGATTCTTTTGCCTTTTTAAAGCGCCAGAATAAAAGTAATATCCTCAAATTTTCGGTCAAACTGCTATAACAGTTCCTCATCTTTACAGTGCATTTTCTAAAGGCAAGAAACTATTTATGAACTGGACAGGGATGGGTCTCTTGAACTGAGGAGTGAGTGAGTATTCATGATGTAAAATAGCCTAGGAACAAAAAACAGGACACTGGTCTTCTTTTGGGGAGACCTTAGAAAAGGCATAAGGGATAAGGTGAGTGGCTCTGTTCAACATCCATGCCTCAAGCGGCAAGGCCTTTGAAGACCGAGCACAGCTCAGAGACAGGGATCATAGAAAGACGAGCACAGCTCAGAGACAGGGATCATAGAAAGAAGACGCTGAGGAACTGTGCCTTGGAAGGGAGAGGGAAATATTACATATAGTTCACTGAACTTTGCAAAGTCAGTAAAAGGGGCACTTTACCTTGGTCAAATAAAACATGTATTCTGTATTGTTAAGAAGAAGCCTTTTCCCATCTAAGTCCTGGCAGGCGGTGCTGTCCTGTCAGGAGAGGCTGACTGTGGTCTTCTCCAGTCGAAGGCTTGCTCAGGATGCCCTGCTGTCCTTCCTGCTTCATCTTCTACTGTCCCTTCTCTGCCCTGGTTCCGGGTGTTTCCTCTACTACGCAGGTCAATACACATTCACGCATCACTTAACAATGAGGATATGATTTTGATAAATGTCATCGTGTGAACATCACAGAGTGTGATTACAGAAACAAGAGGGTACAACAGTACTAGGTGACCTGATCTTATGGCACCGCTGTCATGTTTGGTCAACCTGCACTCTGTGGAGCATGACCACAGTGTTCTTCTTCTCCCTCCTAGCCCTCCCTGGAGGGAATTTTTAAATCAGCCCAAATGGCTTGTCAGCACATTTCACCAAACAAGAGTCTTTTCTCTGGGGAACCATGTCCCACAATGTTATCAAGCTGTTGTCCAGACATTTCTTTACATAGGTAAAAAGCAGAATAAATAAATAAATAAATAAATAAATAAATAAATAAATAAATAAATAAATAAATTTAAAAACAAAATTCACTGATTTTAATTATTTATTGAAATTTTTTTCTTTACATAATTTAAAAATATACGTGATGGCCTATGCACTTTAACATGGTTTCCAGGCTAACAAATCAATTGCTTATGCTTAGTAAGATCAGAAGAAATAGTAATACATCAGTGATGTTTGGTACATGGTAGCTAAGAGAAGAAAGGACTTTGATCTACTTAACAGGATCCTGAAGGCTTAGAGTTTAGCCTAGAGTCAGTTTAAGTCTGCCACTTAAATATTGTTGTGTCCCTTTGAGATTGAAGTCCATACAGGCATTGAACTGCAACAACTTTGCATCTATGAAGTGAATAAAACTGAATAAAATAAACCCCTTTCATATCCTTAGCCCCTTCTACCAGAAGACTTACAGTTCATTTATAACTAAAGGCCACTAGGTGGCAGCAGGGGGAAATCAGAGACCAGTTTGTATGACCTTGATGGGGAGGGTACCAGCTACCTTCACTTGTGCAGAAGGTGCACGAAAGAGTTGTAGGGTTCTGGCCTGTTTTTGTAACTCTGAAGGTGTTGTGGGGAAAGAATTAATATAAAGGAACAGGAATCTAAAAATCCACAGCTATAAATGTGCTTATCTGTCAGCAGTCAAATTGGTAATATCCTGGCTTGAAGTCCGAATGAGTCTCTGGGGCATCTCTGAGAAAATGTGATTGTTGCTCTGTTTTATCCTGTTATAATTGTTGAGACATGTTTTCTCCTCTGTTGTAATTTCATGCCATCTTGCAACCAGAAGGTGCTTATTAAATGTTTAATTATCAGAGTTTAATTGATTAGGAAAAGGTATGGCATGATATGTAGATCCAGGCTTATGCTTCATTTTAGTCAATTAATATGGCTGGACTTTTAAGAGCATGGAATACTTGGTGTAGTAAGGGGCTGGACTTGCAGAGGTGGAAAGATGTCCAAATCCAGATCTTGGGCTGATAATGGAGACTGTTCTGAGAATCTGCAGGGTTGGTGGTGGCAGGGTGGTTAACTACGATGGCTGAGTTAGACATAAGAGATGTGATTCTAGTGGGAACAGTGTTGGATGTAGCAGTGGAGTTAGCTACGGGAGTATAGCTAGATATGGCAATAAAGTGAAATGTGAAAAAGACAGGGGTGAGGTTAGGGTGGGCACACTGTAGGGATCAAAAAGATGGGTGCCTTGAAACACAGACAAATATAGAATATTTGAGTTTCATAATTTTCTAATTTTTGCTCAGGGTAGATTTTTTTCTGATAATGATTTTTAAATTTTTTTTTATCTTAGCATTCCACAAGAGTGTGGGCACAGTGCCAGGCTTACGAAGTTGACACTCAACACATATTTGAGTTGAACAGTTTTAGATGGTTACAGTTGGCTGTGTAAGGGGATGGGGTGGGATTCCACTAAAATATGAATATCTTATTAGCATCATTGTGGAGTGCTTCCTATTTCTCATGAAACTGTCCCAAGTGTGATTGTAGCCAACTGGAGGTGCTGTTACGCCAAAGTCTGTATTCTTTCTTGGTTGTCAAATCTGATGTGCTATGCAATTCCCAAGCTCCTGGAGCAACATCAGGATGGAGGAGAGGGACGGGAGCAAGAGGCCTAGACCAACATTTAAGGAGGCACATTGTTCGGGGGGTGTGCAAGTGCAGGGTCAGCCCCTAGAGTGAGTGCCTCCTTAAATGTTGCACTAGTCCCCTCATCTGTTTCACCTTCCTTCTGGCCGTGCTTGGAAATGTTTGAAAATTGCAGATTGGGGACCCATTCCCCAGAGTTGACAATTCAGAAGATCTTAAGTACAGTGGCAGAATCTGGGTTTCAATGAGCATCCAGTCAACCTTAGGGATTCTATTGCAGGCGTTTAGAATCATCACCCTTTGAGAAACTGCTTCTGCCAACAGTCTCCTGCAAGAGATGCTCATATTCAGTGAAATAATTCTCTTCTTCTCTTTGGTTTTAGGAATAGATGTTGCTGAACTCACTGATTAACTATCTTGACTTTACAAGGCATGTGGTGGATCCTGAAGGCTTTTGTAGAAAGTTCCTGCATCGGTCTGTGTTGCAGGGTTTTTAGTTTGACAGGATTATGGGCTGGCCATTCCTGTGGGGTTCTTTGTGTCCATTCCAGATGGCAGGAGATCCCTGGACACACACAGTCATGTCTGAACCATGCACCATGTCTGAACCAGCAGCTATGGGAGCCATATGTAGCCTTAATTACAAAAGGAGTATAGTAGACAGAGCATATAATTAGACATGGTAAAGACATGAAAATAGTGCATACATGCTGTTTTTGCCTAGCCAGTACCATTCCCATTTTTATGCTTAGAGTTGATTTTCCTGGGGAAACTATCCTTCTCCTGGTATTAGTCCAAGAGGCTTACTTTTCCTGTCTCTCCAGTTCCTCCTCTCTTGAGCACTGCAGAGGTGTGCGAGAGTCTGTTAGATAGATGCATTCTCTCTCTTGGAAAAAGAACACTTAGTTCCATTTCAGGACCATGATCGACTGATTAGAAGGAATGGTTTTCTTTGTGCTGCGATTACTAGCAGAGAAGATGTGTGAGGCTCCTGGGAACCTGAGAGTGCCATCAACTCAGAGCCCAGAAAAGAGAGACCAACCCCTTTATCTTTGAAAAGCCTAGATCCAATCATGTCTAAAGCCAGTGTTACTTCTGCATTTTTCAGTTCCTTGAGAAAGTAAATTTCCTCTTACATTTAAACCAGTTTTTGTCATTCACAATTAGGAGCTGATTAAGACCCAGAGGGAAAAGGTCATAAAAATCTAAAGAAAAGGAAATCAGACAGAGCAGACACACAACAGGGTTAGTTTCCCTTAGTGGCAGGGCTGAAGAATCAAGCTTCCTTGAAGAGGAACCTCTTGGTTTGCCCCATGCCCTCCGCCCCCAGCCTACCTCCGATGTGCTTTTATTCTCTCCAAGGGCATCTTTCTAAAAGCCAGATTACACCTGAATAGAAAGTTGTTTAGGAAAAGACTCTACTAAATTTTCAAGAGAACAGAAATGTTTGTCACTTGAAACCGAAGAATGAGCAAAGACTATGATTATTCAAGTTTCCTCCAAGTACATGTTGAGGGGAATGAGGGAAGTGAAATTGACCGGCAGATAGCACTGAATAAAAATGGTTTGAAAATTGAGAAAGTATTTTGCATTATAGGAAACCACAGAGTAATAGTGTTATTGGAATTACACATGGAAATTTCCTTTGTCCTTGTGTTCTTCACTTGAGAAAAATTCAGGCAAGGAGCAGAAGTTTAGAAGAAGAAAGTTTTATTAGGCCATATGGGAGTGCAGTATGTTTGGATGTAGTACAGATCTGGAAAGCACATGTGTGAAACAATGCAAGAATGTTCAGAGGTGAAATGATTAGATTATGAAAGTTGTAACCCAATCAGTGGAGTAGTCCTTTGATGGATGAATAATTTAAATGGATGAATGGGTGGTAACTGTAGGCAGGGAGGATGTGGCTAGAGGAAGCAGGTCACTGGGGGTTTCTCCTGGGGGATTATATTATCCCAAGCCCCTTACACTCGTGTTTTTGGTTATCTTGTCCCGAGCTGCTTTCCTCCCCTGCATTCTTCCACCATGACATTCTGCCTCATCTTGGGCTAAGAGCAATAGAGTTGGCTGACCATGGACTGAACCTCTGAAACTGTGAGCCAAAATAACCTTTTCCTCCTGTAAGTTGTTCATATATATTTTTTAAGTTGTTGATAGACCTTTATTTTATTTATTTACATGCGGTGCTGAGAATCAAACCCAGTGTGTTACTCATGCCAGGCAAATGCGCTACCACTGAACCCCAGCCCCGGCCCCTAAGTTGTTCTTGTCCGATCTTTTGGTCATAGTGATGAAAAGCTGACTAACACATTGTGACAAGAGGAAGGGAAAATATGCTCTCGCATAAGCCAAGTGAAATGAAAGTGAGAGAGAGAGGACTACCCCTTAAGAAACGACTGGAATCCTGTTAATGTGTTGTGTACAAATTATCTGATTTTAGATACGAGTGGTAAATATATCCCACCTACTAAATAATTTATTCCTCTCCTATTTCCTTGAATTATAGCTACTCTAGTTATAGAACTATTTGGCAGTGTTCACGCATGCTCATTACCTATAGGTACCTAAGAGAAACTCAGTGGGGGGAGCAAAACTGCAATTAAAATGACATGTAATTGATATTATAAAACTATTGGTCATCCAGACTGATTAGAGGTGGTCATCTTTACTGCCAAGAGGGGAGTTTCTTTCTTTTTTCTTATTTCTTTTCTTTCTTTCTTTCTTTTTTTTAAACTACTTCATCCGTATTTCTTCCTGATATATAGTCTACCTGTCTGGATATTCCATTCAAAGTTGCCTATCTCCCATGGCACAAGAACCATACGTTTATTCTGTGTCTATAGGAAGTTAGTTATCAACCTGACAAATGGAACATTTCCTTATCCCCTATAAGTTAACACTTACCATTCCGTTGCTCATATCTAACTGCTGCTTAACAATGGCACCGAGGATGCTCAGGAGGCAGATATTGTCTATTTCTCTTCAGAGTGAAGAATCCAAGGAGAGAAACAGAAATAAAAATCTCACCTGACTAAACTCAACTTTAGTGTGCTAGACAACACCTGCATAGGAGAACTGGTCTTTCATAACTAGCTCTTTGTCCCAGTGACCTTTCTCCTATGAGATAAGTCCTGAAAGCAACAAATTTGTCCCTGGTTAACTTAAGTAAAATGACGACAACAACAAAAGAGTAGTGATTGACAGTTATAGAGTCATCCACAGCATAATGGGAAAACTAGAAGCTAGAAAAACTTGATGCTGGGAAACATGTGAACGGAAAACTCCAGGCATCTACACAGCAGTGGCCTTGGGCCTACTCATCAGGGTGCTATCCCTACAATAATTCATGTCTCATCCCCAGCCATTTATCATCTTTGGGTCCTTAGGTAAATTGTGGAAGGAGTGTTTGGCCTGTGTGGTCACAGCCCATCCTCATAGTAGGAAAGAGACGGGGTGGGGTATGGTCATTGTCATGCCCAACCCATGGAATTGGGAAGTGTTCTTCAAAGGAAAGTAAAGTGCTGTTACCAAAAGGAGAGGTGAAGGATTTGTAGAAGCAGAAACCAGACACCATATGGGGATCCTTGGATGGCTTTTGCTTTGGTGACATCCAATCATGCCACACTTCCCAGTGTGACTTCTCAGAAGTGAGCCATGTTGGTTTGGGGTGATTTGAGGTGGGTGAGGCTGCTGAGGTGGATTCAGAATTCTGACTTGCTTAGAAGAATCTCTGTTTTCTCTGAGTAAGTCTGTGCTCTTTCTTTTTTTCTCTGCTGGATTTCTGTAGGAGCACTTCAGAAATTAAACATAACTTCCCATGCAAATACCAAGGAACTTTTTTTCTATTTCCTGATATTTATGAAACACATTTATTAAGTGCTCACTGTGTGCCTGCCCTGTTCTAGATGTTACCCTGCGGCATCTCTTTCTACTTACTGAATCTCTATTGTGGGTCTGCACTTTTCTAGGTGGTGCATTTTATTTATTTATTTATTTTTAGAGAATTTTAATATTTTTTTTAGTTTTTGGCGGACACAATATCTTTGTTTGTATGTGATGCTGAGGATCAAACCCGGGCCGCACGCGTGGCAGGCGAGCGTGCTACCGCTTGAGTCACATCCCCAGCCCTAGGTGGTGCATTTATTTAGAAGAACAAAACCAAACCCCTACTTTATGAATGGAACCTATAGACCACTGTGTCCCCAGCACCTTGCTCAATAAATGTTGAACGAGTAACTGAATGACATCTGCTATGCTCTGTTTGCTCCGAACAGAGCTTTTTGGTAGAATGCATCTGTGGTGTGGCATGGGAGCTTAAATATTTTTGTTTTCTAATTTTTCCTGCTTGCATATGCATTTCTCTCTAACTCTCAAAAGCCGTCAATAAATTCTTAAAAGTGGGTGGGTTGGGTGGGAGGACTCCAAACTATACTAGTTGTTTTTTTTTTTTTTTTCAAAGCAGACTCTAGAATTTTCTCTGCTATAGAGAAATCTGAAAATAGGGGCCTGCCTATTTCTTAGTTCTGCCTTGAAAACAAGCAGCTGATAGGTTTTGTGAGTCACTGGTTGCCCCAGGGGATTGTCTACTCCCCCAACATCAGGTGCCCAGGGTTCTTGGTAAATGTCAGATGCTGCTGTATGTGGTTGGTGGTGTTGGCGTCAATATGCAGAAGGAAGGATCTAGCAACATTCTTAAAAAAGGGAAGCTCACACACACACACACACACACACACAAAATAATAATAAAAAATTAAATTAAATTAAATAAAAAAAAAAAAACAGAAAAAAAAGGAAGCTCAGTGTTCTCCATGAATGATGTCTGAAGCAGAGAGTGGGGTTGTCAAAGCATGGTCTCAGCTACCTAGAGCTGAAGCTGGAGAGTTTGGCAGTCTTGATATTCTTATCCACGGCCTACTTTATCAAAAAAGGAAAAAGAGTTGAATACTTCTGGGAAGATGAATACTGTGAATAACACTGATATGATAATCCTTAAAAAACTAATAAATATGCACACCAGTTAAAAAAAAAAACAGGTAACTAACAAGGACAGATCTCTAAGACATTTTATTAAGTTGAATAAAGCTTGTATACAGATGCATGCATACCTTTTGCATTAACACAAAAAAGCTCATTGCCAATAATAATAGCACATACAATAGAGGGTACACCACAGTGGGCACATGTGCAAATGTGTGTGCAGAAAAAAGGTTGTACATACTGGTAATAACAGTTACCCTGGGGAGGGGCAAAAAGAGGATCAGGATTGTAGATAATAAAGGGAACTTGAACAGTAATATTTCAGTATTTTGGAGAAATGTTTTATTAATAAGTTTTAAAATTCAAACTAATTTAGGAAGAAAAATATTAATAATTGTTAGAGTAGATACACACTAGACCTGATTCTTAGTAGGGCAGGGCATTAAGCTCTTGATCAAATTTATTAAATAGACTTGGCACTATGGCTTTCTGAGAATAGTCTGTCTGAAACAGACCACATAAGAGGTGCCCACACATAGCAGAGGTCGAATATGAAAAGAAATATCAGTATATGCAATCTAACTATGGTAAGGACCATTTTCCCTGACAGTCAGTCCTAGTTGATTTAGTTCAATAATTTCTGTTGAATTCTGATATTTCTACAGGCTCTAGAGATTTTAAAGGATCTCATTTGAGTCTCACAACTGTGCCTAAGAGATCTAGTTCTGTTCTCTCAATTTCACAGACTAGAAAATTGAGATTCAGAAAAATTGACTTATCTAAAAGTCAAAATTTATAAAGGAGCTGAATGCTTCTCTAATTTTTCCATTCTGAACAGATCCAACTCTGTCAGTTAATAGCATCTGTCAGACCCTACAGTCCATCTTCTTGCTAGCTGAATTCACATTTTGGCAATGCCCTTTAACCATTGTCTACATGAACCTAGGAGGATTGACTTGAAATCCAAAATCCAATTTCAGAATATATATATTCTGAAAGTCCCTACAAGTTCATACTGTCGCCAGAACAAGACAAAAATCTATGAATGGCAATGCACTTTTAAACATAATACACTACCCATGAGCATTGACACTGTTGACAATTAATTCTCTTCCTTCCTCTTCAGCCCTCCAAACTTGTTCCTCCCATACTCCTATCTCAGTCGATGACGATGACGCTTCACCCTTAATGGTTTGTAAACCCCAAACCTTGGACTCTGTCTTTTGTAAATCTTTTTGGTTCTACCTTCAAATTCTATTCAGAGTTCAACCATTTCCTATTACCAATACTGCTACTGCCCTGCATACTGCCACTGCATCTGTCACCAGGACCATTGTGATGGGCTCCATATGCATCTCCCCACAATAGTCCTTGGCACCCAGTTTCTTCTAAAGACTGCAGCTAATGGAGCTGCTTGCCATCTAGGTCACTCCCTCTATTCAAAATGCTCCAGTGGTTTGCTCAGTTCGTACAGCAAAATCCAGAGTGCCTGTGATGCCCTACAAGGTCTAACCTTCTACGGTCTCCTACTACTCTCCCTCAAGCCCCTTTTGTCTCCTGGATCCCTGGATCCTTATTCTTTCTCAGGCACCCTATAGTTTATTCTCTCTTCTCTAGGGTATTGCACATGGCCTTCACTCTGCCTAAAATACTCTTCCCTGGACATCATGGCTAGCTTGTTCATCTTCAAGTCTTTGCTGAAATGTCACAGCCTCAAGGAGGCCTTCTCTGACCGCCCCATTTAAAATTGCAGGCACCAGTCCCTCCCCCACTTACTGCCTTCAAACACACACACACACACACACACACACACACACACACACTCATTTTAATCCACAGTACATACCATTGTCTTCCATACTAAATAATTTACTTGTTTCATTTGTCTAACTCCCTCTAAAACGTTG
Source organism: Marmota marmota marmota (assembly GCF_001458135.2). Lineage (NCBI taxonomy): Eukaryota > Metazoa > Chordata > Mammalia > Rodentia > Sciuridae > Marmota > Marmota marmota. The sequence goes on along the minus strand of NW_026000005.1, from coordinate 33,634,516 downwards.
AATCCATGAGAGTAGGGCTTTTTGTTTACTTTCTCCTCTGCCATATCCCCCCTCCTAAAACAAACATCTGGAACATAACAGATGTTCATTAAATATCTGTCAATATATCAAATTGGCAAAGATAAAAATAAGCTTGCACCTTATATTGGTGGGAGCAGGGGATGTAATGAAATACTTTTGTGTGTCAGAGTGTAAAGTGGGATTATTAATTGGAGAGCAGTTTGGCAAGATTCATCAAAATTAAAAAGGCACCTTACTTAGGATACAGCAATTCAACCACCAAACATGACTTCAATGGATATTTTTAAGAATATGACCAAATGTATTAGTTCAAGGATGTTCACTGCAGGTTTGTCTTTTTTTTTAATTTATATATGACAGCAGAATGCATTACAATTCTTATTACACATATAGAGCACAATTTTTCATATCTCTGGTTGTCCACAAAGTATATTCACACCAATTCATGTCTTCATACATGTACTTTGGATAATAATGGTCATCATGTTCCACCATCATTTCTAAACCCATGCACCTTCCCTTCCCCTCCAACCCCTCTGCCCTATCTACAGTTCCTCTATTTCTCCTATGCTCCCCCTCCCTATCCCACTATGAATCAGCCTCCTTATATCAAAGAAAACATTTGGCATTTGGTTATTTGGGATTGGCTAACTTCACTTAGCATTATCTTTTCTAACTCCATCCATTTACCTGCAAAAATTCATGATTTTATTTTCTTTCATTGCTGAGTAATATTCCATTGTGTATATATGCCATATTTTTAAAAATCCACTCATCTACTGAAGGGCATCTAGGTTGGTTCCACAGTTTAGCTATTGTGAATTGTACTGCTATAAACATTGATGTGGCTGTGTCCCTATAGTATGCTGTTTTTAAGTCCTTTGGGTATAGGCCCAGGAGAAGGATAGCTGAGTCAAATGGTGGTTTCATTTCCAATTATCCAAGAAATCTCCTTAATAACAAAAGCTTGGAATTAATTGAAATGTCCATCAGAAGGAGTCTGGGGAAAACCTGGGGGCATTCATTAAGACTGAAGTACATGCAATTGTTAAATTGACATAGAGAAAGATACACACTCACTGATAAGTCACCATGACATCCCGAGTGAAATTATGTGGAATATGTTGCTGTTTGGACAAAAAAGAAGGATATGTGTACATATACTTAACAAGTTTATACGAGGAGCATAAAGAATACATCTATACATAACTTTAAGGTATAAATAAACACATAACAACAGCTCTGGAGCCCTTCCCCCTTTTCCTCAGGGGCTATTCAAGAACCGGAGTTTTGAAAACATTTTAAAAAAATCAGATGTCAATATGTCATTTGAAAAACAAAACAAAAAACACCTCTATACTGCATCCATCCAGAGTCTTTTGTTAATTTGTGCTGTATGGGGCTGACGTGTTAAAAATATGCCTTAAACTCTGCTTTGCAGGGGGGAGGGTGGAGACTTTTATTTCCTCCCTCAGTGAAGCCAATAAAAAGTATGAATAGACTCCGCGGACCTCTTGCGCTGTGGCTCCAGGGCTTTCCCCTCGCTGCCCTCCTCCGACCTGCAGCCAGCCTGTCGCTGCGCTTGGACTCTGCCGCCTGGCTGGAGTCCCGACTTCCTCCTTAGAGGGCGGCAGCGGGCATCTCGGCGACGCATGCGCCCCAATTTGCGCCCGGGGAATTAAAAAAAA
>NW_026000005.1:33603902-33632616 GCF_001458135.2 Marmota marmota marmota | reverse complement strand
CGCACCTGGACGCCGGCCGGGTGGCGCGCGCTCCGGCCGCGATCTCTCCCTGCGGCGACTTCTTCCTAGACTCCGGCGCCCAAGGGGACCCTTGCTCTCCATGGGGCTGAGGGACTGGCTGCGGACCGCGTGCTGCTGCTGCCCGTGCAAGTGTCTGGACGAGCCCGCCCTGCCCGAGAAGGAGCCCCTGGTCAGGTGGGTGCACCGCTTGCCCACGATCCGGGGTCGCCTGGCCGCAGCCGGGCACCCGGGGTGAGGATACCTGTATGCGGGTCTGAACCGGGAGGTGGGCTTGCTGCAAGGTCGCACTGAGGCGCAGATTCAGCCCCTGGGTCCTTCACGGGATGTCTTGGGTAAGAATGTTTACACTCGCAGGATCTTTGAGCCAGACTTTTTGTTGTTGTTGGCGGCCAGAAAACACAGATTCTTGGAGACCCAGTGGATACTTGTGGAAAGTGCCAAGAATTCGGTTGCAGTGCTTGGGCAGACGAGTACGGGAGAAGTTTCTATTAAGTCCTGTAAAATTCGCGATTGGGAGTTTGATAGGTATATTACAGTGCAGTGTGCAACTGTGGATTTGTGTGTCACTCAGCCAAAAAGTTAGATACCTCTCCATTCAAAGTTGTTACCAGATGGTGACAATTTTAGTGACCGAGCCCAAGGAAGGTTTTTCACATTAAAAAAAAAAAAAAAAGATGATGCATATTGTGTCAGAGATAGCCTATTCACTAGGATGTTGATTCATTATACATTAAGCTATAAGATGTGAAGAAATTTAATAGTCATTAGCTATGTGCTAAGAGGCTTTGTGAAGAAACCCTACAGCATGATTTTGTTCAGGCTGTGATTTTTAAGCCATGATTTTGCATCTTGAGTTGGCTGAAATTAAGCTTCCGCTAGGTCATGCCTCTGGGGTAGATAGGACAGAAACAGAATGTTTAAAATGAAATTAGGAAACAGTTTATAAAATGGAATTCCAGGGTTGGGTGAGCAAACACTCAAGCCAGGGTTTTTTTTTTTTTCTTTATGAGGTATGCAGATAATATAACAACGCTTTCACAACTCTTTCTAAATCATGACTTACCTTTTTAACTCAATCAAGTTGAAACACTTCCCTGGACTTTGAAGATCTTACATAACCCCTTCCTGCCTGTCTGCTCTTATTTTCCAGTATATTAAACACACTACTTCTTGCCACTATAAGAACAATCTTCTGATGGTCCCTGCCACAAGTGGTGACCTTTTGCCTTGCCGCCTCTTCCTAGATGTGATTTTTCAAGGACTCCTCAAGTTGTCTTCTTTGATTATGTGACATCATTTCCTCTCCTATGACTGAGAACTTAGAATTTGTCATCTGCTCCTCCCTGTTTAGTGAGTACACATGTATGTCATGTGTATTATACACACACACAGCCATATGCACAATGCATAGTATTTTTGATTACTTTTTCTACTGGTACTCCGAGGGAGAAACTGTGTCATCTGCTCCTAGTTTAAAAGGTAGAAGGTAACCATCTAGAATTTCATGCTTGGAGTATATACTTGAATTGTCAGTGCTCTTAGTTAATATGAAGTGTAGCTTTCAACTGAGTTTCATAGTCAGATCTTTGGATATTTCTGATGTTCTGTCTAGGCTTGCTATTTAGGTTAATAGTTTTGGTCGTTTTAAAAATCTAGATCTCCTGTCTTGGCTTACTTACAGTGATATAAGTCAGTGAATTTTGCAGGTGATTTTTAAGAAGATCGTTTCAGATGAAGCAGCATAGCATGGTAATAATGAATTACATTGCCCAGGATGAGTCACCCACCTGGATCAGTTGTCATAAGTTAAACTCATTTGTGCCTCAATTTCCTCATCTGTAAAATGGAACGATAATAGTATATATATACCTCAAAGGATTGCAGTGAGAAATGAAGGAAGACAATACATGTCAAGTGCTTAATATAGTGTCTGACACATAATAAACTCTCAATAAATGTTAGTTATTATTAATTATTTTTGTTATTCCGGGCATGTGAATATGAGTGGACTGGTCTCATGGTTTCCTATCATTCTGGCCCCATTTCAACATAACTATTTCCAAAGAGCAGCTTGTTAATGGACATGTGGAATAGTGGTAAGTGAGGGTGTGTACAGATGGGTATCTATATGTTCTTTCCTACGCAAGTCATCTGAGGGCCTGGTTTCAAATCCTATTTTTTTTTAGTTTGTTTTTATTCTGTTTAGAGTGTCCAACTGAGTGTATGTTTTTAGTATATACATGAAATTGTGCAACCATCACCTCTGTCTAATTCTAGTGCATTTTCACTACCCATAAAAGAATCACTGTTATCTATTAGCCGTCACTTCCCACTCCACCTTCCCTTCACCTACCATCCACTTGTCTGCTTTCTGGCAGTCTAGATTTGCGTATTTTGGACATTACTTAGAATCATCCAGTATGTGGCCATTTGCCTGGCTTCTTTTACATAGTAGAGTGGTTTCAGGGTTCTTCCTGTTGTAGCACATATCAGCGCTTCATTCCTTTTTATGGTTGAATAATATTCAATTGTATGAATAGATCACATTTTGTTTATCTCATCATCTGTTGGTGGACATTTGGGTTGTTTCCACTTTGGGGCAGTTATGGATAATGCTGCTGTGAACATTCATTTTAGATTCTGTATAGACATGATTTCAATGGCCTGGGGTAAAGCCCTAAGAGTGGGATTGCTGGGTCGTATGGTAAATGTATTTAATTTTTGAGGACTCTCATATTGTTTTCCAAAGAAACTAGTTTAAAATATTGATGTGGTGAAGTCATGTGGCCAGATGGTCTGAATTATTATTTTATTGAGAACTTCATTCTTTGTCTTTTTGTTTTTATTTATAAAAAGAAGGTTTGTAGTATATGGGGTAAAAATGGGAGCTCATAACCCACTTGAATCAAAGTGTGAAATATGATATATCAAGAACTATGTAATGTTTTGAACAGCCAACAATAAAAAATTAAAAAAAAAAAAAGAAGGTTTGTAAAGACATCTTTTCCTCCTTAACTAAATCCTTTACTGTCTATAAGAATGGCTTCAGGTTTTATTTTGCTCCCCAGAGCAGCAGTGCCTGGAAGAGGTGAGAGGAGATGATGTTTGTCATCTGCATGCACAGTCATCTCCAGTCCTTTCTCAGAACACACCAGGGACTCTTGTTTGTTCAGGAAAAAAACAAAACAAAACAAACAAACAAAAAACCCCCAGCTCTTAGTCTGGGCTCCTTTGCCAGTCTGACTGTGCCACTTCCATTTTTGACCTTGATCTTTTTGCTTTTTCTGGAACCTTGTAACTGTAGGGGAAGCTTGTACCTCGCTGAAGTGCATCTGTGTTTCTCTCACCCACTGGCTGGTTTTTCTTCTCCCTTTCTCTAGAAATATTCTGAGGGGTCCCCTGAGTAATAGCCCATCTTGATATTGCCATGACCTCCAACTGCCGTTCTCTGCTGTCCTTTGTGTCACACACAGATGTCTTTAAAGAGTAGTCAACTGACCCCACTACCTCCTTCTTCACCACCATTTTCTTTTTTTTTTTCTGGAATCACTTGGTAAACTTGCTAAAACTGTAGCTTCTGGGATCCATCCCAAACATTGTGACTTCCAGGTCTGGGACTCTGCCTTTTACTAAACATACCAGGTGGGTTGGCAGAATGTGGTCTGGGGACAGCCTTCAAGAAGCACAGCCCTAAAAGCTTATGCTTGAGATGGCATTAAGGGACCTCTGATCTTTGTGGGGCAGGCCCATTTAGGTAACATCCGTTCCTTTGAGTAGTTATTGGGCTCCTGAAAGCTGGCCTCTGTCCAGTATAATTACATGGAACTTGCTCCCTTATAACTTAAAAGAGAAAGGTTTGGCTGTTCTTTTCTCTGTGATGTGGAGTACCTCTGTGCTGACCACCCATCTCTTCTCTCACATTTCTTCCCCTCTGCTTCTCTGCTTTGGCATTCTGTGTCTCTTTGCCTACAGTCACCTGATCCAGCTGGTGTCCCCTGGTGCCTTTGCCAGGGCGGTAGTTGTTGATGGAGATGGGTTTTGTTGTTCCCTATTTCTTATCACTCTGCTGCCTAAAGCCCATCTTCATTGCTACCTTTCTGATGAAAACTCAGAAAGTCTCCTAAGGAGTTCTGCTGTCCCCTTTCTTTCTTTTTGCCCCTCGGTCTCTCATGGTGTTCTGCCAGGTATCATAGTTGTAAGGTGGTACTGTCACCCTGACAAGGCTGGAGGCCTTAGTGCAGATTAGAGGCTGAATCTTACTTTGTGTCCCCTGTTGTGCCTGGCACAGTGTGCCACAGTGAAGGAAGAGCTGAGAAAGTACTTTTTGGGTGATAATGATAATAATAGTGTTCATTTATTAATTGCTTGCTGTGTGTACATTTAAAATAATTATTTAAAATACAATGATAGGAAGAATAGTGAAAGAAACTCATAAACCCTGCACCTGCCTTAAGAAAGAAAATATTGATAATGGAGTTGAACCCCCCCCCCCAAAAAAAAAGGTCCCCCTATAACTTCATCTTCCTCCTACCTCCACATATTCAGGTGGCCTCTGAACCGAATCTGTGTTTAGCATTCTTAGACTTTATATATGAGGTGTATACTGCATGCAGGCTCTGGCATGAGTGAGAATTTTTTTTAATACATTGTCATTTAACAGACACTTTGATCAAATGAGGTAGATATTAGTTATCTTCATTTATAAATGAGGAAGCCAAGGCTCAGTAAGTTCAAAGTCAAAGTTGATTGGTTAGAAACCCAGTATTTGAATCCATGTCTGTCTGGCCTCAAAGCCTTGGCAGTAGAGAAAATTCAGAAAACTATCACATATTTTCTAAAAGTAACATAAAATTTATTTCCAAGAACTTATCAGATTTCACTGCCTTAGCCCCTGACCATTTTGGCCCCTGCCTCCTTCCCTTTTTCTGTATCCTTCATTACTGTTTAGATGTGAGAGCAGCCTGACACCAGGAACCAAGTCATGTGTGGGGTGGGGGACACTAGAGTCCTAGTCCTAGCTATTAACCAGCTGTGATTTGCAACAAGCCTCTTAAATTCCCTGGACCTTCATTTCTTCTATAAAAATGGGGAGATCTATCTTTAATGGTGATCTGGAAGGGCCCTTTCAGGTTTGATCCTCCTTCTGTGGTCTTGTGTTAACTGATATTCTCGGGACCCCCTCCCCCTTCCAGGCTGTCTGTGGGGCTGGGAGGGAACCTCAAGTCCCTGAAGTGTTCATCCTGATCATTTGTCAGTTTTCCATCTGCCCAGGGCTGCCTCACCAGTGAATAGTTGAGTAGGCGTTTCTTTTTCTTTTCAAAAATAAAACTTATCATTTATATTTTTTGTGGCTCTGGGTGGGAATAGAACCCAGGGCCTTGCGCATGTTAGGCAAGTGCTCTACCACTGAGCTATGCCAAGAGCACCTTAGTAGACATTTTTTTTTTCAATGCAAGGAAACTTAAGAACAAGTCCAGGCCTGGATAAAGGATTCATGGCCTGATCCTGACCCAAGAAAGCCAAAGGTCCCATCAACCTGTGAGTCATATTGTCACTGTTTTCTCATCTTCAGTGAGATTGCAGTCATGAAAGACCTGAATCATGTAAGATTCATCTTATCAACCATCTCTGTAAGGTCTGAGGTCCTGTATGCCACTCTTCCCTGCACCGATCACATTTCTGAAGCAAGGTAAATGTGATCAAAACAGTGATGACGACAAGCCAGTTTGCTCCAAGGAGAGGATGATAATACCAGTGGGTTGTTCTGAAATGTCTGTAAAACGTCTTTCGGTTCAAGATTTTATGCTACCAGTGAAGAGAAATGTGGGGGTATGGATTATCAGTTTTCTAATGCTGCCCCAATAAATCACCTCAACTTGGTAGCTCAAAACAGCAGAAACATCCTTTCACAGTTCTATAAGTCAGAAGTCAAGGTGTGGACAGGGCCACAGTCCCTCAGAAGGCTCTAGGCATTGTGAATATTTCTTGGTGATTCCAGCTTCTGGGAGCTCCTGCTGGTGCTTGGCTTGTGGCAGCACCATTTCAATCTTGACCTCTTCTTCCCTGTGCTCCTCCTCTTCTGAGTCTCAGACCTCCCTCTCTTTTCACTTAGGAGGATACCAGTCATTGGATTTAGCCTCCACCCTAAAATCCAGGATGATCTCATTCCAAGATCCTTAATTACATCTGCAAAGCCCATTTCCAAATAAGGCCATGTTCAGAGGTACTGGGGATCAGCACTCGGATGTGTCTTTTGGGGGAACACTCTTCAATCCATTACTAACTACTTTGGGGAAAATGTGTGAGCTCAAAGCATTGATTTTTCTTTCTTTTTTAAAACTTTTTTTTTATTTGTCAATGGACTTTATTTTGTTTATTTGTATGGGGTGCTGAGAATTGAACCCAGTGCCTCACACGTGCTAGGCAAGCACTCTATCACTGAGCCACAATTCTAGCCCCAAAGCATTGGTTTTTATTTCACTTTTGTGGATGGCTTTCTTCCATCTGTGATAAAGTCATACCCTTGCCATTTAATAATCCACTTGAACATGGGTTGTGGCCTTGGAGGACCAGCTTAAGACAACTTTAAGCAGAAGGAAGCCCAAGTCCTCTGACACCATAGAGTCACCTGTCACACAGCATCCTATACGGGCATCAGGCCTGAGGAGACCAAAGGTAACGTAAGGGAGCAGAGTGAGCAGCATGGGCTATAGCATCTTCACAGGGGTTACTTTGAATGTTTTTTTTTTGGGGGGGGGGTATAATTCTTATTCTTTCATTTTTATTGGCTGTCAATAACTGACAAGCATCATCATCACTATCTGTTTGTTCCAAAGCAAAAGAAGAAATGGAAAGAATTAACAGTGACGGTTGAGTTTTTAACCATTCATGGCTCCGAGCTTCCAAATACTTCACTGCCTTCTCCTGTCAGTGCCCACATACAACTTCTGTTGTTGATAACAGAACTGATGCACACATCTGTGGGCAACGGACCGAGAACAGAGGCCAGGGTTTTTATTTTTTTACAGTGCCTGAATTCCCATTAGGGAAAAAGTAATATACAGTCTCAGCTTAAGCTAGATGATTACTTAGTGTCTGCACCAGGGTTTGCTCTAAGAAGGAATTGAATTTCCCTGAATGGCCCACAGACCATGAAGAAATGGCACAGTTTGAGTTGCCCTGTTGCAGGATTCAGGTGAGGGGAGAAGGCAGGTAGAGGAAGAGCTCTGTCTTCCCTGCCCTCCGGTTCTGCACAGTTGTCCTAGGCCTTTCAGTGTAGGGGGCAGTGTCCTGAGTGCTTGACCATGAGGTGCTACTGGGTCTTGTTACTCGGTAGTTCTGTCTTATAAAGCCACCTTGACGCTGAATTCATTACATCTGCTGTGTGAGAATTACTGAATGTGTGAATACGGAATCCTGCTCCTGGGGGAAGTACAGAGAGAGTTCCTGTGAGCTGATTCACTGACTAGTCCTAACACAATCTTGTTTCGAGTTTCTACCCAGAGTCACTTTATTTAATATATATTGTTAGTCCATTGAAATTGAACTCATGCCCAGCCACAGTTTGTCTGAATGAAGCTTATCTACCATATATTTTAGCACATAGGGAAAACTCTGAACAGAGAGATCAATAAAAATTACAAAAATGCAAAATACATCACTGACTATACTATAAAAAGGACACTTGTTTCTTTTTTTGGTATGAGAGCTGAAAACAAGAAGGCAGATCGTTACCCTCAGTTGAATGTCCACCTCTGTTTTTCACTGCACACGTCCATGAATGACCTTTAAACCATCAATACTGTTGGTTTTAAGGTGACAGGTAAATGTTAGTGAGTGGAAGAATTTGCAAACGTGGAATCCGTGGATCCTGAGGATTGACTGTAATTACGTCTATGATTTCCACTTGACATTGAAGAAACGGAGGCACCGAGAGCTTCAGTAACTTGCTCAGAGGCACGCACAGCTGAACTGGGATTCACATCCTTTTATAGTTCAGTGCCATAGAAGGAGCAGAGCCCTGTGCAGGGAGGTGTGTCACTGTGCTGATATGGTGGGTGCTAGAAACTGTTTGGAGTACGACACTTTCCCTGGATTACGACAGCCTGTGGTCCAGAAACCCCAAGCTCATTTTCCTGTCTTTCCCTGGATTACGACAGCCTGTGGTCCAGAAACCCCAAGCTCATTTTCCTGTCTTGAGGCCAGAGACCAAGTGCTAGTGCAAAGCAAGAGTGGGGGAAGGGAAGGCTGGCAACGTTTAAAAAAGAGAACCACCACTGACTGTAGATGCACAGCCATCTTATGTGGGCAGAGCGTTCCTGGTACGGTGTGGACTCACCTCGAGTGGATCAAATTGTCTTCCATCCTCTGAGGGAAAGTGTTGGAGGATATATTAATGTCAGTGAGGTCTCAGATTCGGCCCAGATGGCCTCATCCCCGCACCCCTCTGCTCCACCCACACCATGCTGTGTTTTCCCAGAGCCAGGTCTGAGCAGATTGGGAAGAGTTGATGAATCTCATGCCCAGCTTCCTGCAGAAACCTGCATGTGCAGCCCTGGGCCAGACTGTGATTCACAGGAAGCACCTACAAAGACACAAAGGACGCTAGTGCAGGACCGTGCCCCTGGCACCAGGACTTCCCACTTTCTAAGTTTGGCACTTTTTCCTTCTTGAGAGACAGGGGAGGGTTGGGGTGCGTCATATGGTGGTTCCTGGAGCAGGACTTCAGGCCCTGTAAGTCGGAGGGCAGTGCTCTACGGTAAGTCAGCCACACTCCATTCACAAGATGACTTTTAAAGGTTTTCTTGCCTGAAAACTCACAGAATCTCTCTTCTTCTTTTCTGCCTTGCCTTAGTCTTAGTGTCATTGGAAGTTCCCAGAAGATGACATTTCTTTCTTTTATATGTCATGTGATCTAGGTTTCCTGGAACTTTCTAGATACTTTAAAGTGATTATATCAGCACACCTTTGTTTAAAAAGTAAATTATGCTTAACTCTGTTGGAGACTGAAGTCCTTTTTAGTTTGGTTAACAAATATTTGTTTTGTGCCAGTTACGCGCTGTGTACTTTATTCTTTTTGTGTGTGTGTGTGTGGGGGGGTACTAGTGACTGAACTCAGGGGCACTTGACCACTGAACCACATCCCCAGCCCTATTTTGTATTTTATTTAGAGACAGGGTCTCACGGAGTTGTTTAGCGCCTCGCTTTTGCTGAGGCTGGCTTTGAACTCATGATCCTCTTGCCTCAGCCTCCCGAGTCGCTGGGCACTTTATTCTTTTACAATGACCTTTAGGAAATAATTTTGGTGAGAGTGTGTGTCCAAAGATAGTGTATGCCTTGTATTAGTTGACGGTGTCCTAAATTGCCTCTTACTTAGTTTTAATTTAGGCTTTTAAAAAACTTGTGTTTGTGTGTATGTATCACAGACAAAACAAAAACAAGACATAAAAATTAGGAAGAGTGTATAAAGAACACCTGAAAGTGCCTGCTTCTGCTACCACCACCCAGGGCAATAGATAGCCACTGCCAGCCCCATATCTCCTCCATGATCAGATCTGGACTTTTGTGATAGTCATTTCCTTATTTATTATTTTGTTTTTTTTTACCACCCCACCGTGCACCTTAGGGATGTACTTTAGTGTGGCCTGCTTTTAAGCTTCGTGTAAATGGGATCAAAACCACGTATGTGCCCATACACCTGACCTTGTGCGCTTGACTTTGTGTGATCCATCTGTGCTGTTGTGGGGCGCTTACTTCATGGTTCTCCTGGATTTCTAGTACATTCCATCAAATTCACCTTTTCTCTTAGTGGACTTTAAGGGTGGTTTCCAGTTTGGGGCTCTTAAGCATGGTTTAGAAACTTCAGAGTCAGAACATAAAGTGAAGTTGTTCATCCTTCAGCCATGCTGGCCTCCTCCTGGTTCTCTCGATATACCAAACATACCCTTGTCTCAGGGCTCTTGACCTTTCTTGCCCAGAATGTTCTTCTTCTGGTTACCTGAGTAAATAACTGCCTCCCTTTATTCAGATCGCTGCTTAAAGTCATTTTATCAGCAAGTTCTGCCTTAAACATCCCCTTTAAAACAGTGCCCATCCCCTGTCTGAACCTTAATCATCGTGTGTTTCTTCATAGTCCTGGCCGTCATCTGACACCAACATATGTGCTTGTCATCTGCTTCCTCCCACAAGACTACAAGCCTGACTTTCATAAATGTAATCAGTAAACAGTGTGAGGAGTTTGTTTGCCAGCTAGAACTCACAGATTCTAGCCATATCTCTGGTGTTCAGAGTCCTGTGAACTCAGGACACAAGAGTTTATTCACTCTGCAAATATTTATTGAGTGCCTACTATGTGTGAGGTGCTGTTTTAAGCACTTGAGATGCATCATCACTGAGCAAAAAATAAATTAATTAAAAAATACAGATTCCTGTCTTCCTGGGGCTTTATTCTAGTGGTGGTAGGGCAGGAGTATAATAAATAGTAAACATAATAAGTAAACTAGGAGATAAGTGTGTAGGAACAAGAAAAGGTGGAGTGGGGAAGGGAAACATGTTTGCAATTTTAAGTAGACTAGTCAGGGCAGGCCTCACAGAGGAGATGTTTGAGGTGTGAAGAAAGGAACATCTGGAAGGAAATGGTGTGGGCAGTTGGATCTTCCAGTGCAGGGGCCCTGAGGTAGGAATGTGACCCGTAGCTTCAGGGAATAGCAAAGAGGCCAGAGTGGTTGGAATCTGGTCCAGTCTATGGACCATTATGGGATATGGGCTAATACTCTAAGTTAAATGGAAGCCACTGGGAGGTTTTAGAGAGGGAGGGCATGATCTGATTTACATCAAGGGGATCACTTTGGCCTCAGAATAGAGCAGGGGGGAAATAATTATAGAAAGAAGTAAATCTCAGTGAAAAAAACTTCTGTGGGAATTCATATGCAAGCCTTGAGCAGCCCTGGCTCAGGGGGTCCTGCTAGAGGCGGACACTTTGTGAGGGTGGAGCGAATGGGCTTTTCTGATGGATTGGATGTGGGGGACGAGGGGGGCAGGATGACTTCAGGGTCTTGGCCTGATGGCTGACAAGGAAGAACTTGCCACGCTGGGGGAGGGGAGCCTGCAGTCAGGTCTAGTGGGAAGAGCAGGTGCTCGATTGGTACCTCGTTGAGCTTGTGCTGTCTACTAAGCATCCAGATGGACAAGGGAAGTGTGCAGTTTGGGAGAGAGGTCTGAGCTGGAGGTTCACGCATAGATTCCAGAACCTTCCTTGTGTGGATGCTGGCCTCTCCTCTGCTGAGGCTCCCTCCTCAAGCTCATCTTCATGAGCCCCAGCACTTCCTGGAGGACCCAGAGGCAGAGTTTGCCCTGCCTGCTCACTGGCTTCTCCTGGGCTCTGAAAGCAGGTGCACGTGTAAGAACACCGGCTCACAGAGCTCTGCTTCAGCTGTGAGGCCTGGAAGCCCAGCGGGCGGAGCAGGTCCCAGAGGTGCCAGAAGCCAGATGCTGGGCTTGCTTTCCTCCCCTAGGCGGAGGGCCTGTTTCTGGGGTTGAAGGAAGTCTTGAGCCAAGATGGTTTAGTGCCAAGAAAGCACTAACTGAAGCGATTTTAAACTCGGCATTAAAGGATGTTTAAGCACTGAATCAAGTGGGTAGTAAAAGAAGCCAAAATGCCTGTCCTGGAAATAGTAAAGAAAGGACAGAAGAACGAAGGGAAGAAGGAGGACGGGCAGGGGGAGGAAGGGAGGAAGAGGGAAAGAATCTAGTCACCTGCTCCTCCCTCGCAGCCAGGTGCGGATAGATGGAGAAGAGCAAGGTTAGAAGCCAGGGCCCCGTTCTAGAGGGAATCAGACGAGGACTGAGTGGAGAGGGGTGGGCCAGCATCCTCTCGAGGACGGTTTGCCTGGACGCTGGAGCTTGGATCTCTGTGCTCTTTATGGCTTCAGTCTCACACCAGTGGTGACTGGCATGTGGTTCTCGGGAAGAGCTGTGAGGTCACTGGAACTGCTGGTGTGGACAGCCACCCTTGAGCACGGGACTGGTGAGGGAGCCCGGTCTCTCTTGGTAAATAACTGTCCTGCTCATTTGCACTTTGTAACCATGTCCCCTGGGACAGAATTTAGCATTTCTGATTCTCTCTCCTCCTGACCCTAGACCCTGTTGAAAGAGGAATCCAGAAGGGGTCTCATGCCCTTGGGGGGGGATCAGGGTGAAATCTGAGACTTTCCTCCTCCTGCCTTGTGGGAGTGAGGGCAGTTTCTGCTTAGGATGTAATATCAGAGCAGCCTCTGAAACGATACATAGTTAATAAAATATTTATCATCAGCAGATGGTGGCCATGGGCAAGCAATGCTGTCACTTCTTTCCAAACCCTTTTGAAATCACTATCATGGAGGGAGAGAGAGCCAAGCCCAGACCCTCCTTGCTCTGTGTCCTCCCAGGGCTGCTGGGGTGCAGACCTCAGGGCCTTTGAAAGAAGCCTGGCTTTTCACTATGAATAAGAAGAAGGTGGCAGAAAGTGGAGTAGAGGAGCCAGCAGGGCAGAGCAGACTGGGTGGCTCTGCAGGACGAGCAGGCTCAGGAGGGTGGCCGGAGCTGGTGGGGCAGCACTGGAGAGGCACCGCTCATGCAGGGCCTCTTCTACACTGTGACTAGGCAGAATCAGAAGCTCCTCAGGGGACACCAGGGGAGCACTGCTTCTACTTAGGGCTGGGCTAGATGGGAGGAGAACCCAGGAGGCCTTTGCCTGTCTGGAGACATGTGCACTCTCCAGAGGCCTGTGTTGACCTTCCTGTAGAGCACCCCACAGCTCCTAGACCAAGGATGGGTGGCTAGTGTGAGTGTTCCATGTGGGCTGGAGTCCTGTGTGTGTGTGTGTGTGTGAGAGAGAGAGAGAGAGAGAGAGAGGAGAGACAGCCAGAGGACAGAGACAAAGATAGCTAGAGAGGAAAGAGAGCAAAAGAGAAGAGAGAGGAAAGACAGAGACAGCTAGAGAGAGGAGAAAAAGAGATGCAGGGGGTAGTTGATTGTTGAGAAGGAGGTGCTGGCCAATGAGGCAGCATTGATCACCCCAAAACAGGAAAAGAAATTGTGGCTCCGTAAAGCAAAAGGTGACTTGATTATTCCTAGTCAAATGTGATCTTTACTGATTCTTCAAGTGCATGCTGATTTCTAACCTCCCTCTTTAGGGATGTTTAAAAAGGTGGTAACCTTGAGTTATGACCAGGGTTTCCTTTAGCAGGCTGGGATTCTGGCACAGCTGGTTCCATTCAACAAGTACTTTATTTTTTTAATATTTATTTTTGTAGTTGTAGTTGGACACAATAACTTTATTTTATTTATTTATATGTGGTGCTGAGGATCAAACCCAGGGCCTTGCACGTGCGAGGCAAGGGTTCTACCGCTGAGTCATAACCCCAGCCCTCAATAAGTACTTAAAACAACCACTCTGTGGTAGACCCTGTGGGTGATGTGTGGCACAGAAGCAGTGAACACAGTCCCTGCTCTTGACCACCTTATCAACTTGTGTGGAGACCAGAGTTATTGAAATAAAATGAATGTGGGAAAAATATGAAAGACCAGTGTCAGGAAACTAGGGTTTCTTGGCCTAAAAATGTGTTCATTGCTGTGGGTGCAGCCTGGGGTGGGAGCTACCCACCAGGCCTTCATGACTTGAGATCGATGCTGCCCTGGGAGAAACCCCTGGGGAATTTGCTGGTTTGTACCCAGAACATCCACACGTGGGGTTGTTATCAAAGCTGCTTCCTTGTGGGTGCATCCCAGTCACAGCCTTTTGGAGGTGGTGTGTGACACCTGGTTGCTAGGTGACCCCCTTTGGGGACCTCATTCAGGGAGGACTGTCACCTGCCCCTGGAGAAGTCAAGCAACTGGGGATAATTCTCCCTCCTCCCCCCCCCCACCCCCCAGATGGTTTCATGACAATGGGGGTGGAGTGTGGGGCCCCGGCGCTGGTGCTGAAGGGGTAATGCCATGTGGTATATCATCTACTGCAAGAGTTGGTTAGGCAAAAGAAATTGGATCCTTGTCCTCTGTGGTGCTGCCACCCCTTCTGTCTGCCTGCTCTTTGAACCCCTCTCTGCCTCAGCCGTCTGTCGTCTTGGGCTCTCTACATTCTCTCCAGACACCCCTTCCCTTCCGGTCTTTCCTCATTCCCACCAGTCCTCTGATTCTGTGGCTTCTGTGGTGACCACAGGTAGGCCTGCGTCCAGCCTCCCTCTGCACGCAGATCTTGACAGGGTCAGCCTTGGCTTCTGCCCACGAGTCCCAGCTGAAGGCATCATCTCACAGTCACCTTTGACCCCTTCCCCTTGTCACCTATGAGCTGCTCCTGAGGGTTGTAGTCTCTCATTTCCCCTCTCTCTGCATTCATTTGCATCTCAGCCACTGTTTCAAAATGTTTAAAATCATATATTTATTTATTTTGCAATAAAACATCGCCTTTCTTACACCTCAAAGGATCTTCCTTGTAATGAAGAAGATGCAGAGAGAGTGGCCACTTTGGTTGTGGTTGGCTTGTGGCCTTCTTTCTATCTCTGCCCAGCTCTTCCTGTACTCTTGCCCTCTGGTGACCCCGAGGGACTCCACCCACACGAAGACCTCAGCCACCTACCAGCCTGTGACAGTTGACTGTGACAGCCTCTTCAGCCATTTCCTTATTCCTGCTTCATCCAAAGTGATTACATCTGAGACCCAAAGAGGCTCAACATTCCTTTGATAACTTGTCACAGTTTGCAGAACAAAGCCTGGACTAGCACTATCTTCATTCTGACCCCAGTCACCTCTTTGTCTTCACATCTGTTTTCCTGGCTCCATGCACCACTGCAGTGGTCCTGCGGGAACGCCTGGATCCCCTGACTTGTGAAGCCTCTGCACACTGTTTCTGCTTGAGCTCTTCCTTCTGCTGGAGATGCCGTTGCCCTTGCTTCTGCATGCTTGGATCTGGCCGCACGTTGCCTTCATAAAAACCTTTCTTGGGTTTCCCTCTCATCTCATGCAGTTGGTCACTTCTTCCTCTCTGCTCCTGTGACATTCCATGCATACTTTTAAAAAGTTGCAGTTATCTCATTGCTTTTTGGTCATGTTAAGGGCAGAGACAGTGTCCTATTTATTTTCGAGTCCCCAAAGCCCCCGGCCCAGTACCTAGGACCTAGCAGTATCTGTTCTTTGTTTTTGAATACACAAATAAATGAACTTAACATGCTCGTTAAAGCCCATATGTACAGAGCACCAAGCCATCTTTTGCCTCCCCTTCCATTGGCTCATCATTCTTAAGAGCTGAGCTCTGTGTTTGTCTGTCGGCCACCTGACAGCCTAAGTAAGAAGGCAGCGGTCTGAGAACACTGTGGTTGAACTGGGCCTGACTCCTCTCAAACTGCTCCTTTCCCCATAATGCTGATTACCCTGTCCAGTCTCAGACCCTAAACTTCTGACCCACACCAGAGGGATTTCAGGAGCACCCCGTGGCACCCAGGCCCTAAGCGCTATGCTAGTTCAGGGTCAAGGCTTCCTGCTGGCCTTGGCTTCAACATCCTGCCCCCGTCTTTTGCTTCACTTTTCCCCTGTGGGCCTGGTTGTCTTTCCCAACTCTGGGGCCTTGGTGGCATCCTAATCTGCACCCATCACTCTAGCACTGGAGCTGCTCCCTTGCTGGGCGGTTCTTGCTGCTGAGCCCCAGTCTGGTGATTGGTGCTTCTTCCTATTGAGAGATTTTCTTCTTGCTTCCTTCCGAGTATATCACATCGTATTTACAGACATCTTAACTTTAACCTTCATCCCACATGCCATCTGCTTATCTGGATGTCTCCTGTCTTCGTTTGCCATTCCTGCATGTTACCCCTGCAGGTGTGCATGCCAGTCCCTGGCCATGGGACATTCTAGCTCTGCCTCAGAGCATGGAATCAACACACCCTCTGGGGAAATAAACTGGCCATTGACTGCTCACCAGCCCTCCACGCTGGAGTTCATCTCCAAGTCCCTTTAATCCACCTTGCACAGTCCCGAATAGTGCCCATTCAACATCGTTCTAATCCTAGTACCTGGCTTCTCTCACCCGAGTTACTTCAAATGCATCTTAACAAATTTGCCAAGTCCTCTCCTGAGGCCTTGGAAGCATTCGCCACACTTTACCTGGAAAGATCTTTTAAAGATGAAGTACTATTTAGTTACATCACCGTCCTGCTTATACCTCTTCCAGGTCTTAGAAATAAAGATCAAAATGGGGGAATGTTGGAAACATGGCCTTCACAGCTATGTCTTCCTGGCTCCTGCCCAGCTTCCTGTTCAGGCTTTGGCCATTGTCCCCTTTCTTTTAACACATGCCCCGGGTTGCCTCCCACCCTAGATCTTTGAACATGTTGGTACCTTTGCTGTACCTCTCTTCTTCACAGTGCCTGCCTGATGCCCACCTCCCCCAGAATCTTCTGTGAGCTTCTCACCTGTGTGCTCATGGCTCCCTGAACAGCCCCAAGCACTTATCACAGTTTTTAATTATATAGTTGTAATCATCTATTAATGTGTTTTCCAGGCTTGACTCTAGTGAGGCCTAAGGACAGGAGACTTGTCTGTTTGCTCACAATTTTATTCAGCCCAGTGATTAACCTGTAGTCAGTGTGGCATGCATATTATTAGTTGAAGTGAATGACCCCAGTGTGACCCTGCCTGTCCTGTCCCACAGAAGTTAACTGGGGCTGTGCATGGCATGCCCTAGATATGATGCTGTATCTCTAATCTTAAACACACATGCCACCTTATAAGGGAAAAAATCGTGAAGCAAATGTACCAAATGAAGCTATTGAAATTCCTAGTCCGCATTTTGCATTGTTTGAAGTATTTAGATACACATTCTTATTGTGTACTGTTCTCAGTGTAAGGATTTTGATAGTTATTATATATAACTTGTGCTCTAGGTTTACTACACTTCCTTGGATTCAGAGGCAGGGGAAAGTTCATCTCTTAATGTTGATTGCTTTCTTGTTTTCTTTTTATGTTACTGGGGATGAAACCTAGATTCTCGCTTGCATGTAGTAGACAAGCACTCTGTCACTGAGCTATATACACCCAGCCCCATTTCTGCTCTTTTTAAAATGATTTTTTGTTGTTGTTGTTTTTTTGACTATTGGATTGTGTTGTGCTTAATTAGTAAAGCTAAATTAGACATTTTGTTATACATTTATATATTACACTCTATTTTATATAATATGTATTTTTATTTGTACTGTATGTTAATACATGTGATATATACTATATTTTATATGCATAAAACAAAATTTATATCTCCTCTCTTTTTTTTATACCACAGTGGTAATAGTCCATATTCCTCATTTGGAGCAACTCTGGCAATGGATGACGAAAAGAATTTGTGGAGTCTGCCTCATGATGTATCCCACACAGAGGCAGATGATGACAGAATCCTGTACAATTTGATAGTCATTCGTAATCAGCAGGCCAAAGACTCAGAGGTAAGCACCTTTTGACATCTCACTGTGTGCAGATGATACCAGACAACGGAAAATAGCAAATTACAAGAAGACCCACTTGAAATAAAGAATGAAGGACAGGATGAGGGTTTTTGTTTTGTTTTGTGAGATGATGTCTTGCTATGCTGCCCTGGCTGGTCTCAAATGCCTAGTCCTAAATGATCTTCCTGCCTCTACCTCCCAGGTAGATAGGACTACAGGTGCACACCACCAAGCTCTGCTTACTGATGAGCTATTTGAAATGAAGGGCAGGTATTTATTGGCATATATTATCACTAGTTGCTAATTATAGCTAGTCTTGATAGACCTGCTTGATACCACAGATAAGACTCTTTTCTAATAATTACCTTAACGGAACAAATTACATGCAGGGAAGTGCTGCTTAAGAGCAGGGAGATAGATGGTCTTAAATAACTCCAATAGTCCATCTCTAATCTTTCCAGTTGTTTAATAAGGTAGGTGATTGAAACTGAAATTTGAAGGATGCTTTGCATTATCACTAATTCTGAATTAGTGGGGCCTGAATGAATGTTTTTTTTTCTTTTTCTGTTGAAAGCTTCTTAAATTATTCATGTTTATTTGACAGCAATAGTTGTGCCATATTTAGGATGGTTTTTATGATGGGGCTTGAAACCACCCTTGACGATGCTGAATCACAGTTATTGAGTGATAGGGCATTCAATGGGAGGGACTCTAAGTTAAAATAGCAAGGCAGTTGGGGTATTGTTCTCCTTTCTTTCAAAAGTAGCATTTGAGTATTATGTAAAATATTATATAACCTCGTTTTCAAGTAATGCCACCTGTCTGACTTCTAGATTTGTCAGTAAGCTCTGAGTAGATGTCTGTGTTAAGTGCATGCTACGTGTTACTTTGTATCCCACAGCGATTGAGCACAACAGGGCAAGTTAGCACCCCGGCTCTGGCTTTGAAGAAAAGCTAGTGGTGTATAGTGTGTAGTGGGAATCTTCTGTTCCTAATTTGGGTTTTTTTTTCCCTCTAATTATTGCTATTTTATTTTATTGCTCAAAAAATTTAGTTTAGCAGTAGGTCATAACTTTTGGAAGTGTCATGTGTTTGGACCTTGTATTCTGGTGCGTGTTGGATGATGCCTTTAGGGGTCAGCGGTGGGGTGAGGGAAAGCTGACGGCTGCCTCTGGTTCTGGAAGGCTGGGGAAGGGTGGGCTGGAGAGCCCTGCAGGGGCTGTTGACATGTAGTATCCTGCTAGTGGCCGGGCACCGTGCTGTTTCTGGCTTCCCATCCCCAGCAGATTCTCCTTCTTGCCTAGTAACACTGAAAGCAGGTCACAGAGGCTGCTGCTGCGAAGAACAGCCTTCGCTGGCTGCTGTTCCTGAGCCTGTGAAGGGAACACGTGGCCTTGTTTCCCTTTAATGGGAAGAAGAATCTTGTTTTTTGGGAGGGGTTTTGCTAGTGAGTAGGGAACCGGTTCTTTTATCTTCCTCTTCTCTGATCCTACCTAAAGTAGTAAGGGCATAAAGGAAATAGTGTATAACACCCCTGACACACACACACACACTCACTTCCATGCAAATGTGAAGCTGGAGCCGGGTAGCTCTCTGCTCTCCCTGGAGGAGCTCCTGCCCCTCTGCCTGATTGGTGTCCACTTTTGAAAAGATAGAAGAGGAGACCACAGGAACCACAGAGGGCTCTCAGTAAGCACAGACTCCAGAATGGCCGTTGTGTGTTTTCCGTGCTGGCCCTGGTGTCTGGTGTGAAGGGTCATCCAGGAGGCCTTTTTTCCTTCTTGCTGAAGAAATGGAGTCAAGCTTGACTTGAGAGGGACTCTGTTACCAAGATAAGCAATCAAGTAACATGAAGATGTAGTGATAATCACACATAATATGATTTGAGGTATCCCTGTTCAGAGTGCTTCTGTTTTTTTTTTAAGTATGAAAGTAATATGGCTAATAAAAAGTTATTTGTATTTTCTTCTAAAAATTTAAAATGCAAGCATATATTAATATATCTATTCATTTTCCTTATGGATTGGATCATTTATTACATACTGTTCTATACTTTACCTTTTTCTATTTCATATATTTGACACATTTCTATTTTAGTAGCTTAGAATTACCTTACTGCTTTGGGGGACTCTGGTATCTTTCGCATGGACTTACCATCTTTATTTGAACAGTTCCTACTTATATTTATGTTAATTTGGTTTTGTTGTATTTTGTTAGTATTATAAGCATGCTGCAGTGGACATCCATAGAAATTTGGATGATCTTTCATAGTTTTTTTTTTCCAGGAATAGGATTGCCGGGCCACAGTATGCATTCAGAATATTGGAATTATGACAATGCTTCCTTTTTGGAGGAAACCAAGAAAAACACTTCAGAGTGCAGAACAGAGACTGCAGTCTCAGAACCCTCCAGCAACTAGGTAGTAACATCAGTGGGACATTGAAGTGGGATCCCCCACCCTCAATCCCACCCCTGGGCCAGCATATTGAAAGGCTTTGAAAACTACATTGTGCTGATGGGAGGAGTTGCTAAGCTCCAGAGAGCTATTTGCCATGCTGGGAATGCGGACCCACAAATGTTGGAACTTTTGATTTTTAAAGGGGTTGAGAGCTGGGGATGTAGCTCAGTGGTAGAGTACTTGCTTATCATGCACAAGACCCTGGGTTCAGTTCCCAGCATGGGGGGAAAAAAAGGAAATCAAAGAGAAGCTGAAAAATCCAAATTTTCATATAAAATGGCTAGATTTTAAAGTAGCTTATGTTTAAAAAATGTCATCCAACAAAGTATGTTAATGGATTACTGATGCATAAGGACATGTACTTACATATTACTACTTATTTTTTTATCCAGTATAATTGAAAACGAGCTTGCCATTGATTTAGAGAATGAAGGAGTAAGTTGGTGGGGAGTTAAGTTTGAATAAGTCCATATTTTTTTTTTTATCATTGCGTATTTTCTTTTTCACACATGATAACAGAGGATTAGATTTTAATAAAACAGAAGCTTTGGGTTTTGAAAGATAATCAAGTTCTACATAAGGAACAAGGAACCTTAGATATTTTTGCATGTTACACTTTAGAAGCTCAATCAAGATATTCAGGAAACAGACAAAATGTTTTTCCTTGAGTATCAGCTTGTGAAAGACCAAGGAAGGTCCATATTTGCAGTTCTCTGAATAAATGAAAAATAATTATACAAAAGTATGTGTCCTATTTACATTCCCCCTTCAAATCTGAAGTGGATAGAGAAGACTTAAGGCTAAATTTACAATGTTCCAAATTGAAAAAATAGAAGAGAACATATAGAAGGGAAGCAAATAATGAAGAAAAGGCATGGACTTAAAGTAATTTGCGGTGTCAAAAAATGTAAAAAAGTAATATTTAAATCTGCTACACTCCACTTCCATTTACACAGGCCTTCAAGAGCTAATGGAAAACAGACTTTCAGCAGAAGAAATAATGCATTGGCAGCCATCCAAGTAGTGGAAGATTATTGCTCTTGTTTTTGAATGATGCCATAAAATACTTTATATTTGACTAAGAAATAGTAAACAATCTCAAAATCATGTCACTAAACCATTATCTTTATGTTCTTTCTCATTAAACTAGTTGTACTTTACATAACACACTGTTCTAGGGAGGCTAATAATTGCTAGTGATCTATCAATGCCCCTGATTTATGTATTTTTATAAACCATCATAAGTATACTGAGTGATCTTATCCTCAAGATATTAATAATAATGAACACAGTGCCAGGCACTGTTCTTTCCAGTTTGCATACATTAGCAATGGCCCTTAACAACAACTTGGTCAAGTGGGTACCATTATGATGTCCATTTGGGGCACTTTATCCAGAGCCACACAGCTGCTAAGTTTGAAACCAGGATTTGAAGCTGGGCTTTGTGAATCCAGAGACAAAAGAGATAATGAGTATCATGATGGAAATTGCAGTGGAGAACAGATACTATCTGTAATGAAGTAATTGTAGATTTCAAAATTCGTCAGCAGTCTTTCTGAAGCCTCCGTCTGACTAGTTGAGGCTGTGCATATGATAAGCCTTTCACATGGGTGGGAGGAGAGCCATGGTTTGCTTGAGGCTGTTGGCCACGTTGCAGGAAGTGGTCCTGGCCACAACACGTTTCCAGAGTTCTGCTTTTCCATGTCGGTTGCAGCTGGTTAAGGCCCATTCCCTGAGTGTGCTGCGTGGTTGGCTCCACAGTGGGTGTCTCACTGCTCATTTCCTTGCCTTCTGCTGTTTGGTGTACTGTACTGTTTCGCTGCGCATGGTGCAGTAACAGTTCCCTTAGGCCTTTGTACATGATTGCTTTTAACTTTTTTTTTTTCTTTCCTGTACTGGAGCTGGAACTCAGGTCCTCATACATGCCAGGCAAGAACTCTAGTACTGACCTGAACCCCAGCCCAGCTTTTATACTTTTGATCAAGAAAATAAATACTGTTAGATCATTCTCATAAACACTTTAAAGCACCGTTTTGGTTAAAAAATAGGTGATGTTTATTAGGCATAATGGATGATAGAAATTCTGTGGTTACTATTAGTGTTATTTTGGTACCAGGTATTGAACTCAGGGGCACTCAACCACTGAGCCACATCCCCAGCCCTATTTTGTATTTTATTTAGAGACAGGGTCTCAATGAGTTGCTTAGGGCCCTTGCTAAGTCACTTAGGTTGGCTTTGAACTCGTGATTCTCCTGTCTCAGCCTCCAGAGCCACTGGGATATAGTGCGCCACCATGCCTGGCTCTGTGGTTATTTTTAAAGCTTTTAAGTAATTCTGTGCTCAAAGAAGGATGTAGTTCTCATGAGGAGTGCCTGTCTCCTTGTCAGTGAGTGAGGCAATGTTTACACATCAGCAGAACCACATGATCACCAGATGCTTGGTGACTGGAGTGATCCCATGAAAACCACATCTGCTGAACCCTGGGTGAACAGCTAAATAATCACTTTGTTGGTTTGTTTATTTGTATTTTACATCGCAAAGCAAACCCCTGCCATGTTGCTGGTTTTCAGGGTGTTTGTTCTTCCTGTTCATCAGGCTGTCTACTGCCATCTTGTTCCCAGGCATTGTGAACAGTTCCTGTAGCATCTTTAAAATAGCACCGAGCTTTCCCAGAGGCATTCCAGTGCCCAAATGACACACTCAGGCTTTCATATTCCTAATAAAAAGAAGCCACTCAGCAGAGTTGATTGGGATCTTTGGTGGGAGAATGTGAGGAATGGGAAGAATGGGCTGAACTCATGAATTAGCCACAGAACTCTGAAGCACTTGGGGACCAGGATATTCCAGGTCAACTCTGCATTGCTGTGTCTCAGCAGTTCTCCAGAAAGAGACAAGACCCACTCTTTCAGGCCATCTGACTTCTCTATGAATGTGTAGACATTGGCCGCTAGTGGAGATAGGGCTGCAAGTTCACACCAACTGTGGGGGAGCAGAAAAGCAGTGGAATGTTGAAGCAGTTCTATAGATAATGCAAGGTTCCTCAAAGACCTCTTTCTTTGGATTTCAGGTTATCTGGATTATTGAATACATCTATATTTTATTTTGCTACTCATTATTTGGGTTTAGGGCATTTTGGTGGGAAAGATAAAAGCTTCATAGGATTGGAGGGTCTAGGGATCTTGCCCTTTGTCTTCTAGGTTATAATATTCATTAGGTATTATGCTGTGTGCTCTCTGGGCAAGTACTGAGTCCTCATGGAGTCCCTCGCGAGGAGGCATTTCAACAGGTAAAATGAGAGACTCAGACTTCTATACAAGGTCACTGAAGAAAACAAGTAGAAGAACTGGGATCCTAGCTCAGGTCTGTCTGACCTAGAAACCTGTAGGACCTGAAACACTGTTCTGGTCATTTCTAGTCCATTTAGAAAAAGTTGTGGGGTTACCTTTTTGATCAAAGCCAAGGTCACCAAGTGGATATAATTTCCTGCTCCAAGTAGACACTTGAGTCTGTGTGTTGTTGACCATTACTCACCCTGTACCTACTGAATCATGGAGTTACCAACTTTGATGTTTGTTTAGTGACAGCCTGTGTGGGGCTGTGCACGTGACATGCCTCTAGTGGATAGGAAATCTATTGCATTTCACCAGAAAACATTCTGTTTATCTGTCTCTGATGTTTTTTTTCTATTGTTTGCTCACTCAGATCCCTTTAAAATATATATTATTTCTTATTGTAGGTTCCATGTCAGTACTCCATATAAACCAACAGAGTTGAGACGACAAATTTTGGTAAATTTGGGTATCATAGGAACTCAGTAGGATGTGTAGTGGTGAAGAACTTGGGTTTTGGGATCAGACAGATTTGGGGGTAAGAGTTGTACTTTGACATGTTATAGCTAGATGACACTGAATCATTATTTAACCTTAGGGTGAATGTACTATTTGTTGTTCAGTTTGGGACAAAGTCATACAGCTTCAACTAAGAGGAAAGGGGGCAGGGTCTAATATCAACTGTGCCAGGTCAAAATTTAAATTGGGACTGCCCTGGACAAGCTGGAGCGTAAGACCACCTTTCTTTTTTTTATTGTGGTGAAATGTACACAACATAATATTTACAATTTTAACCATTTTAAGTGTACAGTTGAGTTGAAGTAAGTATTCATATTCAAGGTGGCAGTAAGTAGTGTATTCATATAGTCAACTGTCATTTCCCTCTATCTCCAAAATTTTTCCATCTTTCCCATCTTTGTCTATACTTATTAAACAGTAACTCCCCATTTCCTTCTCTCTCCAGCCTCCAGCAACTACCTTTCTACTTTCTATCTCTGCGAATTTGATTATATTATATAATTGGAATCATACAACATTTGTGTTTTCATAACCAACTCACTTCACTTAGCATAATGTTTTCAAGATTCATCCAAGATTCACTTGCTGTGGCAAGTGTCTGAATTTCCTTCTTTTAAAAAGCTGAATAATATTCATTTTGTTTATTTGTCCATCCACTTATGGGTTTTGGGATTAGACAGATTTGGGGGTAAGAGTTGTACTTTGCCATGTTGTAGCAAATGATACTGAATGATCCGTTAACCTTAGGGTGAATATACTATTTATTGTCCAGTTTGGGACAAAGTCATACAGCTTCAACTAAGAGGAAAGGGGGCAGGGTGCTAATATCAACTGTGCCAGATCAAAAATTTAAATTGGGATTACCCTGGACAAGCTGGGGCATAAGAGCAAAAGGGGGCAGGGTGCTAATGTCAACTGTGCCAGTTACTGACTCATGCATGTTGGGTGCTTCTGCCTTTTGACTCTTATTAGTAATGCTGCCATGAACACAGGTGTATGGATATCTGAGTCTATGCTTCCAGTTCTTTAGGGTGTACGCCTAGAAAAAGATTCATGTGGTAATTCTATTTTAATGTTTTGAGGGCCGCTATGTTATTTTGCACAGTGGTTATACCATTTTACACTCCACCTATGTGTGAGAGTTCTAGTTCCTCTCTTCTCTCACCAACACTTATTTCAATCACCTTTCTTAAAAATTGATCAGTAAAACAACGGATGGCTCTAATTTTTACATCTGTGTAGGGTGGATGAAGTTGAAACTGTAAGCCAGTCATAGCCACTCTATGTCCTTTTTTTTTTGTGGTGCTGGGGATTGAACCCAGGGCCTTGTACATGTGAGGCAAGCTCTCTATCAACTGAGCTATATCCCCAGTCTGATGTCCTTATTAGGGATGTAAACCTACAACAAGGCTGATGTCTAGCAAAACTTCCCACCATTTGCTTGGCCAAAGAAAAGACATGGAAAGGACAGAAGACTAGGCGCCTTCTGTACCTGAGTTACATTATCTTGGGCATTTATATCAGGATGCAGTGACCAGATCCCCTTCTTTTACTGTTCTTGAGACTGTCTTCATTGGCTTCCTTCCAAGGAGCCCCTAAAAATATGTGAAAGCCAGTAGATAGCGTACTTGTGAGTACTGATAGGTCAGGGAAATAGCTTGGACACGTTGGATACTTCCAGAAATGCTGTGGGAACGAGCAAGAAGCTGGCCAGCCTCCTCCTGTACCTCATGATCCCTGCAACAGACCCCCACACCTCTGTGTCATTGTGCTTGTGGTGGTTGACATTTCCAGAAGGAAGGTCATTTGTATATTGGGAGGCAGCACAGGATAATATGCTGGTAGGATTTAGCTCTTTCCATTAATTTTTTTTTATAATGCATAAACCAACTGGCCTAAGAAGAAATTACAATCATAAAGCTGCCTCTAAAGTTTTAGTTTGTAAAAATTGCAGTTGACTATTTATAAACCTGAAACACTAGGGATTAATAGCAAGGGGAGCCTCTAGTCACTTACTCATTGTTGGCTTTGGTTTCCCCAAGAACATCTGAGCCATGGGAGGAGCCTGCCTGTCATGCAGTGGGTGCACCTCCTGCATGTATTATGTGGCTTCTCACAGTAGTCTTTTGGGATAAACAAGCTGTTCATTTTAAAAGAGAGAGAGACCCAGAGAGGCTAAATGGGTTTTCTCAATAGTGTCCAAGCAAAAATGAGTTTTTTTACTTGGGTTCAACGTTGTGACTATACAGCAGAGAAACAAAGCTATGAGGTTCTGTTGACTTAAGGCAGATAACTGAATAATTTTTTTTGTTCTTTATTTTAAACACGAGCAGGAACAATCAAGTTGTTCCTGATATGTTTATAGGTAATAGAACTTGATGGAAAAAATGTAAGACACTGTTCAATTTATTTCCCTCATAAGAAAATGACAGCATGAAATTGATATTTGAAAGTTATCATAGCTAATCTCATATACAGGACAAAAGCTCAAATTCTTTCTGATGCGTCTATTGATTGGTTTATTTTGTTAAAAAATTATGTATCTAATGTTAAATCAGGCAGGTACAATTTGGAATTAGTGTTTTTAGTTCCTCATACATCTCAAAGTCTAATATGTTTTAGGTTTTGTGTTACTTTTGTTTTAATGAATTAGGAAATTCTTTTCTGTTTTTTTTTTTTTCCTTCTATATACCTTACCTCTCTATTTGACATGAGAACTAGTTGATTGACATTGCCTAAGTTAGAGTTTCTCCTTTCATGATGGTGGGAACCCATTTCTAGTTTGGCAGCTATTCTTAGGTCAATGTGATAGATATGTTGGTGCCCCTAAAAATGTTGGTGAGGGAGATTGGGTGGTTGTTCACACCAAGCCCACAGGCGTGCAGTACCATGGATGGTGTGCCTTCTGCCTGACACCTGGTGATCAGCTTTGCAGGTCTCTGAATTGGATTTTTTCAGGGCTGGAGTTTTTTTTAAACTTGTTGTCTTAGTCAAGGTTTTCCAGACAAATGGAACCAACAGCACAGGTAGATTGATATAGATATATCTAACACGCATACATGGAGAAGTACATAGATGCATGTATACATAGATACATAAGTAGAGATTTACTTTAAGGAATTGACTCACTTGAGTACGGAGTCTTGGTAAATTCAAATTTGATGGGGTAGGCTGTCAGGCTGGACACTCAATGAAGAGCTGCAGTTTGAGTCCAAAGGTAGTATGCTGGCTGAATTCCTTCTTGGTTGAAAGAGGACAGTCCTTGTCCTATTAAGGCCTTCAGCTGACTGGAGGAGGCCCATCTACTTCATGGAAGATCATTTGCTTGACTCATAGTCCTCTGATTTAAATGTCTGTCTCATCCCAAACATACCTTCACAGAAATATCCAGGATAATATTTGACCAAATATTTGTATATAGTGGCCCAGCCAAGTTGACAGGTAAAATTCACCATCACAGTGGATTTTACTAACACTTCCCAAATTCTCAAGAGACTGCCATATAAACCCCAATACATAAACTTAACAGGTCAGTGCCATAAACTTAACAGGTCAGAGCCATAAACTTAACAGGTCGGTGCCACCTCTCCCAAGAATAAAATCTGTAAGGGAAGCCAGTCACCATACAAGAAGGTAGCCTGGTGAGAAGGACTCGATAAGAACACCTCACTGGCATTTATGGAGCACTTAACTGCATTCCAGGTGCTGCTCTAAGTACTTTATGAATAGTTGTCCTCAAGATGTGATGGCCTGGTGCTTTCATCTCTAGAACAAAGGAGTTCCTGACCTTTGGTTAGGACTTCCTGTCCCTTGATGGTGGTTGATGGAGATTTCTGAACATCACCTGCTGATAAGCAGAGCCTTGGGCCTAGGAAGGCATACAGCAGAAGGTGGAATCAAGGAAAATCCCGATTTCTGTAATATGGGATTGAATCTGGGGCGGAGAGCAACAGAGGTATTTCAAGCTAAAGCTCAACGCAAAGAGGCGAGGCAAAGTCCCATCAGATCAGGAATGGAAGGCAATAAGCCTGGGACAGAATAGAAGGTAGCAGCCTCTAGAAATTGTAGTCCTAGTGAAATACAGGGATAGCTGCAAGTTGAACCTCATGCACTACCAAGTCTCAGCAAGGAAATCATGTTCTGCCATTCCGGGTTTTCCAGGAGACCTTAAAAACTTCTCCCCAGTCAAATAACTCAGTCACAGATAGTTACATTTTTTCCAGTTGAAGATTCATTCATTTCTTGGTTGGTTATTTAGTATGTGAAGCTGACTGAGGTCACCAAAACTTGGGAGGTTATTAAGCTTTGAGGAATCTCTGCTGGAGCGGGCTGTGGCGGCATTGAGGGAAGACCTCCATTTTTCTCTTGGCTGAGCCCATGGGCAGTGGTTAACCCAGAATGGTATTCCTTGTGATCAGAATAGCTCCTTTGTTTCCACATCAGTCACTGAGACTGATTCACCAGTTTGAGGCTCGTTGTAAAGTGGAGTAGCTTGAACACTGGATCTAAATTAAGCCAACACATTCAGCTGTTTTCAGTCTATCCTGTGGATATTCTTATGCTGTTAAATAAAGAAACATGTTGTTTTGAAAACAAAAAAATCTGGAAATAAACCTATCCAATGAAAGTCTGGTTAGATATGTAATAAATAGTTATCCTAATAAATGCTATAAAGCTTGACAAATAATGAGACAGGATTTATAGATACCAACTTGGAAAGATGGATTGTGATCTGTTATTCCACTTACATAAAAACACAAAGATGGTAATATACAGTGATGAGACTTGGGGAATGTTACCCATGAACTTGTTAGAAGTGGATGGAGGGAAGGAGACTGGTACATTCCTTTAACTTTATAGCTTTCTGTACTGTTTGAAAACAATTCAGCTGTTTTACATATATATATATATATATATATATATAT
>NW_026000005.1:33498867-33603892 GCF_001458135.2 Marmota marmota marmota | reverse complement strand
TTTTAAATAAAATTCTCTCACTAGTATTTCACAGTTGGTTTTGTGATGGATTTGTCCCTGGGTCTTTCTAAATTGTTTTTGCTTTGTTTTTCTGTGAGCATGCTGGCCAAATGGGGTGGGGGTGGGGGGAGAACTGTGTGTTTAGGAGGAGCTGGAGCAGGCTTTGAGGAATCCTGCCAAAGTAGACTGATGCAGAAAGTGACATCATCGGTCACCATTTGTCTTTTCAGTTTTAGAAGATTCTTTCTATATGTCAGGTTCTCTACCCTTACAAGCATCCCTGCCCCGACTCCTTCTTTTGGTCTTCCTCCTCTTTCAGTAAATGAAAATGGCTCTTAACTGCATGGAGCCCTGGAGAGCTATTGCTGCCGGTGCACTAGGACTTGCCGGTGGCCAGCATGGCTCACCTGTGGGGTGGCAGGAGGGTTCTGTGGAATACCCCGTAAGAACAGCTTGGCTTGCTTTCTGGCTTTGATGGAACATATCGGGGAAACAGGATCACCTGCCCTCTCCTGATGGGGCCTAGACCTGCAGCTTCACAGACTTAAATTCCCAGAGTGTTCTGGAAAGAGAATATGGTCTTATTTCTCTTGATATGAAGAAACCCTTCCATTTCGGTGCCAGATTCCTGCATACCTTTTCTTCCATAATGGTTGCACCTGAGCATGCTATTTACAGACCACGAGTGAGTTGTGCCATTTTATGGTTTTGCAATCCAAGAGGCCACACAACTAATGAATACCAAGTGGCTCACACCCTCTTGAAATAATTGTCATGTTTAATTACAATTTAGGTGAAGTCGAGTCACACCCAAGCTCCTTTACCAGTTTGCTCATTAAAGCTGTCAACTTGGGGCAGTTTTTCATGGACCTGTCAAAATGAACTTACTTCCTTCTTCCCGAAATAATGTGCTATACTGTGGGAGGTGGCAGGCATGTGAGAAGTGCACTCTGGGCACCTATGTTACCAGCTGTGCAATCCCATTTTTTGACCTAGAACCAGAAGATCCAGGTGCCCTTGGCAATCAGCCATGCCCAGATATTGGGCAAGTCATCTGAGGGGGGTGTGGCAGGAGTCAGTCTTTCATAGCATAACTGAAACATTTTTATTCAGTTTTACAAAGAATGTACTTCTATCTGTTGTAGCCCACTTAAAATTATAATTAGTATTATTTTTTTTGCCAGCCTCTGGGGCTTTACCAGAAAGTTCTGAAAACAGGTCTAAGTGATAGAGATACAAATCCACTGCAGTTTGTTTTGTGGATAAGTCCAGTAGTGTTTTAGGGATGTGAACTTCTATCTGTGGGCTCTGGTCTCTTTCCCAGCAATCGCTTAAAATTTGGGGGACTCTGAGGCAGGCTAAGGAGTGAGGATGGAGCAGCTTGTTAGAAGGAGAGATGGCCACCAGGGACCGGTGTAGACACCACAGGTCATGGTGTCTACTCTTTAAATCCAGCGTTGGCATTTTGCAAAAATAAGTTCCAAAATGACCTTTGTTGTCTCACGCTGCATATACTGTTACCTGTCTAAAATCAGCGAGCTTTCAGAGTTTTTGTGAAGGAGGGCCACTGCAGAACACACTCATGAGCCATTACTTCTTTGCCTCTTCAGACAGAAACTTAGAGGGAATGGGAAACATGATGGAATGAAGTAGACCAGGTGGGGGTCAAACTGAGCTACCCAAAGTTGTATTTGTGACCAGCAAAATGGACATCCTAACTTTCCTATGTTCATATAGGAATACATGACCAGTGAAACTCCATATCATGTAACTACAAGAATGGGATCCTAATAAGAATAATTTACATTTCATGTATGCATAATATGTCAAAATACACTCTATTACATGTATCTCTAAAAATACTTTAAAAATAAAAACAAACAAAAAAATGGGTGCCCTTTGCATGCAGAGCCATCCCCCTGCTGTTCTGGGCCCCCCTCTTAACTCCTGAAGGGCTCCTCTCCTGGTTGTGTAGCCTCCCTGGTTTTTGTCTTGTTACCCTTTGGCTCTCCCCATTGAGTGGTCTCTTTACCAAGCCTGGTTCTTTCCTCAAAAATCTCCATTCTAAAAATCTTTTTCTCCCATCCTTCTACCCAGTTAAATGTGTATTTATTCTCTGTAGGCTTGAAGCTCAACTGAAGTTTGAAAAAAGGAGCATATTTTAGGAGAAACCCAGAATCCTGTGAGGGGTGTGAGTGGCTGATGAATTTAACCTGCTTTGCAATCTTTAAAGAGGAAGCTAAACCTGCATTCATGATACTTGGTGAAATATAAGGAGTAGCCGAGGTTTTCTGAGCGGAGGCCAGGGCTTTCTGGCTTGGAATTCCAGATACATCTATGGAAATGTTTCTGAGGTTTTTGGTCTTTTCTGAATTAGAGTTGGAGCAGCCTCATTGCCTTGGAAACAATGTCACCGACTTGGGATCCTAGGATGGAGACCGGGTCTGGAGGGTGGAGGCCGAGGCACTGAATGAGCCAGATTGTTTCTTGTCCCTTATGAATTTGTGTGGCTCATGGGCTGGGTTGGCTAGAGGGGTGAAGCATGGTGTGAGTTGGCCATCAGCATCTGACACATCTTTGAGTTGACATGAAGAGTGTGGATAGGGGACTAGACATGCCCAGAACATCTTTCCCATCAGAATGTTAGATAAGGCAGGGCATTTGGAAAATGATGCCCTTGTCCTTGGAACACTGACTGTCCTTCATGCCACTCACTGTAGCTGCTCCTCTGCCCTAGTTTCAAAAGGTCTTTTCTTGTTCTCTTGTTTCTGCTGCTTCCAATCCCTTTTGACTCTTCCAGCTACTGAAAGTGGAGGGTAGAGCTATTAAAACCACCAGGAAGGAAGCAAGTGGAGCCTATGCGCAGTTTATTCGTCCGTCCTTTTCTCATTTTTCTTCTTCTTCTCCCCCTCCCCCACCCAGGGTATCTTCACCTTTGTTTGACACAGGGTAAAAATCTGTGAAGAATATCAGTATGTATCAGATACCTCAAATTATGTTTTAGCAAAAAAACATTAATTTGCCAGTTATTAGTAGGTCAGCACAGATTAGTTCATGCCCTTTGAGCAAGAAGCAGGCCTTGGGCCTGGAGTGGAAGTTGGGGGCATTTTTGAGAAAAAAGCAGGTGGATTTGATTCCTCCATGCTGCATCTCCCTTTACATTCAGGACAAAATGACCAAATCCAGTTTGCCAACTATTTTTATAAATAAAGTTTTATTGGCATATGGTCATGCCTGTTTGTTTACATATTGTCTGTGATGGTGTTTGTGCTGCAGTGACAAAGTTGAGTAGCTATGACAGCTGCAGAAAATATGTATTATCTGGCTCTTTACAGAAGTGGTCTGCTGACCTCTACTTGAGGACACTCAAGCTTTGCCTTTTGTTTGGTGCTTAGTAAACTTGGCCCAAATGATTGTGTGGATTTAATTTTTCATGCAAAAGAACACAATGGTACCTTCTTTGAGGAGGGCTTCCTATGCCCAATGATATGTTGCAAGAAGAGATCTTTAGAAACTGGGAATCTTCTAGCTTTTCATTTATGGATGAGAAACATTTTTTATTTACTCAGGATTTTTTTTTTCTTTTAAAAGACAGTGACTATACAATGTTCTATTTTTGTAAGATTTGTGTAAGTAAAAAAAAAAAGCTGTAATTTCCAAATACATTAAAATGTAACTTGTCTTACATGATGGCCATACCACTCTTCCCTCCACATTCTGGGAACTTAAATCCACAGGAATTGTTTTAGGGCTTTGTTTGAATTATCTAAAGCCTACCATGTTGATGATGAAGCAGGCCAATGGCTGATAAGACCAAGGTCTGGAAAGCTAGACTGGCTGTGGAACTCCCAAGTAGCTTGCTAATTGGTTTGCCCAGGAGTCATTTGCGAGTCTGTAAGATCCAAGAAAGAGTGGGATAATGACTAACAGAGGTTAACCAGTGAATTTCCAGAAAACTCCTGAATTGTTTCAGCTTAAAAGGTTATTTTTGTCTTTAGGCATGTGCTGTCACATTGTGCTTTAAACTTTGTAAGAGGAAACCCCAAATAGTTGAGATTATTTGCAAACATTGCACCAATTAATACAAGGGACTGCAATATCTTCAGGTTTCAATAATCTGTAAATACCAAGCAGATGGCCTAAGCATCTCCTCCTGTATACATCAGATCATTTCTGGATCGCTTGCAAAGCAAAGCAATGTAAATGCTATATAAGTAGTTGCTATACTGTACTGTTTAGGGAATAATGATAAGAAATGCAGTTTTCTTTTATTCTGGATATTTTTGAACCATACTTAGAAGTTGAACCCTTGGATGCAGAACCTTCAGGTATGGAGGACCAACTGTAAAAATATAGGTGAAATTAAATTTAATAACATGTACAATTTAACCCATGATATCCAACATGTAATCAATATAAAAACTTTTAAAATCTTCTTTTAGTTGTAGATGGACACAATATTTATTTTTGTGTGGTGCTGAGGACCCAACCCAGTGCCTCACATGTACGAGACAAGCACTCCACCACTGAGCTACAACCCCAGCCCTGATAGAAACACTCTTTAAAAAAAAAAAATGTTTTTTTAATTGTAGACGGACACAGTATTTTTATTTTATTTATTTATTTTTATATGGTGCTGAGGATTGAACCCAGTGCCTCACACTTATGAGGCAAGGGCTCCACTACTGAGCCCCAGCCCCAGCCCCTGATATAAACACTCTTAATGGGAGATTTGACATTCTTTTTATTTGCCTTCAAGAATGTTTTACATTGATAGCACATGTCAACTTAGACTAGCCTTAGCTCCGTTAGCACACAGAGCAAATGTGTTGGACACGCAAGTAAAGCTGTACATGGCTGTTGTATTGGATAGCACAGGTCTAGACACTGAGGGGTAGCCAGATCTTTGACTGTGGATTCATATGATCCATTGCTAAATCTAAACTTGGTTCAGTTCTTTGAAGAAGCAGCCTTTTTTGTTGGTGCTTGCTTAAGGTGATTGTATGAATTAGCTGTTTCTATCTTGCTAGAAATTTAATACCTTTTAACTTCACCATGAGCAGAAATTTAGTCATATTATCCTTTGCCTTTGGTGACAGCAACTCATTTTTGTCATTTTCCCTGCAGTGACTGGAGCCCCAGAACTCTGAGATGGTTCTAAGTCGTGGATTGGTAACAATAACATTGCACAGAAAATCCCACTCCCGGTTCCTCCCACTGGCAGATTCAGTCAAGTCACATCCTGAACTTGGCCCCTCTAACCCTATAGAAGGCTGGAACTCCCCAGAGTAGACCACACTCACTAGCTCTCATGCCTAGCAGTCCCTTCCCATGGCTTTGCTGGTGGCAGCAGCTGCTGCAAACTGGCCTTTGGCTTAATCTGATTAAAACCAGATAAAGAATTAGGTCAGAGGCCTCTGGTTGCCTTCTGTTTCCAGAACTCCAGCAGAGCTGTAGAATAAAAATAAACAAGGGGGGAGGAGCAATTGACCTGTTCTAGGTCAAACCTCCTGTGCTAATTCTGGATGGAAACAGGTGAGCCCTGCAGTGGGCAGTGGACAGGACCTTAGCATCCAGGGCAGGGATGTGTCGTGCTGAGGTGTTCAAGCAGTAACTCCAGAATGATATTTGGGGTTTGAAACTCTGCTTGCATGTAGAAATGAACTGCCCCAAAGTTTTACTTTATTAATCTTTGAAATATAAGAACATCTCAGGGCCTGGTGGTTAGAGCAGCACCCCAGACGTGGGGATCTTGTGAACTTCACTAGGATATTGCTTCACTGGGTTTTAGAAAACGGGCAAGGGATAGCTCTGGAAGATCATT
Source organism: Marmota marmota marmota (assembly GCF_001458135.2). NCBI lineage: Eukaryota > Metazoa > Chordata > Mammalia > Rodentia > Sciuridae > Marmota > Marmota marmota. Next base: position 33,598,068 of record NW_026000005.1, on the reverse strand, counting down.
AAGGGTTGTTACAAAATGAGGCCCATTTTTTTTTCCTGCCACATAGTATGCCCATCACTGAAATGTTGAGTTATGTAAAAGGAAAAAAAACCACCTTTATTCATGAGGTGGCTAATCTTGTGGAGTCAGGAGAGCAAGCCTCACATCAGCCTCCCCAAGGGTATGGTTGAGGGGTATTTATGGGATAAAGAAGTAGGGTGGTCTGAACAGTAAAGTAATTGGTGGTCTGTGCATGCGGAATCAGACTTTGTGGCTCTTCACATTCATGAAATGGTGACATTAACCTCCTCTAAAGATGGCGTTTTGGCCTTCTGACTAAAAGGTCACCCCTCGGACACTTATGTAGCCCAACTGGTGTCAGGCAGGTTAAGCTACCAGATTTCTGAAAAACAACTCCAGCAGTTGTGATCATCGTGACCCATATGTCAGAGGTGTTTGTTATAGGTCACCTCTAAAGTTGGTGACAAAAGCCAGTAACTGAAAACAAGCGAAGCGAGAGGCTTATTCAGGTTTTCACTTGATTTCACCAGATTTTTGTCATCCGGAAGCTGACTCTTGGTTCACTGGAGGTGGGTCTGATGAGACTTGGAGAGAGACACCTATGTCAGAATTTTACCTAACAACTGAAAAGGCTCGTTTCTGTCAGCTCTGGTTACCAAGAGATACGACTTCCTTTCTTACAGTGAGTGCCCATGAAATGTCCAGGATGAAGCAATAAAGCCAAATGTTGGGAGCTACTGGAGGCCCAAGTCCTGGAGTCCCCACACACCTACTGCCAGGTCCCTGGGCACGGGTCCCTTCTGGCCTCCACTCCCTGTCACCCCCTCCTTCATCTAGCCTCCTGCTTATCCTCTGATATCCTGGGTTTCTCTGCTCTGTCATTTGAGCCTGTGCCATTTGGGTTGAGGTGGAGCAGACAACTATTGAGTGGACTGGCTGTCTAGGAATAGTGAAATATAATCCTATCTTTCTCACTTGCACACCATGTCTGATGGATGCAGAGAACAGGCTTTTATAGTACAGAAAGATGATGCCCCTCCTGCCCAGGCCTTGGTGTGTTTAAAAGAAACTCTGAGCGTCCTCTACTTAAATCGACTCTCAAGCCTGCTTCCTTGCCAAGCCTCCCCGGCCTGTCCTTTGCACTAGGTTTCATGGGATCTGGTTTCATTGACCTTTCTCCTGCTGCTGGGAAGTGGGGGACAGCCAGAGAATAGAGGAGGGATGCCTATTCATCTCCTGGACCTGAGTGACCACCCCAGAGACTATTTTGGGAAAATCTGTGTACGGTATGTTCCATTTGTGTCTTTGCACCCTGTTTCCACATTGGTGTCAGAGGGGGACAATATAGTGTGCTAAATTTGGACTGAATTGAGTGGCACCTTACTGTACTGCCAGGAACATGGGTTTTGGAGTCAGTCACGTGTGAATCTAAATTCTAGTTTCTCCACTTAACGGGAGATGTGAGATCTTAGCTGAGTTGTTTAACCTCATGGAGTTTCACTTTGCAGGGCACTCAAAAGGGATCTATAGACCTGTGTCCTCTGAATGCTGAGAGTAGAGTGTCTGGGACAGGGCCTGCTGCGTGGCATATCCTCAATATTAGTTTGTTGGAAGAGACACGTCTGAGAAGTAACTACCAAACATCAAGTGCCTGGTTGGTATAAGATTAATGGATCATTTTGTTTCACTTCACTTTTCTTGAATCTATTGTTTTCTAAAAATATGGGAATCAAAATACCTTAGTATATAAACCACTCACGTCAAAATGGGCAGGGGTTGTAGCCCATGTGTTTTTGTTATAAGATTTAGTGCTGTTTTCTTGATCCACTCACCAGCAGAACTTGGCTCTCAGATGTAGGCAGATTAAGCAAACCCACTGGGGGACCCACTGTGTTCCAGCATTATGTAGGACTTGGGCAAATCCAGGTTCTAGTGTCCAAGGGTCTCACACTTGAATAGCAAAGGAGACATTACAGACACCTAAGTGATGCTATCCAGACAGCAAGTCTACAACAGTGTTCACAAAGGGGCTGAGGAAATTCAGTGGAGGAAGCAGTTAGTTTCAACTGGAAGTTGAAAGAGGTGGCATTTGAGCTGAGTCTTGAAGGGTGAGTAGGATTTAGATGCAGAGGAATGAGAACGTGAGGGCACCTGCTTGAAGGAATGGAGGTCCAGGTGCCCTGGAGAACACAGTGGTGGTCTCCCAGAGTCAGGGGAATACTGTAGGGGGAGGGGATATCATCAGGAACAAGGTTGGACAGGGAAGGTCATGGGTAGCCTGCTTGGGACTGAAATTTTATTCATGCTGGGCGTGGTGGCACATGCCTGTAATCCCAGCAGCTCTGGAGGCTGAGGCAGGAGGCTCACGAGTTCAAAACCAGCCTCAGCAACAGCAAGGCACTAAGCAACTTAGTGAACGCCTGACTCTAAATAAAATACAAAATAGGGACAGGGTTGTGGCCAGTGGTTGAGTGCCCCTGAGTTACATACTGAGTATCCCCCACACACACACCAAAAAAAATTTTTATTCATTAAGCAATAGAGAACCACTGAAGTTTTTGGAAAGAGAAATGTCCTGCATGGTTGGGAGGAGATTGGAGAATTTAGTTTCTGGAAGCAGAGGGACTGGTTTGAGCAGCCATTCAGACCAAGTAAGGCTAAGGCCATGGAAATGAAAAGAGAGGAATGTTGTAACAGGAGGAATCAGCAAAATTAGACGACTGATTTGGAGTTGGAAGGTGGGATTAGAGGGAGTGAGCAGAAGTTGACCAAGTTGTGAACATAGAAGGGAGTTGCTGGCTTGGGAATGGCCGGTAGAGGAGTCTGATTGGGCTTATCCACGTGTCAGCAGGCTGTCCACACTCTGACATCCAGCACAGAGGTGGAAACTGAGACCTGAAGCTGAGGCTTGGGTGAACGCTAAAGAGACTTAGGAGTCACTGACAGAAGCAGTGATGACAGAAGTTGAGGTACTGGGGAAATTATCCAGGGAGAAAGAGATCAGAAGAGGCCTAAGACAGAATCTTGGGCAAAAACCGCATGAAGAAAGAGACAAAGGAAGAGGCACCACCAAAGGGAAGAGAGGACAAAGAGTATGGAGGGTGTGTTTTAGTGGCAACAGATCCCAAACCCCAGACTTACTCCTGCTGACTTCAGCCCTAAGCAAGACACTGAACCTTTCTCTAGAATAGGGATAATGGTAGCCATCTCATGGGGTGGTGGAGGATCCAGTGCTGACAGCCCCGAGTGGGTGTTTAAGATAGTTGTCCCCTTTCTGCAGATGACACTCCAAGATCCCCAGGGGATGCCTGAAACTACAAATAGCATGGAACTCTTTATGTATTTTTCCTTAACAGTGATCTTAGCAACTTCGGTTTATAATTTTCCCCCAGGTTGGGAGTGTAGCTCACTGGTAGGCCCTGGCCTAGCATGTACAAAGCCCTGGGTTTTATTCCCAGCATTGTAAAGTATAAAAATACATAAATAAAACCTTTTTTACTTCCCTATTAACTTCCACATTTTCAAGCTAAAGAAATTGCTTTGTGGCTTCTCTTTGGCATATCTATATTGGTGGCATCACTACTCTTGTGCCATTACTAAGTAAAATAAGGGTTACTTGAGTGTAAGACCTCAATAGTCGATCTAATAACTGAGACAGGTACCAAGTGACTAATGGGCAGGTGATTTATACAGCATGGATAATGTGCTGGACAAAGGGATGATTTGTGTCCCAGGTGGGATGGAATGAGACTTTGAGAGATTTCAACACATTACTTGGAATGTCACACAAGGTAAACCTTCTGAACTGTTTATTTCTGGAATGTTCTCTGTAATATTTTTTGGGTCACAGTTGACCCTGGATAACTGAAACTGAAATGGCAGATAAGAGGGCTCACTCCTCTTCCCCATAGAAACCTAGAGAGGCTTGCTAAGAAGAGAGAGGCCATCAGGATTCAATGCTATAGGGAAAGTGAAGGTCTTTGTAAAGGATCTTGAGAAGTCATCAGATTTGGCCACCAGTGGGGTGGGCAGGGTGGGGAGCAGGTCCTGAAGAAGGCCGGCTGCAGGGGACAGGGGGTGAGAGTAAGTGGAGGCAGTGAGAATGGCAGGCGCAGGTTCCCTTGCAGCCATCTAGCAGCCTGGGGAGGGTGGGAAATGGACTGGAAGAGGAGGCCAGGGGATTGTGGTGGCTGGCATGGGGGAAGCCTGCTGGCATGTTAAGAAAAGTGAACTGCTTCCTCATAAATCCTTTTTCTCTTGGACTTGGCACTGGGGTGATTGTTCTGATGTGCCTGCTGAGGGACTCTGGCCTGTCATATAGCTCATCATGGAGTTCTGCATTTCTGAACTTTTTGCAAAGAAGAAAAGGAATCCTTCCACATAGAAAATGTTTGAAGGATGTTTATCATATCCCCCTAAGCCCTCTAGGTCCCAGGTCTGTCAGGGAGGCCAATGGGACATGGTTTCCAAGCAGGTGGCCCTCTTGGTTGCTTCCTCCTTGCTGAAGGACAGTTGAGCAGCCTCCCTCTCCAGGTGGCTCCCCCAGGATTCTGTGCAGAGGACACTAATTGCTACTTACTTTCCAGCAGTGCTTCTGTTAATTCAGTATAAGGTTACATTAGTTTTGGGCTATGTTTTCATTCCTTAGTGCAAGCTCCATGTACTACTCATTTTTATTTTTTGCAAGCTCAGGGCTATTCTTGGCACAGAAAATGTGCCTAATAAATGCAGACTGAATACGACATTTAGGTGGATTTGGAGATTCTGGTTTATTCAAACCCTTGGCCTTTCTTTCACACAAAATGCTATGTAGGCTCATCCCTATTTCCGGTACTTTCTGTGCTGAGTTTTTTCAACCCAGGAATATTTTTGTTTATTCCTAATAAATTTTGATATCCACCCCTCTGTATTATTTAAATTGTGATTCTTTATTGCATATGTTAGGGTTTCTTTCTACTTTTGTGCTCTTTGACCTTCCCATATCACTGATAAAAGTGATGACCTGGCTCTGAAACTGAGCCCCACAGTGCGTATTAGAGGCATTTCATTAGACGGACCCCAATGCTTTTGAGTATTCCGGAGTGGCTGCAAGATGACCCCAGTCTCCATTATCTGTCTCAGATTTCACTCATTTATTAGATGTTTGTCAAAATCTTGATACTGACTGTGTATTACATGTCTTTCTCCTTTTCCTCTGATGTTTTCCACTACCTAAAAGATGAAAGGAAGCAAAACTGGAGAAGCAGTCAGTAAGGATTTCTCAACGTTTTGGAGAGTCAGTCTTGCTTCATCTGAAGTAGAAAGTAGCATAAGATGATGTGAACTGGTGAAGACCAAATGGAAACAAATAATAGTTGCCATGTTCAAATAATTCATTTCACCAGGAAGCCACCACTTGCAAGTCAAAGTATTTGGGTCCTACATGATGCATATCTCCCTGATTGAGATGTGTTTAATTTTGTTGTGCAGTGTTATAGTCACGTTTGTATGATGTCTTCCTTCCATGTTGGTGGTATTTGAGCCACAGTGGAAATTTCCAAAGGGTTGTTTGTGTATAGTGCATGATACCTGTGAAAATTTAATACTTGTTGATGGTGATTTTGGCAAGAATGAGTAGGAAGCAGAAAGTTTTCAGGAATTCTTTTAGTTTCAAGGCACACTTTGGAAAATATTGAAATTCAAGAGGGGTATATTTTCTATAAAATAAATATGTTTACTATAATTATGGTTTCTGTTTATATCTTATGGTCTAATTAAAAGAAAAGCCAAACATTTTGTGTTCTGATGCAGAATAATAGCTGTCCTATTTTATTAAGTGCAAAGTTCAGGGTATGGTATTCTACCATTTACTTATTTATTTATTGGTACCATAGATCAAACCCAGGGGTGCTTAACCACTGAATCATATCCCCAGCTCTTTTTTAAAAAAATATTTGTTTATTTATTTCTTCTAATTTGTTATATACACCAGCAGAATGGATTTTAATTCATTACATAAATGGAGCACAATTTTTCATGTCTCTGGTTGTACACAATATATAGTCACAGGTTTGGTATCTTCATACATGTACCTAGGGTAATGATATCCATTTCATTCCACCGTCTTTCCTACCCCCATGCCCTCTCCCTTCTCCTCCCTCCCCTTTGCCTTATCCAAAGTTCCTCCATTCCTCCCATGCTCTCCTCCCATGCTCTCCTCCCACCCCCATTATGGATCAGCATGCACTTAACAGGGAAAACATTCCATTTTTGATTTTCTGGGATTGCCTCCCTCCCCCCGTTTTAAAAATTTTTTTAGTTGTAGATGGACACTGTGCCTTTATTTTATTTATTTATTTTTATGTGGTGCTGAGGAGTGAAACTAGTGCCTCACACGTGCTAGGCAAGCATTCTACCTCTGGCTACAACCCCAGTCCCCCCAGTCCTTTTTAATATTTTATTTAGAGACAGAGTGTCACTGAGTTGCTTAGGGCCTTGTTAAGTTGCAGAGGCTGGCTTTGGAACTTGCATTCCTCCTGCCTCAGCCTCTGAAGCCTCTGGGATTACAGGTCTGTACCACATGCCCAGTGTATCCTACCATTTATGAGAAGAAAAAAACCATGGATGGTTACAAGAGAAATCGTTACCTGTAGAGAGGGTGCTGGTGGCTGGGGGACAGAGCCTTTAGCACTTTTTGAATTGTGAATGGATGTATTACTTAACATAAACAAATAATAAATGTATAAGGTAAAATGAACAGTTTGAGGAAGCAGTGCTTCATAGTCATCTTTTTCTTTTAAGGTGGCTGGGCTCTGGAAATAGATGGCCCATCCATCTATAAGGTGACAGTATGTCTTCATAAGGGAGCTGAGCGGTTAGGCCTGTAGTAGTTGGACCTCTATCCCCTGAATCTTCAGAAGAAATGACAGTTAGAAAAGAGCCAGCTCTCTCCCCTGTTATAACAACAGTTTGCAAGAGCGGAAAGGCTCTCCTCCACTGGACAAAGTTCAGGGGAGGACTAAAATACAGCCCTGGTTGCAGACAAGGGCTGCAATTGTATCTGTGTCATTGCTGGAGGTGCTGCAGGACAGAAGGTCTGGGATGCGGGAAGCAGAACCCTTGCTATTGCATCTTCTGTGAGCCCCATCAATCCCCAGCTAAATAGGTCTGCATGCTGTAATTTCTTTCTTGCCAGGGGCAAGAGCTGGCAAAATTTGAGACCAATCTTTTTTGTATTATCTATATTTTCTTTTTTTGTTTGTATACTCAGTGAGTGGGCTTTGTAACATGATTCTTTTTAGATGCAAGGACCAGAAAAAGAGCTTCTAGCTCTAAAGGGAATTGGTTCATAGAAGAGAGTTCCAGAATCCAGAAGTAGGACTGACTTCAGAGGAGACTGGATTCAGACTTCAGGATGTCTGTCAGCTCTATCTCTGTCTTTCACTCTGTCTTCCTCTGAGAGTTAATTCCTTCCTTAGTCTGGCTCTCCTCGGGGCAATTAAAGCATTGGGATTTTGTGCCTATGGCATCCAGGGGAAGGGGGAAGAGGGAAGCCTGTTCCTGATTGTTCCAAGGCCTCATGGATTTCATTACATCTCCGGGGCTTGAGTTGGGTGAGGTGCCCATCCCTGAACCCATGGGATATGCCTGTTGGCTTGTCATCGAATCTCAAACCTGCTTTTTAATTTCAAGAAATTCTGATTTTGTTGGTCTGGGAGGTGTATCCTGTGCGTTGGTATTTTCAGATGCTCCCTGGATAATTCTCATTGTTCAACCCCAGGGCTGCAAATGTCCCAAATATACCATTTACTAATCCTAAAGGGGAGCTCAATGGAGGGGTTTGACATTTTAATTACTCACTTACTCCTGAGTGGTAGGGGAATATATAAGATAGGCCGCATACGTACTGCACAGGTGGATTTCCTCAGATGTCTTAGGAGTATAGCCTTTACTTTACAACCAGGGTCACTCTGTTTAGATCCTCACCTAAAGATTAGCCATAAGGGACGTGGCCAACTTCCCTTCTCTATTTCTTTCTTTCTTATTATTTCTTTCTTATCACATTCTCTAGAGACCTTTCTCACTGTAAGCTTTCCTAGCCACTGGTTAGCATTTAACCCAACACTCCACCTCTTCAGTGCCTCAGAAGCCCCTTTCTGTCCCTCACAATCTCACACTGTCCCCTGTCTTCCGTGAGGCCCTTAGGAAAGGACACCGATGTCACACTGCATCCACGTCTTACAACAGCAGTACAAAGAGCAAGAATCTTATCAGCAAGCATGTTAAGGTAATTAAGATAGCATTCATTTGTTTAGGCACTTGGGTTAAAGCCTGAGAGTACTGTGTTTTAGCCCCGTTGTTTAATCCAAGTCCGTCCATCTCATTGGCAGGGTGGACTACCCAGGGAAGTTCTTGTGCTGCAGTCACAGGGAATTCTGAGCAGATCCAACAGTTGGTTTGGTTGGCATGTTGTGCAACTTCCATTTCCCAGTTCGGGAATAGGTTACTTGTTGCTAACCTACGGAGAATAAGACAAGCGTTTAATAGGCATGGAAAATCAGCTCCATGAGGCAGTATACAGGCTACGCTATGATCTTGTCTTAGTAAAGTAGCCTGCACAGCAGGCCTGCCTGGGCAAGTGTATCGTGCCATTCACATGTACTTCAGGGATATAGAATGAGTAAGACACTTTGGAAATATGTAACTGCCATAAACTGATGCACAGTGTTTTTTGGGTGATGATACCAGAGGGTCATATCATGTACTTGTGAGGGTCGGGGTCCCAACACAGTGGGCTTACTTGTAAATTTAGACATTCTCCCTCCCCAAGAGGGTCAGAAGGCAGACCACCAGGGGCTTATTTTATAGTCCATGGCCACCTAATGCTCTTTGTCTCTGATGAGATGTCTTGAGGAGTTGGCAGCAGTAAGTTGTTCCTTGTGTCTCAGGCTGGTCTAAAAAAAATGCTCAATGGAAATTTCTTTTATCTGTAGCCTTAATGCTGGTGGCCATCAGTGTTAACACACAAAGAAACGGCTGCAGGACACTGATGTCTGGGTTTCTCATTTAGTGTCCTCAGTGCATCAGGCAGATGAGCAGCCCACCCCTGCATGGCAAGTGGAAAATCCATAATATGTCCTGGTCTTGAGTCCACTGCTGTATGTATGACATCACATGTGAAATGGGTTCCTTGGTCCCTCTCAGTCACCTGTGGTGTGCCATACACGGCACTCAGCTGGATCAGTCCCTGATTGGCTCTTCTGCTGGGGGGGAGGCTTGCATCAAGCCTATAATTGTGTCCATGTGAGCCAGGGCATAGCTGGTCCCTTCTGATAACGGGAGGACTAATGTAGTCCAGCCAACATCACTGAAGAGGGACGTCACCTTGCTTGATGTGCCTGTCAGTGGCATCAGGTTGTTGTAGGTAGCGCTGAGAGCAGGCGAGGCAGTCCTGTCATGCAGCAACAACACCAGACCTCTTTATGGGCAGTCCCCAGCATGTCTCAGCTGCCCACATAGTCTTGTCCTGCATACTTTAATCTGGGCTGTAGCCAAGTGGCAGTTTCCTCTGTAGCCATTTTATCTTGTTGTGCGACCTCGACTGATGCTTCCCTGGTGATGGGTTTCACAATTGAGAAGAGCAGCAGAAGTAGCACACTGTTGTCTTTCCAATGACCCATAACATTCCTCTGTCACCTTCCATAACTTAGTAATGTTGGTATCTTCTGGGGTGACCCAGTTCCAGTGGGGGTCTTACGGCTCTTAATCCACTGCCATAAGCCTCATCCAAAGCCATCTGGAGTAACATGGGTGGTAAGCTCAACAGTTTTCAATATATCTAATATTTCATGAGCTTGTGCCTGTTTTACTGTCCATTTGGCCAGATTAAAAGGTCAGTCCATTCCCAGGCTGAACCCCTCCTACACAAATTATATAGGGGTCATAATAACTGAGCTATATTAGGGATGAAAGCCCTCCAATAACACCTTAGCAAGTTGATGTATTTGCTTTACTGTGTTGGGAAGTATAAATGCCTGAACTTTGTCTTTCATAGCCTGAGGTCCGACCTTTGTCCTACCTGACCAAATAACACCCAAGAATTTTACCCAAAAGCCAGGGCCCTGCACTTTGTCGGGGTTAACAACCCATCCTCTCCCTTGCAAATGAGTCAGAAGCGTTGGGGGAGCCTTGGTGAGCACCGAATGAGAATCAGAATTGATCTTTCTATAAACATGTATGAGCAGAGCTCACCAGGTTCATTACAATCCCGTGACACAGGATGGGGCGATGGAGAAATCCTTGAGGTAACATGCACATGCCACGTGAAGGCAAGGCAGGCTTGACTCTTCAGGACTCCATCTACAATAAAGAAGCATGAGGAAGATCCAACACACAGTGACACGTTTCCAATCGAGTGCTGAGCTCCTCTGGCATGGTGGCAGTGCTGTAAGGGATGGCATTAAGTGGAAGGGTCACCTTCTTTAATTCCCTGTAATGCACCGTCAGTCCGCCATGTTCCATCCTGCTTTTTCATGGGCCACATGGAGGAGTTAAAAGGACTGTGGGTTGAGCAAATTAGGTTTATTGAAGCCAATCTGCATATTGTCTCCATTATTACCTCTTGAAGGCCACCAGAAGCTGATAATGTTGGTGGCAACAATTCTCTGCTGGGCACAGGGAAGACAACAAGTGGGTGTTTAGCTTGTCCTCTTAATATTGTTTAGCTTCATAGATGACATGTTTAATGTCCCCATAACCACAGTCCCCCTACGATAGTCTGTAGGTATTTACCCCAGAAGATATCAACATTGATTATATATTTAGGAACAGGAGCTATAAACTCTGGGTCAGGGAAGGGTGGAGGTGTCCAAGCTGCAATGCTAATGTTACAGTTTGATTTTTCACTGTTTTTCCTTTGTATTCATCAAAAGCAGTTCAGTTGCCTGGGAATTTGTTAGGATTGGACATATATCAATGTATGCTCGGCTCCTGTGTCCACCAGTGCTGTTACTCTGAATTCTTTTTGAAGACCAGTGTGTTGCCAATTCTTTGCATGACCTCCCATCCAGAGACATGGCTTTGAGCCCTGAACCTTGACCGTTTCCCTAGTTGTCCCACACTAGGATTCCTCAGGGGGAGCTTTGGGCTCTGGTTTCATCACATCTCCTAATAGGAGAGGCTTGTCTTTGTCTCTTTTGAGAGTAAGAGTCTATTTTACCTTTTGGATCACCTCCCTTTTTGTTTCCTTATGGAGAGGTCGTGGCTGAAGCCTCTTATCCTTTGGCAGTTGCTTCCATAACTGTACTAGGGTGGCATTAGGTTGTTTCTTTGTTTTCTTTCTATTTCCTGTAGCCATTAAGTCCATGTGCATCTGTTGACAGGACACTCGGAGAGGTTCTTCTGGGTTTACAGACTCCTCTTTTCTGCTGCAATCTGTCGGTCTCCCCTAGATCTTCTGCTGTCAGTTGTACTGCTTGCTGGAGGGGATGCTCTACTAACGGGGATAATATCGATACCAGGGCACCGTAAGTGGACAGAGGGGCTGTGTGCATTGCTGCATCCCTCATCCCAGTAGTAAATCATAGTGTCTGATCCTGGGAAAGGCTGCACATAAATAGCATGTTTCATTTCCAGTTCCCACAAATAGCTCTGTAGTTCTTCCATAGGTTCTCGTGGGCTTCTGGGCAGAGGAATGTCTCCTGAATCTGGCCATGTATTGGCAAGTGGGAGAAGCAGACAAGCTAGTAATGACCCACATTTGCATCAGCGGCACTGCCTTAAAGCTGCTGAGGTAAAGCAGGGTGAGCAGTTACTGAAGCCACTTTAGACAGTTCTGTACTATTCACTGTTATCCAGCCTGCTCCAGTGTCCCACAAGCAGGGCAGCCCTGCAGGCGCACTTCTTTTGTTTCCTGCCTGATCTTGGACCCCAGCTCAGCAGGGGTACAAGGTCTGATAGTGATATGTAGACATCCCTCTGGAGCTGGGAACAGATCTAGGTCAGCCCCTCAGGCCACTCCTCTGGGTCTTGCACTTTTGGTTCATAGCTGGTCTAGCTTCTGTAATATCTTCATGCTCCACCTCAGCTTCTGAGTGACTGGCTCTAGTGGACCCCTGAATGGCTCTCACATCTCAGGGCTCCAGTTTTTTTGAGTCATCAATGTCCTGATACAGGTTCTGGGTCCATAATGTCCCCTCAGTTTAGCATAACAGCAGGCCATGACCTGCAGACACCCATCTGCAGGTTCTAAGCACTTCAACAGCAGATCCTTACTGTCAGGCTGCACTGAATGGGCCTTTTTCAATTTTAACTCTTTCTAAGCTGAGCCCATGTGGCTGGCTCCTTCCTGGTCTGTGGCTGACTTTAATGCACACAGCAGGAACCTAGCCACCATGGCTGGCATCTTTGTTTCCTTTTGCTTTCCCGTGACTACTTTGGATACTGCTTCTAACACTTGCATTATCTGCCTCCACTTTGAACTCTCAGGGCATCCCCATGCTCATGTGACAGTCCCCATCCCTCCAATAGGCAACAATCACAATGAGGTTCATGGCCAGCCTGGGATTCCCCCTGCAGACTCCATGGACTTTCCCAACTCTGGAAACAACTCAGCACCTGTCTCTTTGGGATCCTGCCAACTATGTCATGATGCTGTTCAACCCCAGGGCTACAAGCACCCCAAGTAAAAAGGAAGAACTTGGAGGACTCAATGGAGAGGTTTTGGGTATTTTATTAGTCACTCCTTGGTGGCAGGGGCAGGTGGCAATATACAATGGAGGGCCACACTGTGCTTATAAACAGGGGATACACACACACACACACACACACATGAAAGGTGGCATGGCATGCCCATTGCACAGGTGAATTTACTTAGATGTTTTATGAGTACATCTGTTACTTTACAACCAGGGTCACTCTGTTTAGTTCCTCACCTGAGCATTAGAGATAAGGTCAGGCATGGTGGAACATGCCTGTAATTCCAGCAACCTGGGAGGCTGAGGCAGGGGAATCACAAATTTGAGGCCAACCTAAGCAATTTAGCGAGACCCTGTCTCAAAATAAAAAGTAAAAAGGGATGGGGATATGTTCAGGGGTTAAGCACCCTGGGCCAATCCCCAGTACCAATAATAATGATAATAATAATAAAAATAAAAAAGATTGACGATAAGGGGTATGGCCAGCTCCCCTCTCTATTTCCATAAAAAGGTCTTTTGGAGACCGTTTTATCTCACTGAAAGCTTTCCTAAGCACTGATTAGGGTTTAAGCCAACATTCACATATAGCTAAAGCTGACTTTATTGACTTAAATCCATCAAAGTTTACTTACAGCTGCAGATATAATTGCTCTCCAGAGAAAAATCTGGATGAAGGGGAAAATAGATGTTGGAGAAGCAAACATCCTATCTCTCCTGTGACAGACACATCAGTATCCCCAGTATATATACCCTCTTCTTCCTTCCTACTAGGACCCGGCTTTTGTTTGGGACAGCAAGGTTCCAGCCCTGAGGGATGGATCCTGATTGGTGTAAACAGAGACAGAGATCACACACACACACACATGCACACACACACACACACACAGATGGAGCAAAGGAAGAGCAAATTACTCCTTGTCCATATGGGCAGTCGTATCAAAGAAGTTTAAAGATAATATACAAGAAATTGAAAGTATAGCTGGGCTTGGTAGCATGCACCTGTGGCTCCATAGGCTGAGGCAGGAGGATCTCAAATTCAAAGCCAGCCTCAGCGACTTAGCGAGGCTCTAAACAACTCAGTGAAACCCTGTCTCTAAATAAAATACAAACAAAGGCCGGAGATGTGGCTCAGTGGTTAAGTGCCCCTGAGTTCAATACCTAGTAACAACAACAACAACAACAACAACAACAAAAATTGGAAGCATAAGCCTATTATTTGAAGCTGTAGAGTAGATCACCACCAAAAAAAAAAAAAAAAAAAAAAAAAGACTTGCTCCTTGCTTGTCTTTAATACCAGGAAGTGGTATTAGAATTAGATTTTGTACATCCCCATTCTTCATTTACTGCACTTAGATTCTGTTCACTGGGTCATTTGTTTAAGAGCAATTCAGATTCTCCAGTTATGATTTATTTTATCAAATGACAATTGTTAGATAAAATCCTACCAAAAACTTCCATTGGTTTAAGAGCTTTATATGTTGCACAGAATTTCTAGATACTATAATGTGTTTATTCATGATGATTCTGTTAAAAGAAGACAGTAATGGTATGCATATATGTGAAATGCCTAGTTTCATTCCACTGATCTTAACAAGTACCTATCGTGTGCAAGTTGCCTGTGAGCCACACTAGAGGACAGTGGGATCCAGAGATGCACTAGGTACAGACCCATTCTTAGTACTGTTAATTAGGTGTATGTTGCATCGTCAGAGTAACACTGAATGAATTTGTATAGCATTCGGTGTGGGTATTTAGGAATAGCAAAATAGCTCATAGATGGACAGCAGGAAGGGAACATACGGATAATCCAAGGATGAGTGGATCTCTGAAAAATAAAGATTTGTCTACACTTAGAACAAGGCCTGAGGTATCGGCCTAAAGAACTAAGAAAAACTAAGAGACCTTCAATCACAAGTTAGTGAAGCCACCTAGTGGTTGGTTACTTGTGTTAAGGTGTGTGGACATGAAGCAGTTCTGTGGATTGTATAACTAAAGTTCTGATCACTTTTCACTAAATCCAGAAAACAGGGTCAGTTATATTGACGATAAGCATATTGTACCACTCTGTCTGATGCTTTGTTTATAGTCTTTATGAAACAGGATTTAAGGCAACTCACATGAACTAGAACATGAGAACAAAAAAGAAAAGATCATAATGAAGACATAAAAAGCAGCCCCTGAGTTGTAATCATTAAAAAAATGCCTACTAAATCATATATATATTTTAATATCTTTATTTTATTTTTGTGTGATGCTGAGGATTGAACCCAGGGCCCCATGCATGCTAGACAAGTGCTCTACCTCTAAACCATATCCCCAGCCCCAAAATCCTATATATATATAAATGAAAAGACTAAATTTCCAACTTAAAGTAGAAACTGATCAGTTATAAAATTTGATGTCCAGAAAGTTAAAATAGTGTTTAGGAAAAATAAAATCCCATTTGATGCTGAGAACAGACACATTTCTTCTGGGTGTCCTGAGGAATGGGCTAATAAGTAGTGGAATGCATAACATTTTCCTCTCATAGTAGAAATCATTCTAAATCTTGGAGGATTTTTTTTTTTCTGTTTTTAAATTGCATCTACACTGATTTGGAGGAGAATGTGCCCGCCTTGTATTTGAAGGGCTTATATTAATCTGTCAAGCCTCACAGTAGGCCTTAGGGCATAGGTAGGAGTATTGCCATATAGCAGATGAGGCAACTGAGAGGCAGAGAACTTCCCTGTGGTCAAGCTGTTAATATATAGTGAGCTGGGATCCAAACTGGACAGTCTGGGTCTTTTCTGATTGGGCAATGAAGTATATAAAAGGCCCATCTAATGAAGAGGACAGCACTCAGGTTTTCTCCCCCTCAGTTTTTCCAGTCTGTAGGGATTTGGAAAGAAGAAAAAGTATATTCTATAAAAGGACCTATCTATAAAGTTCTATGTAGATAACCCTCTCTAAAAACAAATTTCCATGACACTTCAAAGGTGCACTTAGTTCCATGAAGATTCTAATGTTTCTAAAAGATTTAGCCTCTGTATGGGGGACAATGTGATGGCCTGATACACAAGACTGATAAAGAACTTTTCAGAATGATAGCCTGTTAATGGCTTGCTGAGTTCTCTAAAGATTCATCCCATCGAGGGAAAGTAAATAAGACAGAGTGGTTTTTCTGCATCTATTGAGATGATCATATGATTCTTATCTTTGAGTCTTATTGATGTGATGAATTACAGTTATTGATTTCCGTATGGTGAATCAACCTTGCATCCCTGGGATGAATCCCACTTGATCATGGTGCACGATCTTTTTGATATGTTATTATATTCGATTTGCCAGAATTATATTGAGAATTTTTGCATCTAAGTTCATTAGAGATATTGGTCTAAAGTTTTCTTTCTTTGATGTGTCTTTGCCTGGTTTTGGAATCAGGGTGATATTGGCCTCACAGAATGAGTTTGGAAGTGCTGCCTCTTTTTCTATTTCTTGAAATAAATTGGGGAGTATTGGTATTAGTTCTTCTTTAAAGGTCTTGTAGAACTTGGCTGTGTATCCGTCCAGTCCTGGGCTTTTCTTGGTTGGTAGGCTTCTGATGGTGTCTTCTATTTCATCATTTGATATTGGTCTGTTTAAATCGTGTATATCTTTCTTGTTCAATCTGGGCAAATCGTATGACTTAAGAAATTTGTCGATACCTTCAATATCTTCTATATTATTGGAGTATAAGTTTTCAAAATAATTTCTAATTATCCTCTGTATTTCTCTAGTGTCTATTGTGATATTACCTTTTTCATCATGTATGCTGGTAATTTGAGTTTTCTCTCTCCTTCTCTTCGTTAGGGTAGCTAAGGCTCTGTCAATTTTATTTATTTTTTCAAAGAACCAACTTTTTGTTTTGCCAGTTTTTTCAATTGTTTCTATTTCAGTGATTTAGACTGGTACAGAATAGAGGACACACTAACACTAATAGAACACACACTAACCCACAAAATTATAATTATCTTATATTAGACAAAGGTGCCAAAAACATGCATTGGAGAAAAGATAGCCTCTTCAACAAATGGTGCTGGGAAAACTGGAAATCCATATGCAACAAAATGAAATTAAACTCCTATCTCTTGCCATGCACAAAACTCAACTCAAAGTGCATCAAGGACCTAGGAATTAAACCAGATACTCTGAGTTTAATAGAAGAAAAGTAGACCCTAATGTTCATTATGTGGGATTAGGCCCTGATTTTCTTAATAAGACTCCTATAGCACAAAAATTAAAACCAAGAATCAATAAATGAGATGGATTCAAACTAAAAAGTTTTTTCTCAGCAAAAGAAACAATCAGTGAGGTGAACAGAGAGCCTGCATCCTGGGAGCAAATCTTTACCCCTCACACATCAGATAGAGCACTAATCTCTAGGGTATATAGAGAACTCAAAAAGCTAAGCACCAAAAAAAACCCAAATAACCCAATCAATAAATGGACCAAGGACCTGAACAGACACTTCTCAGAAGAGGATATACAATCAATCAACAAATATATGAAAAAATGTTCATCATCTCTAGCAATTAGAGAAATGCAAATCAAAACTACCCTAAGATTTCATCTCACTCCAGTCAGAATGGCAGCTATTATGAAGACAAACAACAATAAGTGTTGGTGAGGATGTGGGGGAAAAGGTACACTCATACATTGCTGGTGGGACTGCAAATTGGTGCAGCCAATATAGAAAGCAGTATGGAGATTCCTTGGAAAACTGGGAATGGAACCACCATTTGACCCAGCTCTCCTCGGGCTATACCCAAAGGACTTGAAAACAGCATACTACAGGAACACAGCCACATCAGTGTTTATAGCAGCACAATTCACAATAGCTAAACTGTGGAACCAACCTAGATGCTCTTTAGTAGATGAATGAATAAAAAAATGTGGCATATATACACAGTGGAATAGTACTCAGCAATAAAAGAGAATAAAATCATGGCATTTGCAGGTAAATGGATAGCATTGGAGAAGATAATGCTAAGTGAAGTTAGCCAATCCCCAAAAAACAAATGCTGAATGTTTTCTCTGATATAAGGCAGCTGATTCATAGTGTGGTAGGGAGGGGGAGCATGGGAGAAATAGATGAACTCTAGATAGGGCACAGGGGTGGGAAGGAAAGGGAAGGGGAAGGGGGTTAGCAAGGATGGTGGAATGTGATGGACATCATTATCCAAAGTACATGTATGAAGACACGAATTGGTGTCAACATACTTTATATACAAACAGAGATATGAAAAACTGTGCTATATATGTGTAATAAGAATTGTAATGCATTCCACTGTCATTTATTTTAAAAAATCAATTTAAAATTTTTAAAAAATAGACAGAGTGGTACTGAGCCTTTGATGTAGAAAGCATTGGCTAGGAATCAAGATGCTTGGGATTCCCAGGTTCCGGCATTTCTAACAAAGGGAGCTTCTGGGGGAGTCACCCTCATTGTGAACTTTGCAGTAAGACTTCGGTTTAAATATTAATCCTAGAACCTGTGAGCAGGATGACAGCGAATTAGTTAAGTTCTTTGAGCCTCCATTTCTTCATCTAACAATTGGCTTAAATACAGAAATTATATTAGTCATTCACCACACACAGGTATTGTGCTTGTATATCTTTAATCTTTATAACAATCTTAGATGAAATATTTACCATTGTTTAACCCATTTTGCAGGTGAGATCTCTGAGAGAATAAAGTGAAGAGTTTAATATGTTTGTGGAAAGTGCCCTATCACCTTGTACTCAGCAGATTCTGCAGACATGGTAGCTGATGGTGTTCCTGCTGGCTCTATCTCATTCATCCCTTGCTCTTCTTGTAGGCATGCTTTGAAGATTAGTCAAAAGGGAGGTCATGCGTTAAAGCAACATGACAGTCAAGAATGAGGTAGAGGTTTAGGCCAGAGGGTATGAATAATACTGAATTTTAATTTTCTTACAGGAGTGGCAAAAACTTAACTATGATATCTATGCCCTGCGGCAGATTCGAAGGGAAGTGAGAAACAGATGGAAACGCATTTTAGAAGATTTGGGTGAGTCTGAAAGAAATTGTGAAATGGTAAAAATAACCAGTTGTGATCATTACTCTTTCCACCATGGTTTTTACAAAAGGAATGGCAGTAATTGGCTAATTAAAACTACCGTGTACTAATTATTTTCCCAATCCTGCTCTCATATCCTCAAGCAAAAAACCTCTGATATTTCTGTTTTCACCAGCCCATGTCTCAAGGACATACTGTGCCATGTGCTACTCCATCTGTCCCCATACAGGGTAGCACAGGGCAGTGAAGTCATCCGGGGACTACGATTTACTATTTCCCCCGTACATTGGATTAAATGGAGATAATTGGCCAGTTACTAATAGCTTTATAGATGAGGCAGGCTAGGACACATTTGGTTGTAAGAGAGGCAGCAAGACTTGGTACAAAATTTCTGAACAAGTAGAAGGAAGAAAAGTTTCAAGGTTGGGAAAAAAACCCTTGTAGCATTAGAGGAGATACCAGGTAATAGTTTTTCTTAATTCTACCAGGTTGTGATGTGATAAATATCATAAAATAAATCTGTCTTAATATTTATATTAACTATTAAATAATATAAGATTAATATAAAAATTAATATAAAATAAACCTCTTATCATAAAATAAACCTGTTTTAATATTTACAAAATGAATTTATCAATTTTGAAGTCCTTGGTCCTTCTGCTTTGAAAGCGCACAATGTCCTGGGATTGTCACTTTTCAAAAGAGGGTGCCATGTGATAGCCCTTGATGCTTTAGTGGGATGCCGTGGGTTGAGGTGGGCCTCTGCCTTCTTAACTCACCCGATATTCTCGTGAATTAATAGTCTTCTTTTTACAATTAAGCTATTCTCTGAAGGTTTAAGTCTTGGGGCCTTTTCTACCTATGGGTAAGTAATTTTCACCAGCCAACCATATTTCTCTGAGGAAGAAAATCTGGGCTTGGAGAAATAGGGATCTGGAGGTGATGCAGGGCGGGTGGTGGGGGCAAGAAGGAATTCTAGAGACAGGGCCTCGAGGAGGCAAGAGTAGAGTGGACAGGGACGAGGGTTTCAAACTAAACAAAGGGCCGAAAGAGGCAGTGGGTGAGTATGTGCTTTTAACTCTGAGGGACAATTTAACACGGAAAAGCCAACAGGGAGAAACGGCAAAAGTATTTTAATTAAAGACTCTGCCAGTCACACAGAGCTGGGGAGCAGCACATGGAGTAGTGCCTCTGGCTCAGTCTTCCGATGTTTGTATACTTTCTGCATTCGGGTCCCTTTTCATCTCCTAGGGGGCAGGAACCTTATTGCAGGGCAGACGTTTCCTAGTGGCTACTTTTCATGAAGGTCAATCTTCTTGCCTCAGGTTTTCAAAAGGAAGCGGACTCTTTGTTGTCGGTGACTAAACTCAGCACCATGAGTGATTCTAAAAACACAAGGAAAGCTCGAGAGATGCTGCTGAAACTGGCTGAAGAGACCAGTATTTTTCCAAGAAGCTGGGAGCTCTCAGAGAGATACCTGTTTGTCGTGGTAAGTGGATGCCTTTTTTTTTTTTTTATCTGCCCTAATTTTGCTTTGATTTTTGCCTTTTCTAGTATTTAATGTGCTCTTCATTCTGAAGCCACCAGCCACCACTGCAGGAGGAGGTAGCAGCTCATGCTGCCATCCTATGCACTGGCTTCCAGTGGCCAAGTGGCACCAGAGTCACTTGAACAGCTTTAAAAATCCAGTTTTCTGGATTACACCTAAAGCTCTTGCAGCTTGGGGTGTGGTTCAAGAGCCTGTTTTGATGTTAATTCTGCTGTGTAGTTA
This sequence comes from Marmota marmota marmota, assembly GCF_001458135.2. Lineage (NCBI taxonomy): Eukaryota > Metazoa > Chordata > Mammalia > Rodentia > Sciuridae > Marmota > Marmota marmota. The sequence continues at coordinate 33,577,567 of NW_026000005.1, read as the reverse complement.
GATTTTTGAATGATTTGTAGGTCGAAGAGATGTAAGGGATATTGCTTATATAACCTAAGATTGAAAAGTCATTTGGAAGGACCCCAAGACTGGTGGAGTGTTTCTTGGGTAATGTAAATAAAGGGTGAAGGTATGTTTTTAAATTTGTTGGGAAAAATTTAATAAATATTTTACTTGTTCATTATTATTTCTAGGGTGGTTTTGTTTTTATTAGATTGATTTTGCTTAGCAACCATCTTTGTTTCTCTTATTTATTTATTTATTCATTCATTTTTGCAGGACCGTCTTATTGCTCTTGATGCTGCAGAAGAGTTCTTTAAAATTGCTAGTCGAACTTACCCCAAAATGCCTGGGGTCCCTTGCCTGGCTGATGGCCAGAAAGAACCACACTACCTTCCATTTCCAAGTCCCTAAAGGAGACTAAGAGGCAGAATGGGAATCCTTCCACTCAGACTCAACAGCAAACCAAAGTTGGATGTTTGCACGTAGAAGATTGCCAGCAAGTAGAGGGCCTAATCAGAAATAATCCTGAGCTCTACAACAATGTCGGGTTTTTGTGAGGACTTCTAAGAAATGTTCTGGTTTCATTGAAACACCCTGGTGATCTTGCATCTAGAAAGAAAGTTGAAGAGTTGGTCAGTGGGGGAATTCATGATGGTAATTAGATTCTAAGAGCCCATTGTCCCAACCTTCATTTTGGTTGTACAATAAGCTCCAATCATTGGTCCTATTTGGGGAATAGGATATTCTAATTACTAAAGCAATAGAGCTATCATTGAGCCCCAAATAATTAGAATAAAACATAGGCTAACCCCTCATCTCAAAAGACTAGGCATTATGTGGCCTCTCTTTGATTTGGAAAAGCCTGCAGAACATTGGAGGGTGTCCCAAGTGTCATTCTCAATATCAGTTATGATTATTGATGAATCGGTAGAAAGGCCCAGGAGAGATGCTCAGAAGTGGATTCCAGCTAGCATGGCCTTTAGGCAAACTTCTTGTCACTACAGATGAAAAGTTCTGTCTTCTTATGCGGTACATGCATCTTAACACCCTCAACTTTGTTATCTGGTGACCTCATTTTTGCATATTGTCCATTTCTAGTTCAAAGCCCCTGGCATTTAACTGGGATAGCATCTGTAAACTGAAGATGTGTGACCTTCACTTCCTTCTCTTGTCTTTAATCTGTTTCCGACTTGTGAGCCAAGAGTCTCACCTGCCCAGGGAGCACCTATGCAGACCTGCAGATGTGCAGGAAGCAAGGCTATTGCTGGGCTTTCTTTGCAGATGATTTTCACATTGGAGCAATGCTATCCACAGAGCTTGCTTCTGTCCACAGCTTCAAAAGTTACTTGCCACTTAAGCAAGGAGCTTGCCAAGAAACTGTGGTTCATTTTGTTGAAAAGCCTTTAGGGATGTGTAGGATTTATCAGTAGAGTGCTGAGAACAATGGCAATATTATTATTATTATTATTATTTTACAGATTTTGCTCTTCTGACTTCAGGTTAAAAACTAACTTGTATTAGTCCAAGAAATTGTGACTTGAAAATTTTCATAACATGATTAACTTTTTGGGTAGCGTCTACTATGTTTAAAATATTTCCTAAAAGATACATGTTCTCCATTTATTAATGCATTACAGGACAATTTAGCTGATGTGTTTCTGGAAAATCCTTTCTAGTTTAATAAATAAACTAAAAGTTTTATTTAAAAAATATTTAGTACTTAAACTCTTGTCTCATGTTGTTTAAAATTAGCCTGCAGATATTTTCCTCACTTCTTGTAGGCTCTTGGAAGATGAACATACAAATAGCAAAACAAGCAATAAAATAAAAAGATAATCTTAGAATGTCATATGGTTTTAATATCTGCACTCAGAATTTATATTTTGTCTTTCTGACTTTTTCAATGTCAAAATAGATGAGATTATTTGTATCTATGGAGTTATAAATTGTTACCATAGTTTTTATTTTTGGTAATGAACCAGTAAGAATAAGATTGTCTGTATGATTACTAAAATACATGGAATTATCCAGAAATTTTTTTCCAAGGAATTAAAAAGCTTCTGTATTTACTTGCAAGTTGGATGTGTGTTATATTTTGGAAAAATAAAAAGGAATAGATATCCTTTCCATAATCTCTTTCAATTAAAGGGCAGAGAAGCCAAGAGGCAGATGGGTTGAAGGACCTCCTGTCATCCTAAACACAGTCAAGAGGTGGATCTGTACTGCAGTGAGTGGAAATGGCTGGGTGGTGAAGGGCTCAGGGGTGACTGAGGTGGCCACTTCAGAAGTCACTGTGTGCTCAGCAGGACCAGGGGCTGCAGATGTGCAGGAGATTGGAGGGCTTTCTTATGTTTAATCATCTCCTTGTTGATGATTTCTCAAAAGTTCATCTGAATATGCAGGATGATTTCAAGTGGTAGATGGATGGAAGTGTTTATATTAATTGCTATTTATTTTAGGATATGCCAGGGGAAAATCCCTGTAACTAGCAGATCAAATACCTGATTTTGTATTTCATGAATATTATTGCACAGCACAATAAAGGAAGGCACATTTTCTAAAGAATGTATTGGTGAGGGCCACCAGTGTCACTTAGAAGCTCTATGGCAGCTCCGTGGGCCAGATTCTGACAGAGCAGTGGGACTATTGGCAGCAAAGGCGTGACGGAATGGGGGCCTCGTGGCAACGTTCCACTGTCAGAGCAATGTGGGCACAATTATCATAATGAGTGGCCCACAGAGAGCTTTAGTGATGGTTAATAGAACATGGCCGATTAGATGGGTAAACAATAAGAATATTTTTCAGGCCATGCCACTGAAAGGTCTTAAGGATGGATGATCAGGAGGTAGGACACAGCTGCCTTAACAAACGTTATGATCTCTTGCCAAGTTTCCAGGCCAAGGCTATTCTTCAAGTCCAGAAACTATTCACTAAAGGAAAGATGGATCCTCAGAAAGGATTTGTGATACCATTGCAAGGGAGTATGACAATATGCTTAATTACCTGGCTACCTGTACACTGAAGAAAGGTGGTACACAGACACTCAGAGGACCATGAGGCACAAGGTCCACATTGACGTTGCTACTCAGGATATTATTGCCATTCTCCTTTTAGAATGGAGGCATATGGCATTCAGATAATATATGGACTTTTCTCCCAGGTCTTACATTAGGTCCACTGAATTCACAGATGTACCCGGTGGTGATCTCCCCACTTCCAGATAAATAATTGCCTGTACTTCCTTGGACGCTGGCAGAAGCTCTGTTCTTTTCTTGTCTTGTGGGTTAAAAACCGTTTTACTAGGAAAGCCAAGTAGAAACTTCTGAAAGTTATCCACTCCCTGGCCAAGACAGTAAACCAAAATCAATATTCCATCCCAGGAGATGGCAGATAAGTAACATCTGTATTGTTCAAATGTACTGAGTTTTTATCTAGCATCTATTTTTGCTTCAGGATCCCATCTAGGACGCCATATCGCATTTAGTTGCCATCTTTTAGCTATGACAGTTCTTAGGCTCTCCTTGCTTTCAATGACCTTGACAGTTTCAAAGAGTACTGATCAGGAATCTAGAAGAGAGAGAGGAGACGAGCTGGCCGTGGGGCTGTAGGTTGTCCTATTAGCTTTCTTCATACAATTTTCCTTGGAAAAAGAAACACACCAGAATCCTGGAGGAGACTCCCTCAGATCTGGTAATAAAAACCAAGTGGCTCTGAGTGGCACAGAGGGTAGATTGTGGCACAGGATGTAGGGCACTGCTCAGGTCCTCTGCTTGGGGCCTGACCTGTTCATTCCCTTAGCTACTGACAGTACTGGTTTTGACCTCTCAGGTGAGTTCCTGTCTGGACATTGCCATCAGCTGATGACATCTGCCTTGCCCAAGCTTACTGTGCCCCCGGGGCATCCTGTGTCAATTGACTAGTCCATTGGTGCAGTGTATGAAGGGTTAGCCCAGCTCTAGAGCTCCCTGTTAGATTGGCAGAAGATTCTACTGTGACCCCATCTCAGTTCCAACATAGTTACTTGCTAATAAACATCTTGCATGCCAATCTTCATTTCAGAATCTTTTCTCCAGGGAACTTAATCGTGACAGTATCTGAGTCAACAATATAATACCCAAGCCTGTGTTTATAGCTATCATTTTCATAGTGATTCTATGTTCCTTTGAGTATAATTAGTCCAGTTTTACTGTAATTACTCTATTGAAATACATATTATTTCTTTGTGAATCATTTCTAAATGTATTCATCTTTTATATTAGGGCTTTATTTCTAAGTTTTATTTTAGGTACAGTATTATTTAATACTGTAAATTTATTTAAAAGAGTGGACAAATGTTTTTTAGAGAGCCTTGTTAAAGTTTCCTTTAGTTAAAACTTTTGCGTAAGTTTCCCTAGGATTGATCTGTATAGAGGCAGTAGCTTTGGAAAAGGACAGCATTCACAACAGCAGAAACTCATTTACTGGATTATTTTCCAGTGATCAGAGAGTGATCTTGGCACAGACCTGGCTTCCTTTCATGGGATTCATGTACTTATTCATGTCCTCAAATCATTCTATTACTAATACCACAAGAAAACGTTTAATTGTATTAAATTGAATTAAAAGGGGCATAGTTTTATAAATTTCAAATGACATATACAGAATGAAAATGGCCAGCCACTTTGAACTTTCCGTTTACAATGCTTCAAAAAGTGTTATTGGCTTCTAAAGTACTCTTTTATATTTAACACTACAGATGGACACTTGGTTTCCTGATTTTTAAGTCATTGAACAAATAAGTTTAGATTGCTCAAGAGCTAAATGGGGTTTATTTGATACCATGTCTCATCTAGGTTCTAAATATTTAGAGAGAATAATATTATAAATTAAAATTGTGACATTTAAAATAGCTAAAGAAATCATAAACCTGTAGTTCATTACTTTTTCAAAACTCAACAACTCTAGTCATTAGGTGGCAATTTCCTTTAAATATTCTTTAAAATTAATTGTGAAAAATACGTATACGTGTAACAGAACCTTATCATATAACCTAGAGACATGTAGTTAGCATTTGAAGCATGCTAATCAGGAATTCACTTTTCAAAGCTGGTGGTTTAATCGTTTCAATTATCTTTATCAAAATGTACACCAGAAAGTTCATTACATTGCATAAAGTACGTTAGGAATATTTTTGAAATGAGTGATAGTCAAGACAGTGATAGCTAGAAAGACTGTTGGTCTCCATCATCTTTTCCTGAAGATGATGTTAAGAATCTGTTAAACCCTGCCATGTTCAAGGCCCAGAGCCCTATTTGTTCTTTGTCTGCTTCACAGATCTGTCAGTATGTTGTCAGATCTTGTTATCAGAATATTGTTGTGTCTGCCGAAGAATCAAACTTTCACTCAGGTGTTAGTACAACTTTTATTTCAACATTGTGTGCTTGGGAACTGAAAGGAAGACTTCTCTGGGGTTACAGGTAGCAAATGTATAATTTCTGATTAATTAGCATTATATGTTTAGAAGAATTTGGGCTTTGACCTGATTTCATTGCACCCTGCCACCTGATTACAAGAATACAGAAGAAGAAAAATATAGCCTTCACTTCCTCTTCCAGTTGCTGAAGATCACTGGGGTTTACTAAAGGCCTGAATATTTGCTGAAAGGTCACATCAGCTTAGATCAATTTTGAACACATTTTTAAAATATACAAGTAATTAAGAAAATTTTAAGACAAAAAATCCACAATAATACTAGAATTCTAATGCAATAATTCATAGGCATTTAGGAGATTTCATTCTTTTTATGGGTGTATTTGAAATTTGTATATATTATTTTATATCCTAATTTTAAAATTGTGACTAGAGTTTATGAACTCAAATGCCCTTTAGGGGCCACTGGATAGGTCCTGTGGACCTAAGGGGTTGTGTGTTCCCTGCCCTAATGGAATGGTCACGTGTCAGCTCCAAGTGATTGTTCTAATAATGTAAAAGGACTAAGTTTTTGCCAGTTTTTCTGATATTTTTTAGTGATCAAATAAACATTATATTTGTGTAAGTTTTTATTTTTTAATTTTGAAATGTCAACTATTAAACTAAAAATTTGAAAACTATAAACCAAAGATCTATACATGAGTCAGACAGCTTAGCACAATTTCATAAGCTATAACCATTTTGTTACTAAGTAGCCTCTGAAACTATCATTTTTACAAAGGTTAATATTTAATAGAGTAGATGTCACAAACCTTATAATCTTGCATTTATTTTTAGATATTCAGAGATCACTTCCAATTTTCTCTATAGTGAACGTCTTTCATGAGCATTGCTTTGTTCTGTGTTCTTGGTGGAATCACAGAAGCGGGAATGAATATTTAAAAAATTATTTATGTGCATCATCAAAATCCTCTCCAAAAGGCTTGTAGTAATTTATGCTATCACTTAGAAATGATGTATAAAAATACAGTTTCGTCATTGAAATGTATTGTAATAAAAACATGGGCAAAGGAAAGAATGCTACCTCCTTGTTGATTTAATTTGCATGTCTGTTTATTGGATTGAATGTCATTCCATATGCTTGTTTGCCACTTTCCTTTCTTTTGTGATGTGCCTATGTTAGCTCTGTCCCCTGTGGGGCGGAGCGAACCCCTACTTTGATATTTTAACAATGTCAATCTATGCAACAGCTAGGTATAAATTAGCATCAACACCTGCTTGTGTTTACAACATCTGTTCTATGGGGCCTTTCTTTTCTCTAATAGTTCTCAGCCTGCCTCTGTGCTTCTCACTATCCCACACAGCGGTATTCATAAAACAGGCAAAATGGACTCAAAGGTATCTTTGAATAGCCTTAGATGCCAGCTGAGCCTCTTTAATTCATGTTGTGGGATATAATTCTCAAGGATGAAGACTGCTTGAGTTTTACGTTTACATTTTTGATGAGTTACTGAATCACCATTTATGAATTATTTTGAATTGACAAAGACAAGTCAGAACACTGTGATGGGGTACAAGACTAATTCCTGGTTTTGAGATTACATAGTCAAAATTCCAGAGCTCACGTGGATCTTAAAAGTCATCTGCTCCCAACTGCTCATTTTGCTCCTGTGGACACTGAGTTGAGATTTCTTCTCCAATATCACGCAGCTAACAAGTATCACAATATCACACTGTAACAGGGTGGACCACTTACAGCTTTCATCTCAAGTTTTCTTTCCACTTCACTATGGTCTTTCCCTTGTGCTGCATGTCATTGCTACATTTTGCATTACAATTTGATTCTGATATATTATAATTCAAGTAACAAATGGCCATATTGCCATTCTATTCGTGCCAGCCATCTTTTAGGGAAAAAATAGTGGCTCCAGTTGTGGTCCCTGAGTAAATTGGCAACCCAAGGCTTTTAGGAGTTTTAAGGTGGAGAGGTGGGAATCCATAGTGAGTTGGGATAAGGCTAGAGGAATTTTGTTTTGTGACTGTTCTTCAAGCTTGATAGTAACTTCTTCCTGAGAAATAAAGTTTCACACACAAAGACAAGGTTGAAAGAGACTTAAGATTTAACTCTCGTTTTTCTTTTTTGATGTACAGAGGCAGCAGGTCCTCAGAGGACTGCAGTGGTATCCTGGAAATTGCCAGGCTCTTTTGAGAGTTCTGTTGATCTTGGTCAAAAAACGGGCTAGGAATTTAGAGAAAGATGCTTCAGAGTGGTCGAGGGCATAGTTTCCGGAGCTAGACGGTTGGACTCTAAAATGAATTTAGTTGTGTAAAACCTGAAAAATTTATGGACTCTTTTGTCCTCAACTGTAAATAACAGCAATAAGATTGTCTAATTCATAGGAATTTGGGCTTTCCTGGGGATATTTGGCCACAACTGGAGACATTTTTCAGTGTTGAACTTGGGGGGTTGGGAGGCCATTGGAGGAACAATTGGCTTCTAGTGAGTAGAGGCCAGAAATGCTGCCAGACATTCTACAATGCCTAGGCTTGGCCCCCACAACTAAGAATTGTGCACCCCAAAATATCCATAGTGCTGAGGTTGAGAATCCCAAGAAGAAGAATTGAGAGGAAATCCAGTCTGCAGCAATTGCTATGCTCAGTGCTATTAATAGACGTTGAGAATGATAATCCATCTGTCACACAGTTTACCAACTGAAGGTGACTGAGAGAAATTGTCTTCACTTTGCTCTCTGATAGACCATAGAAATGACATTTCAACCTAAGGAGTGGCTTCTAGTTTTTATTTGTTTAGAAGATTGACTAATTTCATAATCTATGGAACCTAGTAGTTTCCAACCATAAAAATGCTGGTCCTTTGGTTAGGGTAGTTTGGAAGATACTCAGTTATGCTCTTAGTGAATGAAAGAGTATGAAAATGAACAATTACTGAGAAAAACGTCAAGATGCAAAGTTTTAGGATCTGTCCTCAGGGAAGCCTGAAGGAAGAGACGTTAGGGGGGATATTGTGCCTAGAAAGTTTTCCTTAGGGTGTGACCGTTGACTCTTTTCAGTAAACCTTCAGAATTTCCTGGCTTTGTCACTAATTACTTGCACCACTGGGTGGACAAGTGGGTATCCCTTGGGAGGGGCCAGGAGGACCTAAAATCTCCCAGAATAGCGATGAAGGGACTTTATTAAAAGATCTGATAGCATACTCATCCAGAGATGTGGTGCCATCAGCAAAGAGGTGAAGAGGAAGATGGAACACGTTTGTGAGTACAGAAGACAAGGGAAGCTTGTCTTTCCAAGTGGAAAACACTGCTCAGCCTCCTCCTGTTTGTAACTCTCTATTAGCCGAATTACATTTTTTTGCACATATTAAAATTTCTTGTGGGTGCCTTTCTATTCAATCATCACCAAAGAAAACAGACCAAGTTTAAAATGCTTGTGTTGGGAGGTCCTAGAGCTTTTTAGAAAAGCTCCAAGAGCTGAGGATGTCCAGGGGGTGAGAGGATGATGTGAGGTTGAAGGGCCAAAGGGGAATGAGATGAGAAGGGACAAGAAAAGCCTGAGTACCTGGGGACCTGGTTTTTCTGTCCTAGACCTCCTTTAAATAGAAAAGCTCTACCTTATCTATGTTTATCTATTCTCTGTAATTCCAAATGATATTTCATTTTCTCTGATAGGATTCTAAGGCTAGAGGGAAAAAATGGGAAGATCTCTGGCATGCATAGATCCAAAATCATCTTCATTTGTAGATCGTAGTAGATTAAATAGTTTCCCAAGAATTCACTATTCACTGAAGAGTTAAGGGTGTCTGGAGGAAAGAGTAGTGCAAATCCTGGATTATTTCCCCAAATTGACACAGTCTATTCAGTTTACTCCTAAAGAAGGCTTTTAAACAATGGTGGAGAACTTCTCTTCCCCCCAGGACTCTTAGGGACACCACACAGTCCTGTGATGCCCTCTGAAGCCCTGTATTTTCCATCTTTGTAGAGAACTCTGCATCCTTTTCCTGCAGACATATGTGGAAACAGCAGCACATCTGTAGAAGCACCAGCATAAAAGCTCCAGTGCATCTGCAGGATCTCAGCTGACAAATGTAACTTGAGATTCATCTTACAGTAACAGATCCCCCTTAGCTCCATGGAGGAGCTGTGCAGGATTCGGACTGGACACTAGATGTCGCTGTTGACTCACTCTGTTGTTGCTCAGCACCAAGATTGTCTCCATTAGCACAGACCATTTTTTGGTGATGGTTGTGTATTACTGAGGATGGAACCCAAGGAATCACACATGCTATGCAAGCACTGTACCACTGACCTACACCTCCAGCATAGGAAAAGCCATTTTATAAAAACCTAGTCAATATACAACAGTCTATTTTTTCTTTCAATTATTGACTGAATTAAAAGTTATTATTTTTTTTTTTTATAAATTTCAAAGTTTATCTTTTCCAGGAGAACATTTGACAATTGGCAACAGATGGAAAGATGAGGGCTTGAGTATTTCCTAAATAAGCTTTGTAAATAAGACAATTTTTATAACTCTAAGTTTCTGCCTGAGGAAGAATTCAAGTGAGTTCAGGCTTACTTGTTTCTCTAGTTCTGTGGTATACCAAACTGTTTTGGGAATTTTGTTTGAATACTATAATATGAGATAGGCTTACTGCTGCCCTTACTGCATAATGGGTTGTTGGTGTCATTGCTAGTTTTTTACTTTTTAAAAATCTTTTTACTTTGGCAAAATTTTAACATGAACGTTGAAAGACCAGTGAACTCTATATTCCTATCCTTTAAGAAGTACCAGATTTTACATTATCATCTACTTACCTTCCCCTAAGAAGAGTTTTGCCATCTCAATTTTATATATCATAAGATTGGGATTAGAAATTAAACATCTGCCCAAATTGTACAGCTAATAGAACAGTATGATTTACATTTTTATTTCCCAATGTGTTTCCATGACACTGTTATTCAACTTGATTTCTATCAGATCTGAAAGCTATGCATATCTGAAAGCTATGCTCTCTTTTGAGGACCAGTCTTACATACATATTTTTGAAGCTTTTGAAACACATTTGTAGGAATCCTCTAAATAGAAAACAACCCATTGTTAGATTTAGATATAATTAGGTCTAGAATAGCTGCGAATATTTTTGTGTATATTTGGGCAGTTTATTCTACAAAGGAATTCAAAACCATCAGAATACATTTGGGATCTCTTGGAAGCTATAACCTGGCAAGCAACTGAATGTTGTAAGCAACAGAGACAGTATAAGGTCCTCTCTAGCTTGTGTTTCCAACCTGGAAATATCTGGTAAGAATTTCCCTGGGGAGGGCTGGGGGTGTAGCTCATCAAGAAAGGGCTTTTCTAGCACATGCTGAGGCCCTGGGTTCAAATTTCCCCAGTCATCTCACTGTAGTCACAGAACCTGAATATTTTTAATCCAAAGCAGTGGTAACTCTTGCTCTCTATAGTTAGTTGCTTTCTATCTTCAAAAATTATTTACCATTCTGTACTCATTAAAGTTCTTGATCCCTCCTGTTGGAGCCCAGGCAACATCAGCACCCAGGTGACAGAAAAATATGGAAAGTTGGTCTCCCTTCACATAGGAGGTAGTCTGAGATGCTATTTTATAAAATTTGTCAGGTCCTTCTAGATTTTCATTATTTTTACAAACCAAGCACTTAAGAAACACAGACCAGTTAGGATAAGTTTCAGAGCCCAACGAACTGTTAATGTGTAGTCAAGGGGATGTCTCTCTCCAAAGGCAAACCACTACAGGTGGTTTGGAAATGGAGAAAATGGCAAATAAAATCAAGATCTCTTGCTCCATTTAAGTCCTCAAAATCCCCTGATCTTTCCCGTATTAATTGGACTCAGACTTGAAAACATCTCCATCTCTGGGCTCCATAGCAGAGTGTTCATAGTATTTATCCTTTTGCAGTGAAACACAGGTCTCCATTCCTCTGCTCCTGACCCCAGATAAGGTAGCATCAAATCTTGGTCACCATTGTTTCCCTGTGACGTGATCTCTTCATAGTGGCTAGTCCTCAGGGAGTTTTTAAACACTCTGACTTCATGTTGGAATCCTCTCGGAGTTGAAGGTGTACATTTCCCCAGGTCTCCCTCCAGCCCCCTGAGTCAGAGACAGTGTGGTTTAGCAAAGGGCAGGCATGACAAACAAGGATGTGGCCAATAGTAGATCTGCATCCTGCAGGACATCTGACCCACAATCCCGTTCATCTGGTTGTTCATTTCCTGAAGCTCATTTAACTAACTCATGGATACCTTTTCTCATGGAGATGCCCAAATAATTGATTCTACAATACTCTGTTCTCTCTTTCTGCAGCAGTAAAAAATTTTGCAGTATACATGAATTGATTGCCTCTTTGCATCATGACTTGGAAAAAGTGACTCAAGGACTCAGGCATTTAATTTTAGAAAACCATCCAACTTTCAGATGGAGAAACACACCCAAAAGAAAAATGCCACTTGTATTCGTATTATCTGTTCAAAAAGTAGAGCAAATTTATAATCATCTCTTTGGAAGTACACGTGAGCCAAACCTCAAAATGTTGAATCCAAAATAATCGAATAAATGGGAAAATTAATTATACTATACCTTGTAATATGCATTTAAGTTCTATAAAATGTTACTTACAGAATCGTTGTTTTTTATGCTATGGTTGTTATTTTAGTTCAGTAAGTACACAAAGGTCTTCCTCAGGTTCATTGAGATGTTGTAATGTTTTCCCCATGATCATGCATTTACCTACCAGGGAAAATTTTCAGTAACCTGGTTCTTTTTCAGTCTCCCTTGCTGGCTCTTTGTCTAACCAATATCAAAGTGTAGGAATTTCTGTGGATTTCCACTCACTATTTCATTGAAAAATAAATGTTCATGTTGGGTGTGGTGGCTCATGCCTGTAATCTCAGTTACTTGGGAGGTCAAGGCAGGAGGATCAAGGGTTTGAGGTCAGCTTGGGTAATTTAATGAGACCCTGTCTCAAAAAAAAAAAAAAAAAGAGAGACTCAGGGTGAGCAGGCTGGGGATATAGTTCAGTGGTAGAACAATTGTGTTGAGGCCCAAGGAATCATCCCTAGTACTGGAAAAAAAAATATATATATATATAGTATATATATATATATACACATACACACATACATTCATTCATAGTAAGTGTTTGAATAAAAAAGAAAACATTAGTACATTAGTTGTAATGGTTAAGGCAGGTAAGACAAGAATTGACAATCAAGCAAGGTAACTAGAAATCATGCTGAGTGCTATCAAGATGAACACTGAGATGAGATAATGTGGAACTGAGAAAGTCCCCTCTGCATAGGGCAGTTGGGGACATTTTGAAAAAGGATAGTTGAGTTGAGACTTAAAGTGTGAATCTGGTCATGCAAAGACTTGAAGCAAGAGGAAAAGGTAGAGAGAGGGGGAGGGGGATGGGGAGGGGCCTTCAAAGGGCTGCACCTCCAAATAGGAAGTTAGAGCTTCAGCCTAGGAATTTTTGGGGAACCCAAACATTCAGTCCAGAGCAGTGTTTTTATTTTTGGTCATATGAGTGACCAAAAGTAACATTTGCATACAAATGTTTTGCGTGTCCAAGAGTTTTGTTTGAATCTGGGGGGGGTCTGTGATATTCACAGGATGTGTAGTTGAGTTAAGCTGCTGCCCAGGGTGCTGTGCTTTCTTCTTAAACCCACCAGCTTCTGACCTCTGTCGTATATAGGAGACTCTATTCCACTGGAAGACAGACCTGAGTCCTCTGGTCTCCCCCGAAATCTCTATCCTACATCCAGGCTGCCAAATATTTGGGGAGGAAATGCCTCGCAGATGGTCCACTGGTGGACTTTGCATGTGGGGGTTGGCTCATATGGTTGCTATTCTCACGGGGGACTTTCTGGAGGAAGGAACCGCCTAACACATATCATGAGAGGCAGGAGATACGGGGAGGAGCTGGGTCCGTAAGGGAGTCCTGGGTTGGAATCCCAGCTCCCACTTCCTGACTTGGCAAACTGCCTCCCCCTCCAGCCCTCATATGTAAAATGGCAATACTCAGTAGTATTTACCTCATTGAGCTCCTAGGATCATGCCATCCTGGTACAGAGTAAGCTCTCAATAACGGATGTTCATATTACAGGTTGAATGCCTCTCCTATGGAAGGCTTGGGATCAGAAGTGCTATGGATTTCAACTGCTCCAGATGGGCACACATCTACAATCCCAGCTACACCAGAGACCACCTGGGTCACTTAGCAAGACTCTGTCTCAATTTTTATTTTAAAGGACAGGAGATGTAGCTTGGAAGCAAAATGCTTGTCTAGCCTGTGGGAAGTCTTGGGTTCAATCCCCATTCCTGAGAAACATAAAAGTACGACAGATTTCAGATTTATTTGGATTTTGGAATATTTGCATATATGTCTCGGGATGGGACCCAAGTCTAAATTGAAAATTAATTTGTTTCACATACACATGAATGTGATGTAATTTTATGTATTTTTAGCAGGCCTGTGTTTTGACTATGACCTGTCTCATGAAATTAGGTGTGGAATTTTCCATTAGTAGCATTGTATTAAAACTCAAAAAGTTTAGGATTTTGAAATATATTAGACTTTAGATTTTCAGGTCAGGGATGTTTAACCTGTGTTAATAAATAGCCAAGTCTTCTTATCATCTTTCTCTCCATCAATAACACAAGGGCAATACAGGTACCTCATAGGTTATTATAAAGATTAAATGAGATGAGAACTGTAAGAGACCCAGCACAAAATATCATCAACAAGCACTAGTTATGACTATTCCTTTGTTATGCTATGTCTTGCTATATTGCCCAGGCTTGTCTTGAAATAGAGAACTCAAGTGGTTCTCTTGCTTCAGTCTCCTAAGCAGCCAGGACTTGCACTATTGTACCTGGATAAGCATATATTTTGAGCACTTACTATGAGAATAGTATGTTCTAGGTATGAGAATATAGCAGAGAACAGTGTGGACAGTCCCTGCCTTGTGGAATCTGTATCGTTACCATTGCCGTTCTTATTGTGAATCTGGTTTAGCTATTATGAATAAAGGAGAGAGTGGATCTGAGCGTGTCTCAGGTGATGCTCAGGAAAGCACTTTGACCATAAATATATGAAAAACTTTCAACATCACTAGCAATTAGAGAAATGCAAATCAAAACTACACAGATTTCATCTCACTCTAGTCAGAATGACAATTATCAAGAATACAAGTAACAATAAATATTGGTGAGGATGTGGGGAAAAGGTACACTCATATACTGTTGGTGGGACTGCAAATTGGTACAACCACTCTGGAAAGTAGTATGGAGATTCCTTAGAAAACTTGAAATGGAATCATCATTTGACCTAGTTATCCCACTCCTCAGAGAATACCCAAAGGACTTAAAATCAGCATACTACAGTGACCTGACCACATCAATGTTCATAGCAGCTCAATTCACAACAGTTAAGCTATGGAACCAACCTAGGTGCCCTACAACAGATGAATGGATAAGTAAAATGTGGTACATATATGCAATGAAATATTACCCAGCAATAAAGCAGAATGAAATTATAGCATTTGCTGGTAAAAGGATGGAATTGGAGACTCTCATGCTAAGTGAAATAAGCCAATCCTCCAAACCCAAAGGCCAAATGTTCTCTCTGATATGAGGATGCTGACTCACAATAGGTGGTGGGGGGAGTGGAGTTCACCAGATTGGACAGGGGAGGATGGGGGAAGGGAGAGGGGATGAGAATAGGAAAAACAGTAGAATGAATTAATTGGACCTAACCTTCCTATGTTCATATATGAATACATGACCAGTGTAACTACACATCATGCACAACCACAAGAATGGGAAATTATGCTCTACGCCTGTGTGATATGTCAACATACACTCCACTGTCATATGTAACTAAAAAGAACAACAACAACAACAACAAAACAGCACACTGGCTGTGTTTTTCCTTTCCTGGAAAAGCAGGCTCACTCCTTTTATCCCTTTCCCCCCACTCCTAGGAATAGACAAACACTTCTAAAGAACTCAAGCTGTTAGGATCAGAGCCTGTTGACATCCTCCCATCCCTGTAGGCCTTTCCAAGTGCTTGCACAGGTCCCCAAAGAATCCCACTGCTCTGTCAAGGCTGCCTGCTCACAAGACAACGGGGATGAATTGTGCCCTGTGTGCACCGACCGTTTTGAGTAGAATCGCCTGCATACTCGGAAATTATTATTGATGCTCTCAGTTGTTTACTAATGTGGCAGCGACTGTGATTTGTGCTTTAATATATTTTTTTCAGAGCCCATTTACTTGTTGAGTGTAGTTCTAAACTGCTCAGGGAGACTCCCAAGGGGCAGATGCTGATGAATGTGTGTGGCAGTTGGTCCATCAGAAGATGGCAGCAGAGACTCATTGATACAGCTGCCTACCGAGGAGCCCCGGATATTTTACTCAGGGTTTCTCCTTTGTGTGTATAACAGGACTTAGAGACTGAATTTGTTGTTGTCATTGCTGTTTTCTCATGTCAGCATCACAGATAAGCACAGGATGTCTGTGTACTTCTGCTGCTCCACTAAGAGGTCTGAGTCCCCCCACAAGCAGCACATTTTAAAGGATCCACTTGGAAGAGTGAACAAGACTGCTTACAGGGTCCTACCGTCCTTGCTCCACAAATTTTTGCACGTGCCTGGTAGTAGATTACAAGTGTCTCACAAGAAGGTAAGCGGCAGTTCCTACCTTGCTGGGGTTTTGATAGGAGATTTTAAACATATTTATAGGTTTGCTGATAATACAGAACCTTACATGGAAAAAGACTTGCAGGGAGAGGATTGAGCCAGGCATGATGGCCAGTGACTTGGGAGGCTGAGGCAGGAGGATCACAAGTCTCGGGTCAGCCTGGGCAACTTAGCGAGACTATGTCTCAAAATAAAAAAATAAGAAGGAACTCAGTGATGGAGCGTTCAATTGAGAGCATCACATTCACCTAAGTGAATGGTTATAATTCAGTGTAACCATGCAATATATAATAAACCTGTATGCTTTAGGATTGCTGTCATGAAAGTGATGTCCAGCCTATAGCTAGTTAGCACAACCAAAGGCCACACAGACCACTCAAGCCCAGGGGCCTCGGTGGTAGGGTTCAATTCCCACTACCAAAATAAATAAATAAACAACTACAAAGAAGAAGGGAAAAAAAGAAGTTATAAAGAAAAATAGCTCAGATGTGAAAGTGGAGTTTATTTAATACTGCTATTAGGATCCTTGCCCTGGATTCTTTTTGTCATCTCTCCAAGGGTCACTGGAGTACAGCCCCATTGCCCAGGCAGCAGAGAAAACCCTCTCATGTCTCTGCGGTCTTTTTCCAGAGCCTGTGAGAAAACATGTGTTTATGTTGCACGATCCACCGACTGCCACTTGGTGCCCTGTGCGGATTTTTCTAGACAGTTTGATGGACAAGAAGAAAATCTGCAGGCACTTTGAAATCCATGGACTGGTGTACTTCCCCAGCCGCAGTTCTGACATAACCCAAAAGAGGTTTCAAACGCACAAGAAGAACACGTACTGCCGGTGATGAAGTGCAACCCTGAGGGTCAAAGGGAGCGAGTGTGGAGGTGATCCCAGGGCTGGCTCCCAGGACTTGATGAGTCTCCCAGGCTCCTGCATTTGCATGCAGGACCAGCTCCATGATTGGCAGAGTTAGGGCAAAATGAAAATATGGAACCTCTTGTTCAAAATGATTGGGAATGTCAAGATGGAGACAGCAGAGGATTCTATCAAGCACAGAAGCTCATCAGAGTGCAGGGCCCTGGGCAACCGCCCAGTTTTCGTGCCTGTGAAGCCAGCTAGGCATGCATGTGTGTGCATGGGCATGCGTGTGTGTGTGTGTGTGTGTGTGTGTGTTTCTGAGACAGAGGCTTTCTCAAAATTCTGTTTTTACTGCTTACTCTCTATAAGGGAAGGTTTCTTAACCTCAGTGCTGTGGATGTTTTGGAGCAGATAATTCTTTGCTATAGGGAGTGACCTGTGTGGCATGGGACACATAGCAGCATTTCCCTTATTCACTACCCACCAGATGTCAGCAGTATCTCCCACGTCCAGCTGTGACAATCAAAAATATCTTCAGATACTAGCAAACGTTTCCTTGTGGAGCAAAACACTCTGGTTGAGACTCACTGCTTTAAGTTAGGATTTGTGACACTCCCAAAGATAGCTTAAGGGGTTATTGTTCTTTCCTCTCCCTTGACCCCCAAACATGAAGGAAAATCTGAGAATTCTGGGTGCAGTGGTACAGAAGACGAAACACCCAGGGCAGGCAGATCTGTTGGAGACTCAAGGGGTGTGTAAGGCCCGACCGGGGGCTGCATATGCATAGCTGGTCCTGCTGTCTTGAGTGGAAAGTGAATTTCACAGCGTCTGTTCTCTGAACTTGAAAATGTATCCTTTAATCCTCAGCTTGGAAGCCCCTTGACTCTGGAAAGAGACACCAAAGGCCTTCCAGTGACAGGCAGGGAGAGGGCTGTTTGGATTGCTAATTTGTTTTCACTCCTTAGTCTGTTTTTCCTTCATGCCAATGCTCCTCTACAGACCTTGGGTATGAATAATTCCGCATAGCCTGGGGGGAGAAGCAGGAGGCCTGCTTGTAGAGTTGTTTGTACTGTAATGAAATAGAAAGTTTAAAAGCTTAGCAAAGCCTGAGCAGCTGAAAAGGGAGGGAGGTCTAGCAGGCACTTAAAAAATTACTCATAAAACATGACAATCTCTGGCTGTCTCTTGGAGGTCAGGGAAATCGATGGCCCGTTTCACTGTAGAAAGGCACTCCCAAGAAGACCAGCTCTCCCCCACCCCTGCACGATGTCCACTGAGTGCCCAGTGTCCCAAGCATTTAAATGCTCATCAAGGTACTTTCTCACTTCTGTCATGACACGAATTGTCACCTAGAAAGCCAAAGTAAGAATAGATATTTTCTGGGTTGTGAGTAGGAACTTGGTCACCAGCCACCTGAGATACCTGATCTCTACTACTTTGTGTTGGAACGAGTTCCAGTATGCAGACTCGATGACTTTATTCAACTCAATGAAAAAGAAATAAAGGCCCCTGGGCTTGAGTGGTCTGTGTGGCCTTTGGTTGTGCTAACTAGCTGTAGGCTGGACATCACTTTCATGACATTAACCCTGAAAATGTACAGGTTTATTATATATTGTATGGCTACAATGAATTATAACCATTCACTTAGGTGAATGCTCTCCAAATTGTGAGCTCTTTGAAATCTATGAATTCCCAGCAAATGACAATGCCTGTCAAATAGTAAATGCTCAATGAATGAATCGAACTGGTTTTAAGCCATGAAAGAGATTGGGTGAAAGAGTAGAGCAGTTTAGTAGAAACCATCCTCATTAATGAAAAGACAAATTAGCAAATGTACTTTTAATAAGAGAAGAAAGGCAATACGGATTGACAGAATAAAGGCTTAGTACCCCCTTCCTTCCCTTTCTTCAAGGGGATATTTGACTATTGGAATTAATATAACACTGGAGTTTTGTCTGATGGGTCATCAATACTGGTGACAGAAAGATTTATTTTACTTGTAGCTGTTATACACTGAGGGAACTGAGGAATCTGTATTTTTCTGTCTTCCTTTCAGATGGAACTGGCTGGCTGAGAGTCTGTAGTAAGAGCAAATGCCAAAAAGTCTGAGAAGAACAATAGAGAGAGGGAAAGGTGAGGAGCGGGCAAGGGTAGAGGTCAGAGGGGAGGGGCTCCTGACTGCCCACCTGAGGTCCAGTCTTTGGATTCCTCCATGAAGGAAGTAAAGGATTCTTTTGTTTTGCTTTCTGAATTTCTTGTGTCAAAGGATAATCTAAAAAACAGAGCATACTCATGAATCTCAGCTATAAAATGAACATATATTATAGATTTTATTTAAATCCATAATTAAAGAGGGAACCACAGATGTTACAACTGGTTTAAAGGAGAATTCAAAGAACCAGCAAGTCATGCTGCAATAGATTTACAAGTAGATGCAAAACCAGTTCATTCCTCAGTGGAGGAAGAAAACCAACTGTATTTCCTGAGGAAACAAAATTCATTTTGACACTTATAGACAAGAATCATTTGCATTACTATCAGTTTTTCATAATTTACAAAGTTGTAAAATAGCTCTACCTCAATGAAAGGCATAGAGGCCTCCTAGAATCAAATAACCCTGAAGGGCATCATTAGACAATGCTTAGCTTTCCATTGAAGACCCCTTGTGATTTTCTTGGTCCATTTGAGTCTTTACAATTTTCTTTTTTTCAAAAAGAAAAAAAAAAGCCTATGCCTGCATATGTTTGATTGTCTAGTAGTGATACTTTCTTTTGGACAATAGACTGTACTTTCTGGGGAAAAAGTGATTTGCAACTCTCTCTTCAAACAACTTTAACAAGCCAGGATGAAGTGTTTGTGGGTAGCATTTAGGATGAGGAGGAAAGGGAGGGGAGGAAGCCACACTGCAGCCATAGTGTGGCACAGGTCTATCTCCTCTGAGAGCAGTGAGAGCCAAGTTTCATTTTGTTTAGCCTCTGCCCTAACTTGACCTACATTCTGAGCATATATGAACATCTTAAAGAGGCTGCAATTTAGAGCTCTTTCAAGAGCAGAAAGGCATAGTGTCACTGTCCCACAATTTTTCGAGATCTCATGTGGAGTTGGTTCTTGGATACGTATTAGGGCAAAAAGTGGCGTCATTGGAGTAGCTCTGAATGCAGGGGCAGGAGAGGACCTTCTATGTGAAAGTAACACCATTTGAGGAGGGAACTCAAAAGCTTATAGAAAAAGCACGCTTTTCCTTTTGTCCAAATGATTAAAGATGAGGCCATGAGATTGAAACGGCTCAGAATTAAGCAAATTAAAATCCAATTCGGTGTAAATGGTTATAGTGCAAGAAAACAAAATTTAAGCTAGACCAATTAGAACTACCAACTGATTTTTCACTAGGAATTTTCCACTGGAATGATCCAAGTAAGACCACTGCTTTACATTAGCTACGGGAATGTTTTCTTTGTGTTTCTTTGGAGTTCACTTGTGAAAGTATTCCTGTTATGCTCCATTGACAGAGCTCCAACCACCTGCCCTGAGGAGCTGCCCAATTCATGAATTGATGTCTGCTCAAATAAACTTTTAAAACTTGTTAATGTGATTGAGTTTATCTTTTAACAATTTCATCAGAGAATTTTGAGATGGAAAAATACATTTGAAAATTCAGTTCTGCTTGCTTTTTTGTTGACCTCAGAGCTTAAACTAATAGAAGTCATTCAAAGTTGAATGGTTAAAATAGGAAAAGAAATCTTTATCTTGGAAGAAGGAGACGTTTTTAGCTAGATAATCAACGTGCCTGAAATGATTCAGTATTTCTGAGTCACAGGATCACGGATACAAAATCATGGGGTCATACACAAAATCAACTTCAGGCTTGAGGCTGAAAAGTGGCCCTTGAGAATTTGCCTTTTTATGGGGTATTTAGCACAAGTATATTGCTTTGAATTACAAAGCTCTATCTGCTTATCCATTTCTTCCCCTGTTTCAATATGCAGGCATTGGTGGAGAGCATTTTATTTTCTCCTTGTATTTGAATTTTGGAAAAATCCATTATGAATAATAGTACTAGGACTCAAACAATTTGGTGTGAAGAAAAGGAGGGAAGAAGACACAAACCTCTTTAAACCATTAAGACTTTTAAGCACTTGATGTGCTGCGAAAGTACATCAGTGCATTAGAGATACTTTAAAAGCTAGACATAATTTGTGATT
Organism: Marmota marmota marmota; assembly: GCF_001458135.2. NCBI lineage: Eukaryota > Metazoa > Chordata > Mammalia > Rodentia > Sciuridae > Marmota > Marmota marmota. The sequence goes on along the minus strand of NW_026000005.1, from coordinate 33,556,351 downwards.
ATAACCAATTTTCATAATTTTTAGCTTTAATTCAAAATATCTAGGGTTTTTGGATTGGCTTAGAATCTTCTTGCTGTTAATTTAGAGTATGAACATGAACTGTAGATTTGATCTCCTTTCTGAGTCAACAGAGACAAAATATCTAAAGCTTGTGAGCACCGGAGATTTTTTTTTTCTTATAGGAATAGCTGGTACAATGACAAAATCTAGCCAGAATGGAGAATTATTTCTTATTGCATTGTATTTATATCAAGTCCCATATCTCAAAAAGAAGTTGGCTCAGAATCATTAATTTTAAATAGGTTATTGGTGAATTGATGGAACATAACACTCCAAATTCCCAGCTGAATTAAATAAATAACTCAGTGAGGCCCCATGGTAGATACAAATGTCTAGTTTAGATCTCCCAAGTTACTGAGAAAGTGATTACAGAATCAGAGGAGAATGGCAGACTGTGACACACGGAGTGATTGATAAGTCCCTGTTCCATGGAAAAATCAGGCTAAAATCAATTCAGGCTTTACTTCTCCTCTTTCAAACTGCATGAGGATTCAGGAGTGTCACTATATTTGGTGTGTAAAGACATAAATTCACACCATGTGCCTGGAGATATTTCTCTTTCTATAGTTGAGTCTCCACGGTGTGTGAACAAGATTCAGGAGGGCAGATCAGGGGATTTCTTTTTCTTGGTCAATGTCAAAAGCTGAAGTTAAGAAGGAAAGTGGATTACTGAACGCCTTTGTGCATGCTAACATTGTTGGGCATCAGAGAAAGTGGGCAATATAGTTTCTGAGAATTATGTATTCAGATTTACCACACCTACAGGAAGGTTCGAAAGAAACACTAGTGAGTGAAACAGAGACCCAGAGAAAGGCCTGAATTCTTCTGTGGTCACTCATTCACAGGCTACCTGGCCTCCCTGTCTTTTGGACCTCAAGTCCTCTGTAGCTTGTAAAAGAGAGTAAGGGCTAAAGTGTTCCCCGGTGAGGTAGAAACATCAACTTTTGCTTGAACTGATAGAAATATAAGGCTGAAATATCCCCAGATGGCTGTTCCAGAAGAGCCGGAGCATAAGTCTGCTGCTGTTATTCTTATTAAAAATTTATTTGCACTTGACAACAGTGGCTGCTATAAAGTCACCTTTCCAGGGACAGTTAATACAAGGATCGGAATTGCCTGAGGTCCCAGAATGCCTGCTAGTGGCTATCTTCTGGGTGCTTCCTAGTTGATGGGAGAGGGGACGGGTGCAAGGTCTCTGGAATTTCCCTCCTGGCTCCGGGGTGTGCGGTTGACTTGTTGACAGGATGCCAGGCCAGAGAAGCTCCTGAGGTAGGAGATAAAAGTTATTTTGAGTGGGAAGAAAGGGCTCGATTTGCTGTGGTGCCATAAACTTCAATCTGGTGTCAGGAATAGAGAAGGTCAGCGGGTAGTCAAAATGAGTGAATAATATGGACCTAGTGCTGCCAACTTTATGATGCCTGATTCTGCCCACAAACAGGAACAGAGTGCACCATGGCTGGCAAAGGTCATCGCTCATAGTCTAACAACCAGAGCTTGTAAGATAGGAAAATATTTCAGGGAGCAGAGAGATTGTCCCTCACAATGTCACCCAAATATAATTAATGATCATGGGATGACTTAAGAAAACAAATGTGAGTTAATGAGACTGGCTTTTGGGTGTGGATTTTGTGTCTTCTTTAAGGTAACACTTCATTTTAAATTCTGCAAGGAGTAAACTCAAAACCAGTGGGAGACTCTTCATCCTGGGTTAGTGGCTAGAATATTCAGTTTAGTTGGCTCAATGGCACCTCTCAAATCTTATAGCAAATTTTGAAAATGGGAAACAAGGTATTCAAATTTATCCAGTCTTTAAGAAATTATTTTTGTTTAAAGTTATTTTCTAAAATACTATGATGCACTCAGGACTGATCATCCCCAAATACGACAGTAGCAGACCAAAATACGCCACCCTAAGTGTGTGTCTTTGGCTTAAGGATTATTTTGAGCTGGTCACCTTGGGGAACAGTAGACATAGGAGACACTATAAATATAGACTAGAACTTGTCTTTCTGTAAGGGAAATTTCTATCTATAAAGGAAATCTTCACTCTGGATCCTCCCCCACCCTCTCTATCTATTCTAAGGGTGACTCCCTCTCTGCACCCGGAAGAAAGGGCTGGCTAAAGCAGTAGAGCCTGTTACCAATGGAGAAAGCATAGTATTAAGTATGTATAATAAATCTTGCTCTTGTTTACTATACTTTTTAATGACCACTTTCCCATAACTAGACCTTTTCTCACATTCTTCCTTCATTTTAGGGAACAATGGTATTTTACCTGGAAGTCTGAAATCACTGTTTGAGATCTAATCTTGAGATCTATTCTTGATATTTTCCTGAGCCCCTCCCATGTACATAGGAGGTATACATTTTATTAGATTTCTGTTTGTTTTTCTCTTGTTAATCTGCCTTTTGTTACAGGGAGTTCCAGCTAAGAACTATGGAGGCCAGTAAGAAAAGTCTTTTTTTCTCCCATAGACTTTCACGGGGCAAAATCTTAAGTTAGTGCATAAAAATCTAGAAGGAAAGTAAGTTTCCTTCCCACCCCAGCCCCCCCTTCTCTAATTCCTCTCCCTAACAGCTGAGAGTTATTGTCTAGTATAAGCTGCTAGAGTCAGTCTTTTCAAATCCAAATGTGTGTGTGTGTGTGTAGGGGTCTACTGTCTTGACACACACATTTGTAAGTATGTGTGTGCATGTTTTCACACTTCAATAAATTTGGTGCCTCATACATATCCTTTTGCATTTTGCTTTTCTACATATTTTGGATATCATTTCATGAGATATTTAGCTGCCTCAGTTTTTAGTGTCACAATGAATATTTTAACATACATTTTTTGTGCATGGATATGGATAAATCTGTGAGATCAGTTCCAAATGAGAATTTCTGGGTCAAAGAGTATATGTACTTTAAATACGTGTGTGTGTGTTTAATGTTCATATATATGTGTATACACAACACACACACACACACACACACACATATATATATATATATATATATATATATATATATATATATAAAACAACTTTTTTCTCATACACTTGTACAATATTGCACTTCAGTTTAGTGCATAAGAATGTGAAGAAAAAAAGGATGTGATGGACAGGGAGGGAATACATAGTAAATATGGTTTGTTATGCAGGTAAGATTCTCTCAAATGTGAAGGGTTGTCTCTGGTGTAAGGAGACATTTTTACAAGAGGAAATTTATTCATAAATGTAAATTTGTTTTACAATAGGGGAAATTTACTGTTATAGTTTGGATCTGGAATGTCCCTCAGAGGCTCATGTATTGCAGGTGGTGATACTATTGGAACCTGGTGGCAATTTTAGGAGGTAGGTCTCGTTGGAAGAGATAGGTCACTGGGGCATACTTTTGAGGGGTGTATTTTGCCTCTGGATCCTCCTCCATCCTCTCTATCTGCTTCTTGGCAGCCACAAGTATACGCATGAGCGGTTTTGTTCCACCACATGCCCATGGCAATGGAGACAACTAACCATGGACAGAAACCTTGAAACCAGGAGTCCAAATAAATCTTTCCCTCTTTAAGCTGATTTTTAAAAGCAGTTTGTCACAGTGGGAGAAATTTGACTAACACATTTATACTGCATTTTTGGGCAGATGAGGGAGATAAAATGCTATTCCTGTGTCTGCTGGTTCTCATTTGCCTTTAGCTCAAAATAATCCATATGCCATAACGGCCTATTTTGAGGTCCCATATTCTTCACACTCCCAGAGTTTTTTTCCCTTTATATTCCTGCCAACACACTTAATTCTTACGACAGAGGTAAGAACCATTTTTTCTTTCCTTCTCTCTTCCATCTGTAGGAAGAGGGCCTTATATGTACTATCATCCATCTTTCAAAACAGAAATTTTGTTAGCTAGATAGCATGGTTCCTTCTTACTGTTCCTGTTCTTTGAAGTTGTGGGAGTTTCAGTATCTAGAGAGTGAGTGCAGTTGAATCTGTTTGGTATAGATGGCTTGAATTCAATTTTGTATTTGATTCTAATTTGATTGTGTGAGTGTCCAATCCCACTACTGAAAACAAAATGTTTCTGTCTTCCAATAGCTCAAATTGTTTAACAATTAAAGGGAAGATCAAAGTCCTGGGGAAAATGTTTAGTAAGGGGCTTTGAATTATTTGTGGGTAAAAATGTGACTATATATATATTCCTTTGTTGTCCACAGTTGCATGAACATAAGCTTATGTGTGCTTGCCTGAAGTCCAGACATGATCATTGTAAAAATAAAGGGATAGACTAACAGTGAATTGAAGCTGTCCTTTGGGGGTCAGTTTCAAGGGAGCGAGGAACAGATTGGAGTTAAATAATGGGAAGAATGTAGTTGGCTTTTTAGGAATTTGGCTGTGATAGGAAATGAGAAGGAGGAAGTCAGCAGAAAGGAGAAAACACAAGATGCAGGGAAGAAATTTTGTAGTGGAGCCAGAAGAGGCTGGACTCCTAGGCAGGGGTGAGAGGAGGGACGTGCTGAGAAAGATGCGAGTGGAAATTAGTGATTCCAACTGGGATAGCTCAGAGCAGAGGGAAGAGGAGTCAAAGGAATTCATTTAATAGAGATGGTACCAGCCCTGGGGACCCAGGAGTAAACCCTGCCTCAAACCCCACTAGATTTCTCACCCCCACGTGTCTGGGATTTCCTTTTTATAAAATGGGGGTAATCTGGTTATATTACCGTTTGGGGAAGCAAATGGTGTAGTGCATGTGGAAGTGTATAACACAGGCCCTGGAACCGCCACCTCTAGTAAATAATAGTGAACCTGAATCTGAAGGTTTGAGCACAGTAAGAAGTTTGATTCCCCTAAATGTGGGGACATAGAACTCAGTACAGAAGTAAAGGATGCCAGAAGATAAAAAGAGGGACAGGCAACATTTTTAAGCCAGTCTTTAAAATACATTTTAAAAAATGTCCTGGAATAAAAGGATCATTGAAGAGAAAAATCTCAAGCAGTTAGATGACTATAGTTCCTTGTAGTCAAAAAGGACTATTAAAAAAAAAAAAAGAAAAGAAAGAAAGATCCATACTTGCTTAATAGGCAATGGGGGTAGCTTACGAAAACTACTGGAAGGGTCCAACTGTAAGTACCGAGACATGTCAGACAGATAGCACCCTGTGCACAAACCCCCTTTCAAGAAAGAATGCAGGGCTGGGGTTGTGGCTCAGAGGTAGAGCACTCTCCTGGCATGCATGAGGCACTGGGTTCAATCCTCAGCACCACATAAAGTAAAATAAAGACATTGTGTTCACCTATGACTAAAAAAACCCCTATATATTAAAAAAAGAAAGAATGTGCTCTCGGTCCATTTTCCATTTTTACTGCTATCCTCTGAGATAGTATCAAGGCACAAAGGTGCCATGTTATTAAGTATTACTGGGATCTCAATGTATTGGCGTAGCAGTAACTTGTTTTGAATCTTTTACCTAATAAGGTCTGGTCTACAAAATCCAACCTGCATTTTAGGAAGAGAATTGGTTTCTTTCCATGTTAGGAGACTCTGGTTTAGCCAACAGGGGTGCAGGATACAGCATGTAGGAGATGTAATAGAAGCAGGTTCTTGTCCTGTTCATTTTGCTTCTTCTTTTGCAATTGTTGAACAAAGTTACCTCTAATGAGATGTGTTTTCCAAGGGGAAAATGGGAATAGGGCTTAAAAGAAATATTTTAATACCCAAGAGTTCTCAGGATCATATTGAAGACCCCCCAACGGCATCTGGGATATGAAAGTTTTACTAATTATTTATTGTTACTTTTTCTGCAAGGATATAAATGTCTCTATAGGCATTACATTACTTTTTCTCAGTTTATATGGATAATGAAGAGAATCAGAAATGAGCTGTGTTTAGAACCTTGCCCACTATCATAAGATCAGTCTAGAAAAGTTGTTACTCATAGGGTGAGAACTCAAGGAATTTTTCAGGCTGTAAAAACTCCCAAAGAAGGAAAAGCCAAGCATCCCTCACCAACTATTATAGTCATCTCTTGGTATCTGTAGAGGATTGGTTCCAGGCCACCCACGGTTTCCAAAAAGCCATAACTCTCAAGTCCCTTAAATAAAGTGGCATAGTATTTTCATGTACCCAGTGCAGATTCTCCAACAAACTCTGAGTCATCTCTAGATTATTCATAACACCTAACGAGATATAGATACTTTGTAAATAGTTGCTATACTGTATTGCTTGGAGAATAATGACAAGGAAAATAAAGTAAAAAGATCTGCACATGTTCAGTACAAATTCCATTCCTTTTCCACTACCTGATGACTTCTTTGTTCTGTGGTTGGTTCAGAACCAATCCCTGGATGCAGAATTTGTGGACATGGAGGGCTGACCGTACATTCATATCAGTCTTTCCAGATGGTTACACCTTCATGGCTGAAAATTTGAGAATGCAACCTTCAAACCAGACTGCTACCTGAAAAAAAATGTCATGGATATTGATTGAGTGTAATGAAGCCCAGCTGTACTGGTTTCCTCACCACTAGCTCCTGCAGGGGAAATGAAGCTATAAACCCAGGCCCTCTCGAGGCATGGAGGAAAGAAACTGTCTGGGTCCTCCCTTGACGCCTGGACCTCACCGTGGTGCAAAGTGAAACTCATCAACTCAGGTGGCCAGAAAAAGCAGATGTTTAGCACAGCTAAGTGTAAAGTGTGGGGAAATGGCTTTATAGGACTTTGGCTGGGGTGCTCACATTTGAATGTTATACACAGGAAGTCATCAGGTAGTGGAATAACATAAACAGACCTCACTTCATGAAGTCATTTATTTTGGGTTGGTGGTGGCAGCAACAACCTCTAGAATGTAAGGATCTATTTTTTATTGGAGAGATTTTTTTCCAAGCACCAAAGGCTGCCACTTGTAATGAAATGTAGGGATGCTGCTCCCTTAATCTTAGGCACTTAGTCATCATCAGAGGGAATGATGTTGCCTTGGGCAGAGACATTTCCTAAAGCACTTTCAGTGTTTTGATTTCCTTGTTCTTTTGCCCATCTGTGAAAGACACAGGGATTATTGCCTATGGTCAACGTCGGGGGAAACTGAGGCTTAGGTTAGTCCATAAACTTGCTCAAGACCACACAACTAGTACACAGTAGAAAAGGAAGCAGAATTGTCTTCTAAGTCCAGAGCTCCTTCCGCTCAGCTGGTGTTACTGGTGGTGTATATTCACTGGTGGGGTAAGAGATGATTTTAAGTGATATATAAATGAGGATGGAAACAATTTTAAGTTTTTCTTTTAATCTAATTCAGAAAGGGAACAGACCAAATAACACAGTGGCTAACTCAGCCTAATTCAAGTTCAACTTGAATTCAGGAGCTATTTTACCTGGATCCTAGTTCTACCACTTTCTAGGTGATTGTTTCCTTGTTCATCAAAGCCTTAGTTTTCTAATCTGTCAAATAGGAATAATAGCAGTCCTATCTCATAGGGTTGCTGCAAGGACTCAGTGAGTTAGTTAAGGACTTAGAGTGGGACCTGGTATGAATTCTATATGTGTTAAGAAAACAAGGAAAATAGTACATTAAGCTTATAATCTCATGGATATCTTGAATGTAGAGAAGCTAACGCAGGTGTTTATGTAAAAAATGAATGGGGATAGTTTTGGAGTGAATAGGTGACTGGCAGCACAGGCAATAGTCACGGATTAATCATTGACTGACATTTGGGAAGCACTAGTCTATCCCAGGAAGGCAGCGTGAAGGAGCTTGAGCCCCATATGAGCACAGCTGTGCTGCATGTTCTTGGCCTTTTTCAGAAGGGGAAGATGGCAGGGGGTCATCAACCTGCATCAAGACCTTGATTCATTTTTTGTGTTCATATTTATCCTCTCACATTTTTTAAGAAACTTTTCTTCTCAGGCAAGGTTCCTCAGACCCTGAGAGCAGGCATGGAAACTTCCCTTAGCAAGAAGTACAGGGGTGGTCACCCACCAGATCCCAGGACTGGGAAGCTTCCTTGGTTTCTCACTCCACTTGTTTTAGTGTGACTGTCAGAACAGGAAGGTGGAAACCAGACCTGACCCAGGGTCCTGGAGGTGGTGATGGTGAGGGTTATAATCAATTAAAAAAACCAGACACCATGACCGTAAAAAGGAGACAGGAAGAGAAATGCCTTAGAGTGAGTCACACTGTTTTGACACCAGACAGTTACCCCAGTGAAATTGAGGGGAACAAAACTTGCTGATACCATCATTCTTATTTGCCAAATGGCTGGAAAAGGAAATGAACATTTGTAGGATTCTCCTTAAGGGACAGATTCCCCTGTATCTTGCTCCTCTCTGGCTCAGAGTATTTGCTCTGGCCACAGATGATGGAGGGATAGAGTTATGGTCTGTTTGCATGATCCCTCACTTCCTGCTTCTTATTGAGGTGTTTCAATACCCACTGGGACAGCTCTCTATATAAACATGTACACACTGGCCACATTCTATCCCAAAGTCGCTAATAAATACACTGACCGAGTATCCAGAGCAAGGTTAGTAGAGGAACAAACTTCTTCCTTGAGGCATAGACATCTTAAGCTCTGGGCTGGAGGTCACATTAACTATAGGTCCCTTCTTACTCTGGGCCAGTGAGACATTGGAAGTTTCAAACTCTTACATGGTAATTTTAGAAATCTGAGATTTAGGAAAGCCCAGAGTCAAGTTGGGTTAGACTGCCTGGCTCAGACAAATTCCTCTTCCTCTGGCTCCTTCACAGTAATCAGGATTGATAAGCTGCAGTAGAAAGATCCTCTGTGCAGCTTAGGCAAAAGATCAATTTACTGGAATATTTAGTGGTAGTTAAGATAATTGAAGAAATAATGGAATTATCAGATCTTGGATGGAAGTGAAAATGTGGGCAAATCCAGAATTCTACAATAACAATAGCTATAGCATTTGGACTGTTTATTACGTTTAACCCTTGTCCTAAGGCCTTGGCATACACAAATTCATCTCCTTAACAGGCTGCAAGTTGCCTGACAACTGTGTACCGTTATTATCCTGTGGGTGAGTTCACCAAACCCAATTCCCCTGCAACAGGAAAATATGACCTTTGGCTAACTGCCCAACTGTTACTCTGGGAACCAGTTATGATGATGTGTCAACCATGATCCTAGGCACCATTGCTAATGGTAAAAATGATTGCTAAATTGCTCCTAGACTAGGAGAATAAAAATACATGTGAGAAAGCACTAGTTTTGGGCTTGTTGGATTCTTGGAACCAGCATGTCTTTATGGGGGCACCTGAAAGTATGCCTATGGAAACTGCTGTAAGAACTACTAGCTCTTTGCGGCTGGGGTTGTGGCTCAGCGGCAGAGCACTTGCCTAGCACGTGCGAGGCCCTGGGTTCGATCTTCAGCACCACATAAAAATAAATAAATAAAATAAAGGTATTGTGTCAAACTACAACTAAAAAATAAATACTAACACACACACACATACACACACACACAAACCTACTAGCTCTTTGAGGAAATAGAGGACATGAGTTTCTCAAGCCCAAGCAGTTTCCACCTGGCTATTGGCTCTTGTACTTAACTCTACTGTGTGGACTACTGTAAGTGCTCCCATATGAAAGAACAACTGATATGCTTCTGAAAATCAGAAGCCAATTACTGTCTTGTGAAGACCCCTGATGAGCTCTGCATATTGCTTTTATGTAGAAGAAGAAATTGAGGCATAGTGGAGTAATTTTAAGTAATGCAGAGTCCCATGGATAATGAATGGTAGCACTATGTTCAATCTCAGGCAAGCTGCCTCTTAAACAATTGGCCAGTCTCTGCAGGACACAGCTCTCTGGAGGAATTTGCTCCAGTTATTTCCATTCTTCGTTCTCTCTGGTCAAGGTGCAAATTCCTGGGGGAGAGAGGCCTGAATTCTAACTGGATCATGAGCCCATCTCTTCATCAGGAGAGGGCCAGGTGCCTTGAATAACAATCCCTGAGGAAAATCAGAAGAAAAGGAAGGGTGTGAATTCCACAAAAACAATGAATGTCCCCTGCTAGTGGGGTTGGATAAGGCCCCGGGACTGGTACATAACGGACAATAAACTCACAACGTACCTGTTGTTTCTATTGAACACGTCCTTCAAGAGAAATCTGTATGCGGTCCGATTGCACAAAATTCCCTATGAGATCAGAAAAAGCCTTCATTCATTCATTCATTCATTCATTCATTCATTTTTCACTCATTTAATAGCATTTAGAGAACCCTGAGAATGAAAGGATCTGGTATGATTTTGTGACGTCAGGTGGAAAAGATGACCTTGGGTAAAACTGTTGAATAAAAAGTCTCCAGAGGCTGGGGACACAAGGTGTAGCTGATGACGAACAATTAGAGATAAGTGGGAGAAGAAAAAACTCTTGGCAGGGAGGCTTTGGAGAGTCAGAGCTTTTGGGCCATGGGAGCAGCCTGGGCTGGGTCGGAAAACACTTCCCACCAGGGGAGAAGAGGGTGGCAGCAGTGTAGGCTTGGAGAGGCTGAAATTTGGAACAGAAGACAGCAGGATAATGCATAGATGGGTACATGGGGGTATCAAGCAGGTGACAAGCCCCAGACAAGGTTGTCAGAAAGAGAGAAGAGGTGGCTTTGCTGGGTCAGGAGTATTTGCTGAGCATGTACCTTTAGGAGACAATACCACTCCCAAAGTACATGTGAACCCATGTGTCTGCTGGTAGAGGCCACTTGAGCCTTGGGAATGGTCCTTCCGGTGGGTCAAGTTCTGTTACTCTGAGTGTTGGTGCTGCTCAGTGGGTCTCTGACGGTGCCCATGTCTGGATTGGCCCATTTCTACTGCCTCAGCCCCTCCTTTGTTGGGTGCTCATTTTCTCTGGGCCTTTCTTTCTGGTCACCTCATACTTTGGGATCTTTTCCTTCTTTACTCCTAAACCCAACATCTCAAAGTATCACTGGTTGTCTGGCTAGCTAATTTGAGACTCAAATTCAAAAAGCAAGACTGATGTTAGTGACTAAAGGGTTTACCTGTCTTACAGAATATATTTATTTTTAACTGGGCTTTGGGAACACAGTGTGGGGATTTCAGACATGGAGACATTCCTGCTGGTTGAGGGAGAGGAGTATTTCTAAACAGAAGGATTTTGGCTAGACCTCAAACCACTGCATGAAAAATTTGGCTAAAAAAGAGCTTTCATAAATGAAACCTGGCCAAAATGTAAGCACATTGCTTTGCAAAGTAATGAAGTTGTCACTGGGAGTGGAGCAGCAGGATGAATCCCAGTTAGACTTTTCTCTGAGACTCCATTTAGGATGGACTAGGACAATGATGTCCTGAAAATTTTCAGTGGAACCTTAAAGCAACAAGAACAAATTGGCTACTGCATTCAGATTCACAGAATTTCTCCATTTTCCCTGTCTCCTAAGGATGCATGTTCACTGCACTAGTGTCTGGGCTGTCTTGGGGCAAACTTAGGGCAAACAAATGGAGGAGAAAAGAAAAACAACTAATGAATCCAGAAAAGCTAAGTTGAGCTGCATAATAAACTGAGCCAGAGAAAAGAGGGCAGAGGGCTGGATGAGCCACACAGCTGGATGTCATGGAAAGTTTTTGGTCTGGCTGTGAGAGAAGGAAGGAGAGTGAGATTTCAGGAAGCATCTGTCATCTGTGTGAAGGATATTGAGAATGGCAGAGATTGGAAGTAATGGTTTTTAAAGATAACTCAGTGTGCATTAAACATGTACTCCACCCTTTGGGCTTTTTGTTTAGAGACTGAGTATATATTTGAATTGCTTTTGATGATATGTTTTTGATGGACAGCTGTTCCTTTGAATGTGACTCTATGCAGAAATTGGACTGTCTGGCATTCACAAGGAAGAAGCCAGATATAAAATGGGTAAATGGTAAATTACTCTTGATGAAGCCAGAATGCAGAGTTCCCTTGGCTTCACCTCTGTCTCCTGAGCTGCTGATCCTGACCCCTGGGGCTCTGTGAAACCTGGCTAGCAGTCACTTTCTGAATACACCCAGAGTCCTTCCAACTCTGAAAGTCATTGTGCAATGTCAGCCTTGCTTCATCTTTAGTGACAGACACTGACCACGAGGAAATGTAGACTCTTTCTGGTTACATGTCTGAGTTGCCACATGTTGGCAAAGGTGCCCTTGGCACTGAGCGCTCCAGCTCTGGGCCATGGGGTGTGGTTTTGTGAATGGAGCCCACTGTGGTTCTGTTGAGTTCAGGTAAGATGACCCAGTCTCTGGCTTGCCTCAAAGCGGACGTCTAGTTACACCACAGTGGGTCTCTGGAAGAATCTGCTCTAATTACCCAATATTTTCCTCTTGTCTCCAGACGAGACTTCTCATAAATCCCTTGGCTGTATCCCATTGGAACAGAGCTTGAAGGTTTCAACCAGTTTGCTCAGTGGATTCTTGGCATCCTGTAAACAAGGAATCATTTGAAATAGCCAGGGAGTAACCCTGGTCTGGAGCAGCTGGACGTGCAGAGGACACTGTATGCAGAGTGGACACTTGTTTCTTAGAGGCTAAAGAAACATGAGATGATCTCAGGTGTGGAGCCCCAGTCAAGAGGTAAAACTCTGGCTCCTGGGACGTGTGGCATGGTGTCTACCAGGTGGATGAGATTCCTGTTTTTCCATGCTTCCCACTGAAGCAAGTTGGAATTGCTTCTCACTCGGAATTTCCATGTAGTCATGGCACATCTGCCTGAGAAGCCAACTTTTGAATAAAAGTTCAGAACTCTTGACAAAAAAGGACTTAGGACTGACTTCTTTTAAATCACAAAAGTAATACATGCTTGTTTTAATGAATTGATAAAAATAAGAAGTGCGTGAATTGAACTGCATCTGCTGCCTTCCTGAGCAACCTTGTCCTCTACAGGTGACTGCAGTAAATGAACTCGTGTATGCTTTTCTGGCATTTCTTTTTCCATGAGAGGCTTACCTTCCATCTCAGGAAACAAGAAGACACCAAGTGCCAATGCTACTGTTTTTAAGTTTTAGGAGACAAGCAGGATTTGAATGGCTGGGCTGATTAAATCCTGGTGAGTTGCAGGGCCAAACCCAGTCCCTCGTTCTGAGCCAATGATTTTTCCAGCAACTCTGCTCCTGTCTCATGGGCTAAATTTGCTCATATATATTGTTTTAAATGTGGTTTTAATAGCCCAGGCCCACATTTGATTTATCTACCCTTACTGCAGATGGTGATAGGCTCATGAGTCCTGTCTGGGGTTGGCTGCAAAGTCCTAGGCAAGGGGCTCCGTGGCTCCCCAGTTGCTTCCTGATGAAAAGCTGCTTTTAGTTTCTGAAAGGCTTTAAAACTTGTGTAATGAGCTGGGGGCACAGTGGTGGCGGTGAGCACATAGGATATATGTCCATGACCAGGCAACATTTCTTTTTCCCTGTAGGAATTTCCAGGAGTCCTGGGGAGAAGATCTGCTCCAGCCCTCTGAATGCTACCCAGGATGCTACCTGCTGGATGCTACCCAGGGTGGGCTTAAGAATTGAGACTGGAACTTGTTGGTTGAAGGTCTCTGTTGTAGAGATTCTGGGAGGACTGGGCAGTGATGTACTAATAAGTAGAGATGCCTGAGAATGTCCAGCAGAGAGAAGGTCCTCTCTTCCCTTTTACTGATCCTTCATTAACAACTGGGCTTATAAAATATACTTCTCAACCCTCAATAACATACAACCATTTATGGCTTGCCCATTCTGTATCAAGCACACTTCTAGGCACTTGGCTTATAGTGGTGAACAAAATAAATAATCCTGACCTCATAAAGCTTACAACAAGTGGGAGAAGAAACATGAGAACTATCAGCAAAATAAGCGGGTGGATTTTGTAATATCTTCAGTAGTGATGAATGTTATAACAGGAAGAAAAGGATGCAGAGAACGTGGGCAAGAAGTGAGAAGGAGGGGTGGTTTTCAAACGGGTTGTTCAGGTCATTCTGGGGCTTCCTCTCTTGAGTAGCACAAGCACTTTGAGAGGTAACATATGGAACTAAAATCTCAATCAAGTGAGGTTCCTCCCTCTGCTAGGAGAGACTCAGAAGAGAGGCTACAGGAGGGGGTGGAGGTGGGTGGAAAATGAGACACTGGTACTGCAGCAGGCCTTGCTGGCATCTCCAGGTCCTTCCTGATCACATTTACTGATGGGAGCAAGAGGAAGGTCATATTGCAGACACTGAATGGTTCCTGATTAGTACAGTTCAGTCGGTTTTTGGAAAGTCAACCTGACAGTTGAGAACTGATGAGGAGAGACTTCTTTTAAATCCACTTCATGGTCTCTTTTTCTAACTGCTGCTGATTTAAAAGCTGAGTCTCTACAAGATCTACAGATAGAGTCCTTGACCCAGAATCATCCATAGATGTCTCTGCATCCTAAAGATAAGTGATTTCAGGGACTGATTATTCTGTGTTGGCTGTCCTTCCCATGGGAACCACAGAATGAATATCGTGTTCAGTTTGTCACTCCCTTGTCTCAATAATTCTCTCCATTTCCTGTTCAGAGACCCCTTTTAGTGTGTGTGGTCCCTCCCTGCCTGTCATAGTCAGGTGAGTGTTTGGTTTGATCTGTTTGGATGGCATTAGCCCAGTGCCTGCCAGCATGGTGTCTGCATGGGGCAGATACTTGGTAATGGTTCCATGACTTGATGATGTTGGGCAAATGGATAACAACTTCTACTCAATTTTTGTTCAGCATATTTCAGAAAGCTTTCCTTAAAATACAGTATGCTATGGTCTAAATGTTTGTATCCCCCCAAATTCATTTCGCCCAGTCTCTGACCTCAGAAAGCGAACTATTTTGTTTTTAAACATGAACTCTTTGGCCTGATGATTTGAAAAATAGAAAACTTTCCAGCCAGAGGATCAGGAGTAGAATCTCTCTGAATGTCTCCCAACCCTAACGTCCGCCAACTTCTGTAGATGTGAGAGGGGATTAGGAAATAATAAATTCACATACACTTTACATAAAGGGAAAGTAATAAGCATTTGTTTCTGTGGTTGGGGAAATTTGAGATGGTTGATACCATTCACTCATCAGTCCTGGCCTGGTGCAGTGGTTCTCAAATTGAGAGGGATAAATCCCAGATAGGGGGCTTATTACAGATGAGGATTCCTTAGTCACACTGGCCACTCTGGTTTAGGAGGTCTGCAGTTAGCAACACCTGAGAGTGCTTCTGGCCGAGATAGAGAAGGGTGGACGTGCTTCCGAGGGCACTGATTAGAGCCACTTGGAAAACTGTGCTCCTTCAGTGACTTGAAACCTTAAGGACATCAACTAGGAGCTCTGAAAGTCAGCCCCTTGCTGGTCTCACCTGAAGCTTGACTCCAGGACCCTCTGCAGTGTTTCCTTGTGTTACTTGTCTAATGGCCGAGGTTTCTCACCACAGACTTGCCCCAGTGTGTGTTTTTATGTGGTTGGAACTCTGGGAATTAGGGCCAGGAATGGATCCCCTCTTAAAATACCACTACTTTTTATAGAGATCAAAGGCTCTGACTGTTTCTGGAGGTCACTGACCTAAATGTCCCACCGAGGGCTCAAAACAACAAGGACTTGGTTCCGCTTGCTCAAATACTGCACCTGCTTCTCTTCTCTCCTTGTTAAATATTTGCTGTCTGTCTGAATCAGGAGAGGATATTTCGCACTGAAAGCAACAGGGATGTTTCTGGCCGATGCCCGTTGTACTTCTATGCGACTTCCTCTACTTGAGCAATGTGCAGGGGATAGAATTGCCTTCCATCGCTCCTCCTAATGGGCTATTCATAAAAGTGCCCCTCTGGTCAATGGACTTGATTTGTCTTCCATGGCTTTATGGAGGCTTTGTTTGCTCACCTGGAGCAGATGGACTTGGACTCCAGATGTTTTTACGAATCTTCCCACGTGGACCTATATAATGTTATACAGCAGCAATAAGTCTTTTAAAAGCTTGGGACTTTTTAAGACGTTCTGATTGCTTATTGTTTGGAATTGTTTGTGGTTCCTAATTAAGCATTTCATTAAAACTGCTAAGGTCTTCTGGCTTATAAAACAACTCTATTAAGTTAATTTTTTTTCAAAGTTATTTAGTATGGTTTTATGTCTTCACTTTGGTGATTTGTAAATTTTGTTAAATTGAGGCCTACGAATGGGATACTTACTAAATACTTTTTAGTAGACAATCGTAATAAAACAGACACCTACAGGAACTAAACTCAATAAAGAATATGCACTTTTCAACAAAATTTGGGGAAGACAAAATTCTAGCAGACATAAGGGTGTAGGAATATTAATTCTTAACAAAATTTTATTTAAAAAATTTCCATTGTATTCATTTCAAAGCAGGCAAATAATATATTGACTATCCAGGTAATGACCATTAAGTTTCATAAATGATTAATTTATGACCAGTTCTATTTTTGGATAACTTTTTTTTTGTGGGGGGGGGGTACCAGGGATTGAACTCAGGGGCACTCATCCACTGAGCCATATTCCCAGCCCTGTTTTGTATTTCATTTAGAGACAGGGTCTCACTGAGTTGCTTAGCACTTCACTTTTGCTGAAGCTGGCTTTGAACTCATGATCCTCCTGCCTTAGCCTCCGTAAGGGCTGGGATTTCAGTAGTGCACCACTGTGTCCAGCCCAGATAACTCTTCTTATTTCCCCTACCCCTGTTTATTTTGAAGCAAATCCTAGACATTTTATATCACTAATATGGTTCATATGTAAATATTTCAGGATGTATTTACAGAAGACACAGTGTATGCTATCAAAATGTAGTCACAATACTCACAATAATACATAATAATACCCCCAAAATCTGACAGAAATTTCATAATGTCAGATCTTCACCTAGTCTTCGTGTTTCCTTTATTGTGTTAGGAAGGCTCCCTCACCTACGTGCTTTCTCTTTTTACCCCGTTTACTTTTTAAAAAAATGATTCAGGATCTGAAAAATGTTATAGAATGAGATTGGTTAAATACTTTCTAAGTATTTTAGTCAACGGATACCTTCTTCCAGTACTTATTTTTGTGTGTGTATGATTTGTCATGTTTGTTGAGTAAACTGTGTTGCTTGTCCCAGAGTTTCTACAGTTGGAATTTTGCTGATTTCATCCCCATGATTATGTTAAATAAAATAAAATCCATCCTGTATTCAGATCGGTACTTAACAATTGGAATCCAGCACTTGGGGTTTTAATTTAACCTCGTATATTTTTCTTCTTCCTCGTACTCTCCCCAAATCCCACTTCTTAACGATAGTGACAAAATTACTCATTTGTTTATCCCACTCTATGCACAAAACAGTCTCAGAGTAACAACTCCTACACTCTACCAACACTAGTGATTATTGATGCCAATTTGTATAATTTTGTTTTGTAATTATTTTGTAATTATTATTAAAATACAGTGGTGTTCTGGTAAAAGTTTAACAATCAGCCCTCCAAAAACAGACATAAATCACAATAAAACCAAAGTAAACAAAAATTGGTTTGGTAGCATTTGCTCATTTCTCTAATGTAAATCCCCCACTGTGGCTGTTTCAAGCTACTGACTAGCCCTCACTGGATGCAGCAGATTTTGGGAAGAAATGCACAT
Source organism: Marmota marmota marmota (assembly GCF_001458135.2). Taxonomy (NCBI): domain Eukaryota; kingdom Metazoa; phylum Chordata; class Mammalia; order Rodentia; family Sciuridae; genus Marmota; species Marmota marmota. Next base: position 33,538,740 of record NW_026000005.1, on the reverse strand, counting down.
GGCTAGCTCCCGAGAGTGACAGCTAGCTGGCTCCAGGACATCTGGAGAAATGCCTGTTTTGAAGTCACTTGAAAGAGTTCTGTACCATGTGGTTGCATCACCAATTGGATATACAGATTCATTGGTTCCCTGTCACTTTAAAGTTTCAGGTGTTACTTTGTAAATTTAAATTTTATTATAATGATGCAATGTCTTTACATGGTTTCAAAGTCAAATCTTTAAATATTCAAAGGAGTCTAGTTTCTACCTTTGTCACCTTCACCCTATGCTCTCCCTACCCCATAGGTGTTTTGAATTGTTATTTAAAACCACTGATTTAAAAATATTATGGCATCCTTCCATCACTTTCTCATTAAAGTGTGTGTATATGAGTGTCTCTGTGTGTGTGTACACAAGCATATATTTATACACATTTTCATTCTTTAATAGGAACAGTTTTACCTAAGCACACGTTTCTTATTTCCCCTACTCCTGTTATTTTGAAGCAAATCCTAACATTTTATTTCTACATTTTACTTTTTATATATTGGTAAGTACCAATATAGCCTGGAGATCATTGCATAGCAGTAAACAGGGTATATTTCCATCCCTCATTCCATTGGCAACTGAATAGGACTCCGTTGTTTGGATGGAATATAGTGTATCTAGCTGGTCACTTATGATGAACAGATGAGTTGTTTCAATAATTTTAACTGAATTTTTTTTCAATAATTTAAAATTTACAAGATATAAACAGCTTACAGTGAGAATACTTCTTACCTCTGTCCTAGTTGGCCAGTTCCCATCCCCTGAGGCAGTCTTGTGTTTTGTGGGGTTCACCTCACAGGCACTCCTATTTGTTTTTGCAAGGTGAGGACCAATCTTGTCACTCTTATTTAGTAAGAGGGTAAATAAGACACAGAGCACTAGAATGCTTTAAGCAATTTCATGTCACTGATATGAGATTAGACATTAGGCATCTAGAGTAGAGTTGGTCTTTCTCTCTGGTGCACACACATCCCCTCTTCATCTTCCTCATCAGTTACAGAGGTAATATTTGTTAAATTACCTTTGTCTGGATTGAAATCAGTTAGTGGTGCTCCCAGAGGAGTAATCATGCTCATCAGCATGACTGAATAATGAATTTATTCTAATTATTATTTCTAATGTGAGCAGAGATGGGGGCATGCTAAAAGTTAGATAAAATAAATTAAGCAAATTAAACAAGAAATCATTATCTAAAGGAAATGACAAGGATTGACATCTTTGTAAATATACAAAAGCCACACATTTTGTTCTACCAGAGGCAGTGTAACAAGGGCCTGGTACTAAATAGCCAAAAACAGACATATCACAATTAACAACTGCCAATATTCTACACAGTAGTGGGAGTTTATGGGTATCATGTAAGGAGAAAAGTGAAAGGGTGAGAGTTTGTATCGATGGTAATTAGCCTCTAAGTGCCCTGGGTGATCCTTGCCTCTTAGCATGCATATGGTTCCCTTTACCCGGGAATCAAAGCTGACTCTACATGAACAATAGAATACCGTGGAAGCCACAAAGTGTGACTTTGAAAGCTTGTCAGAAAAGGTGTTGCAGCTTTTTTCCCTTGCTGTCTTGAATTCCTTTCCCTGGGGAAGCTGGACACCAGTCTCTGAGGATACTCAACCAGCTCGACAGAGGGGGAGCTCAAACAATAGCCAGCACCAACCTGCCAGCCAAGTGAGTGAGCCACCTGGGAAGTCTATCCGCTAGGAGGTGACTGTGATGCTTGCAGCCTGGTGGCGGGGGCGGGGGGGGGGGGCTCTGACTGAAACCTCAGGAGAGGCTGAGTCAGAACTGCCCAGCAGTGCCACTCCTGTGTCCCAGAACCACAGAGAAATAATCAATGTTGTTCTAAGCCATCAAGTTTGGGGGATGGTCTGTTTCTCAGCAGAGATAATTAATACGGTGTCTAAATTGCAAGTTGTAGTTCTCAATAACTTTGCAAGATAGGCGTTTTCTTAATATTCCTTCCTGATTATAGCCTCAGAAAAATTGGAAAATAAAATAAGGTTGTAAGGGGAGGAGGAAAGAGCATCTTCAACTATGTGACAGTTCATATTATCCTGATTATGCAGGTTAAAACCTCATGCTAGTGCCTGGGTTTCATCTTAGGAACACAGGGATACTTCTGAAAGATTTCTAATTTCTGATTTGCATTCAAAGATTATTTAAGCTGCTCCGCTATTCCCTGCATGCATTGCTCTGCAGAGACACTACCTCTGATTCCACAGACCTGCTAGTTTCCCATCTCAAGGTGTTAGTACACGCTGATCTCTTGCCTGGAATGCTCTGGACCCTAACTCCTACTTCATGTAGTAGGTAACTGAACTAAAATACCCAATTTTTTTCCTGGACCATCAATATAAATTCTGCCATTCTTTCCAATGCATGTGCTTCTCCTTCCTACTCCTTTTGGAAATTTGAATGTGCACATTCCTTGTGTGTTTTGAAGGTTCAGAGTGGAAGAGGGGGACCAAGGAGGCTTTTGCAGCCCCCCAGTTGATGTGACCTTATGGAGTTGTGGGAATTAGGATGGGGGAATGGTTTGGTGTTACTAGATGAATCTGAGTCTCCGTCATCAGTTGAAATTGATGACAAGGAGATGCTTGTATAAATGAGAACCAGGGTGAATCAAAACGATGTCTATAAAGGTGGGAGAGACTAGAAGAAGCACAGATTTGGGTCAGGATATCAAGAATTCTCTTTTGTATTTTGTGATTGTCAAGATAAAAAAATTTAGCCAGTTCTTGGGAAAGGATTTGTCTTGTACGCAGATTCTAGTTCCACAGGAACCAGCTGCTTATAGATACTATCTACTAACTGGATCTAAGCAGTTTCTCTTGCTTTTTTTTCACTAATGACTTATGTGTGTAGATCTCTGACTGCAGATAAGGAAACATTCTACTAGTTAGCACAGCTCTGGTTGGTAACCCTGCAGGGTTTAATGAGCTGCTAACCACATTAGAGCAGTCACCTGGAAGTCTCCTCTGAAGAAAATGCCCCTCCATTTTTTCTTTTTGGTTACAGCCAAGGGAGTAGGAGATTTTCTTCTTCAAAGATTATGTGTTCATAAAGTTTTTCCTGTTTGCTCCTCTTTGGCATGTTATGTCTGGATGTTTATAGTATAAAACACACTCCTTTAGCTGGCAGAACTCAGAATGATTGTATTATTGTGTATGCAAATTTTAAGTAGATAAAACACTTATTAATGTATTTAACTATTTTAATTTTTTCTGTTCTAAAGAGATATAGGTGTGTACATTCCCCTTCACAATTTACGGCATTAATTTATATTTTATGTATCCACCAGATGTTCTTAAGGATAGTTCAATGTAAACATTATTCTCCAAATCACATAGATGGGCAAAAGTAGGCACTACATGATAACATGGAATTTAAAAAATATTTTATAAAAAACTAAAACTCAGAATAAAAATAGAAGTCTCATATAATGTGATTATTGAACTGTTTTAAAAATTACTCTCAGAGTAGTGTTTTCTGACCATCAGAAAGAACAATTTATCCTTGAGAACTCTTTTCTTTACTTGGTCTCTTTGCCACCAAATCAGATTTCCTCAAATCACACACATTCTTCTCTGAGGATGGTTATCAACTTTGCAAATCTCTAAGCTCATTAGTGCTAGGCATTGCATGTCATGGGCAGAGGGCTGGCCTGAGCATGTATGGGCTCCCTGGGAGTGAACTTTCTAACTTGAAGCAAACTACCTGGAGCCCATTCCTTTATTTAAAAAAAAAATCTTTATTTTAAATTAATAGCTAAACGCATGTAAAAATAACCAATTTTGCAAATACTTCAAGGAAGTATTTCATTTTTAATTTTTTCCTTTTTATTGATTTTTTAGTTAAATATAACATTAGGATTATGTGTAATACTAGTTATATATAACATTGGCATAAGCATAAAATCATGGAATATTTTGTTCTCATTGAGGCCCTTTTCCTCCTCCTTCCTCCTTCCCCCAGTCCCTTCTGTCTACTGATCTTTTTGTTATTTACTTTTAGTTTCTCTCTTTTTTCTTTTCTTTTCTTTTTTTTTTTTTTTTTAGTTAGTGTCTTGCAGATATACATGATGGTGAGATTCACTGTGGTATATTCATATGTGAACATAGGAAATTAGGTCAGATTTATCCATTCTTCTTCCCCTTACCATCTATTCTTCTCTCACCTCCATTCCCTTTATCTACTTCACAGATTTTTTTTCTATTTTAATTGAACTCCCCCCCACCACTTCTTTTTCCCTTTCTCTTTCTCTCTTTTCCCCACGTTTATTTTGGACTAGCTTCTGCTTATCAGAGCAAACATTCGATCTTTGGCTTTCTGAGTCTGGCTTATTTCATTAGCATGATAGCCTAGCAGTCCATCCCTTTACCAGCAAACACCATAATGTCATTCTTCTTAATGGCTCAGTAATACTGTACTGTGTATATATATAACACATTTTCTTTACCCTTTCATCTGTTGAAGTGGAGCCCATTTCTTTTTCTGGATGTAAATCACCATTGGGGCACCTGGCTTGGGTGGCTTTGTTTGAAAAGCTGGACTTGAGTGGATCTGGCTGTAATTGAGCTGGATACAAGTTGGGAAGTCATCAAGTACTATTGTGAGGTAAGATGTCTTTATTCCTCCTTCTTGGAGGAAGTTTTCCTCTTTAGAAGCACCCTCTTCTCCCTCACAGCTGTCTGTTATAGTCTGGACATGAGGTGTTCCCCAAAAGCTCATGTGTGAGACAGTTCAAAAAATTTAGAGGAGAAATGATTGGGTTATGAAAGTCAATCCAATGGGTGAATTAACTGATTGGTAACTGAATTGGGTAGAGTGTGGCTGGAGGAAGTGGGCTTTGGGGTATATATTTTATATCTGGCTAGTGGAGTCTCTCTGCTTTCCGATCATCATGTGAACTGTGTTCTTTTTTTTAGAAAGAGAGAGAGACAGAGAGAGAATTAATATTTATTTTTTAGTTTTCAGCGGACACAACATCTTTGTTTGTATGTGGTGCTGAGGATCGAACCCGGGCCGCACGCACGCCAGGCGAGCGCGCTACCGCTTGAGCCACATCCCCAGCCCATGAACTATGTTCTTTCGCCACACTCTTCTGCCATGTTGTTCTGCCTTACCTCAAGACCCAAGGAATAGAGCCTGCTGTCTATGGACGGGGAGACCTCTGAAACTGTGAGCCATAAAATAAACTTTTCCTCCTCCACAGTAGTTCTGGTCAGGTCTTTTAGCCACACCAGTGAAAGAACTGACTAAACACAATCACTGCCTTGGCAAAGACCACCTTCCTCCCTTTCCTGGGCAGCTGAGCAAACTCCCCAACTCCAGCCTTGTCCTCCTCCAATCTCTCCACACTGCCACCACTGCAATCCTTCCCAGATACAAATCTTAAAGGCTGAGTCTATTGCATTACTGCTAGTGGCTTCTCACAGCTTACAGAAGAGCCCAGGGTCTATGACATGGCTATCAATGCTCTCCAGAGATGCCCTCCCCTCTGCTCTCCACGGCTGCTCCAGCTACACCTACCAGCCTTCCTTCTCCACAGTCACTCTGTGGCTTTGTTCCTCTGCGCCTCTGCATAAGCTGCTTTCTTGTCTTGGAATCTCTTTCCTCCTCATCAGTCTGGTAAGCCTTGAGCCTTACTTTCTCTTATGCCTTCCCTCAATTCCCTAACCCTTTCTTCTCCTCACCTTATTTCTCTATGCTATTTTCCTGGGGGTTTGAGCTCTACCTCAGTGACAGCCCCGTTCACACTGTTTTGTAATTACTTGTGAAACTCATGTGTTCCAGGCTTTAGTGTTCTGAGGAAAAATGTTACCACCCTCCATTCAGTGGCTCATCCAAAGTGTTCCTGTCCCTCTTGAGCTCTTTATTCAGAAGCCTCCTTACCCCCCACTTCCCTTCTCAAAGATTTTCTGGGGGTTCCAGGTTGGGTCACAGGTGGACCAATGTAAGTCCTTGCTTCTTCCTGCTCCTGTGGCCAGTGAGGCAGCTGGTGACTGACTGATCCCTAATCCCTCTGAAGTTTCAGTTGGCCGCCATCATGCTCAGCACATATCCCTATATGAAAACATGGAGGAGCGTCTTCTGCTCTCTGGCTGGTCTTCCTTGGTGACTGCTTGAGAAGAATGTTGCTTCCCTTGGTGGATGTTCACTGGGGGATGGAAGCCTTTGGGTGGGACAGAGGTAATGACTGAGCTCTCAGTTCACTTCACACTCTGTCTCTCTAGACCCACAGGCCCTGCATCTGAGTTGGGGTATGTTCTAGTGAAAAGAACATATGTTGCTGGTCCCTGAAAAAGAGGTGATATGAATTGGTCAATGTGAATATAGAAGTCCTGGCTTGCTTAATATGTGTATGCACATATACACATGTACACACAAAACCAGGGAAGGGGATGTGAAAGAAGTATAGAACCTGTTGAGTGTCATTTTTACATTTACACCGGGAGAGCTGGCATCCTAGTATTTGCAGGAGTCACAGTCTAGACTAGAGATAAGATGCTCTGGTCTTTCCTGGCCAGTCATCTTCCCTTCTGTTCTCACTAGGGGAGGAACTCATTTACAGCCCTGAGGTCTCTGGGGACTTTTTTCTGTCTTAACGGAAAAGAAGAATTCCTGAGATGAGAGGAAAAAACCGAGAGATGACTATTTCAGATGAAGAACCGGGGGATGTGTCTGAATATTTCTGGCACAGATAGGGAAGAAGTCCCAATATGTTTTTGTGGTTATACAGCCAAAAATTATGTTAACTACATGAATGATGTGACTTGACTGGGAAAAGGCAACCTGAGAGTATTTTAAGATTCCTTGGCTATGTAATTACATATCCAGAAGGTGCCACTTCCAGCAGACTGATAGATTAAAAATTATAATCAGTGTTCTTAAGCATACAATTAGCATATTGAACATTGACAGTTCAGACCTTAATTAAGTATACAGCCTGGTAACAGAGGGAGTTCTGATTTTAGAGTTCCATGGGAGCCTCACTCACCAGCGAGGGAAACTTTAATCATGTGAAATGTCTCTTCCACCTCTGTTGCAGCAAGAAATCAAAACTATCCATTCTGTTGCAATTCCTTCTGTCGCCCTCAGGTCAGGGCAGGGGAATGAGAGTGAGGCGTGATAGAGGAAAGTTGGTGTTTCTGTCAAAAAGGTAAATGGAGTGTGTTCATCATCCCAATTTGCTTCTCTATTTGATATAATTTCATATGTGACTCTTCGGAGCATTATGGGTAACCTTTAAAATACTTATGCTTTCTTACAGAAGTGAAACCAGAAATCTTTTATTTTTTTTTTAATGCCATGATCCATTTAGAAGTAATTTTGCCTTATAGCCAAGGGTAATCTCATCACTGAGCAATGCTTCTATTTATACAAGTCTGTCTCAGAGCCTGTCCATATCTTGAAGAAATCCCCAATGCAGGAGGCAGGATATAAAATTGAATACCATCATGTAATATCCCCGAAGGGACTTGTTTAGTGTTTTCTTATCCAGTTACCCATGGCTGCAGGGAAAGCTTTTTCAAAATTCAATACAAATTGTGTTAGCTTGTTTTTCTTCTCGACGCCCTTAAGTCTTCTTTGATCACAGTAGATTTTAGAGGAAAAGGGAAAAAAAAATTCTGTTAGATCTCTCAGTGTCAAGGGGCACCCTGATAGTTCTACCATTGCCTTTCCACAGAGCTGTTAATTGTGTGGAAGGACAAAGATATTTCAGAGGAAGGCATTCTGGGACCTCCATCAAAGCTCTTTTCTCTACTCAGTGTCAGGAAGAGCTTGGGAATTAGCCAAGGGGATTTAATTATTGAAGGATTTTAGTATAAGGTTTTATCTAAAAGACAACTCTGTTTGTCATATCACCCATCAAGTATCAGTGAATCACCAGGTGTTAAATTATTGAGAGACTTAGGTTTTGTACTTTTACCTATTCTGTAAAACAGCCTTAGTCAAAAGCTTGGCCTTCACTGGGTTCACAAACCTTATTATTCCATATGGATCCTGAGACTCCAGAATTTGAAGGAAAGGGCAGAAAATGGTACCCTCATGGTTCATAAGGCAATCGAATTCCCCAGATCTCACTGCAGACATTAGAATGCAGTTAATATGAAAGAACGTTAGGTCTAACTTATTTTAATTTTCCTGAAGAAGTTTTGTAACAGAAGGGGCCAGTCTCTATGCTATTTAGAAAGAGAAGGCCAAGAGTGGGGAGCCTTAGTGTTTCTCCAACAAAGGGAAGAGACTCATTATATCCAACTGTTATGGTTTAGAAATGAGGTGTCTGCCCAAAATTCATATGTAAGACAAAGTAAGAATTTTCAGAGGTGAAAAGATAAGCTTACGAGAGTAGTAACACAATTAGTGAATTCATCCACTGATATGGATTAACTAGGTGGTAATCATTGGCAGGTAGGGTGAGGCTGAAGGAGGGAGGTTACTGGGGTGTGACTTGGTGGTTTGTATTTTGTTTGTTGTGAGCAGAAACTCTCTGAGCCTCCTGATTGTCATTCCTGAGCTGTTTCATCTGCCAGGCCTTTCCACCATGACATTCTGCCTTACTTTAGGCCTGGAGATGTGGAGTCAGCTGACCATGGACTGAGACCTCTGAAACCATGAACCCAAATAAACTTTTCCTCTTATTAAGTTGTTCTTTTCAGGTCTTTTGATCACAGTGACCAAAAGGCTGATTAAAACACTAGTTAGAAAGTATTCACTTAATGAAGCACAGAATCATCCCCATTGCCACGATCTGAAGGAAATTTGCCATAAATTATCTAATACTCTTGGCTGTGGTTCTGCATTTACCATACAAATGTGTGAATGCATAGTTTGTTTTCTCAAGGACAGGGAAACCGTGGTATGTCAAGGTCTGCCAAAATTAGTGACCCCATCTGTGCCTGCCCTAGAGCACAATTTGATTCTTCAATTACCATAGGAGAAAATTTCAGGACATAGGAGATGGAAATGGACTGAAGGGTGGGATAAGATTTTCTATGCCCTTTCAAAAGCAATGTCCACACTATAATACCCGTGATGCTTTCAATGATTTGTCCATACGTGTTCTAGTGAGCTAAGAGTCTAAAATGCTGATCTACCATGGACTGCTGGTGTTTGTATGTAGACAACAGAACAGATGCCTAGAACCAATGGCTGTGGCTCTGTAAGGAATTTCTGAGCCAGCGCTCCAGAAAAAGAAGGAGGATGCCTGAATTTCTCTTAGGCCTTTCTCTGAAGAAGTGATTGCTGTCTGTTGATTCTGTACTTCCATTAGACTTCACTCACTGCAAGTTTGCAATACTCCTCATCCCGGAATCCATTAGAATTGGAGCCAAGTGATCATTCTTCTCTAAAATATTTTAAGGATTAAAATATTTAAACAAACACAAGTCAGAAAGGAATTTGTATGTTATAGATCTTTCTTCTGATCAAATTTGTAGACATGCTATAAGAGAGGACCATATAACTGTGGGTCAACATTGCCTAAGCATAATAGTTAGAATATTAACGATCCTTTTTCTGAGACAAAAGAACAAGATTTTTATGTCTTCATTTGGAAAACTTTTCACATATTTAGAGAAAAGATGCAATAATCTCAGACATTCCTCCTTGACATTGGGTATATTGTGTTATGGACTGTGTTGTGTCCTCCACTCCTCAAATTCATATATTGAAGCCTTAACCTCCAATAAGAACTTTGGGAATAATTAGAATTAGATTAGGAAGGTGGGACACTCATGATGAAGATCAATGGTTTTATAAGAGAGAGAGCAAGCATGCACGAGCAAGAGAGAGACATTGAGATCTCTAAATTCATATACCAAAGAAAAGTCACGTGAAGATATAATGAGAAGATGGTCATCTGCAATCCATGAAGATAGCCCTCTCCAGAACCTGACTATGCTAAGACCCTCATCTTGGACTTCTAGCCTCCAGAACTGTGAGAAAGTAAAAAATTTTTATTGTTAAACCAGTCTATGGAATTTTCTTATGGCACCCCAAGCAGACTAATACATATTGCCAATAGGCTCCTAACAATCTTTTGGTTTAGTTAGTGTGACTTGGTCCTCTAGGATCTGCTCAACCATGGCTGAAGTATTGACCTGATAAAACCCATATTCCTAGGCAGAAGAGTTGGGGAACAAGTAAACCAAGGACAGACATTGTAAACTTCACGAAGGCATGGACATCCCATGAAGATCCCCTTGGGCAGCCAGCCAGAAGCTCAAGTACTGTGTTCATTTTCCTGTCATTTTCACATGCTCTGTCTTTCTTCTTTTCCAGTGTTATAAACTATAACACCACTTGGGGAAATGGATATAAAATTTAAAAACATGAGATGGCAAAATTAAGCATATTACTGAACACCCTACTCTCCTGCTTAAAATTTCTCAGCACCTACATTCCCGTTTCGTAGCAGAGTGCAGAGAATGTGGCAAGAACTGCCTGAATCAATCAGGAAACCTACTTGAAATCTTATTTTTTATTTAAAAGAATCATGGAAATTTTGTTTTCTACTTCAAAACTGCCATGTTTATTTTAATCTAAAAAGAATGTCCTTTCCTGCAAATCTTTATGTAAAATTTATGTCACAGAAGGATGATCCTCATTTATTTACGTTTTTCTGTAAGTCCTGGCCGCCACATGCTCTTCAGTGGGTAGACATATATCAGTTGAGAAGCAGGAGCTTTTACAAGGAAATCCGAGCTCTGCTGCATGGCATACAAAGCCTGGAGTCATTTCTGTTTTCCAATCTCTTTCTTATTTTGCTACTGTGTGCTCCATATTTGTTGGAGCTTTTGGTTCATTTTCTGTTATGCCCGAGGTCTTAATACATGTTGTTTCATGGGTCTAGGATGCATTTTTATCCTACCTACTCTATCTCTGTCTATCTGTAAAGCTCCTACTCATCCTTTAATACCCAGCTCATTTGTTCTTTTCCTTTCTGAAGTACTTCATTGATTTTCCCAAGCAAAGTTTATGCTGTTTGCTTTTGCTAATATATAAACTGGATATTCCAATGCCCTTCAGTTTCTTAGGCAAACCCTTTCCTTTAATAGTCAAATAATTAGGTGGATTCCCATTCTACAGAGTCTGAGTTTTAGTGCCCTTCCCAGCATTCCCAGCAGCTCTCAGGGAGACTTTCACCAGCCTGCTTTTAATTTTAGTTTTTTTTTTTTTTTTTTTTTTTTTTTTTTTTTTTTTTTTTTAAATTTAACAGCCTGATTTTTGAATCCAATTTGCCTTCCTGCTTCTCCATAGGCCTGAGATGCCTTTTACAGTTCTCCAAAAGTACCACCAACAAAAATATTCTGTGTGGATGAATTTGTCAGGAGAGCAGAGGGGGAATCACAAAAAAGCACATTAGAATAATGAACCACCTAAAATATTGAATATTTGATTTTCTGTATTCTTGGCTGAGCCCACGTTGGAGCCTCTTCCAGGCAATCCATACCCCCTGCTGTCACCTGCTGCTGGATTCTTGGGGCTTTTCTTTTCTCTTCCCTGAGTCTTGAGCACCTTTGCCAACTCCCAAGTTGCCAGGGGACAATCCCAAGGTCTTGCTTCTGTACAATGTGCAACAATTCAGTGCTTTCTTCATCTTGCTTCTCTTTCAATCATATGAGAACACAGGGGGCCACTCCTTTTTATAACCAAAGAGGCTGTTCTAGACAAAAGCGAACAATTTTCCTCCTAACAGCAGTTCTTTAGCATCCCGGAGCAATAGACTTAAACTGTACTTAGCTCTGTGTGGCGGATGCTGTGATGCGCTGCCCAGATCCCACTGCAGGAATGAAAGGTTTATTTTCTCAGCTGCTGGGAGTGACAGAAAGCTCTCAGCTGCCAATCCTTTTCAGGATTTGCCCCAGCTGAAGAGAGCAGCCCTGCTCCAGGTCATGTCACCTTCCTGGGGTTGCCTGGATCCCACTGGTTGAAGACTCACTCCCTGCAACTCAGACAATTCTGAAGAGCCATCCTGACTTCAGAATGCCCCAGGAGGTCAGCTGAGGCCTTTGCTGAGTCTCCATCATAGCTCAACTCCTCCTTCTTCCCCATCCTGCTTCCTGGGTGCTCAGGGATCAATCCCAAGGGTGCTCTAATCCCTAGTAATCTACTGGGTACCAATGTCCACCTTAGGGTCTGTTTCTCTTGAATAAACCTGGGACTCTTTGCAAGCTACTTAGTCTAGCTAAGCTTGAGGTTTTGTTTATAAAATGGGAATGCTAGTCATATTTCTCACATAGAATTGGGATTTGTGTTAAAATTGTTGGGATACATAAAGTGCTTAGCTGAATGTCATGCACATTAAAATATGCAAAGTTCTTATTAAATTTTACCCATCATTATTATGGTACTTTTGTTATTACTTCTGTATCTAGTGTCAAAAGATGCCATAATACTGATTGTATTATATTATACTTGCTTATTTATGTTCTGAGCTGTTCAGTGAGGGAAAAACTAAAATAACGATTTCTCCTAGAAACTGTTGATAAACAGAGCTTGAAGTTTGCTGAAGCAAGGTGGACACATTTGTTTACGAGCTTGGGGTCCTTCTGAGATGAAATGGAACAAGAGTCTGCCTCTCCCTTCCAAGATTCCACACCTGTCAGGGGTGACTAAGGGTCCCTGACAATGCAAGTGCAGGGACCAGTAATGAGGTGCCTGAGATACCAGCACCGTGGCTCAGTCCCAGCACCGTGGCTCAGTCCCTGTTGCACACAAACAATTCCTCTCTGGTTTCTGAGCTCATTATGGCTGCAGGGTATGTTAGTAAAGTGCCAGATGAGAACGTCCACAGCAAAATGGGCCCCAAGTCACCTTTCTTTCTTCAGTATAACTGGTTATACCTTTCATTTATGAAACCAAAGAGCATTAGTTTGTAAACCTGATTCCATAATCTGTCAGTCTGATTCAGTTGTGTGAGAGAAGTATTGTAAAAGATATGGCAGAATTGGGAAAAGGAGGGACATGAGTTTTTGTATCTCTCCTGAGTGTCACTTCTCTTGGCGTTGAATTAGGTAGCACTAGTATTTTGAAAGTGTTTTCTGAGTTTATAACCTTGTAGCTGTTCCACTTCTTGAGGGACCCAGTCCCCTCTTCCTATAAATATCTGCTTTCAAAAGAGGTCTGAAAATTAACAACTGACCCATACACTCAGGTTCAGATGTAAATTGATAACAGCATATCTGAGTCACGTCTCTTAGATGGTTTTATTTTAAGTGGGAACAAAGCCATAACACTTAAAGCTAAAAGAAGTTGTAATTGTAATTTTTCACATGTTAAAACATGAGGTCAGAGGTATTGGATATAGTAAAATTGGGTAGGAACTCTTCCCTAAAATAACTTAATTATTCCTACTGACATGCTGAAGTACGAATACCCCTACTCTGGATCATAATCCTCACACTGATTCTTCTAGTTCATTATTACTTCTGCAGAGTCTTCTTATAGATAAAACTAAAATGTAAAAATACTGTGTGAAAAGAAGAATTTTGATGAATCATTTTTGTAAGTGTACACTAATATATATCTACAGAAAATAACAGATATTATGGACATTTCCAAAAAGGGAAAGAAGTACTTGTATCAGTTATTTTTTAGTGTATAACATAGAGGAGAAGAGATTTCTTTTCTCGCCCATTGCAAGGTTCATGGCTGACACCCATATAACAAAAGACAGATGAATAGACTATTAAGAGACAAGCAAACAAATTTATTTCATATATTTTCAGAAAGGAAGAACCAAAGAACCAGGAAAATCTGTGTATTTTTATGGAGAATTGTGCAAAACTATGATTGGAGGACAAAAGGGTATGTGTGACCTGAGGGTGATAAACTGGGGAAAGACCTGTTTGTTCGGATTCTTTGCATCTCTGTGTCTTCCCTCCTTTCCTCTGAGTATGAGGAAGGGTTCTCTGGAACGAGGGTCTTATGATCTACTTTAGAGGAAGGTCAGACTCTTCCATAGTCTGTGTCAGAAGAGAATGGTGGGAAAAGAGAGACCTTCTTGCTTCCATCTCAAACTCCTTTGGCTTACAATACTTGGTATGCCAATGTGCCACATATTGGGGTGGCATGTTCTGACTCCCATCATTAACAAATTACCTCAAAACTTAATGGCTTAAAACAACATAACATTTATTACTTCACAGGTCCTTGGGGTCAAGTGTGGGGCATGGCTTAGCTGGGTCCTCTGCTACAATCAAGGGGTCTCTTGCTGCTGGGGACTCTCCTGAAAACTTCACTGTGCAAGGATCTACTGCCAAGCTCATTCATGTGAGTTTTGGCAGGATTTAGTTGCTGAAGGACTGTTGGACTTTGATGCTTCAGTATCTAGCTGGCTGTTGGCTAGTAGTCACCCATAATTTTTTGCAATGTGGGTCCCTCTGACATGGCTAATGGTTTAATCAAGGACAGCTACTGGACATTCTATAAGTAAGAAGCAAGTCACAGGCTAATATAACCTAATTAAGGCGGTGACTTCTTCCCAGTGTCACCCTATTGTTTTAATGAGAGAGAGAGAGAGAGAGAGAGAGAGAGAGAGAGAGAGAGAGACCACTTCGGAAAATCCAAGATGGAGGGATCCTTAGGGTCGCCTTTGAGGTTGTCTGCCAAAGTAACTAAAAAGAGGCCAAGTGGATTCAAAGACATTGTGAAGAAGACAAAAAATTCCACCTAATGGCACAGCTACTTCGGGAACTGCAGTTGCATAGGCATGTTTAGTGGAGACATTGCTCCTAAATCAAACAAAATTTTCTTAATTAATGTACTGCTTTATTCTTCAAACATTCGGCAAACTTCCTAATCTAATCTTCTGAATCTTTGAAGCTATTATCACTTGCTTTCAAACTTTTGCCAAATATTTTACTCTCTTTTATATCCCCACATAAAAATTTCTTTTCTAGATCATTAAAGGGAAAACTCTACAGGAAGACGACTCTGTGTGTGTGTCCTTTTCTTTGAATTGTGGGCAAGAGATGGTGTTTATGGAGGTAAATAAAGTAGTGTTGGAAATCTTATGAAGGAGGTCCAGCCTCAGTTAAGCTGAGCAGATTGTGTTCCATCTGCAGTCCTCAGCAGGGTGTATCTGTCGAGGACTGAAGGGAAAGAGTTCTTTATTTTGAAAACATATGGAGGTGGAAAAATTCTCATGTGGGGGAAAAGAAAGGAAAATAAAAGATGGGATGAGTTGAAATAGTTTACTTGTGAAGATTTATAAAAGTGTGTCACAAAGCTCACCTTGAGATTCCTAATTGCCAGCTGTAGGCTGTGTTGTGAGATTTTCTTTATAGTTGTCCCAATTGCCTGGTTTACCATATGAATGGAGCAGTTTTTCAAAAGTGTGATTCTCTGTGTGTATGTGTGTGAGCTTCCTGCTTGGCTCCTGAATTCTTAATAAAAGGAGAGTAATCTCCTTTGTATCTATCCCTAGGAACTGAAGCAGCAGGTGGAGGGTGAGGGGAAAGAAAGAATTTACAAATTGACTAAGAGTCCCAAATGTCTTTTCTGATGCACAACGTCAGAAGCTCCTTATATTTCAAGAAATCTGCCTTTGGAGAGTTTTACTGCAATTTCTGATTTTTTTTTTCTGATTTATATTGCAACTAAAGAGTAGAAGACACCTTGGTAGCAGTGCAGAAGGGAGGGCAGTGGGTATGCCTGAGTTAGCTTAATAGTGTAATGGGTGGTTAAGATCCAGAAAAAGTGGCTTCTGAAGGAATGGCTGAGGAGACCCAAAGGATAGCAGGGGAGCCCAAGATAAACCTTAATCACGTCCCAATTCATTCACAATTGATTCTGTAGAGGATGGTTAGTTTTTCAAAATGGTTATACTTACAGAGATATGCTTTGTCCTCTGACCCAAATGATTTAAGGATTATTTTAAAGGACATTCATTAATTTATTATAAATATAGAAGTAATGTAAGCACAGTATAGAAAATTTGAACATGTGAAACTGAATGTTGGATAAAGGTGGAATTTTAAATTCTCTCTTATTGTGAGACTGTCCTTTGGAGAGCCCCCGTTTTGGTTACTGGAGGTGACAGAGTAACTAGTTCACCCTTGGAACAACTTTGATTTGGCTTTGTCATCAGAATGAGTGGGTGGCAAGTATTTAAGTTCAACAACTTGAAGTCACTATGGATCTTCAGGTGTTGTAATTGGAGATTTTGAGTGTTAGATTTTGTACTATGGATCAAATGTATTTTGAGATGGACAGTTATTTGCTTGAAGAGTTAAAGAATTTTTCCTAAATATAAATTTAGATGAACTATTAGTAATGCTTACATGATACCCTTCAACAGATTCTGTGAAATATACTATTGACTTTTGTATTTTTATCCACTGAAAGAAATTACTCTTCCCACTGTCAGCTGTCTTGGGCATGAAATTACCTCAGACTAAGGTAAGGAAGGCTCTCTTGTGGCTGAGGCTGAACCTCCTTTATGGAGCTGAGGATGAAGGAGTCAGAGATTTTGGGTTGGGTTGGAGGCTAAGCAGTTTTGTCTCATGGAAGGTATTTAAGAGCAAAAATATGATGGAAACTTAGGAGTGGGCTCAAGTCGTGAGTAACCACTATTTGTAGCAGCAAATTCCCTCTTCAAACTCTACTTGCGTTATTCCCCAACCACTCAGAGAGTTTTGTTTAACATCATTCTGTTCCAGCTCCTCTTTGGATTGAAAAGGAAGAAACTGAATCCATACTTGGACTAAAGGTCAGAGAAACCAACCCAAGGAGTCACTTGAGCAAGAGATCAATGTGACCTTAGAGACTGGGAATCTGGGGTGCCTCTTTCTCCACCCTTGACAGTACTTAGCACTTCAAAGCTTTCTAATTTTTGCTCATTGAACTGGGGAAAAAAATAACATTTCATTATTGTGCTAGAATGCTTTTCTTTCATTATTAAAGAGAATGAACATCTCTTCAACTTATTTATCAGCCATTTACATGTTCCTGTAAACTTTTTATACCTGTCTCCATTTCTCTATTGTTCTGCTGATTTTTTCTGTTTAAAATTTTTGTCTCCTTCTTCCACCCTCCTCTCCATCTTCCTCCTCCTTCTGTTCCTTCTTTTTCCTCCTCATCTTTCTTTTTGGTATGAGTTTTTTTTAAAAAGTAAGTTAGCTCTGAGCTTTAAATGTAGTGAATGTGGGAGGATTCAAGATGGCGAACTAGAGGGAGGCTGTATTGCTTGTTGCTCCATGACTCGGGATTCAAGCAGAGGAAATACTGTTTCTCTGTGAGACACCATTGATGCCCACCTATCCCTTGCTCTTTGCCCCCAGTTCGCCTTGATCACCAGCCCTTTGTCAGTATATCACCCACGTTTTGCATGCAGATCTCTTGTTGACCGTTGCCCCACTGGTCACTGGTTGTCTGTTTGCTGGCCTTTTGCCTACTCATTGCTGGCCACCCGATGTCCATCCACTGAGGACTCACATATCACCTATGGAGCACCTGTTGCCTTAATTGCCTGGAAGTCCATTGTCAGGGTACCCACAGGTTTGATTACACGCAGCCATTGCCATCTTGGGACACCAGCCAGGGCCTGGGAGTCCAGGGCCAAAGGGCCTACAGGTTTGCTTCTGCCACAGATGCCATCTCGGGCATGGCTGCCTCAGTCTGGGGACATCATTCAGGGCCTGGAGATATATTGTTGGGGTACCTGCAGGTCTGGTTGCACCTGAGGTCTTCATCCTGGGTGTGCTAGTGGCCACCATCTGGCTGCCTCTTTGCAGGGTTGCTCCTTTGTGTAAGCGCATCCCTGGAATGGCATTGAGATCTTGGGACTGCAGCAAGGCAGAGCCTGGGGAAGCTGAAGCCCAGGTAAGTCCGTCAGATAGTAGTTGGGTCTGTGTGGGCCAGTCTGGGCCTGCAAGCCTGTGTTAAGCCAGAGACTGGGGGCAGTTCCCCAGGGGGAGCACATGTTGGAGAAACTGGAGAAAGTAGGCTCTCTCCACCTCAGTGAGTTCAGAAGTGCTCAGAAATGGAAGGGGCCGCTAAAACAGGTGGAAAGACTGAAAGAGGGCCCGAGGGCATCTTGCTATCAGCTTGCCCAGCCAACAGTCCAGCACCTCCTGGATAGGAGCTGCCATTAAACTTCAGACAACCTTATCTATTGGTGGACAAGGGAAGCTGAGAAAATTTTTGAAAGCTAGCAGAAACAATTGTTCATTTTTCCATAGAGACCTCCCCACCCCACATCTCTACCATCTTTGGATCCAAATATTTTTCATGCATCAATTTATTGAGGAATGGGATGTCTGAATAGTATATTACAATTTGGTTTTCTATTCTTATATTTTTACTTTAAAAAAATCTGTGTATATATTTTCTCTCACTTATCGGTCTCCCTGGATTCTCTTTCTCACTTCTCTCATGCTAACAGCCAACCTCTATTAATTCCTCCTTCACTCTTACTATAAATTTTTACCTCTATCTTTTCTCCTTTTCTCTTGTAAACATCACATCCTACACTACTTCTGTTCCCTCTTTGTTCATCATTTGAAATGGTAAACCCTTTTAGCAAACTTACTGTTTATATTGTAAACAATAATTGAACAAATAATTTCTGTTTATTGCAACAAATCTGTAGATGACTTAATAGGGGCCATTTGGGTTAAGGTTGTATATTGTCTGCATTGGATACTGTTAATATTGGTCTCAGCCTTAAAGGCAAAGTAGTGAAAGCCTTCAGAGACACTATAAGACTATAGTGTAGAAACTGTACTGCCTCAGATTCATACCACTAGATGGGAAGATACACAAACAACATGAAAAAACAAGGGGACAAAACACCTCAAACAAACCAAGATGTTCCAACAATAAAATCCGTAGACAACAGAGTAGAAGAAATGTCAGGAGTTTAGAAGGTACATAGTTAGATTGATCTTTGAAATAAAGGATGGTATCAGAGAGAAAATACAAGAAGTGAAAGATCACTCAAGAGGCAGAGATTATAAAAAGGAATCAAGCAGAAATCCTCAAAATGAAGGAAAAAATTAAACAAATTAAAAATTCAATGGAAAGTATTACCAACAGACTAGATCATTTGGAAGACAGAACCTCAGGCAATAGAGATAATATATATACTCTTGAAAATAAAGTTGATTGTACAGAGAAGATGGTAAGAACCATGAACAGAATTTCCAAGAAATATAGGATAACATGAAAAGACCAAATTTAAGAAGTATCAGAATAGAAGAAAGTGTGGAGATACAAACCAAGGGAATGCACAATCTTTTCAATGACATAATATCAGAAAATTCTCCAAATCTAAAGAATGAAATGGAAAATCACAATGAAAGTCCTATAGGACCCCAGATTGCACAAAATTACAGCAGACCCATTCCAAGGCACATTGTAATTAAAATGACTAACAAACCAAATAAGGATAAAATTTTAAAGGTTATAAGAAAAAAAAATCAAATTACTTATAGGGGAAAACCATTTCAGATCTCAGCTGATTTCTCAACACAGACCCTCAATTCCAGGAGGTCCTGGAATAACATATAGCAAGCTCTGAAAGAAAATGGATGCCAACTGAGAATTTTATATCAAGCAAAACTAAGCTTCAGATTCAAAGATGAAATAAAAATCTTCCATGACAATTGTAAAAGATTCACAACTAGAAAGCCTGCACTACAGAACATCCCTAGCAAAATATTCCATGAAGAGGAAATGAAAAAAGACAATAAAAACCAGCAGATTCTGCAATCTGTATATGGGGTAAAAATGGGAGTTCATAACTCACTTGAATCAAAGTGTGAAATATGATATATCAAGAACTATGTAATGTTTTGAACAACCAACAATAAAAAATTAAAACAAACAAACAAACAAACAAAAAAAAAAAAAAACAATTATCAAACAGGACACCAGACAGGAAGATCTGTATTAACTATGAGAGAGAGAAAAAGAATAAGTTTCCAAGGTGTGTGCCAGACATTCTCCAATGGATGAACAATTAGTACTAGCATCTCTCTCTCTTTTTTTTTTTTTTAGAGTTCTCTTTTCCTGCCTTTCCTGTNAAGTCCTTATGTAAATATTTAAATTACCACAGGTCACTCCATAAATACCTAAATCTTGTATA
This sequence comes from Marmota marmota marmota, assembly GCF_001458135.2. Classification (NCBI taxonomy): domain Eukaryota; kingdom Metazoa; phylum Chordata; class Mammalia; order Rodentia; family Sciuridae; genus Marmota; species Marmota marmota. The sequence goes on along the minus strand of NW_026000005.1, from coordinate 33,518,609 downwards.
ATAAAAAATGTTTTTAACTCAAGAAGGAAAAAAAAAAAACCAGCAAAGATAGTGACTACACTAAAAAAAAAGTCAATCAAAGGAGAAACTAAGTCAAGTTAAAAACCAAAATGAGTGGGAATACAAATTATATCTCAATAATAGCCTGAATGTAAATGGCCTAAACTTATCAATCAAAATATGTAGACTGGCAGTTTGGATTTACAAAAAAAGACCCAACAATATGCTCTCTAAAAGGTTCACCTCTTAGGAAAAGACATCCACAGACTAAAGGTGAAAGGTTGGGAAAAATTATATCACTCACATGGACTGCATAAACAAGCAGGGGTTTTTATCCTCATGTCAGATAAAGTGGACTTCAAATCAAAGTTAGTCAAAAGGGAAAAAGAAGAACATATTCATATTGCTTAAGGGATTCATACATCAACAAGCCATAACAATTGTAAATTGTAAATATATATGCTCCAAACAAAGGAGCATTTATGTACTTCAAACAAACACTTCTCAATTTCAAGAATCAAGTAGACCATAATACAGTAATATTGGATTGCTTTAACACACCTCTCTCACCACTGGATAGATCTTGCAAATAAAAACTGAACCAAGAAACTATGGAACTAAATAATACAATCAATAATTTAGACTTAACTAACACATATAGAGTATTCCATTCATCATTGAGTGAATACACTCTTTTCTCAGCAGCACATGGATCCTTCTCTAAAATAGACCATATGTTATGCCACAAAGCAACTTTTAGCAAAGGTAAAAAAATAGAAATACTACCCCACATTCTATCAGATCATAACAGAATGTAACTAGAAATCAACAACAAAAATAGAAGCTACTTCAACACCTGGAGACTAAATAACATGACATTGATTGACAAATGGATAGCAGAAGACATCAGGGAGGAGATAAAAAAAAAATTCTTAGAGGTAAATGAGAACATCGATCCCTAGTGTCCCACCAAAACCTCTGGGACACTATGAAGATAGTGTTAAGAGGAAAGTTCATTGCATTGAGTTCATTCATTATAAGAATAGTAAGTCAACAAATAAATGACCTAATATTATATCTGAAAGCCCTAGAAAAAGATGGAAAGATCTCTCATGCTCTTGGATAGGTGGAATTAACATTGTCAAATGGCCATGTTACCAAAACTGCTATACAGATTTAATAAAATTTCTATTAAAATCCCAATGACATTTTTTTCACAGAACTAGAAAAAGCAATCATGAAATTAATATAAAATTAAAATAAGAGACCCAGAATAGCCAAAGCAATCCTTAGCAAGAGGAGTGAAGTAGGAGGCATCACAACACCAGACCTTAAACTATACTTCAGAGCCATAGTAACAAAAAATGGCATGGTATTGGCACCAAAACAGACATGTAGACCAATGGTACAGAATAGACAACACAGAGACAGACAGACCACATAAATACAGCTGTGTCATACTAGAGAAAGGTGCCCAAAACATACATTGGAGAAAAGATAGCCTCTTCAATAAATGGTGCTGGGAAAACTGGAAATCCATATATAGCAAAATGAAATTAAAGCTCTATCTCACCCTGCACAAAAATCAATTCAAAGTGGATCAAAGACTTAGGCACTAGAACAGAGACCCTGCACTTAATAAAAGAAAAAGTAGGACCAAACTTCTATCATGACAGCCTAGGAACTGACTTCCTTAACAAGACTCCTAAAGTATAAGAAGTAAAAGCAAGAATTAATAAGTGGGATGGATTCAAACTAAAAAGCTTCTTCTCAGCAAAGGAAACACTCAATAATGTGATGAGAGAGCCTATAGAATGGGAGAAAATCTTTACCACATGCACTTCAGATAGAGTACTAATCTCCAGGATATATAAAAACACAAAAAACTTAATACCCCCAAACCAAATAACCCAATTAATAAATGGGCTAAGAAACTGGACAGATTTCACAGAAGAAGAAGTACAATCGATCAACAAACATTAAAAAAAGTTCATCATCTCTCATAATTAGAAAAATACAAGTTAAAACTACTCTAAGATTTCATCTGATTCCAGCCAGAAGGACAATTATTAAGGATACAAGCAACAATAAGTGTTGGTGAGGATGTAGGGGAAAATGGACACTCATAGATTGCTGATGGCACTGTAAATTGATGCAATGACTATGGAAAGCAGTATGGAGATTCCTCAGAAAACTTGGACTAGAACCACCATTTGACCCAGTTATCCCACTCCTTGGCATATACCCAAAGGACTTAAAATCAGCATACTACAGTAATTCAGCCACATCAATATTTACAGAAGCTCAATTCACAATAGTTAAACTATGGAACCAACCTAGATGCCCTTCAACAGATGAATGGATGAAGAAAATGTGGTACATATACACAATGAAACATTACTCATCCATAAAGAAGACTGAAATTATGGCATTTGCTGGTAATTGGATGGAAGTGAAGATTATCATGCTGAGTGAAATAAGCCAAACCCCCCAAACCAAAGGCAGAATGTTTTCTCTGATAAGCAGATGCTAATCCATAATGGGGAGTGGGGTGGGAAGGAGAATGAAGGAACTTTGGATTGTGCAGAGGTCAGGGAGGGGAGGGGATGTGGGGATGGGAAATATGGTGGAATGAGAAGGACATTACTACCCTATATACAGGTATGATTACACTACCTGTGTGACTCTGCACCGGTTTAGCCAGAGGAAGGAGTTGTGCTCCATTTGTGTACAATGTGTCAAAATGCATTCTACTGTGACGTTTAACTAATTAGAACAAATTTAAAAATAAAATAAAAAAGAAAGAATAAAATTTTTAAAATGTAGTGAATGCATGCTTTCCAATATTTCTTGTGATCTTTCAACTTTGCTTATATATATATATATATATATATATATTTTTTTTTTTCCTATTAAAAAAGCTTTAAACTTTCTTGTACTAATTTTTATCATTTTTTTTTTCTTTTTTGGCTTCTAGGTTTTTGGTCCTAGGCTTTCCCTTCTCAAATATATTTCAATACCATTAAAAAAAAATCCCTTTTCCTTACTGAATTGAAATACCAGTTGAATTTTATTAACATTTATTGGTGAAAGCCTCTCCTCTCCCTGAAGTCCTGTTGGCACTGGGTGTTGCATTGAGTTTATAGATTAGTTCATCTTCACAACATGGAATATTTTTATTTTAAGAGCACAGATTATCTTTCTGTAGAATTTAAATATCTAATCAGCTGATTCCTGGAATCCGTTTGCTTGTGTCATTCCAGGTTGAAGTTGGTGCGAAGGGAGATAGATACATGTGAGCCTTGGAAGGCAGATTTGTAGCAGAAGCCCTTGTTTCTGGGGTTTCATGGCTGGAGGCGATGAGTGGCCGACACCAAGGTACCAGTGGTTTCCCCACTGTGTCCTGTTCATCTTCCTGACTGCTGCTGCCGGTCACTAGCAGCCCCAGTGCCACCAACAGGTCTATGGCGTGGCCTCAGGGATCCGATGGCTCTGTGGAGTGGTCGCCTTCTGTAGGTTGACCGCTGGTTTCTCATGTGGCACCACTTCAGCTGTGGTCTGTGGCTTCCTTCTCAATTTCTCCAGAAGCTCTGATTTTCCTTTTTTTTTCTGATTTGGTGCCATTACTTTCTCAGTTGCCACTACAAATGAGCAAGCCCTCACCCTATGGCCAATCCCCTGTTTCACAGCACTCCTAGTGACTCTGCTTCCTTTATTGAACCCTGAGGGGCACATTTGCTATTTCCTTAGTTCCTCCTCTGTTTCTCAATGCAGTAGTAATGTCTTTGTGGCATAGCTCCTACTCCCTTATTTTAGTATTTATTCTTGGGTGTTTTATCTTTTTGCTTGTGTATCTTGAATAGAATTTCCCTCTCTTAACACCCAGAATTCAACACTCCTCGGAGCTTCTGTACTTGCTGGACCTGTGTCTGGTTTCCTTATTCAGCAGATACCCCCATGGCTAGCTTCCTCATTTGCTTGAGATATTTACACAGTGCCATGTTTTCAATGGAGCCTTCTTTGATCTCCTCATATAAAACTGCAATCCCTCCTCTACCATACACTTTTCTGCTTTGTTTTTTTATACTTAAGACAGATCAGCATTTAGCATACTATGCATTTTACTTATTTATCTTATATATTATCTGGCTTTCATACTAGAACATAATAAGCTCCACAAGAGCAAGATTTCTTTTTAATAATCTGGTTCACTTATTTCTGCATCTTCAGTGCCCAAAATGGGCACCAATGGTACACGGCAGATAATAGGTATGTGGAAAATATTTTCAGAATGAATGAATATTCAGAGAAGTGATTGGGTTAAAAAATAATTTTGTAACTTCTTACCTTACAAAATCTACCATTGTTTTCAGTAGTTTGAGTTAATTCTCTTGGGGTGTCTGTTTATAAACATATATCATCTATGAATAATGACAGTATTGATTTCTTCTTTCTTAAACTTATGGCTCATTTATCTCTATTATCTAATTGCATTGATTAGTTCATCCATAATGATGTTAAATTATGTTGGTGAAAATGAACATCATTTTCTTTTTTTTCTCAGAGTTTTACTGTTAAAATCTTTTGGGTGAAGTTCAGGAACCTGGGACATTTTTTTAATTGAAAGGTATCTATCTTTGAAAGATACTTATTTTAATACTTAAAGTTGCTTGTAAAGAAGTCACCAATTTAATAAATAGATTATATTCTCAGAATGTTCTTGTTCAATCAATTGTTTGGATACTAGAATTTATTCTCCCACACAAACAAGTTATCCTGTCCATAATGACTAGGCTTCCTAGCCAGCCCACAACCCATAATGCTTCAAGTGTGATGCTGTTCTTCAAGTACAGGCATCAAGGTCCAGCTCCCCTAGGAAATTTCTCATACTCAGAAATGAACGTTCCATCACTTCATTGTCATTTTCCTTACTGTCTGAATCACTTCTTGGGACCAGCATTCCACACTATATAACAGTGATTTGTGTTCAACACTGTCTCCCCTGCCATGGAGTTAGCCTGAGTCCACAAACTCAGATGAGCATAGATCATAAAAATATATGTCATAGAAATGTTTGGAAATGGACCAAGTAGGTCACACAATAGTCAGTGGTAGAGAAGGGTGAGCAACTGGACAGGTCATGGCCTTTCCAAAGGCACTAAAAGCTCCTGGGAAATAGGGACCTAGTATTACCAGATTATTCTGATTTTTAAAAATTCATGTGAAAATTCTGACCTGTATGGAAAGTCTCACATTCTTTACAGGTTGGCTCTGGCAGGGAATACATCATACATTCAAGTGGTAATTGGCAAAAATTTTATTTAGAAAGTGCGATCAGAATTTTCTTCACTGATTAAGGTATAGTGAAGCACCTCAGGACTAGCAATAGCACAGAGTATTACTGTTGCTGACCCTAAGAGCCCCAGTTTTGGGTATAAGATAGGCTGAAAGGGAGGTTGATGGATGGAAAGTTGTCGGAAGCTTCTCCACTGGTTTTGGTAGAAAAGGAGATGATGATATAAATACCTTCATTTCCTTCTGCTCTCTAAGCTTTGTTTGTCCATTTGCTGAAAAGAAGAGAGGGCACAGGTGTCTGTAAATTCAGTCCCCCAAAGTCGGCATCCTGGGACACAAAGTAAGAGGGAGAAGAAAGAATGGATCTTAAAGGTAAAATGGAAAATATTCAGCTTGGGTAGCTATTCATTTAGTTTAAGTAAAATGCAAATGAGTACTGAGAAAAAAAACCAAACATGCTATGGAGTGTTTGTTTGGGACTTTGGTTTAAGCATTTTGAAGACATTGATGTGTCTTCATATTTATACTGTGTGTTTTAGTCAGCTTTTTCACTGCTGTGACTAAAAGGATCTGACCAGAACATCTCTAAGGAGAAAAAGTTTATTTGAGCTTTCAGAGGTCTTAGTCCATAGAAGGCTGGCTCCATTCCTCAGGGCTCGAGGTGAGGCTGAACATCATGGCAGGAGAGGGTGGCAGAGAGAAGCAGCTCACATCAAGGTGGTCAGCCTCCACTGGACAGATACAAATGTATACCCAAATCCACGCCCCGATTCCCACCTCCTCCAGCCACACCCTACCACTTCAGGTCCTACTCAGTTAATCCCAATCAGAGAGTTAAATCACTGATTGGGTTAAGACTCTTACAACCCAATCATTTCTCCTTGAAACCTTCTTGGATTGTCTCACATGTGAGCTTTTGGGGGACATCTCATATCCAAAGCATAACACTGTGAACATACAAGATACTTGATAATTGGGTAAATAGAAGTGATTTGAAAATTGAATATGATATGGCTAAATAATGACAACTGAATATAATATGGCTAAATTGCATCCTTCCAATGACCTGAAATGGTTTCTCTTCAGGATATTTTTTTCCCCAAAAGAACAAATATAACATTATTATAAGGATTTTTATTGTTCAGTTTTCTCTAATATTTCCTTTTTTACATGTTACATTAGCTATTGCTATATAACAAATCACAGTAAAAGTTAGTGGCTGAAAACAATGAATGTTTATAATCTCAAATTTTCTGAAGGTTTTGAACCCAGAAGCAGTTTGATGGGGGTGTTTCTGGCTCAGGGTCTGTGTTGACTGTGGCTGGAAGACCCACTTCCAAGTTGGCTCACTCACATGGCTAGTTGTGGGAAGTCTCAGTTCCTTACCACGTGTTGTTTTTTTTTTTTTTTTCTGTGAAGCTGTTTAAGTGTCCTCAAGACATGGAAGCTGGCTTCTCTCACATGAATGTTCTAAGGTAGAGAGTAGGAGGGCAACTAAGAAGCTGCAGGGCCACTTGGAATATCTAGTCTTAGAAGAGGTACACCATCCCTTCTGCCGTGTTCCATTGGTGACACAGATGTACCTGATGTGATATTGCCAGGGGCTCTCGCAGGGCTACTGTGCATGTTTTGACTTATTTTTGTAGAATGTCATATTTTATTATGCTCTTTTGTTTTTGAGTATCTTTTTGTTGTTGTTGTTGTTCGCAACACTCAAGAGTGGGTACAGCAGAATGAGAGCTGTTTCTGAATTATCGTTCACAGCAAGGTCGGTAAAGTTTCAACAAGGGAACTTTGGGACTCTACTGTTGAGTGAATTTTATATCAATTTTGCTTTTTATTCAGAGGCTTGGCAGATAGATGACTAAGAATAGAGGAAATGTCTTTCCTCCAGTAATTGGTAGATGGAGAAACTATTCTTTATCTCTCCAGATCTTTCTTTCTTTTTTTCAGTCCAAGAGTGCTCTACCAGCTCTACTATTGAGGTATATCCCAGTCCTTTTTATTTTGAGGCAGGGTCTCAATAAGTTACCCAGGCTGGCCTTGAACTCACAGTCCTCCTGTCTCAGCCTCCCCAGTAGCTGGGGTCATAGGCATGTGCCACTGCACCTGGTCTGGGATCTTCATTTCATATTTTTTCCCTCAGCATCACATTAGTTTTCTGGAGGGAGCTTTTCATATTTATTCAATTTTTCTTTTGGTTAAAAAATTGGAACGATTCAATGTTCTTGTGTATTTTCTTCTACTTTTGTCCATGTGTTGAGAATGCTGCATAAGCCCCAGGGAATTTGAGGACTTTCAGACCCAAGTGATAGGTGTTCCAAATGAGATATGAGCACTTGCAAAGAATGTTGCTAAGCAGTTATTTACAAATAAAGGCATTTTTCCAACTGCAAAGAATCAAAAAGCAAATGTTATCATGAAATGGTGAATAGTTGGGGAGACTACCTTTACCGCCTAAGAATTTATTTCTTGACCTCATTATTTGCAGTGTAGATAATGGTTGCCTGAAGAAGGAGGAAAATGTGTCAAGGGACTTTTATGAGGAAAAAAAAAAGAAGTAGACTGTATGTTGGCTTGAAATGATGACCAAACAATGACTTCATTTCACTCATGTCCAGCAATAAATCTGCAACTCTTCTCTCAACAGTGACACTAGAAGCTGTGGGGAATCCTGTCCAGCCAGTGTTTCAGGCACTCATCTTTCATATTGGGAAATGTATCTGCTAGATGTACTGGACCCAGAGAGTCTGGCAAGGCTGGGTTTTGTATAAATTGGCTATTGATCTTGACCATTCTTGCATATGGCTCATCATTTGAAGGATTATAGCACTGGAGTGCTGGGATCTGGGACACTTCTATGCCAGCTGTCTTAGCATGTTGCGGAGTGTGAGAAAGCAGCTACTTGGATGCTCACACCCTTTTTAGGCAAAAATGAAAAAAATATTGCCAAGAATAAATAAAGAGATGTATGCTGGACTCATCTCTTGGATCTTCTACCTGGTATTTGGCACTTTATCTCACTGAAACATCAAGTCTGCATCAATAAAAGGAGATGATTGGGGTTGAGCAGTGATTACCAACTTTTCTGTCACCAAATCTCCATTTTAATACTTTTCCTCTATAGCGACCTCATGTTTTGACAGATTAGACCTAGACTGTGGCATTTCTATTGTAGTGATTCATTTATTCTACTTTCATCGTGTTTCCATTCAGCATTATTCATATTTTAAACAATAATGTACAGTTGTCAACAATTTATAACAAGACTATGATATCATATAAATCAAGGTACTACCTACTGATTTTGTTTGCAACATTTTGTGTACTGTGTGGCTAAGTGTCAATTTTACTTTTTATACAGATCTTGGCATATAGGTTACATTAAAAAGGGAAGACATAATTCTGGGTGGGGAGACTTCTAAAAATGGACATCAGATCCGAGATCTTTGGTCGTGTCTGGGTCTTGCATATGGCCTGCTCTGCACTGTGAGTACTTCCTATGTAGACTTACTCATAACATCTCATTTGCTCTCATAAATCCAGCATTCCTCTGAGGACATTAGAAGCTGATGAGAGTTATCAATAAGCAGAAGATGGCCGATGCCACCATTTTGATTGGCTCTTTTCAGTTGAAAGCAGAAAGGCTTGTGTGGCTTTCCCAGGAGCATCTGTATGCTTCCTTAGGGTATTAATTTTGGGTGGAAATATTGTAACCTTTGAAGTATACAGAAAAGATTATTTTTTAAAAAAACATAGAGCTTTATCATTATACATAGTAGTTGGTTCATCCTGACAAAATCATATATGCATGGAATTTTATTTCAGTTCATGATTCCCGCCCACCCACCTCCTTTTCATATCCTCCCTCCCTCTCCCATTCTTCTTCCTCTACTGGACTTCCTTTTTCTTATCTATTTATTTCTATTTGATTGGTTCTTTTTACTTATGCACAAAGGTGAAATTCCCTATGGTATATGTATATTTGCACATACCATGATTTCTTTTTATTTTTGATAGCAGAATAGCAGGGATTGAACTCTGGGGTGCTTAACCGCCAAGCCATGTCCCCAGTAATTTTTTGTTTGTTTTTTATTTTGTGACGTAGTCTTGCTAAGTTGCTTAGGGCCTCACAATAAATTGCTGAGGAAGGACTCAAATTTGCAATCCTTTGCCTCAGCCTTCAGAGTTGCTGGGTTATACCACGCACACATCATAGCATGATTTCTTAAGAATCCATTCTGCATTGCTTCCCCTGACCCTTCTCTCTACTTTGCCTCTTGATTGCCTTCTTCTCTGTCAGTGATTCCCTTTATCTTTATGTTATCCTATTCTTTCTTTCCTCCACATTTCCTATTTTACTCCAGCTTTTGCACATGAGAGAAAACATTTGACCTGAGTTTCTGAGTTTGACTTATTTCACGTAGCATGATAGTCTCTATTTCCATTCATTTACTGGCAAATGCCATAATTTCATTTCTTTATGGCTAAGTGTGGCATATATATATATATATATATATATATATACACATACACACACACACAAACTTATACATATATATACTTATCAAAATTAAGTATATATACAACCTTATTATATATAATACATATTATTTTATATATAATTATTGTGTTATATATAATTATTATGTTATATATATTATATATGGATTATATATATATATATATATATATATATATATAAAACAATTTATTAATCAATTCATCTATTGATGGGCACCTGAGTTGATTCTATGATTTAGGTATTATGAATTGTGCTAATAAACATTGAGTGGGCTATATTGCTAAAGTATGATGATTTTGTGAGGTTTTTTTTTTTGGGTGGGGAATACCAATGAGGGGGATAGATTTGGTTTTATGCCTAGTTTTTTGAGGAATCTCCATACTGTTTTCCAGATTCCTGATACTAGTCTGCAGCCCCATCAACAATGTCCAAGTGTGTGTACCTTTTTCCCACAGAATCTTGGCAGCATTTATTATTGTTTGTGGAGAAAAGCTTCTTAATTCTAGAATTCTTGTGCAAGAGTGGTTGGGCTGTTTTATCATGTACTTCGCTGTTCTGAGGATAATCTGAGTTTGGATTTGGGTGGCTCAGTAGGTTAAACAGTGTCCCATCCATTTCAGAGGCTTTATTCTGTTTGTAGTCATAGGTTTCCCTGCTTATGTCTGCCAATTCTCTGATCAAAGCCTGCTATTTGTCACAAATGCGTCACACAGTGTCCTGGACCTATCTTGATTATCAATTGAGGCATGGATTTTAAAGGGGGACAGCCTCTTAGTGTCTTGGAGAGCATCAGCTCTACTGCTCTAAATAAGACTTTCGGGCTGGGGATGTGGCTCAAGCGGTAGCGCGCTCACCTGGCATGCGTGCGGCCCGGGTTCCATCCTCAGCACCACATACAAAGATGTTGTGTCCGCCGAGAACTAAAAAATAAACATTAAAAAAAAAATTCTCTCTCTAAAAAAAAAAAAAAAAAAAAAAAAAAAAAGACTTTCTCTTTTCCTCTGTGTTTCCATCTTGTGTATCAGGTTGCAGCAGAGTAAGTTTATGCATCAGAAAATGAGTAGATTTTCAATTAAGGTGGTAATGAAAAGAGATACATTATCTTGGCAGACAGGGTGCCTGTGGTGGGAAGAATAATGGGCTCCCAAAGGTGGACATGTTTTAATTCTTGGAAACTGAATGGTTTATGTTACATGGCAAGGGGAAATTAAGGTCAGTGATGGAATTAAGGTTGCTTATCTGCTGACCTCAAAAGAGGGAGATTATTCTGGATTGTCCGGACGGGTCCAGTGTAATCACAAGAATCCTTGTGAGTAGAAGGTAGGAATCAGAGAAGAAATGGCAATGAAAGAAGAGGTCATACTGATGCAACTTCTGACTCAGAGATGGACAGAGGCTATGAATGAAGGAATATGGGCAGTCTCTAGAAAAAGTCTGTAAAATGGGTTCTCCCATAGAGCTTCTAGAATCAATCCAACCTTAAGACGCTTTGGTGATTTTTTGCTGTGCAGGAGATTGAACCCAGGACCAAACTCCCTACTTCTTACTGACATCCCCAGCCCAAGACACTTTGATTTTACCCCTATGTTATGATTTAAATGTGAGGTGTCTCTCAAAAGCTCATGAGTGAGACAAACAAGAATGTTCAGAGGTGAAATGATTAGATTATAAGACCCAAAACCTAATAGTGGTTTAGTTCATTAATATGAATAAACTGGATGGTAACTGTAGGCAGGTGGAATGTGACTGGAGGATGTGGGTCATTGGAGGCAGGCATGTGGGGTTTATATTTTATCCCTGATGATTGGCATGCTCTCTGCTTCCTGGCTGTCACATCCTGAGCTGCTTCCTCTTCCATATCCTTCTGCCATGATGTTCTGACTCACCTTGGGCCCAGAGCTATGGAACTGGCTGACCACGGACTGGACTTCTGAAATCATGAGCTAAAATAAACTTTTCCTCTACATTGTTCTTTTCAGGTCTTTTAGTCACCATGATGCAAAAGAGATCTATTTTAGGATTTTAACCTCCAGAGCTTTACAATAATAAATTTATGTTGTTTCCAACCATGAAACTTGTAATAATTTACCATAGTAGCAACAGGATCTAAAATAGCATCCAATAAAATTGGAAAGAAGATGTTCTAAGTAAAAGTTTTACAGCTCTGCCTTGTTTTCCTGTCATTCTTTGGAGGGTCCTGTCCCATTGGGAGAACCTCATAGGAGAGTGTTGAGATCCAAATTGAAATAAGAAGACTTTCTTGATCCACCCAGAAAGAAATAATCACTTCTGGAACCCATTTTATTTCAACCAATTTGTGTATAATTGTGTGAGTTGTTTACAGATGATTTGGGTACAAGAAATGCTAATTTTCTTAGCTTTCTACTTCAAATTAAGTTCATCTTGATCTTCTACTCCTGGGGATTTGTGAGGAGTCAATAATTGGGAACTACCTCTTTGCATCATAGGTTCTGTGAGAAACTTAGGTTTATATGGTCCAGGAAAGTAGGAAAGGTTCATTCTTCAAGGGTGACCTATCAGGTGGCTCCTTGGCCAAGCCCATATATCTATTCAAAGGCAGGAACCACTATGAAAAGCTCCATTTCTCCCATATCATATTCAGTCACAGAAACCTTTGCTTATGCACCAGGTCACTTTACTCATTTATATCATCTTTCTAGCCTTTACAAGTCTGAGAGTTTACAAACCCTTATCTAGGCTTTTCATATACTTGATATTGTGTGTGTGTGTGTGTGTGTGTGTGTGTCTGTGTAAACTAAGAAATAATTAAAAAAAAAAAAACAAACCTCTGTTTTCTTCATGGGTCAAAGGAGAACTTAGGTCTCATAAACTAAGACTTGGGTACCAGGCTGGTCAGGAATTGGTCAGGAGAAGAAGTGTATAGCTTTCTATGAACTTCCTAGAAGCAAAACCAAAGCTCAGGTACTTTCTTCGATAGCTACCATGCTCCATGCTCCATGCTCTATGATGTTATCAAAATATCATTTCACCAGTGTGTGACAGGGACAATGTCTAATTTACCACATGGCTCATGGAGGCCTGTTTGTTGGGGAAAGTAAATGGAGAGAGAATATGGTGGAGAAATAAGGTACGGGGCTTCTTGACTGTTGTTGAAAATGATCCATTTGGTAAGGGAAAAATATGTCAGTTATACCCAATTGATTCTGAATTTCATAAAAACAGATCTCAAGCAGTTTTAAATATAGCCTATACCTAAATAAACCAAGATGAGGTGCAGTATGCCTTAAATTGATTTATACAATCAATAAGCCAGAGAAAGTTCTATACACTGAGGCCAACTGCCCCTGGTCCCACAGTATTGGCTTCTTGTTTGATGTGGGCAGTGGATTCAGAGGCACTGAAAACAATGGCACATGGCCAATATAGGTCCTCTTTGCAGTCTTTGCCTCAGACTGCCACATATTATGGACCCACATTTGCCTAGTCCATAGCATAGTTGCAGGGAGTAAGCACTCTTGAGAACTTTTCTCCTTTCTAGGGTGTGTGTTCAAGGAAAGCAGGTGGAAATATTACATTTTCTTAAACTGTTTGTGGTAATGGTGTAAGAAGAGTGTGTCTCCTTTGATCCACGTTGATCAAATTTTATTGCCTGAAAGTCCTGTTTAAAAGTCCTTTCTAGATTATTCCTTACTATCATCAAAGTTTAAATATCAGACCGGCAAAGTGAAATGGAGAGCTGCCACAACTAGGTGGATATTTCAAGCAAAGGCCTTGCTTGAGGAGTTGGTAGCAATGGCACGGGAGAGCAGCATCTGATCTTCTGTGAGCCATAAAACATGGAAGGGTGGAGCTGGGAGGGACCCTGCTGATTGCCTAGCCCAATACCTGTAGCTTGAAGAAGAACACGTGAAGCCTTGAGAAGGTCAATGCCTCCACAAGTTTTGTTCATTACATTTGTGGAAATTCTGGTTCTGGAAATCAAGTCTCCTAGATTCCCTGATTTCCTATCAGATGCTTTTCTTATTATGTCAGTTTTTTTTTTTTAATGTATGTGTGATTCTTTTTTATAATCTAGTTTTCTCCTGGATTTTCAAATTCAGTTTCTTAGTATTAAACAAATGATTCTTATATAAATCTTTTTTTCCCCTAGGACAAGGTTAAGTGGATCCATTTTTTTTCCAAATATGTACCTCTTTATTCATAAAGTTCCCGTCTAAGTGTTGGGTGTGGTGGGCTTTGACAGCCATGCACAAACGTATGGCTACCACTCTGTACTAGATTCAAGACATTTTCACCACTCCAGAAAGTTCTGTGTCCCTTTCCAGTTAAGTCTCCCTCTTCCTCTGTGATGGTTCTTTTTATGTGCCAACTTGACTGAGCTAAGGGATGCCCAGATATCTGTAAAACATTTCTGGGTGTGCCTGTGAGGGTGTTTCCAGAAGAGGTCAGCATTTGAATTGTTAGACTGAGGAAAGAAGATTCACTTCCCTGATGTGTTCAAGCATCAGAAAATCTGTTGAGGGCCCAAAGAGAACAAAAAGACCAAGGAAAGGCAAATTCTCTTTATGTCTCTTTGACCTGGCATAACAGCATTTTTCTTGTTTCTTAGGCTTGTGGATTCTGGAACTATACTGGTAGCCTGCTGATTTTCAGGCCTTTGGTCTCAGCCTGGGAGTTAGACCATGAACTTCCTTGGTTCTCCAGTTTACAGATGGCATATTGTCAAACTTCCTGACTTCCATAACTGTGGGGGCCAATTCTCATAATAGATTTCTTACATATCTAAATGTATCCTATTGGTTCTGTTTCTCTGAAAAACACTGACTAATGCACCCCCCACCCCAATCATCATAGGTTAGTTTTGGTCTGTTCTTGTATTTTACATAAGTGCAATCATGTAGTATATATTTATGCTTGGCTTCTTTCCCTTAACAGAAATTGGCAACCTTTTTCTGTAAAGGACCCAATAGTAAATATTTTTGGCTTTGCAGTTAATTTAGTCTGTGTCTCAATTCTCAACTCTACTGTTACAGTGCCAAGGTAACCACAGACAATACGGAATTAAATGGGTGTGGCCATCTTCCAACAATGCTTTATTTACAAAGTAGATGTTGGGCTAGATTGGATCTGTGGGCTCAAGTTTGCCAATACATGGTTTAACATAATATTTTTACTATTTATTATAACATTTTTACTATTTGTTAATGTTATTTTATGTATTAGAAGTTTGTTCTTTTTATTGCCGAGGACTATAGTATGAATATGCCATAATTTGTTTATTCCACTTTCCTGTTGATAGACATTTGGGCTGATTCCAATTTTTGGCTATTACAAATATGACTGTTATAAATATTCTTGCATATAAACATTTTTGAGGACATGTGTTTTCATTTCTCTTGGATAAATACCTAGCAGAGGAATTGCTGGGTCATAGGGTAGAGTGTAGTGAAGGCCAATTCACCTTCACCATGTTTTTGCATGAAAAATCATTCTTTTCATGGGTCTAGATTTGAGTGATCTATGAAAACCCTTCCTCATCCTCTTCCTTAGCTCTTTTAAGAAATTTTTTTCCTGTTCAGAATTAAACAGCTGCACCTTTGACTTAGCTGTGAAGGAAGATGCTAGTCCTTCCAAGTTTCCTATCTTCCGTTCTTCCCACTGTTAGAATTCTTTTTTATAATTTTTTTCTCTTTTTTTCATTTGTTATAATTAGTTATACTTGACAACAGAATGCATTTTGATTCATTGTACACAAACGGAGCACAATTTTTCATTTCTCTAGTTGTACATGATGTAGATTTGCACCATATGTGCAGTCATACATGTACTTAGGGAAATGATGTCTGTCTCATTCCACCATCTTTCCACTGATAGAATTCTTAACCTTCAATTGCCCAGTAACTCTGTATCACCACCCAGTGGAGCATCTCTCTCTTTTTATGGTTTAGATATGAGTTGTCTCCCCAAAGCTCCTGCATCAATGCAGATTTTTTTTTTGAGGTGAAATGACTGAATTGTCACAGTGAATAGGGGAAAACTGAAAACATTTTCTTTAAAATCTGGTTCAAGACAAGATGTTCACTCTTACCACTTCTATTCAATATAGTACTAGAAATTCTATCCAGAGAAATTAAGCAAGATAAAGAAATAAAAGGCATAAAAGTAGAAAAGGAAGAAGTCAATTATCACTGTTTGAAGATTTCAAGATCCTATACTTAGAAGATCTAAAAAGCTCCACCAGAAGACTGCTAGAACTAAGAAATTCAGCAAAGTAGCAGTTTAGAAAATCAACATACAAAATTAATAGCTTTCCTATACACTAATAGTAAAGTTGCTTAGAAAAAAATCAGGAAAATCATTTTATACACAATAGACTTTTAAAAAAATCTAGGAACAAATCTAACCAAGGAGGTGAAAGACCTCTAAGATGAGAACTATGGAACATTGAAGAAAGACATTGAAAATACAAGATGATGGAAACACCTCCCATATTCATTGATAGACAGAATTAATATTGTTAAAATGCCCCTATACAAAAAGGAATATACAGATTCAGTGCAAACCTCATCAAAATTCCGATGAAATTCTTCACAGAACTAGAAAAAAAAGTCCTAAAATTAGTTTAGAAGAATAAAAGACCCAGGAATACCCAAAGCAATTTTAAGTCAAAAAAGCAATGTTGGAGGGCTGGGGATGTGGCTCAAGCGGTAGCACGCTCGCCTGGCATGCGTGCGGCCCAGGTTCGATCCTCAGCACCACATACAAACAAAGATGTTGTGTCTGCCAAAAACTAAAAAATAAATATTAAAATTCTCTTTCTCTCTCTCTCTCTCTCTCTCTCTCTCTCTCTTTGAAAAAAAAAAGCAATGTTGGAAACATCATAATACCTGATTTCAAATTATACTACAGAGGTACAGTAACAAAACTGCATGGTACTGGTATAAAAACAGACACATAAACCAATGGTATAGAATAGAAGATACAGAGACAAACTCTCACATCTACAGTCATTGGAATCTTGATAAAGGTGCCAAAAACAAGAAAAGACAGTTTGGGAAGACTGATTAGCTATATGTAGAAGATTGAGACTAGCTTCTTATATCCATCTTGCACAAAAGTCAACTTAAAATGGATTGAAGACCTGCAAATTAGGCCAGAAACTATGAAACTCCTAGAAGAAATCATGGGGTCAACACTTTAACAAATAGGTGCAGGCAATGACTTTCTCAATAGAATTCCTAAAGCTCAGGGAAAAAAAAATGCCAAGAGTTATAAATGGGACACCATCAAATTACAAAGCTTTTGCACAGCCAAGAATGTGAAGAGAGAATGAGAGAAAAAAAAATCTTTGTTAGGTGTTTGCCAATGGATGAATGGATAAAGAAAATCTGATATAGTTGGGCATGGTGGTGCATTCCTGTAATCCCAGCAACTCAGGGGGCCGAGGCAGGAGGATCACAAGTTTGAAGCCCTAAACAGCTTAGCAAGAGCATCTCAAAATAAAATAAAAATAAAAATAAAAAAGGGGATGGTGGATATAGCTCAGTGGTAGAGTACCCCTGGGTTCAATCCAATGTGTATGAAACACACACACACACACACACACGCTACAAACATCCAAGTTTTATTGAAAGTGTAACTTGTAAATGGGTATTTACAATAGTTGTAAATTTTCAGGCCTGTTTTGCATGTGGGGAGATGAGGAAGGTCCTTGTTTTGCCCTTGTGGTTTGCCCTCCTGTGATCAGGGCTGACGTCCTCTTCTCTGGAGAGAGCTGACTGCACATCCTGTCGCCTCGAGAAAGCTGATTTTATTCTCTGTCACTCTATTCCTGTGACTCCCACTGCTCCTGCTTGCCTCTGTCCTACCTATCAGACTGACTTGGGTGATAACTGTAGGCATGTTGGATGTGGCTGAAGGAGGTGGGTTGCTGAGGGTGTGCACTGGAAAGGTGTATCTTCCCTGTGCCACCCCCATCCCTTTCTCTACTTCCTGAACCTGTCAAGCTGAGCGGTTTTTTCCCACTGGACACTTTGGCCATGATGCTTTGCCTCATCTTAGGCTCAGAACAATGGACTTGGCCATCTATGAATTGAAACCTCTGAAACCATGAACTCTAAATAGACTTTTTCTACTGTAATTTCTTCTTGTCAGGTATTTTGGTCACAGTAATGCAAATCTGACTAAAACAATCTTAAACGATGTCCAGACAATGATTGTCTCAACTATATCTGTTTGATACAGGATGTAGTTATTCTTTGTCTTACTTTAAAGGAAACTACTCATAGACAGATACTGAGAATATTATTTGCAATCCAGCCAGGACAATATAATAAACCAGAAGAATGAATCCCTGATGGTGGAGGGTCATATAATTTTTTTCTGGAGTTAGAGGGTGGGGGAGGCAGGGTGGGGAAGATGAAGCTATTAAATATGCATATATTGGAAATGTCAGACACTTGGCAAGCTGGCAGCTAATTTTTATATTCTGCATATTCTATTTTATAAAAGAAGACATTCTCAGACAACTTCAAATAACAACAAATTACTTAACTTTACAATTGGCCAAGTTGGTGCATTAAGACAGATCACCAGGAAGACAGATGAACCGTAGCAAGTGATTACTGCCATTTTCCATGTTTAGACATGAATAGAGAGAATGTTAGGGACTTGGAGTCTCAACAAGGGATCTGACTCCTAGCTTGGCTACATAATAGCTGTATCGTCATTTGATCTTAGGAAAGTCACTTAATGTCTTTGTTTCAATTATGTCTTGATGTGTCATAAACCATCACAAAGCTTAGTGACTTCAAACAAAATGGTATGGAGATTCCTCAGAAAACTTGGAATGGAAACACCATTTGACCCAGCTATCCCTGTCTTTGGTTTATACCCAAAGGATTTAGCAGTTTAACTCACAATAGCTAAACTATGGAACCAACCTAGGTTCCGTTCAACAGATGAATGGATAAAGAAAATGTGGTATATATATATACACAATGGAGTATTACTCAGACTTAAAAAAGATTGAAATTATGGCATTTGCTGGAAAATGGATGGAGCTGGAGAATATCATGCTAAGCGAAATAAGCCAGTCCCCAAAACCCAAGGGCAGAATGTTTCCTCTGATATGCAGATGTTAACTCACAATAAGGGGGGTGGGCTAGGGAAGAATAGAGTTACTTTAGATTAAGCAGAGGGGAGGAGAAAGGGTTGGGGGTTAGGAAAGGTAGTAGAATAGTCTGACATTATTACCCTATGCACATATATGACTACACGACTGGTGGGATTCTATATCATGTACAACCAGAAAAAATGAGAAACTACGCTCCATTTGTGTATGATGTATCATAGTGCATTCTACTGGTATATGTAACTAATTAAAACAAAAATTCATTATGATTTTGTGGGTCCATGATTTCGATTGCGTTTAGCAGGGAAGCTCTTCGGCTGAGCTTGCCTGGTTCTTCAGTCAGATGGCTGCTTCTGGGATCTGGACAGGCCTAGATGGCTTCACTCACATGCCCAGCAGTTGTTGGCTGGGCCTCTTTCTCCGTGGGGACTCTCATCTTCAAGGAGGCTAGCCTAGGCTTCCTCACAGTAGTCTCAGGTCAGGAGAGCAAAAGTGGAAATTGTAAGACCTCTTGGAACTGAGGCTTGGAACTCTGACAATGTCACCTCTGTCACATTTTTGTGGCCAGGACCAGTAACCAGGACCACCCAGAACTTAGGCTGTGGAGACGTATACTCCATCTTTTGTGCAGTATCACCCTATATGGATATGCATACTAGAAGGGGAAGAATCTGTGGTGGTATATTGTAGTCTACCGCACTCTCTAAACCCGTTTCTAAATATGCAAAATGGGGTTAAAAACTCCCAACAGCATGTCAGGATTCTCTGTTTCTTTTGCTGGCTTATTCCCTCCCCCCCTCCCATCAT
>NW_026000005.1:33316418-33498848 GCF_001458135.2 Marmota marmota marmota | reverse complement strand
CCTCCCCCCCTCCCATCATTCTCTTCTCTGTGACACTATGTCCGAGGCCCTCTGTCCTCTCCTCATATGATTTCTTCTTAAAGCTCTCTTATCTATCTGGGTGTTGGCAAACTCTTTCTGCAAAGGGCCAGATAGTAAATATTTCAGACTCTGCATCACAACTATTAGACTCTGCGTTGTAGCAAAGGCCACCTCGGAGGATCTACAAATGAGTAAGTATGGCGGTCTTCCAACAAAGCAGGCAGGGACCGGTCCTGATCCATGCCCATGATGCTGCTTACTATCTCTCCTAGCTGTTCCCATCATTGGAACTGGAGTGATTTCCAAAACTTGCTTAGCATTTTCCCATTGGTCCCAGAGTGAAATCCTGCACCCGGTCTTCGATGCCCTGCTGGATCTCACGTTCTTCAATTTTGTAGCTTCCTGCTCTTCAGTCTTCCTCCTCAGGCTCTGAACAACACCCCCAGGAGTTTCCTTCCTGTTCCTTAGAAATTTCATGCTAGCCACTGCTTCCCTGCCTGGATGATTCCCACCTTCCTCTTCACCTAGTTAATTTCGACCTGTGCAACTCACGGCTCTTTTCTCTTATTTTCAAGGAAACCTTCCTGACCTCCCGATGGGATCCAGCCCTCCTCTAAGATCTTGACCAAGTGCACTCACTCTTCTGTCAGTTTTTAATTATGCCATTACTTGTAGTAGAGTGGATTATTGTTCAATACATTTATATTGAACTGTCTTATTGTGGGCAGAATATATTTCCCACCCCATTAATGCTGAGCTGGGCCATGTGATGACTTGATTTGGTCAATGGGATGTTAGTGGCTATGACACAGGCAAAAGCTTGAAGTGTGCTCATGTGACAGGACTTGTTCTCTGACACTTCTGCCACTGCCTTGAGAAGAACATGCTTATGGCCCTTGCTGGTCCTGGAACAATGAATGATGTCTGCAGTTGAGCTGCCCTGGCTGACTTGCAGACCACAAGGGTGATAACAATTGTTCATTATGTGCCACAGAATTTGGGGGTTGTTTGTTATGCAGCATAGAAGCTGACTGATGAAATTATATCATTCTCTCTCATCAGATTAAAAGATCCACAAAAAAGTAAATATGGGGCTGAGGTTGTAGCTCAAAGGTAGAATGTTTGTCTAGAATACACAAGAATCTAGGTTTCAGCACTGGAAAAAGAAATGCTTGCTTTGTCTACACTTTCTTTTTTTCTTTTTTTCTCCTTCTCTCTTTCTTTTTTTTTCTTTTTTCTTTTTTGGTGCCAGGGATTGAATCCAGGGGTGCTTAACCACCAAGCCACATCCCTGGCCTTGACAGGTTCTCACTGACATTCTTAGGGCCTTGTTAAATTGATGAGGCTGGCTTTGAATTTGTGATCCTCCTGCCTCAGCCTCCTGAACTGCTGGGATTACAGGTGTGCCCCACCACACCCAGCTTTCTTTGACCACTTTTGTATCCTATTGCCTAATAGAAACCTAATAAATATGTGTTGAATGAGAAAATAACTGATACAGCATATGTGTAAGTACTTAGCATATTACAGGCACATGGTTGGGACTCAGCTGAGGGGGCTTTAAAATAGGTAGAGTAATGCTCAATAGACTCAGTACCTAGTTTTCTTCTGGACTTAAAAATACTCTGAGTTTTATAACTCAGGTTATACAGAAATATTTCCCTTGATCTATAATCAGCTGTGTATTGACTCTGCAATCAAGTTCTTTTACCTGCAGGAAATTTAAGATTATTAAAGAAAATAAAAAAATAAACGCAAGTTCAGGAAGTCCTTTGCTTGTGTTACTTTGTTTTCTAATTTTAAATTGTATTAGTTTAAAGTGATAATAAAAAAAGCCATTTGGAGACAGGACAATATTATCACATCTGGAGAAACTTAATAAGATTAGGACAAAGGCTCTATTTTCTTCTTGATGCACATGTGCAATTCTCATTAACTTTTGTATTATCTCTAGGAAAATATTAGAAAATGTCATGCACTATAAACATTCCACACAAAGGGGGTTAATTAATATGTACATGTAGCCTTAATGCAGATGTTAAGCATTAACTATGATAAGTGTTCTCTAGTAGCTGGTGTCCCTGGATAATTAATGCACACCAATTTCCACAGCACTTACAAAAAATATGAATATAAGACACCCATGCAAATTAGGAAAAAGTTTGTAAAAATTCCAAATAATTTTGTAAAGCCATCCTAAGATTTATAAATCCAACACTTTGTTGGTTAGATGAAACCTTAAAAATAAATATGTAATTTCTTTAAAACTTCCCTCCAAAAAGTACTTCAGCAACACTCTCTGTATGTGAAATAATAAATGTTGGGCATTTGCATGTCTTTTCATTTCCAAGATGTCTTTTTAATATTTTATATGAAATTAAGCTTTCCTCTGCAAATAAAGCAGAGATTCATTTATGAAGAACTTGTATTTTTCTTCTTTACTCATTTTGGGCCAATCCAATCTTGTCCATTGGATTTGTAGCTTTGCACATTTTAAATGATTATGTTAAGAAAATATGATTACAAATATTAAAAAGCCAGACATGTAGATGTGTCTGTACAGAGAACACTAAACAATGGTATTCTAATGTATGTATTTGCGTATTCTGATCTAATATTTGTCTCCATTAATTAAAAAATTCCCCTTTCTTTACAAAATGCTGTGTTTGGTTATTAGTCATTTGAAATAAAACAGAATCCCACCTGGGGCCTATCCTGAGTTGTATCCCCGAGTCCCCTTCAAGATAGGAGATGCTACCAGCTGTGAGGTCAGGGCAGGGCCTCCAGCCATCATCTCCTGGAAGGCCTGCCACACCTTCCCCTGTACTCCTGCTCTTCCTGGGGAAGCCCTAGCTGATGACAGCAAGATGGTGGCAGAGGGCCTAGCCACTTCCTCCCAGTGGGACTCCTCCTACAGGCAATCTTTGCTCCCCTTTGGACAGAGAGTCTTAGGTGTTTGTCACCATGGCATGGTTTGCCGTGCTTCCTTTGTAAAATTCCAAGTAATTTTGAAAAGCCTTCCTAAGATTTATAAATCTAATGTTTTGTTGATTAAGTAAATCCTTAAAAACAAATGTGTGAATTTTATAAAACTATTCAAGATAAACTGCCATCCAAAAAAAAAAAAAAAACCCACTTCCCATTCTATGTATATGAAATCATAAATGTTGGGTATTTGCATGTCTTTCCAGTGTTGATGATGTGTCTTTTTAAAATACTTTATATCTATCTGGAAATGAGCTTTCCTTTCCTTTCCTGTTACTCCCCAATAACCCCTTTGACTCCCTATTTCCCCTCAGTGTCTGCCTCCCATTGAATCCAAATAGCACCTGTATTTCCCAAGGCCTAAATGACAAAGATAAGATCTGATCTGATAAGACAAAGTTGGAAAAATTCATTACCTAAGCAAACAAATGGTAACCCTGTGCCCTGAGCTAGATAGGATTCTGAAGTAAAGAAAACGTAAAAAAAAAAGGGAATGAGTTCATTTCCTAAGACATGAAGATATATTGGTGATAAAGAAATTGACAAGGTAAAAAAGGAAAGAGCCTTTGAAAGCTAACAACAGAGAAATGCTATTACAAACACTTCTTAAACATTTCCAAATGTCTTGTTATTTTGAAATACATATTTAGGCACAGACTTTGTGTTGAAACCTATCTTTTCTATTGGTAAGTAAATAAATCTCCCAATGCTTATGCCCTATAAATGAATCTATTTAAAATATATTTAATACTAAAATATAATTTATAGTATCCCCATGAGCTAAACCATGTTAGCCTGTGTGAACACAGGGACTAAGAAAAGAGGCTCATTATTCTAAACAAAGCCTTGGAAGGTATTCAATAAATTGGCATTCTACCTGCAAAAATATTCAACTCGCCAATGGCCTTTTCACAGGCCACATTTTGGGAGACACCACTATGTTCAATGCACCCTGCTGAAGACAATTATGATAGTTTTGAGGTGAGGAAGGGATCAAAATGCAATAAAAATTCATCTGTAATGCATAACTGAAGAGAGAAAACAATGGAGAAAGAAGACAGACATGGCCTGGGGTAACCAGGGAAGAAAATGTAACAGAGCAACTGTGCATGTGTTTGCAGTTACTCTAAATAGTTCCACGTAGTTTCATAGGAGCCCCTTTATTGTGATGCATTTGCAATAGCTGCCACAGAGTGGAGTAAGTTGAAACATGTGTGCCACACCACCAGGTCATATGGAGGAAGCAGGGAAAATAGATGACTGATTAAGTGTGCAGTTTTGAGGTGGCTCTGGAACGGTAACATTAACTCGTTGGTGGCCAGTGCTGAGTTCCTGTTGTCACTCTTCAAGGCCATGCTGTAAGGGAGGTGTGGAGAGGCCCTGCAGGGGAGGTTGGGGAGGTCCACCTAAGGCAGAAATGCTTCCCTGCACAGGGGAGCCTGGGTCTGTACTTTTTATTTGGTTCTATCTGATTACAAAACAAAATAGTGCATCTGCTTTATCATCAAACAAAGAACAAAGCTTTTCAAGTTTTGAGCAGAGTTTCAGAAAGAAATTCTTTAGGTGGGAAGAGGTGATTATTGGCAGACTAATCAAGCTGTAGTCAGGCTTTCCTAATCCATTTTGGGACAAAGCCCTGGGCCTCATCCTCAAGAGCAAGAATCCTTCTAAATGGTTTAGAGAGAATACCTTAGAATTGGTACCAGGTCACCTCCATATCTGATCAGGTTCCTCTCCTCTACTATCTCCTGGATGAAGTCTGGTCACCTTGGTTTTTACCGTTTGCAAGAATCCTGAAAGTCAGCTCAATCAGCATCCCCTTTAAGTCTGATGTTTTCTCTTAGTAATTTTACATCCACCGACCCCCATCCAGCTTCTGGGCTACACATCCCTCTTTTTCTCTTTCCCCTAGTTGGAAAGTATCATGGCAGTAGTCCCTTTTGGGATAAAGTCCTCTTTACTGTCCTTAGCAAGTGTCACGACATTTTTTTTCTTTAACACAGACAAGGTTCCTGTTCCTTGTCTTGTGGGGTTTCCTTAGTGTATTTCTACTGTCATTACCCACGGTTCCCCTACTGCTCTCGTCCCGCCAACATGGTCACAATTGCCAATATTCATATCAAGTTACTGTTATTTATAATGGACGTATTTTTACTGTTATGATTTGGATCTGGAATATTCCCCAAAAGGTCATGTGTTGCAGTGTACGTTGGAACCCTTGGCCTTTCCTCTCTTTTTTGTCCTGGTCACCATGATGTGAGCAGCTTTCCTTTGCTGTGTGCTTCCACCATGACGCTCTGTCTCACCACAGGACTAAAAGCACCTGGGCCAAGTGACTTTGGAGTGAAACCTTTAGAACTGTGAGCCAAAATAGAACTTTCCTCCTTTAAATTGATTTATCTCATCAGAAAGTTCAGGTATTTTGTCAAGCAGAGGTGGTGTTCGCCACCATGCCTCCTGGGTGGGTGGGATTAAAGAAGTCTTGGTAGAATTAGTCTGCAGATAAATGCACATAACTGGTGGTTGGCATCCTAAATGATCTAAGGAGTGGGAGATAAGCAACTGTCACTGATGAGGAGGTGACAGGTGTGTGGACATCAGTCAGGCATATCATGGTAGGAAAAAAATGCCCCACAATTCTCTAAGTGTGTAGTTCTTGCCACCTTAATTCTCTTCTAGTATACTACAGTCAGTGCTCACAATGGTCATGCTCATTGAGTTGGTGCAGAAGTACTGGGGAAAAGAAGAAGGAGGATGAGGAGAAGAAGAGCCAAGGGTGTGGTGACAGAGGACTGGAAAGGAAAAAGAATACAGAAGCCAGGACTGTAGCACAGGGAAATAAAGGGAAGAAATTGTGAGGATTTGAATATTTGGGCCCCATTCATATGTTAAAATCCCCTAAAGATAAAGTCCTTAGGAAGAGGGTCTTTGGGAGGGCAGCCATCATGAACCGGATTAGGAGGATGTAGCTGGAAGGCACAGTGTATGAACCAGAAAGTCAACCTTCACCTGACACTGAATGTACCAGCACTTCCACCTTGGATCTCCCAACCTCCAGAACCATGAGCAATACATTCCTGTTGTTTATAAGCTACGTAGTTTGTAGTATTTTGCTACAGCATTCTCAATAGGCTAAGACAGAGATATTTCTACAGGGGACCCATAATCTTATAAAATGAGTGGACTTGTGTGAGTGATCTCATTCTGATAGTAGTCCAGCCTGGGAAAACATCCAGGCTCCAGTCGTTGGGAGGGGAGGTCTCACTCACTGCTCTCCTCTCTCCATTGGCCACTGAGGAAATGAACTCTTTGGTGAGACTGGGTCTTTTGTTAGGCACACCATTCATCAGAAATTTGCAAATGTGGCCTTTATATTGTTTTTCTTGTAAATTAAGCCCCTTTCTACAAATTAGACTATTTGGAGATCAATGGGATTGGGTAAGGGTGAGAGAGGACGAGGGGCAAGAGGTGAGCGTGTAATCTCCATCCAATATAAATGATAAATGATAATACCAGGAATATTATAAGATATATGTTTCTAAAGATAGTAGCCTGGACCCTTTGAAGCTTTGGAAGTGAATTCAGAATTGCAAATGGGAATCATCTAATTACTTTGAGGAATATTCTGATCCTTCCTTATTTGTTGAAAGAGCACTACTGGGTTGGGTATATATGTCAAGGGAGAATTACAAATTTATTGTTATAGCAGTAGCACTAGTAGGTTAGTGAGTCAAACAAAAGACCATAATTTATTATGAAAAGGACAGTAGGGAGGGGGGAAATCTGTGGGCAGTTTCTCCTTCCCTCCACCCTTGGGATCCTTTACATGCCAATTTTATCTTTAAAGGTGCCAGACAATTCATTTGGACTTGCTAAGTGCAAGTTTCAGCTTGTTCTTTGCATAAACGTGTGGCACTATGAGATATTGGCCTACAAGTATAAATTAGATTGTTACATCTAGGACAGAAACCTGAATTTATTCTTTTAAAAACAAAAAGTAATTACAAACTGTTACACATTCTCATTAGTTGTATAGTAATACATATAGGTGGTAAGGTTTGAGGGGGAGAAGTATGATCCAAGTATTACTATTGATGAGCTTTGTAGGAATACTCACATTCTGCCCCTGGGAATACGAAAATTTAATGAATACATTTGCAAGCTTGAAAGGGACTAAGTCTGTGACTATGTAATGCCCAGTTAGACATAAATGAACAATGCAGTTGACCAACAAGTGGATTAGCTGACCAACAAGTGGATTAGTTGACCCAATGGCTAAAAATGACTTTGAATGTTGATTTTCTACTAAAGTGGGCTGTGACCTTGTAATCAATTGGTTGATTGATCAGTATTTTTGAGGAGGGTTCTACTAATAATGCTTCAGAAGTGACTGGTTACCCTGTAGCTTCCTCTCCATCCGGGGTTATTTATAGGCACCCTCTAAAATGACTCAGAGATTTCAGGGCCTCAGGCTACCTATCCAGGGTTTTGACTTGACTTTTTTCTGAGGCCTATGGTGTCTGGCCCATTATTTCACATGTTGGCTTTTTTTTTTTTTTTCCCTCTCTCTCTCTCTCTTTTTGTTAGATAAATTTTTAATTTGCAGGGGTAGTGGTGGAGGTGAAGGTGGAAAAGCCAGTCCGTCCCAACATGCAAGGTACCTAATAGGTTGAGAGCTTAGACATCAGATTATACTTAAGTTTAACCCCTAATTTTTAAAGATTTTGAGTAGACAGACATATGATGAGAGTGAATGCTTTAATCATTTAATATCATGGATACATAGACTTCTCTGTATATTGACCCTTATTTATATCTGGTCTTTCATATCTTTCTGATTTTTCTTGGCTAACATGTTCTCATTTTCATCCTTTCTTTTTATCTATCTATCTATCTATTTATTTATTTATTTATTATTTATTCACTTATTTATTTTTTACTTTTTTAAGTTTGGGAGTGCTCAACCACTGAGCCACACCCCCAGCCATGTTTTGTATTTTATTTAGAGATAGGCTCTCCTGGGTTGCTTAGGGCCTTGTGGTTGCTGAGGCTGGCTTTGAATTCATGATCCTCCTGCCTCAGCCTCCCAAGCCACTAGGATTAAAGACATGTGCCCTGGAGCCCAACTGCCCTTTCCTTTTATAATGGGAACATCAATTTGGCGATCCTGAGCCTTTCCTCTGACACATGGCAGGTTTTCTCTAGGAGGGGACTGTCAGCTGGGGCCATTTTCCACTTGACCTCACTTACTGGTCCCACGTGATTGGTTTCACAATGGATAGTTCATGCTGATGCTTCTGAGGACCCCAACTTGAAATGAGAGACAGAAACAATAAGTGGTTGGTAGTGGGGTCACCACAGGGGAGACCCCAGTACTGCCAGGGAAGGCCTGGGAACATTGCTGGAGGCTCCTGGCTCCCCTAGTCCACGTCTCTGAGAACTGGTCCACTCTCCTTTCAGTTCCACAAGGCATCCCAATGCTTGCTTTGGTTTCTGTTTTGTTTGTTTACTGGATTATTCAGAGCTGGTTTCTTAAGCAATACAATAGCCACATTATTTAATAAAACAAAAGGCTTCAAACAAGGGACTCATTTACTAATTTAAAATACTTTTATTTTATAAACATACAGAAGTGGTCATTCTTTTTCTGATCTGACCAAGAAATCAAAAAGAATAGACAGAGCACAACTCAGGTAGGAAAATAAAATGAGGGAAAAGATCTAATATTTATTTGGAATAGGAAGCATAGAACGGTGGAAGATATAAGGGTATGGAGATAAGGGGATTTGGGCTAAAAATCTGATCTGTAACTTGCTATCCATGTGATCTTGGACAAACTCCCTAGGCTCTCAGAGCCTCATTTGCCTTATATGTAAAGGGATAATAATATCAACTCAGTGGGACTCTTATGAACATTTTCAAATGTCACAGCAGGAAAAGGTCTTGAATGACTCCAAAGTGACAATACTAATTGAGGAATTCAAATGGAGACTCTACGGTTCATTACCCATTGAGGACAGAACAACATGTTGTTTTGCATGTTGAAAACTTAGTGGAACATAAAATGCAGTTATGTAAAGTGAGTCTTTGAAGGAGTTATGATTCTCAGATTTAACGTTGAACTCAGGAATGCTCATGGGACTCGGGAAGGACTTAGAAGACCCGCATTCTGGCTATGAATATGCCACTGTGTGGCTGTATGGCTTGACTTAACAATTCTGAGAGTCATCTTTCTTGTCGTACATAAGAATTTCAGAATGGGTATATAAGTTTCTGTCTACTGTAGAAATAAAGACCTCCATTATTTTTAGGGAGAGATGAGTTTGTTAGAGCACTGACTACCAAAGTCTCCTCAATGGAATGGTACTGGCACCTGGATGTCATTTTGGAAATTTGTAAAGAAGGGAAAGGATTAGCTGTTCTGATGATTGGCAGAGGCCAGTATGCTACATGTCCTGCTAGACTGTGGTTTGTCTCATAGAACAAAAGAGTGTTTACTGACTGCAAGACAGTTTTCCCGGTGGTCTGCAACTGACCCACATAGAATGTGTTGGGAATGCAATCTCCTGAGATAAGGAAGAGCTGGCCAGAGTAGCCTGGGCTCTGTTGCAGTCCTGCCTGGAAATAGAATGGAAGTCAATGCTTTAGTCTCAAGTGTCATGATATCCTTTATCAAGGGGCATAAATCCAGGGTGGGCTGCTTTCAAGGGTTCTTCAACTGTGGTACAAGTAGAGCACAAGATTCACCTGTCCTAGATAACTCTCCTAAAACTTGGGGGACTGGCTCATCATGAATTTGAGGCTTCTGTCATCCCTTGCTGTCTGTCTGTAAGTAATGGACCCATTTCATGTAACTTTGTGTGAGTGTACTGTCTCACCAGACTCAGGCAAGTAGTAAAGTGCAGCCCAAGATGCAGTGGGAAAAAGTGATGCATCTTGAATGCTCCCCAAATCCTATGTAGGAAATGCTTAGTCTCTAGCCAGTGGCACTAATTTGGAGGTGGAGGAACCTTTAGCAGGTAGGGCCTAGAGAAAGGAAGTTAGGACATCGGGAGTACACCATTAAAGGGGATATTATGACTATGGTCCCTCTTCTTCCCCCTTCTTTGCTTCCTGGATGCCATGAGGTGAACACTCCTCCTTTGCTGTGTGTTCTCTCTGTGATGTACTATGCTACCCCAGCCCAATACAACAGAGAAAAGTAGCCACAAGCTGAAACCCCTGAAAACATGAGATAAAATAAACCTTTCCTCTTTGTAAGTTGATTTTCTGAGGTATTTCATTATAGTATTGAAAAACTCACTAACACAGGTGTCAACCAGCACACAAGGATCCTGCATTGCAATGCCCCTGCACAACTTGAACTTCTTGAACTTCATGTAGGTAAAAAACATGTTTACAATTATCTGAGTCTGAAAAATAACTATTTTTCATTTAAAAGCAAAGTGTTTATGTATAGTTTTAATACACACTGAATTTTATATGAATTCAATTATTGTGTAAACAATGAATATTGTCCTTTGCTCTCTTTGGACATAGACTAGGAGAACTGCACCATTTCTGATGCATTCCATTGCTCAGGGATCCTGAGGCCCAGGTAGCAATCACAGTGATCCTATGGATAGAGGCAGCACCTGATCACTACACGTGACTTCTAGTACATCTGAGACCATATGGTTTCTGCACTTCTCCTTGACATTTCAGTTTTTCATTGTAGCTAATTATTAAATTTTTTTTTGTCGTTGCTAGAGAGGGCATACTACTAATGAAATTCACTTTGTGACAATAAAAGGGAAATATTTGATAAAACAGAGTCATTGTATTTGATGAGATTGAGATTTATTGGGCCAGCATCAGCTGAAGGAAGCTGCCAACCCTGAATGATCTCAAATTTCAACAAGGAAGATATTGAAAGTGTTGTTCCAGGATCTGGGAAGAAAGCACAGGGGTTTTATTTTTGACCTAGTGTAGTAGTAATAAACTAGTTCTGTCTGGTGAGAAATCTCTCCTTTAAATCTTATCTAATCACACCTTTATACTCATAGCATTTCCAGACTTGATGGGTTTACTCTAAATTGCAAATGTTGTCAGTCCCAGGTCTAGGAAAAGTCAGCATTAGCCTCATGATGCCAGAGCCCAAGGCACCACATTTACCAGGCATGAGCCACTAGTTCTAGGAGGAGCATCCTTGCAAGAGAATGTCACCTAGAGCCACAGCATAGCCTTGTAGCTCCAAGACTGTGACAGCTTACAAACGTGGCAGGCTTCCTACCAGACTCCCCTTTAGTCCTCTCTTCCAGTTTATCCCCTACTCAACAAGACAATGAGAAAATCATTTATTCTGTGTTCAAACATGTAGCCATTAGAGCATCAGTGAGAAGAAGGAAGATCATTCTAATGAAGGGCTGATCGGATTTGGGCACTAATGCTAGAAATGAGCAGTTGACAATCCAGTGACATCCATGACTGAATAATCACATTTGAGCCTTCCTTGAGGGGAGGTTCCCACATTTCTGTTGTTCATATTAGTTGCAGAGAATTGCACATGCAGATGTGTTTGTGGTCTGCTTTTTAAAAAAAATATAAAGAAAAGAAATAAATAGTGAAATCCTGGTTTCCACTGATATTCTGATCAGTTGTCTTCACTTCATTTTTTAAGAAGGCATTTTCCAAATATTTTTAGCTCTTAATATTTTCTTCCTTTTGTTTAGCAAATCCAAAAATCTAAATATTGCAACCTTAACAAAGTGAGGGCGAATTTGGCAACAGATGCTAACCTTAAGAAAAACACCGTGGACATTTCTACTTTTAATGTTTCCTTTATGGTTTTTGGGCGATTTTAAGGTAATAAAATTGTAATGAACTTTCTAAATGAGGATGCCTCTGCTGACTGCTCCATGAGAAAAAAAAAATGGAAGTAATTTGGGAGAAGCAGACTGGCTGCTACTCTCCCTATCACTGTTTTGCTCACTAGGTTGTGATTGCTTGAAGTTGACCTGTCAATATCCCTTTGTTCCTGCAAACCTCTTATCAACTTCAAATCCTAGGCCTGTGAAATGATGCTTTTGTCAAGCTGCAGATAACCTGCTCACTGCCTTGTGAAAAGATTGATTCTCTGTATCTTTGACTGTGCTCAAGAAAGAAAAAAAGAAAGAAATAAAAAAGAAAGAAAGGAAGGAAGGAAGGAAGGAAGGAAAGAAGGAAGGAAGGAAGGAAGGAAAGGTCAAGGGAGGTGTCACCTGGATTCCTTCCCAGGAAACTCTAGAGGAGGGTTAAGGTGGATATACATTTCCAGATGAGGGACAACCCCCTGGGCTCAGGGCTGAGGGATCCCAAAGAGCCCTAGATGGAAACTCCAGGGTAAGGAAATGGTTTGCTGCCTTCTAATTTCCTGAAAGGAATCCCTTTGAAGTTGTCCCTTCTGAAGATGCCAGCGGATCCAGCTAACATGATTATCAGATATAAAATCAAAGGCCATTCTTCACTGTCTGAGAGTCGTCTTTGCAAGCTTGAAGTTGTCATTTCCATTCAGGGAGCTCTAGATCCTGGCTACGGGAGGGGCAAAAATTGCCAAAATGCTCTAAGTAGCATGATTTTTTTTTTCCTCTAGAAGAGGTTTTTATTTTTTTTCTTTGATTAATTCATATACTGTTTCTGGGGTGATATATTTGCGTTAGTCCCCGGATATCTTCTGATGTGGCTGCTGGAGCTGTCGGACTATGAGATGGGTGAGCTCCCCCTCTGCTCTGCTTACGAGAGCCTGCATTGAACTTGCCCCCTCATGCACCGTATGACTGTCTACGACACCCAGTGAGCACTTAATTCTTCATTGCCCGGAACAGCTGCCTATTTAGGCAGAACAATTTAAGGCAACAGACAGAAGCCCAACTCAATGTGCCTTTAAAAAGAAGAGAAAAGAAAAGAATCTGTTGACTCACATAGCCAAAAATTCCCGAGGTCTTATGATGTCAGACACATCTAGATCCTGGAACTCAATGGCTGGGGCCAGGCTCCCTCTCTCCTAATCTCTCAGCCCTGCTTCCCTCTGGCTTGACTTAATTCAGACAGGGCTCTTGCCATGTGTTAGCAAGATGGCCCTAGCAGGAAGATTTTCTTTCTAAAATGTTCCCAAAACAGAGTTAACTAGCATGCATTGAATATTTAATCGGTACCAGGCATGGCTTTAAGCAATTTACACTTATCATATTACTTAAACTGTCTCACAATCCTATGGCTAAGAATTATCTTTCTTATTTCCTATACAAGGAACCAGAGCCACCAGAGAACAGATAACTTACCAAGTTCTTATACGTGGTAATTAGTGCAGATGGAATTTCAACCCAGGTAGTTTGCTCCAAAGCCTCTTAGCTTAATTACTATAGCATATTTGAATTAACTCAGATTAGGTTGACTTGGATCATATTTCCATTCCTGAACCAAACTTTGTGGCTTTGATTGACCAGCTGTGGATTAGGACCTACTCCCAGAACCCCAAACAAATGGATGGAGGATGGATGAACTGTGTGTTTTTCCAAAGGTAAATCAGAAGGGAAACTGGATTCTGAGCAAAACAAAACATCTAATTTCCACTAAACTGTCCATTGTTTTACATGAGTTGATTTTTCTCTCTTCAAAACGCAAAGTTACATATTAGGCATATGTCAGATGCTGACTGATTTATTGATTGAATATTTTGGCGGGGGGAGATGGTTTTGAGGCTAATTGACTGTGGAAAGAGCCACCTGTCTGCAGCAAGGAGGGATGTGGGGTAGAGCAGAATGGGGTGCACTGAGGGGGAAACCAAGTGGTAGCCTAGAACTGGAGTGGAATTCCATGCTTTGAAAGCATACCAGCTTTGTGAATTGATTGACTATTGACCACTAGTAGAACCATGATTAATAATATAGGTGTAAGCCTAAAACACCAGTGATGGAGGCCTCTGGAATATCATCCTTCTGTTCACTCATCCACTTGTTTGTTCATTCATCTAGTAAAGTACAATGAGCACACACCAGAGGAACTTCATTCTCTGGCGTGGGGCAGGTAAAAACAATTAAAGAGCTGACATTTAAACTGAGAGTAAAGATGATTTACAAATGGAAGGATTTGAAGGAGGGGAAGGGGAAACAGTAGTCTATTCAAAATAAATACGTAATTCAACAAATATTTATTGAGCATGATACATGGTAGGTAGTGTTCTAGGTACTAGGAAACAGTAATAAAGAAAATAGACAAAGTCTCTGGACTCCTGTGGCTTATATTCAAGTGGAGGAGCTCATAAAGAGATACATAAATAAAAACATGGCAGTAAGTACAACGTTGACAAATAAAACAGAGCAAATGAAGAGGAGAGGGAGAGCTCGGGGAGAATGGAGTTATTTTGTTTGAGGTGATTTGAGGAGTTCTTTCAGAAGGTCATGTTTGAGCACAGATCCAAAGGAGGTGAGGAAATGGGTCATGAAGCTCTTTTGAAGAACAGCGTTTCCAGCCCAGGGAGCCACCAGTCTGAGGTGGGATGTATAATGGTGGGTTTGAGAAACACACCTACGGGAGCTGAATGAGAAATGTGGGGAGCCAGAGAAACACACCTGCAGGAGAAGAGGAAAATTGGTAGGCAATGCAGTATTGGGAAGCCAGAGGATGCAGTTAGAGGCAATCTGGCTTCATTCTGAATGGGTGGAAAGCCAATGGAAGACTTTAATCTGGAAAGCTAGAGCTATAACCTGACATATTAGAATATAAAGGACTGTGTTGCCTGCTCTACTAGGAATTTACTATAGAAGTAGATGCAGGGAGATAGTTTGGAAGCTAGTGCAGTAATCTAGGAAGTGAGGATGGTGGCTGGGGTCATGGTGGTGGCAGTGAGGTTGGGGAGATGTGGTTGGATTCTGTTGGATTTTGAAGGCAAGGCCAGCTGGATTTGCTGTTAAGGAATGTGGGAGAAAGAGAAATCAAGAGCAGCTCTAAGGCTTTTGACCTAAAGAAATGGAAGGAAAACCCTTGCCGCTCGTTTACTGAAGTAGAGAAGACTGTGGGACTCGAGAGAGGTTTGGAAAGATTAAATGAACTTTCAACCTTCAGAGACGCCTACTAGACACCAAGGGATTGTTTTCTAGTCTGACCTCTAGTTGTGAATTTGGGGAAGATTTTGAGGCTGGGTTGTAGCTCAGTGGTAGAGCACTTGCCTGGCATGTGTGAGGCACTGGGTTCAATTCTCATCACCACATATAAATAAATGAATAAAATAAAGTCCATCAACAACTATAAAAAATAAAAAAACAACAAAACTTTTTACTGACTCTGACTCCAGCCCTTAGGAGAATCTGATATATAACAGGAACTTAGCAAATGTGCTCTGTCTTTGAATGAATTAATAGGAAGAGGGAGGAAAGGGAAAGTGCCAGAACACCAAAAGCTTTTATGGAAGAGGAAATGAAGAGTCACTTAAGGGGTGAAAGCAGGGAAGTACCATGGTCAATACCGTGATGCAGGAAGACTGTCTTGGCAGATTGAGCCATAGTTTGGCTATGGTTTAAGAGGTGGGGTCTCCTGGGAAGTTGTAACTGACACTCTTCACTCTCTGCCTGTCTTTTAAAAATTAATTAATAATTAATACCAGGGATTATGCTCCAGGGGCACTTAACTACTGAGTCATATCCCAGCCCTTTAAAAAAATTTTTTTAAACTAAATTTTGAGACAGGATCTTGCTAAGTTGCTCAGGGCCTTGCTAAGTTGTCGCAGCTGGACTTGAATTTTCAATTCTCCTGCATCAGCATCCCAAGTTGCTGGGATTACAGGTGTGCACCACCACACCCAGCTGCCTGCCTGGCTTTTAATATGACCTCTTCATCTTGCATTCCCACTATTGTGATGCCATCTGCCACAAGACCTTCATTAAGCTGATGTCAGGGCTGTGCCCTTGGACCTCCAGAACTGGAATCTAAATCAACTTCTTTTCATTGTAAGGTTATCCAACCTTGAGTATTTTGTTATAATAACAGAAAACGGACTAATATAGTGTCCAATTCTTTCAGGAATCTGTCACCATTGCAAAGCTGCTCTCCTAGGACCTACTTTATATTTCTGGACTTTCTATAGCCTTGGCAGAAAGAAGCCTGATCACAAATGTGTGACTCTGTAACTCTTTGGACGTGGTGTTGGAACTGGAATTCTACCGAAGCTGAATCTTGACTTCCTTTTTGGGGTGAGTTTATTTCAGCAGCCCCCAGGTTCCAGGATTGTGCAATTCCATCCTTGGTACTGGTCTGAACTAAGCCACTGATTGACCTGAAGAGGATCCAGATGTGTAGCTGTATAGATGGACAGCATGGGAAGAAGAATGGTGGAAGAGAGAAGCTTGCTGTGGGGGTCAAAAGACCATCAACTACTTGGGGTTGGTGAGGATGGCTAGCAGAGAGGACAGGCTCCCTTCTTTATACGGAAGGTGAGCAGGTGCACTCTTATGTTGATTTTTGCCATTTGAGTATTGCATATTGTTGTAAACTTTTATTACCTCATGATAAATTTTGCTCTGAATATTATTTTAGCAGATTCTCCAAGAACTCTAAACCCTTTACAATTTTTCTTCACATGGACTTTTCTTCCCAGGAGGATTCTCAGAGATAATTTTTCATAATCAGCTTTTTCTCATTTGTTCTGTGTGATGTTATCTTGAATAATAAATAGCCACATGGACTCAAGGAAAGTACATTTCAAAGATCATATTTCATTTCTTCTTAGCTTTGCAACACACACACACACACACACACACACACACACACCCCTACAATCTCATTCAGTAGTGAAAGTAGTACCTTATAAGACCCAGGAGAGAGATATTGGTTTATGCTTTTCCTGATATAGTATTCATTTATTTATCATTTATTTTTAGTTGTTGTCTATATAGTTATTTTTACCCCCCTCCTTCCTAGGTTTTGCTATTCTTAGCAGCCACAGCATAAAAAGCTGGTGAAGTTGGGATCCATGGGCAGTGGGTCTCAAGCCATCCACAAAAGATGGATATTGCTTTAGAAATAAGATAGAGCCCCAGGTAGCCCTGTGCATAGGGATCCCATGAAGGGCTGGTTAGAGCTATGGATTTTGGACCCCATCAAGGAGTCTAGGTCCGGGGATTTGCTATCTGTATTTTTAATAACCTCCCCATATAACTATGGTGTACATCTAGGTTTGAGAACTCTATGACTAACATTTTTTTCTTTTTCTTTTTTGAGGTACTGAGGATTGAGCCCAGGACCTCGTACATGAGTAACATCCTCAGCCCTTTTTAGTTTGAAATAGGGTGTTGCTGAGTTGCTGAGGCTCGATTCCAACTGGAGATCCTCCTGTTACAGTTTCCTAATTTTGGGGATCTCAGGTGTGCACCACCACACCTGACACTTTTTTTCTCTTTTGTATCAGCTCTTGCTTGGATCTCAGCTATTTTAGTTAATATTTTTGTATTACTGTCTTTACATGGCCTGTTGCGTTTACGTGTATGTGTGTGTCTAGGATCAATCCTGGTCTAATTAGTCAAGATTTAAGTAGGGGCATGTTAAATGTATTTAACAACTGGTATCTGGCTGCAGTCTCTAGTGGAGACTGGGGTTGCAATACTTGGTGACAAGGGGACATCTCCAGGGAAAGGCTGCTGGGCAGCAACACTTGGTGGTTGTTGGTGGGGGACAGAGAGGTGCCCAGAGGCTGGTTGGCTCTTGGACCAGAGGCTGTGTGGAGGGGTCTAGCTGTTTGAAGGTGGTTAGAAGAGAAGGGGCAGGGGTGCTAGCTGAAGTGGAGGAGAGGGAAGTGAGGGCTGTGAGAAGTAACTAGTTTCCAACCAGGATGATATTATTTCAATATGTGAATCAGAGCCTTCTGGCTGAGTATCTGTCCAGGGCTAAAGAACTTCAATCCGGCCCCTACTTACTATCTGTCCCTAACCTTCAAGCCCAATCCCAAAGCCTTGATTTTCAAGGTTAACTCCTTTCTTGATGACCTTCCCATATTTTGACTCCCCTACATCTGAGGCTTGCTTTGTTTTTTCCAGTCCCAGGTGTTGATGCGGGGCTGGCCGCCCAGCTCCTGAGCTGTGTGCAGCAGCCGCTGGCATCCCAACTGCACCTGGGTTTCCTGAGCCTCGCTTCCTGACAGCTCCTTGTCTTTCACCCCTGGAGGGCCCTGCTCCTCCAGATAATGAGGCGTTGCCCAGACAGGGTTCAGGCCTCTAGGATAAGAACAAATGAGAGCAAAGGGAGAAAGGGAGCATGCCCCCTTTCCTTTACAAAAGCCTGACTTAGATTTTTTTTTTCTTTTTTTCTTCTTATTTCAAATCAGAATGCAGTTTTGAGGCCAGGAATCCAAAGGAGGTCTGTTCTCTCATCAGCCAGCGTATCAGAAAGAGTAGGACTGAGCAGGGCTTGGTGGCGCATGCCTATAATCCCATCACAAGTTTAAGGCCAGCCTCAGCCATTTAGTGAGGACGTAAATAACTTAGCAAGATCCTGCCTCTAAATGAAACATAAGAAGGGCTGGGGATGTGGCTCAGTGGTTAAGTGCCCCTGGGTTCAATCCCTGGTACCAAAAAAAAAAAAAAAAGGGTAGGGATGGTGGTAGTGGATTATCCAATTAACCATTTTAGTTTCTTCTTTTGTTAATTATTTTTTAAAAAATTTCTTATTGTTAAGGGTGTAGCAACCTGGACTAAAAAAATTAACCAAAGGAGGATATAATGATCATAGTAATCTTAACACTTCAGAAAAAAATAAAATTAAAAAAGAGAGCTTGCTTCCAACAATAATGTCAGAGGGTCATCAATGCAGATTTTTCTTTTGAACACACACACACACACACACACACAGAGTCAAAAGGCAAGTACAAGTATCCAGGTGGTCTCTGGGCAGCACTGTAAGAGTGGTGGGGTAGTATGTTACTGGTTCATGTTAAGATGGGTTGTCCTTCCCCACTCTTTCCCTGAATACACTGAACAACCTGTTTATACTATGAGTCAGTCCTAGTAGTAAACTTGTTTAGGCCCTTATATAAAAACCATTTGTTTTTCCATTTGAATCACTTAATCTTCTCTATTTCAACACCCTGGGTGCACCTTTCAAAGCACTTTTCGTAATTTGCAAGTGTTTTGTTTGCTTATTAGTATTTTGTCTGAATTCCTGAAGCTGTACACATCTAGAGACAGAGACCATACGGATGTGTCTTGTTTGTCTTTGTATCCCCAAGTGACTGGCACATTTTAGATGCTCAATAAATATCGATTAGTTAATGAAAACTGCTGTATATGTACGTCTTACACAGTAATGTGGAAGTGAAGAAGTCAAAATATAACAAATGTACATTATGTTAAACTCTATTAATTTATATTAACAGATATTTATAGACAACTTTTTGCAAATATCTCGGTGTCCTTCTCCATATTTTCTCATCAAGAGATTCTTTGACATGTTGTTTGACTTCGTTATTGTTTTTGTGTTTTCTTTCCCTATTGGAATTCAAGCCCCTTGGAGTGATATACTTAAAGAAGGTGTCTTGGTTTCCTCTTTGTCTGCCATATTAACTAGCATATAATACTGTAGTAAAAATATTTTTGAATGAAAAGAGTGTGTGAGAGGGAATACAAGGAATTTTTCCTTGAGGTCCCTGAGTGAAAGGAGTATTTGTGAGCTAGGTCTGGGTATAAAGTAAAAAACACATTAGACATAAAATGACATTCAAGATATGAAAAGGATCTCAAGACAATGATCTCGCCATGTTCCTAGACTTTGGGCAACTAATTACAAATATTAAGTTACTTGATAGTTCACAAGAGTAGAAGGTTCTTTGAGACTTGGGAGTCTGGAAGAATTTACAAGAAGAATCCAGGATCTAGGTTTACTCTTAGGGGATGAGTAGGAGTGCATAACGTCAGAGCAATCTACCTTTGACAGTTTTCCAATAACGAGCTGTTTCTGCAACGTATTGACTGTTTTCCAAAGTGCAAACTGTTTAAAAGTCCACAGGTTTCTAAACTGGATAAGTTTTATTTTAATTGACAGCATTATCAAATTAAGGAGTTAATGATAAAGGAAGTCAATTTAGTAGTGAATGCTTGAAGCAATTTTGTGATGTTTTGCTCTGTGCATATAAAGGGACTGACCCACAGAATTTTAGAAGATAAAAGGATGGGATTTACCATCTTTTGGTCTCACAGGGATGAAGAAAGGAATTTCTTTGGGTTTTGATTATTTTACCTTTTCATACTTACTTCTGAAAAGTTCAAATTTTAAGTCCATTTTGGCTGTGAAAATCAAGTTGTCTCCAAGAATGGAATCCTCTGGATACCTATCAGTCTCGTTTCTTAGGCTGCAACACGTGACTATCTGTGTTTACATGACTGAGAACTGAAGGTGGGAAAATCCTGCTGCTACAAATGGAGAGTATTGGGTGAAGCAATTTCTCTGCCAGATCCCTGACAGATTTTCAAGAGCTAACTCAGATCACTATAGTTGTTAAACAAGTTGAAAAAGAAAAAGACATTGCAATTTCAACTTTCCTACCCAAAAATTATACCTGAAATTAGCCTATTTTCAAAGGAAAAATAGGTTCGTAAGACAAGGATCTTTTGTTTCTAGATTCATATGTGTTTGTGGGATTATGTCGAGAGGATGGTTGGGATCAAGACAGCTCCCTGGAGCTGGTGATGGGGGGTGTTGGATGTCACTATAGGTTTAGATTTGGGTTTAAGCAGAACCAAATCAGATGAGTCATGCATTAGAGGTAGAGAGTTCTGGCATCTGTATGCTGTTGTTTAGAGATTATCAAGGTATGCTTGTGACTTGTCCTTTCTGCAGAGCCCATAGTTTTCACATAAGCAGATCCCTAGCCATTATTTAATGGTTGAATCAAATGATGTTCTAGCAAGTGTTCATTGATCAGTTGCTAAGCCACCACAAATTACAAGGGAAAGGAAAACAGTTCGGTAGAGTGAGTTAGGCAACAAGTAAGTCTAAGAAGAATAATTTGCTAAGCCTAAATGAATAATTTGCTGGATTAAAACACATGAAGAACATGTCAGAAATGTGCCACATCAAGACCCCAATTTGTACCATGCCGTGTTTTGATTTAGAGAGCAACCAATTTGATATGTCTGTGGAAGGAAAGAAATGTTGATTCTTTCACTTACGAAATGTACATGAACTTCCAGAGCTCTCAAATCCCCAGGCAAACAAAAGAGTGTCTTGTATTATTTTCTCAGTTGGAGTCTGTTTAGAATAAAATTGAGCTATTTCCCCAATGGCTAAAAAACAGTCATTGAACATTATTCAAACAAGGAAGAACACGTAGTTTCCTTAACTTAAATCTATTAACATCTATATTTTCTTAAGAAGTTAGCTTATAGTCAGACCTATTCATCATTAAGAAAAAAAATTCTTAGGTAAATAAGAGCAGTGAATATTACCTGCCTCTTAACAATGTTTTTACAGGGTTTTCAAATTAATCATATAAATGAGTGAACTACATGTGTTAAATTTTAATGTCATAAATATAATTGATTTTAAGAAAGCATTTCTTATT
The DNA here is from genome assembly GCF_001458135.2 of Marmota marmota marmota. Lineage (NCBI taxonomy): Eukaryota > Metazoa > Chordata > Mammalia > Rodentia > Sciuridae > Marmota > Marmota marmota. Next base: position 33,477,280 of record NW_026000005.1, on the reverse strand, counting down.
GTTCTGGGCAAGCATCCTAATTCCTGTTTCCTTTGGTCTTCTATTCTTTTTTTTAATGTTGCAAATTTATTTTTCAAAAATATACTGTATTGTTGTGTCTCAGCAGGTATATACTAGTTAGGCTCTTATCAAAGGACAATGGTGGCTGTTGTTTGGAAGCAAGGCTAAAATAAATTCAGATATTGGCCTAATGGCTATACCTATTTTTATAGTGAAAAAGAAAAAGAACAAAATGAAAACAAAAAAACCCATTAAATGTATTTATTTCTTTTAAATTTTTTGCTACTTGTGTAGACAGAGTCCAGAAAAAATAAAACAATCGTGCAGGTTAAAAAGTGAGATCTTGTGCCTGGAGTGGTGGCATGTGCCTGTAACTCCAGCAGATGGGGAGGCTGAGGCAGGAGGATTATAAGTTGGAGGCCAGCCACAGCAATTTAGAAAGGCCCTAAACAACTTTGTGAGTTTCTATTTCAAAATAAAAAATAAAAAGGCCTGGGAATGTGGCTCAGGGATAAAGTACCTTTGGGTTCGATCTCCAGTTGGAAAATAAATGGATAGATAGATAAACAAATAAATATTTTTAAAAAGTGAGATCCTATGCTTTGTCTCTGATTTAAAAGATGTTGAGCCTTCCTGATTAAATGTCTTGACCACTCAACGTATTTGAATGTAGGAGAACCCAGGTTTACTTGCTATTAATGACAATAACTTCCAGTTAAGTGATCAGACTTCATACGTGGTTTTAATGAAGAAAACAATTATTAATTCTATTTCCCCCTTTCTTTCTTTTTCCTTTTGTGTATGTGTGTGTGTGTGTGTGTGTGTGTGAGAGAGAGAGAGAGAGAGAGAGAGAGAGAGAGAGAAAGAGAGANCACACACACACACACACACACACACAGAGAGAGAGAGAGAGAGAGAGAGAGAGAGAGAGAGATAGATACTGGGGATGGAATCCAGGGGTGAACTACATGTCCAGCCCTTTCCTTATTTTATCTTGACACAGGGTCTTGCTAAATTGCCCAGTCTGGCCTTGAATTTTCAGTCTTCCTGCCTCAGCCTCCTGAGTGGCTGAGACTGCAGGTGATTGCCACTGATCCTGGTTCCACCCTCCAGTGTACCTGAGGGCTTTAGAGCTTCTGCAGTGTTCCAAGGGGTTAGCCAGTGGTGGAGCTGATGTTAAACTCCCATCCTCAGCACCTCTAAGTCACAGTTCTCGTCATTGCCCTGGTTCTTGGATTTTTACATTCATTGACCAATAAGACTTCAAAAAGCAAAATCAAACAAAAAAGATTGGCAAATTTTTATGCATCCAAATAATTAAAAAATGAAAATCAAAGGAACTACCATCATCTACTTTTAATTTTATGAAAGAAAGGATGTGCAGTTATATTTATTCTATTTAAAAATGCTAACGTGGTACTTTGTGTTTTGGGAGGTCAGAGGTTGTGATTATCTGACTCTTGGAGAGAAAAGTTTACTTTGAGCATGTAGGTAGTGAACACATGACCAGACTTTTCAACCACAAAAAAAGAAAGAAGGTCACTCACATCTTAGAACAAAGAACAGTCCTTCCTGAGGAAGGACAGTTGGTAACCTTCTATCAACAGACTTATGTAAACACTGTGTGGATCTTTCTCATCTGGTGAAAACTTTTCCATAAATCAGTCTCTGAGCACAAGCATTTGGCAACCACATAGAACACATTGAAGTTTTCCTCTGCGTTTTTGAGGTAGGGAGACAGATCAGGAGGGAGGGACTTCAATATCCCATTATAGATCTATAATGTAAAAACTGGCTCCTCCCAGGCCGAGTGCCACTGTAGTGGTCTCCTGGAATCTTCCTGAGTCTCCCTGTATTATCACAGAACACAGCCTTTTCCCTATTCCCTAAGGCCGTGGACTGAATTGGGTTTTCCTGTTCACTTTGTTGTTTCAGATGTTTGCCAGCTCTCTGCTGGCCATTTTATTTCACTGATAAATTTGAAGGAAATTACAGTCGCCAGCACACAGAAGAACAGAAGAGTCCCCACAAGCCTCTAGATAACAGAAAAGAACTGTTTCAACTCTAGGATCAACTAAGCCATTTAAACAGGGGTAGCTCCATCAACAGGAGCTTCGATGATAACAGCGTCGCTAAGAACAGCCATGGTTAATGCTATCAATTAGTTTCCAAAGCTTATATGAACGTGAGGACCAATTTTCCTCAGTGCCACTGTTACATAATTTAAAGACAATGTTACTTATTTAAGTGCAAATATAAAACTAAGTATAAACTCAGATACTCGTAGCTCTTCTACTTATGAGACTAGAACAAATTTACAAACTAAAGAGTAAAACTCTAAAGCCAATAAAACTCCAATTAACAACATTAATTTGATGTGACAGATAACATTTTGTTGAAATTAAAGTGCTTCTCACAGTATGAACATGCTATTGGTTGTCACAATGCAGGTTCTAAAATTTGGTGTGCCTTTACTGTTGTACCAGGTCATGGAGTGGCCTTGGTATTCTACCATTTCTCCACTTGAATTACAGAAAAACTGTACCTGGACTTCATTTGCTTTCACTTGGCATAAATACATGTTTTCTTTCATAAGTCTACATTTTTTTGTGTGTGTGTTCTTTATTAGTTGAAGTCAATCAAAATACCGCTTTACAGTAAAGAGGTCTTGAACACAAACAAGCAATGAAATTAGGTTGTAGTTTTCAAACCTTAGCACAAGAATCATTTCCTTTTTGTGTCTTTCCTGCTGGCTGACCTGAGAACTGGAGGGGTCTGCTTGTGCTTCGTCTTAGTACCCCCGCTATGCACAACAGCACAGAGTTAGCCCTCAATAACAGTTATTGAATTAGTAGACAAACGAATACCATTTCCAGGGAGGAGGTAATGGTGATGGTAATGGACAGAACTGAATGAGAACTCAAGATGAAGCTGAAAAGGATCTCTGAGTGCTGAAGTAGCAGGAGAACAAGGAAAGAGAATTAGAAAAAGACCTCCAGACATTCCCTTAGCTACAAGTGGATTTTACCCCTGTCCCAGTGGGAAGGAAATGAAAGAAAATATCACTGTCCTACTCTCATGATACTTCTATATTATCTGCAACTTTTACCTATAAATTTATGATTGTATTATTTACTTAGTAAATGATGAATTATTAGTTCTATAATATAGGCTTCATCATGATGAATGAATCCTTCTGATGTCCTTATAAAACCCACTTGCAAAGGTAGTTACTCAAAGGCAAATGAATTGGGCACACTAAACTGATATTGCCAGCATCTTGCCTCCCAAAGTATAGCAATCAAAACTGTGGTTTGGGGTTGGGTATCATGGTTTGAATGTTTGTGTCCTTCTAAAATTCATGTTGAAATTTAACCCCCATTGTGGTAGTATTAAGAGATGAGCATTTAGAAGTTGATTCATGTCCTTATGAAGGAGGTTTCAGAGAGCTGCCTGGTTCTTCCATCCTTTCCTCCGTGTGAAGATATAACATAAAGTTCTCATTTGGAAGCAGAGGGGAGTTCTCACCAGACACTGAGTCTACTTATACTCAGCCTCCAGAATCGTAAGAAATTAATTTCTATTTTTTATAAGTTACTTAGCCTGAGGTTTTGTTATAACAGCAGAAGTAGACTAAGCAAAGATACAGAGAAGGTTGTGTGGCATGCCTGGGGGAACTCAGATGGGAGAGAAGACGTTTTCATGGACAAGAGAATCTTGCAGAAAGCTTGAACAAATACATTGCCCTGCTTCTAGAACAAAGAAGAGATATGGAGCAACTCATGGTGTTTGTCTTCTAAATTGTCTACTCAAACTTGGTGCTTGAGTCTTGAGCAGTGAGGAGCCAAGGCAGCATTACTTTGATAACTATGCCAAGGAGGAAGAGGAGATTCTGTTTTCTTTAAAGAAGATAAAATCATTTCACTAGCATCTCCAGATCAGCAGCTTTAGCAATGATTTCTCTAAATCATTGCTCACCAAAGTAGCCAGTATGGAAACTATTGGTCACTTGAGCATAAGAACCTGTGTTGGGATGTCAACACACTGATTCCTTTCTTGAGGAAATCTTGCCACAGTCTTGCTGATCTAAATAGTGGATTGGGTGTAGTCAGTTTACACTGGGAAGATCCACAACTCATTGTGGGTGCTAACAGACAGACTGTGGATCCAAATAAGTTTACATACCACCCCAGAACTATCCTAAACCTTTCTACCCCCTTCTCCAGTTTGTTGTTCATTTCCAAATCTGGAAAAAGGGCAGTATTCTATATATATATATATTTTTTTTTCTACTTGAAAATATCTTTCTGTGAGTCTCCACAAGTTTCTGTAGCAACATATTTTCCCATAATTTTTTGTGTCCCCGTCAAACAGTGATTATGCTGTAAGACAGACAATTACATAATATTTAAGTTGGGATATTAGCAGTTGTATGGCTAGAAATTTCATCTCATGGATATTTTTCAAAAGGGAACCTCCTTGACAGATTGCTCATTGTGCACAAAGAAATGTAACTTAACGGCACGTCTGGAGAAGTAATAAATGCTATTTACAAGTAGTAGCAAGTCCATGTTTCAATGGGTGTAGGACTGCTCTCTTAAGATTGTGATGACAAATCAAAATAACAGAGCAGATGATTTTCGTGAAGCATTCCAGAGATGTTTGGTAATTTCCTTATCCTGTATTGTAAAACATTAAGTTGGTTAATTTTGCTAACATCAACTTAAAATCAATAAATGTTTTAGCAGATCAGCACCTTTGTTTATAGGTCACACAAGCCTTCCACTTTCATTTACGACATCCTCCAAGGGAGTGGTTATTGGCTCTGGGGAGGCAAAAAAGTCTTAGATGTTAAAATAATTTCTGGTCTTTAAAACTCAGTCTTACCAAATGAAAACTTATTCTTGAGTAGCTAATTTATCTCATTAGAGATTTATTTACTTATTTATTTTGGGACTGGGGATTGAACCCAGAGTCTCACTAGGCTAAGTATGTACTCTCCCACTGGACTAAGCTCAGAATTCAAATTAAATTTTTTTCACTTAGGTAATGAAAAAAGGTTGAGAAGCACTCTCCTTGTTTGGCACAGTGGTTTATGCCTGTAATCCTAGTGGCTCATGTGTTGAACTTGCATATGCAACTGCATTCCTTGAGGGATTTTCTGCTTTACTGAAGATACTATTCAGGCTTATGAGTAAAGTTTGAGTTCTGCATTGTCCAGAGAACAGGAAAATATATAAAGCAGTATTAGGCATTTATTGCATAGGATAAAGAATCTGAAATATGCCGAGAACAGTGGTGCATGCCTGTAATCTCAGCAGCTTGGGAGGCTGAGGCAGGAGGATCACGAATTCAAAGGCAGCCTCAGCAATTTAGAATGAGGCCCTAAGCAATTCTGCAAGTCCCTGTCTCTAAATAAAATGTAAAAAGGTGGCTAGGGATGTGGCTCAGTGGTTAAGTGCCCCTGGATCCAATCCCCCCCATACCAAAAAAAAAAAAAGCACTTTCCTATGTGTAGTGCAACTGGGAAGCAACGGGGCGCATCTGCTAATATGGTCATTGTGCTCAGAACTCGCCTTTCCTGGTGTTCTGGTTTGAACTGTGGCTTTATCCCCTGTGCCAGGAATCAGGACTCTTACAGGTTATTCCCTCGTCCCCACACCAGGTGAACAGCCTGACCTCCAGGCTTTGGCCAGAGGCAGAGAGGTGTGCCTGCCTCCCTTCTGTCTAGCTCAGGTCACACCTGGGGTTGTCACATGCCTCCCCTCAGTTGGTCCCACTCAGGGCCTGGTTGTCCTTTCCAGCTAGCTCTTCTGAGGCTTCACAGCAGTTGATTAGGTTTTTATATGATTATCTGATTCGATTGCATGCTTTGGTTCTCTGTTAATACTTTTAAATTTTTGAAAAAGGTAGCTTTGATTCCCTCTTAATCTAGCTTCTTTATCAATTAGTAAATGAAAATTCACGTTCCCTTCACCAGTATTGGCATTTGCTGGTTCCTTTATCCCTTTTCAGAGGGGCTGTTAAGTCTCTGGTCTGCAGTTGCTATTTTTAGTCTTCATTTGATCGAAACCTGTTAATTTATAACTCTGGCTTCTGAGAAATTACTGTTGATAAAAATTTTGAAATTGCTCAAAGGTCTAATGAACTGTTGAGTTCAATTTCATCTCCAAAAATAGAGTTGGGGGAGAGGCTTTTGGACTTAAGCCTCAGGAGTCCTCAGATGTCCTGATTAGCAGGGAAGAATGAATGCAAGCTGCCCCTTGCAGCCTGGACTGTCCAGGGAATAGCCTGTCTTCTCAGATGGTCAGCGTGGGTGAACCAAGCAATGCTCTGGAGTCAGGGAAGTGGACAGTTTCAGTCCAGCTGGGATGCCTCTGCCACTGTGTAGTGAGGCTGCTGGCTGGCTGCTTCTGCAGGGGCAGCCTGGAGCCTTGTTTCAAGCCCCTGAAATGGCACCAGGCTTTTCTCTATTTCCAAACCAATTATTCGAAGTGATAGAGAGCTCCCACTCACAGACAGGTTTGGTTTTGACAGTTTGTTTTGAAGTCAGTTGTTTTGAACTTGAAAATAACTTTTCTACCAAAAACAATAAAAGAAATAAAAGGGACTAGGGATGTGGTTCAGTGGCAGAGTTTTTGCCGAGTGTGCACCAAGCCCTGTTTTCAAACTCCAGTACCACAAAACAAACAAACAAAAAACACAACAACTGCTGGCACACATAAATCTACTTAAATTCAAACCTAGAATTTAGGTAATGTACATTTGAAATTAAAAGCAGCAGAATATATATAATTTGGAGATGAAGATTGTGTTCACAAATCTATTAATTAGAAGAGTAAATAACCACATTAATAGAGGTAGTTTATATAACATGCTTTGACAATGGTACTTTTAATTAGAAGAAAATGAGATGAAATTTAGAGACTTGTGCAGACTATTGAGGGAAATTCTTATGACACTGGCAGGTAAGGAAACATTTTAGTCTAAAGCCACATTGACACCAACGCATACTTAGTACCAAACAACCATTATAAGGTTTGTTTTTTAATCACAAAGAAGGAATGAAGAGAAAAAAGAGGAAGTGTGTTTTAGGTCACATTTCCTGGAATTCAGACTCTGAAATAGAGTAGTTTGTTTGGGGGCACATTCTGGGCTTACTCCTCTGGGGGAGCAAGGGAGGCAAAACCTGGGAAAGGGAGACAGTGGATTGAGAGGCAGCCTCAAGAAAGGACAGAGCCAATGTTATCGGAGCCATCCAGCAGGTACTTCAGAGTTGTCTCTTCTTGAGACAAGGAGCTCAGACTGATGTCTCCTCACTGAGCCATTCCTGGATGTGGGTCACTGCCTGGAAAGCCGTGATCTCGAACAAGCTACACTCCAGTCAAGAGCAGATCCTGGGGAAGCACTACCCCCGGGGCCCTGGGCCACCAACCCTCCCAGCTGTGGGAGAACTGGTCCTTGGTCCTGACCTCACAGAACCCAACACAGACCCTAGTTTCTTTTCTCTGGGTTAACTGGGAAAAAATGAATGAAAAAAAGAAAAATTGTTTTTATTGGGAACAGCCTCCAGAGGCTTGACTCTGGGGGTCCTTACAGACAGATTTGGTTGCCAACCACATAGGGAGTTTGGTTAACAAAGAGAGAAAAGATGCTGAAGCCAGAAATGAATTTGTTCTTGATTTGGCCAAAAGGACAGCTGATCTAGAAACCTGGCTTCCCCATGTGGATGATAGCTTTAGAATTAGAGGGCAGAAGAGAGCAGAGAGCCACGGCGTGTGCATTTGTAGATTCACAGTTGGGCATGGGAGCTGCCAGTGTGGACAAATCCTGCTGCTGGCATCCCCCTGACACTAGGGCTAGTGGAGGTCCCCCCCCTCCCCCAGCATGTGATGAAATGAGAAGGAAAAGACAACTGAGAGGGCTGGGGAAGTCAAAGTAGGAGGATTGCAAGGGCAAGGCCAGTCCCAGAAATTTAGCAAGACCCATTTCAAAAAGTAAAGTAAAAAGAGCTGGGAGTGTAGCTCAGGTGGTAAAGAAAAACAACAAGAACAAAAAGTACAGGTTGGAAGAATTGGTGATCTTGAACCAGCCACACTCCAGCTGAGAGCTGCTGTTACCCTATTACAACATGTTGACGTCAGTGTGTGTGTACAGGGGAAAGAAAGATGGTCTGTGGGAGAATCAGCCAAACAATGATCTGTGGAAGACAGGGACATCCAGGGAGCAGTAGGTGCACCATCCTGCTGAGGGGAGAAAGGGGGTCTGAGGGAGGCACCTCATGGGCTGCGGTCTTTCCTGCAGAACGGTTTATTTGCTGGGGCGAGTAAGCCAATTTGGAGAGAGTGCTCCTGTGTCCTGATGTTGAATGCAGGAAACAGGGAATGAAATTACATATTCTACCTTAGGGGCTGCTGCACAGATAGTTCATCATCTTACTTCCTTTTTGCTTTCCTTCTTCCTTCCTTCTACCACCCCCAAACTTTCTTCCTCCTTTAGAACAGTGCAAGACCAATTATATGGGTTTTTTTTTTTGTATTTTATGATTTTTTTTTATATTTTTACCTCTCTATCTAACAGCAGGCAATTATGTCCTATATCAAAGTGGAACTAGTTGCATTTATTAATTTTTAAAGTAACTGTGTTTTAAGGATTTTTCAATATCTTCTGAGGCATCCTACGTATTGCTGCAAAACTGATTCTCTCGCAAAAGCATGACCATAGGGGATATAAAGGAAGTAACTAGAATGATTTTTGCTCGATTTTGAAAAGAGAGAATGCAAAATACACTGCTATTCCTAATACCAAGGAGTATTTTATCTTCTAGAAAAATCTCTTAAATGTGCAGAACACTTAGGGGGAGATAGAAAAGAGAGGAGCTGGAGCCATAGTGCCCACCTATAATCTCAGTGACTCAGAGGCTTCCAAGTCAGCCTCTGCAATTTAGCGAGACCCTGTTTCAGAATAAAAGTAAAAGGGCTGGAGATGTAGCTCAGTGGTAGAGCACTCCAGGTTCAATCCCCAGTCCAAAAATAAAGGAATAAATAAAGTGCCCATGCCTTCCAGTGTGAGTTAGTAGGCTATTTTATAGAAATCTTGAGAAATTTCAGGTTTTTAAATATAGTATTTGATCCTTTGGAATGTGCATGTCTCAGACATTTGAGAGGAATTCTGGAACCTGGATTTCAGACATTATCCCTTACCCATCTTTTGGGCTAGCAGATCTGTTTTTTGACTGTTGTACTTTTTCTGCAATCCGCACTGATCTTTGTTTAGAAAATCACTCATTGCTTGACACAGTGGGTCCTACTCTGTTTATTGGTTCTATTTTGTGAAAGAACCAATTTCAACTTGTACCACTTGGATAGTTTGTTGTTTTGTTTTGCTGCGCTTTGGGGTGCTGGTGATCACACCCAGGGCCTCACACCAGATTGTATCTAACTTTGCCTTCATTTTTATTACCTGACAAATAGCGTGCTTGCTGCTTAGGAAATGACCTTCTGTGCAAATCAGTGCTTGGTGGGAGGGAATGTGGGCAGGAAAGCTGAGGGTGGCTGAGAAGGAGTTCTCTTATCTCCTGTCCACTCTTCATGAGAACAATAAGGAGGAGCCTGCTCCAGCCATTTCCAGTTCACTGCAGTGATTGAAGTAGATGTTTATGTTTTCATTCCTAGCGATATGGACAAGGGTGCTCTTGGTAAACATAAGATGTGGGAAAAGTTTATCTCTGGGTTCTCTGTTCCTCTTGCAGAAATCTTTCTCACCAGAATCTTCAAACTCTAGGCTTGCTATCTCTTTGGGCCATAATGTTCCCCTTTGCTCTTCCATCTAGACCATCCATGGCGGAGCCAGCTCCCTACCTGCTTTCCTGCACCTCTCTGCATAAAGTAGCTCTGCACCTTGTTAGAAGACTGGCCAGTTCTCCAGCGAATCAGCTTTTGCCAAGCTGTTAATAACTGTAAAAAATCAACCTAAAATATGCATCTCGGAATGAAAACCACTTCCATTTTAATCTGAATCTTTGATGCTTTAATTCCAGGTTTCTCAATCTGGCCTGTGTTTAGAGAAAAATTCACAGGCTAAACAGAGCACACTCTTCTGGAATTTCAAAGTTACTTGATGATTTTTTTAAAAATCCCCCATTATTTTCATATTAAAGCAAATAAAGAAATAGGTTACAGTAGAAATCAAAATTATCCATGTCTTAAAAATAAAACATGAGAAAACAAGACATTTTTTTACTTTTGGTAAACTACTGTGGGTTAGGTCTTTTTCACTTTTGGTAAAACACCCTGGGATTCTTGGATGAAAGACTTCTGAGAAGCAGGGCCTCAGCTAGGCGTTTCTGGAGTCCAGTGGGAATTTTTTTTTTCTTTTCAACACTTTTCTGATCACTTGCCCAGATATGGGATGTATTTAGTGGGCCAGTATGTGGGAAGAAATGCATTTTTCAGGCCTGATTTTTTTTTCTCTCTTTACAGAGTTGTGCTTGGATCTGTCTCTGCTTCTGCCCAAGTGTCTTGGTCAGTGACTTAGCAATCCAGCAATGACATTTAGCAAAAAGATGACATGGAGCTGCTTCTGAGTTCTGCAGTTTGGGCTAAGATGGAGCCCATTAGTTACTTCTCCATAAAGGATATTTCTAAAATTGTTGAAATATTACAGTAGACAAGTCAATGTCAAATAAAAGAATGAACTTCAGGGAACTTTGAAGATGGATTTAAATTTTTAAATATGCACATTTATTTTACTGTATAACAAATTATATTCTCTAAAGAACTGCAACGAGAAACTGAAAAATTAATGAAACCTTTTTTTTTTTTTGCCTGAGGATTCCCTAGAGAGGAATTATTATGGATTTGGACAATAGCACAAATTATTCATACTTTCTTGATTTAATGTCCATTGTGTCTAGCTGTGACTTCATAGTTCATGTGCTTTCTTTACAAAGGGCATTAAATTAATAGTAAAGTAAAAACATTACAAAGTCATTTCCTTTGAAGAAAAATTTCCATTTTGACAGTATTTTTCAGCAAATAGCTTGCTGTATTGCTGTAAGTATCGATGGAAATAAACTTACCATCTTTTGCCAGAGATGTTTGGAGGAAGTGTATATTTTATGTTAATAGAAGACTAGAAAGTAAGCATTTCTCCAGAGATAATGGGGCTTCTCTCCCAAAGAGTCTCTCCTGTGTCCCTGATACTTCACGGAGTCTACTAGGAGGGATTTATTATTCCTGTTTAAGTGATATTCTGGGAGAACAATCCCTAAAATCATTTATTGGTCCCTTAAAACTGAGTGTCGATTTATCAGCAGATTTACCATTTCTAGTTTAGAGCCACTGTTAAGAAAATGTACTGTCAAGAACACTGCTATTCAAACATTAAAGGAAATGAAAAAAAAAAATAATAGATAACTTACACCAACCTAAAATAGCAAATCTGTCTTTGTGCTTTCCTTCCTGCCTTTGTCCCTTTCCATACACGTTTTTAATATTGATAGAATCACAGATTCAACTGTGTACCTTCCTGGAGTGGGCTGGGGGCGGTGCCTGTCTGGAGGGGGATCGTGGCCCAAAGGGATAAGACGAAGCCACAAAGGTGACTGCCACCATTTTCTACCTGAACTGCTGCTCCCCAGTGTTTTCTGTGGCTCTGATCTCCACTTCCCTTCACCTCCTCTTCCTCCCTCCCTACCTTGTTTTTGGGTGAAACTGAGTTTGCTATAATTATTTTGTACTTAAGTATATTTACAGCGTTTGGAGTTTTCGAATTGGAGTTGCACATCATTCCACCCAAACTCCCGGCAGGCCATCCTTTCCTTCTGCTTTCTTCCTGTGACTCCCGACCTAGCCCAACACACACAGGTGGATTATCTAGCACATTCCAGCAGCTTGCAGGACTGGGGAGTACAGAGAGGAGTAGCGCTCCATCTCTGTCTTCCAACAGCACAGTAACTGGTGAAGATATAACTATGATGCTACATAACCAATATTATATTGGAGGACAACAACAACAACAAAAACATGGGGGACAATGACATTTTCAGTAACAATGAGGTATAACAAGGACTGTGATAGTATAATGTCATAGCTCATGAGACCACATGGTAGGAGCCTGAACTAGCTGTGTGGTGAGAGGTCCAGAGAAGGGAACAATTGAACTGGCTTCGGGAGATGAGAAAGGCAGGTGGAGAGGGGTTAGGACATTTTGGTGGGAGTCTAACTGGATCTAGTTCAGGGCTCAGGTAGAAAGGAAAGTGGGGAGACAGAGTCATGTGTGTCAAGGGCATGGTGTTCCAAGTTAGGCAGTTTGGATGTTGTTCTGTGGGCAGCAAAGTACCAAATGGAGATATCAGGGCCCAGAAAGGACGTGAGCAATTTCATGCTTTTGATTTAAGGGAATTAATTCTGGTGGAAAAGGGAAGGATAGGGTGAGGGTAGTTGGGGAGCCTAATGGTGCTTTAGCTCTTTCCTGTGTAATAAATGGTCACGCTTAGCATGCTGTGTGGCACATGCAAAGTATTTTGTAAGCACAGATGCTCCTTGACACACAACGAGGCTATGTCTGATGGATCCACTGTAAGTTATACAGCTTACTTTGGAAATAAACTTAATACTGACCATCACAGCTCAGCATATATTGCTGACCTTGGACATGCTCAAGGTACATGTACATTAGCCCAGATAGGCAAAATCATCTAATAGAAAGCCTGTTTTATAGAAAGTGTTGAATGAGTCATGGCATTTGTTGAATATGTGTATCCCAAACAACGCTGGCAACATAATCCATGGTGGACTATTGGTCGGTTACCCTTGTGATCAAGTGGCTGACTGGAAGCTGGGGCCCCTGTCCTGTGCAGCATCAGGAGACAGTGCTTACTGCTTATTGCTAGTTTGGGAAAAGATCAAAATTCAAAATTTGAAGTATGATAGATTTCTTCTATCCATATCACTTTACACCACTGCAAAAGCTGAAGAATCCTAAGTTAGATCTTGTTAAGTGGGGAGCAGTCTGTGTTTGCTGAAAAGATGAATGAGTCATCTTCACACTTGAGTTTAAGGATGACTGCTTTAAACCCTGGCCTTGAGTGCTGTTCTGAAGTTCACAAGCCCCAAGGCTTAGGCCAAGATAACTTGTATCAAAGATACTAGATGGATCTGCTCAATCCAGCCCTGATGCCTGTGTCATGTGACAGCAGCCTGTGAAGTCAAAGCATAAATTCAATTCCATGAGTGGCAATTACCAGTAATTTTCAATTCTGGTCTAAACCTCATAGTCTTTAGCTTCCACTCTGAGTCCTTATTCTGTCCTATGGACTAAAAAACTGAAGGTAACTTCCCTGGGCTGACTGTAGGATCTCTGAAGACTTCTGCTAACACCACTGTGGAGCATCTTCCAGGACTCAGGTCAGACCTCAGATGCAGAGCCTCATCTTGGGGCAGACTTCAGGCCCAAATCCTGGCTCTAGGGTACCTGGAGAGCACACAGGTTGGACCTGTCCAGCAGTCTCACAAGGGCAATGGTAGACCCTGTCTGTTTTAAGCCCATTTCTTCTTGTAAAGATTTGTTTTAGATGGCTCAGATTCTAACACTTCCGAGGCTCCCTTTCAGACACACACTGGAACCATGTTCTTCCGTGATACACTTAGAAGCCTGTCTTTTTTTCTCCCACTAATTTGAGATGTTGACTTTATCATGTGTTGAAACTTTCATATGCAACTGCATTCCTTGCAGGACTTTCTGCTTCATTGAAGATATTATGAGTAAAGTTTGAGTCCTGCTTGTTCAGAGAACAGGAAAGGTTAAAGCAGTATTAGGTATTGACTGTGTAGGATAAAGAATCTGAAACATGCCAGGCATGGTGGCACATGCCTGTAATCTCAGTGGCTTGGAAGGCTGAGGCAGGAGGATTGTAAGTTCAAGGCCAGCCTCAGCAACTTAGCGAGGTCCTGAGCAACTCAGTGAGGTCCTGAGCAACTCAGTGAGACCCTGTCCCTAAATAAAATATAAAAAGGGCTGGGGATGTGGAACAGTGGTTGAGTGCCCCTGAGTTCAATCCCTGGTACCAAAATAATAATAATAATAATAATAAATAATAATAATAATACCCCAAAGCTTGATGGATGTTTAATGAATATTTAGTTGTGTGAATGACTCAACTAGTACTTGATTAAAGAAGTTTATGTGAGACACATACTTTGATCAGGATGAGATTTTCATGAAATATCAATTACTCCCAATGCAATACTGGACAGTATATTGAAGAGACAATTGACAATTGTAATTATATTTTAAGAAAAAGTACATATTTGTACATTTTAAGATGTGAAACTCTACACAAAGTTGTGTGCAAATATTAAAATATAATCAGATAATTTTGATTACAGTGAGATACCTCACTGTTGTATTTAGGAGAAAACAATCATGAAATCTTTTGTGAGAACCATCCTTTTAGACGTGAATAATTGCACTTAAATTAGATGTTTGCTTGGCTCAGATTTTGTGTGTCCGATTTCATAGCGAGGCACATTGACTTTATTTTGAAAACAGTGACTATTTCTCCTTTTGCTAATGAAAGTAAGGACAGGAAAAAAAAAATCGATCTAGATTTTCTTTACACTGAGAAGACAATTCCCAGAGGTCTCTGACATAGAGTTTGATCAGTGTTTCCAACCCAGTTTAGAAGTAAGTGCCAGAACTCTGAAGAGGTCTCCCTAACTCTTGAAAGATTTTCACATGGAAAGCACCATTGGGTCTGTCTGCATGCTTTGCCGTTCCTCTGTATTCAACACATAGTACTGCAAAGGAAGTTAGTTAATAGTTTTGTAAATAAATTACGTGAGGGGGTTGCGCTGGCAAATTAAAGAACAGGAAAGGAAGGAAAAGCATTGAGTGAGAAGCAAAACTGACAAGGTTGAGAAAAGACTTCTCCATCTGGCTAAAGCCTCAGAGCTTGAAATTCTCTTTCCAGCCCTGTCTCCAGCCCAGCGTGTGGAAGGAGATGAGAGAGTCCATCCTCACGAAGCACCTGGGGAGGAGAGTGGCTTTTCATATGGTGTAGCTTTACAGTAGGTCACTGGGTTTTCTTGCTCTTGGATGTTTAATCAAGAAGTACTGAAAGTGTATTTTCTTCTTTTAAAAATAATCTCACACTGGAAAACCAGCAGTAAGCAATGAAGACAGCAATGAGATACAAATAGCTTAGGAAGAGCTGCCTGCTTTATTTTCACCTAAACCTTAAAAATATTTTTGTTTTATTGAGAGGCCAAGGTTTGAATTGGCTCAATTAATATTCATGTGGTTTCACCACACTTACTAAGCATATTTAACCTCTTCGTTGGACAGTTTCCACATCCTTCCAATCTTTCCCCCTTGAACCAGCCCTTGGATTCAGAACATTGGCTACCTACCCTATGGGCACAACAGAATCTTGAATAAGTTTGACTTTAGAACATACAGTAAACCTTTTAGATTTGACCTCATGTGCCTCTGGGACACTGTTAATGTGATTCTAATAGGCCAAAAAATATTCTGAAGAGTATATTTTCCCTACTCTTTTAATCCTCTTGTATCAAATGGATAAGTGACTTTGTTGCATATTACTTTTCACATCTGTTCTTGTTCTAGTTCGAGCTGCAAATCTTAGCTCTTGAAAAATGGAAAATTTCTCCTAACTTCTTTGCACAGTATTTCTCATATTTATGGAAAGAACATCATGGTAGAATATGGGGATATTTGATGGCTCAGAGATGAGACAAAGCTTTTGGTGATGAAACTAAGGGAGACAAATGACAGAGAGGTCAAATAAAGGCCAACGAAGCAAGCAGGAAAAATGGGAAATATTTTTCGTCCTCTTTTGCACAACTTAGACTTGCTACAATAACTTTGTAAAACTGCATTGTGGGAAGGCGGTGTGGTGGGGCTTTTTCTGCATCTGGGAATTTTACTTTGAATTACTAGTCTCATCTAGAAAAAATCTTTACTCAACTTGGGTGGACTGGATTTTCAAATGTTGTGTCCTTTAGAGGGTGAGAGAATAGGAGGAGCAAACATTGCTATTTTAAAAAGGCTGTGTGTTCCAGGACCATCCTACCATGTCTACCATGTGCATCTGCTTCTCTAATATATTTTTTAATTCATTTGTGAAATAAATTTAAAAACCAAATGCTAAAAATAGACTTAAGGAGTGAGGGTTTTGAAAGAGGAAAACCTTGGAGCTGGAACTAGGTATAGTGACAAATTTTAAAAATTATTTTATTCACTTATTATGCAGATATTATTAAACACCTATTTCATGCCAGACACTGTTTTAGGAGCTGGAAATTAAATAATGACTAATGCGGTTATGTTTTTTGCCTTTTATTTATTTATTTATCTTTATCATTTATTTATGTATTTATCTTTATCATTTATTTATTTATTTATTTTAATTTATATATGACAGAGGAATGTGTTACAATTCATATTATACTTATAGAATAAATTTTTTATATCTCTGGATGAATACAAAGTATATTTACACAAATTCATGTCTTCATACATGTACTTTGGATAATGATGACCATCACATTCCACCATCATTTCTAACCCCATATACCCTCTCTTCCCCTCCCACCCAGTTTCTGCCTTTTATAAGCCTTAATGTGTATGTGTATCATCTGCATGCAGATATCTACCTATCCCAGCACAATTTGTTGAGTCAAGCAATTAATCAAGTAATAACATACAGCATGAGAGTTTTGTGATTTATAAGATGGTTATCTAATTTATCATCCAAACTGAGACATGAGAGTGAAAGGGAATTTCTTAATAATTATACTTTATGCTGGGCCACAGTCAAGCATGGTGGTATGCACCTGTAGTCTCAGGGACTCAGAAGGCTGAGGCCGAGGGATCGCAAGTTCAAGTCCAGTCCAGGGCAACTGAGTAGGACTCTATCTCAAAATAAAAAAAATAAGAAGGACTGAGGTAGTAGCTCAGTGGTAGAGCACCCCTGGGTTCAGTCCACAGACCCATACACAGGCCTGTACTCATGCACATGTACACACACGTACACACACAATCACACCAACAGGCTTAAACCAAGACCATCCTGGACAAACAGGAATATATGTACCTTTAGGGCTGAGATCTAGGGATGGTTGTGGGATTGTGAGTCTGGAGCCAGTCTGTGTGTGAGGTGGGAAAAAGCTTCCACAATTTTACTTACATACTCTTGGTCTGCTGTTAGTCTGTTACCTGTGTAGTTACTTCTTTGGGTGACTAATCTCTGATGACTGCCAGAATCTCTGGAGGCCAAATGATTTTTGTTTTATTGCCACTTGAAAGGAGGGCGTCTTCTTCCCAAACAGGTCAACCCATGTCTGAAAACAGTTTCTCACTGGTTCTAACTGGCCAGATCCCATCTCTGGATCCATCACTGCGGACAAGGAAACTGAACATGAAAATTGACCTGTCCTCATGGGGGGGAACTCAGGTTATTAGGAAGGTGAATGGGCTAATATAAACCAATATTTATATAGCACTTATTTTATGCTAGGCACTAAACATTTTATGTGTATATTTAATTCCTTTAAAAATCCTTTGAGCTAGAAATTGTTATTACCATCATTTTATACTAAGGGGACTGAAGCACAGAGAGGTTAGGGAGCTTTCCTGAGACTCACACCTAGTAAGGAAGTAAGCAAGGATTCCAACACAGGACCGGCTTTCAACCATTCCGCTATATGGTCTGGATACTATGCAATTGGATCTGAGCCAACGCAAGGGAGTGAAGGTAAACCGTGAGAAATGCAGGTCTCTGTTAATGATCGGTTTGCTTTCCCAAGTCAGAAAAAGCAATTGTAATCTCTTTTAAAAATAGCAGCTTTATTGGAAAATAATTCACATACCATATGTTTCACCCATTTACAGTGTACGGCTTGATAGCTTTTAATATATTCATAGAGCTGTGCAGCCAATCAATTTTACCACATATTCATTCCTCTTCAAAAGAAACCATTAGCAGTCATTCTTCATTTCCCCCAACCCCTTCCACTCTGGGCAGCCTCTTCCACCCCAGCCACTCCTCTACTTTCTGTTGCTAAATATTTGTCCATTCTGAACATTCAGAGTAGGTAGAATTCTATAGTTGATATGTGGTCCTTTTCCAGGTGGTGGTGCATGCCAATAATTTTAGCTACTCAGGATACTGAGGCAGTTCAAGGATAGCCTGGCAACTTAGCAGGACACTGCCTCAAAATAATATTTTTAAAAGTTTGGGAATGTAGCTCCACAGTAAAGTGCTTGCCTAGCATACGTGAATCCTTGGGTTCATTCCCCAGCACTGCAAAAAAGAAATAGTTGTCTTTTGTGATTGGTTCCTTTCACTTAGTACAATGTTTTTAAGCCTTACACATGTGTAGCATATATCAGCATTTTAGAACTCTTTACAGCCTAATAATATAACATTGTATGGACATACCACATTTTACTTATCCACTCATCAACTGATAGATATTTAGGTGATTTTTTCTTTATGGAGCTTATGAATAACACTATTATGAGCATACATTTATAAATTGTTGTGTGACAAGAATCAATCAATAAAAAATGGGATGAAACTAAAAAGTTTCTTCTCAGCAAAAGAAACAATCTGTGAGGTGAATAGAGAGCCTACATCTTAGGAGCAAATTTTTACCCCACACACATCAGGTAGACCACTAATCTCTAGGGTATATAAAAAACTCAATAAGTTAAAGACCAAAAAAAAAAAAAAAAAACAAGTAGCCCAATCAATAAATGGCCAAGGACCGAACAGATACTTCTCAGATGATGATATACTATCAATCAACAAATATATGAAAAAATGTTCATCGTCGCTAGCAATTAGAGAGATGCAAATCAAAACAACTCTAAGATTTCATCTCACTCCAGTCAGAATGGCAGCTATTATGAAGACAAACAACAACAAGTGTTGGCAAGGATGTGGGGGAAAAGGTACACACTCATACACTGCTGGTGGGACTGCAAATTGATGCAGCCAATATGGAAAGCAATATGGAGATTCCTTGGAAAACTGGAAATGGAACTACCATTTGACCCAGCTATCCCTCTCCTTGGTCCATAATCAAAGGACTTAAAAACAGCCACATCAGTGTTTATAGCAGCACAATTCACAATAGCTAAACTGTGGAGCCAACCTAGATGCCCTTCAATAGATGAATGGATTAAAAAATGTGGCATATATACACAATGGGATATTACTCAGTAGTAAAAGAGAATAAAATCATGGCCTTTGCAGGTAAATGGATGGAGTTAGAGAAGATAATGCTAAGTGAAGTTAGCCAATCCCAAATAACTAAATGCTGAATGTTTTCTTTGATATAAGGAGGCTGATTCTTAGTAGGATAGGGAGAGGGAGCATGGGAGGAATAGAAGAACTCTAGACAGGGCAGAGGGGTTGGAGGGGGAGTGGGCATATGGGTTAGAAATGATGGTGGAATGTGATGATCATTATTATCCAAAGTACATGTATGAAGACATGAATTGGTGTAAATATACTTTGTATATAACCAGAGATACAAAAAATTGTGCCCTATATGTGTAATAAGAATTGTAATGCATTTTGCTGTCATATATAAATAAAAATAAATAAATAAATAAATTGTTGCATGAACATATGTTGTCATTTCTCTTAGATGTAGAGAGTAAAACTGCTGAATCATATAGTAACTTAGAGAAAATGCAAATTGTTTTCCATAGTGGCTGCTCCAATTTACATTCCCACCAATAATGTGTAAGTGTCCTAATTTCTTCATATTTTCACCAATAATTGTTCCTATCTTTTAAAAAAAAAAGTTTAAAAAATCCCATCTACTTGGGAGGCTGAAGCGGGAGGATTGCATTTGAGCCATCTAGAAATCTAGCAATCTAAGTCTGAGTAACTTAGCCAGACTCTAAAAATAAACTGGAAATGATGGGAATGCAACTCAGTGGTAGAGCACTTGTGTAGAATGTGTGAAGCCCTGGATTCAATCCCCAGTACTGAGCAAAGCTTATAACCAAATAGTAGCTTCGAAGTTGTATATTGCTGTGGTTTTGATTTACATTCTAATAATTAATGATGTCAAGAACCATTTAATGTGCTTTTGGGCTAATTTGCACAAATACTTTGAAGAACTGTCTGTTCAGAAACTTTTATCATTTTTTATTGCACTGTCTTTTTTTATTAATGAGTTAAAATTGTTCTCTATTCTAAGTAAAAGTACTTTATCATTTATATGATTTGCAGATATTTTTCTCTAATTCTATAGTTTTTTTTTCAAAAAGAAACTTTCTAGATGGTGTCTTTTCTAGTACAAAAGTTTTAAATTTGGTTATTTCCAATTTTTTAATGTCTTTCTTTCTTTTTTGCTTGTGCTTTTGGTTTTATATCTAAGCAATCATTGTTAAGTTCAGAGTCTCAAAGATTTGTAGCTATGTGTCCTTCAAGAGTTTTACAGGTTTAGAATTTACATTTAGGTTTTAGATTAATTCTAAGCTAATTTTTGCACACAGTGTGGGTAGCAATCCAACTTCATTCTTCTGCAATGTAGATATCCACTTATCCCAGCACCATTTGTTGAAAAGATTATTCTTTCCCCATTAAAATATCTTGATACCCTTGATAAAGATAAGTTGCTGTATGGGGCTGGGGATGTGGCTCAAGTGGTAGCGCGCTCACCTGGCATGAGTGCGGCCCGGGTTCGATCCTCAGCACCACATACAAACAAAGATGTTGTGTCCGCTGAAAACTAAAAAATAAATATTAAAAATTCTCTCTCACTCTCTCTTTCTTTAAAAAAAAAAAAAGTTGCTGTACGTATGAAGGTTTGTTTCTGAACTTCAGTTCTGTTCCATTAATCTGTGTATCTAGTTTGATGACAGTACCATACTTTCTTATGGTACTGTAGTTTTGTAGTAACTTTTGAAGCCAGAAAATGTGATTATCCTACTTTTTTCTCTTTTGAAGTTGTCAGGATATTCTGGGTCCTTTAAATTTCCTTTGGAATTTTAAGATCAGTTTGTCAATTTCTGCAAAGAAGTCCACTCTGACTTTGATTGTGGTGAATCTGTTGGTCAATTTGGGGAGCGTTGCCATCTTAATAGTATTAATTCATACAGTCCATGGACATGGGATATTTTTCTATTTATTTAATCATACTTCAGTTTCTTTCAATAATGTTTGTAGCTTTCAGAGTGTAAGTTTTACATTTCTCTTAAGGTAGTTCTAAGTATTTTGTTCTTTTGGATGGTATCGTAAATGGAATTGTTTTCTTAATTTTATTTTCAGATTGTGCATTGTGAGCATATAGACATATAATTAATGTTTGTATGATGATCTGTAACCTTGCCAAACTCATTTATTAATTCTAATAGTTTTTTTTTTTTGGTGGATTCCTTAGGATTTTCTGTATACATGAACTTGTCATCTGCAGATAGAGTCAGTTTTACTATTTCCTTTCCAATCTGTATTCCTGACTAGAACTTCTAGTATAGCATCAATAAATATGCCAATGGTGGACATTCCTGTCCCTGATCTCAGGAGGAAAAGATTGATTTTTTTTTCACCATTAAGTATGATGCTCGTTCTGGGTTATATACATATTTATTAAATCAAGGAAGTTTCATATACTCTTAGTTTGTTGAGTGTTTTTATAATCAAGGTATATTGGATTTTGTCTTTTTCTGTCTTTTGGTCTTTGCCAAGATAATCATGTGGTTTTAGTCCTGTATCTATTGATTTGGGGTATTACATTATTTGATTATAAGATCTTAAACTAACTTTGCATTCCTAGTATGAATTTCACTTGGATGTGATATGCAGTCCTTTCATATGCTGCTGGATTCAGTTTACTACCATTTTATTGAGGATTGTTTAATCCATATTAATAAGAGATAATAGTCTGTAGTTTTCTTTCCTGTGATATCTTCATTAGTTTCAGCATCAGAATAATACTGATCTCAGAGAATGAGTCAGGAAGTGCCCCCTCTCTTCTATTTAGGGATTCTCTTTTTAGATGTATACACCAGAAGGTTTCCAATTTTAATATTTACACTAATGGACTGATCTTTTACTCATAAGTTATCCTTCATTATCTATAGTAACATTTTGTTCTGATTTAAAGTCCATTTTGTCTACACTAGTCTAACCACTCCAGTTTTCTTATGACTGCTATTTGCATGCTGTATCTTTTATTATTATTATTATTACTTTCAACCTATTTGTATCTTTGAATCTAAAGATCTCCTATAGACAGCATATATTTAGATCTTGGTTTTGATCCAGTTTGAAAATCTCTATTGATTTGATCACTCAATTCATTCACACTGAATGCTCTAATTTATAAAATTAAATTTATTATATTGGCCATTTTAATTTTAAATTTCTCTTTCCCTGAGTTCTCTGCTGTATTCAGGATTACACTAAGCTGTTAGGCTTCACGAATTTATCGCCAATACCTCTATTGTTTTGACAATGCCTGAGACTTAATTTGTTCCACAGTCTGACCCAATTAAATTCAGACAGGAATTGTTTTTATTTATTCATTTTATTTTCTAGTGCTGTGGGTCAATCCAATGGCCTTGCACATGTGAGGCAAGCACTTCACCATTGAGCTGTAGCCCCCAGGCCAGTAGGAATAATTTTTGAGGTCAGTCTTTGATGTTTGTTTGGGCACCAGGAGTGCTCTTCTTAGATGTCTCTTTTTCTGGTTATCCCTGTCAAACCTATTGTTTGCTTGTTTCTGTTATAGAGCTACCACCTTCCTTCTAGTTATTTGTCACTGACACATGCATTGTTTTTGAGAGCATTCTTAGGCTGGACTTCTGTTTACAATAAAGTCAGTTCTTTCACAGAGAGCTTCTGTGCCCTCTGATTTTATGGATTACCCCATTTCCTTCAACAAAATCTCAGAGCCATTGCTTTGGAGGCTGAGCAAGGGCTGGTAGCTCTGATATTCTTGACCTGCTTCAATGAGTGTGAAATCTCTGCCCAATTGTAGCTGGACGGGAGGCAGGGGTGATGATTGGGCCTCTAGAATCTGGCCTACCTCATGTGGATGAAGTCTCTACCCTGAGTGGGAGCTGATGGAATAAGGATGCTTCCAATCTCTCGCCCACGCATCAGGAATTTAGCTTTTCCAACCTGGAGTTGGAGAGAATGAGAAATACTGGTGTCCTGCTCTTCCCAGTGAAATACTGTATGCCTTAATTGAGAGGTAAGGGAAGAGGACACCTCGGCTTTTAGCCAAACCCACTCAGAATGGAGTTCCCCTCAAGTCACACTGTGGGGTAGAGGGAGCCAGCAGGTCATGGCTCAAGTACCACAGATTCCTTGTTCCTACCAAGATTTAGTAGATTTTCTTGAATAGATTTTTCTGTATTTTTGTATGGCCTTAGGACAACTTCTGGAGACTTTTAAATGATTTTCATCAGTTTCGATGGCTTCACTGGAGAATGGATGTTCAGCAATGCTCTCGTTGCAGAAAGTGGAACCTGTAGTCACTTCTTTGCCACCTAAAAATGCTCTTAATTATAATGCCATCTTAAATGCTCTTAAATATGAGTAAATATGTCAGAATGTAGCTGTGTTTTGGAAAGTTGGGATTGATATAAAATTTTGATGGCAAATGAAGAGGTGTGTAGGGTTTAGGTCCCACTAGGAAACAGCCTACTCAAAGATGAACTAAAGAGGATACTTTTCAAAGACAATGGGCAATGTGAGGGAATGGCAGGAAGCAGCAGCAGAAAGTAGTTGTCAGAAACTAGTGCTTCTAGAGCTTTCTGCTGAGAGAGGCCCCACCAGGTAGGAGGAGCAGACAGATTGTAGCTACTGGGCCTGGGAGAAGAGGAGGGAGGAGGCTGTGGTGGGAGGAAATTCACTTCCAGAAGGGCTCACTCCTCCCCACCTCTGGTATCCTGTAATGGTGCTCATGGCCAACCTAATGGAAGCCAGAGGACAGTGAGCCAGAGGGACAAGGTGCACAGAGGGCAGCCTCCTGGAGATCAGCTTGGGCAAAGTGGAGTGTAGACCTACAGTGCCAACAGGCACACCCAGCCCATGGCTTCCCCGGATGCTATGACCTTCCATGCTCTGAGCAATAGATCCTTTCAGAGAAGAGTGGAAAGAAGAGACTGAGTTCTCTGCCATAGTCTCACATCTCCCTTCTTCAGAGTCTGGAACGCTCACCTTCCTGTTCTTCAGGAATCAGATCTTCATGCCCTGAGAAAGTCCAAAGCAACTTCCAATACCATTCTAAGCCAAGGAAGTTGATACCAAGATGTTAGTTAGCCAGGTAGCGTTCTGGAAAACTGGTAGGAAAGACACATTCTATTTAATGTGTAGGATGAAAAAAGGAAATCTGCTTTTGTTTTATGAATCAATTGTCTGATATATAGTCTAACAATTACATGTGCTTAGAAGGCAGAGAATTAAAATGTACAAAAGATCTCCTTACATTTAGTGATAGTGGAATAATATTGGGCAATAAATTGCTTAATATCTCACCGTAGGTGATACTCAAATAACCGAGTAACAGTTCATAAAGTAAGCTGGAATAACTAGCAGGTTCTGGGTTTCAACACTATATGTGGGTACCCCAGGGGTGAGGCAGGGGGCTGCCTGTAGGATTCCCCTTCCATAAGCTTGCAGAGCAGCCCCTGGGCTTCAGAAAAGGATGAGAAATGACAGCATCCTCAGGTGAGCATGCTTTTGGGCAGGCCTTTGTTAAGAGTTCTGCTAAAAACAACCCCGAGGCTTAGTGCTCTCCCTTCCTCTTTTTAATGTCCAGATTTATTTTTTTTAAGTATTTTTTTTTTTTAAATCTTCCTCAGGCTTTCTTCCACTCTTTACCTCCAAAGCCACAGAGAGTTTGCTGTTACCCAATTTTCTTTCCAGGGACCCATTAAATCTCATCCTGGTGTCTGGCGGTACTTCCTCGGCACCACCCATTCACAACAATACCTTCTACCTGAGGCAGGTGCTACAAAACTCTCACATTTTTGTGTCCTAAGTGGAACTGCTTCCCATCCCCATGTTTCCAGTCCCACTTCTCTGGAATGTTGTCATGCCAACAGCAGTTTTAAGTAAGTCATAGCTTTCTATTCCCAGAAAGGTAGAGGAGGGAACCGGTAGGGAGATGAATCAGTGCAATTGCAATCAGGACTTCTGAGCCTTTAGGCTCCAGGGACTAGATCATATTTTTAATACCCATAGTTGAAACCTAATTATAAAACTTAGAGAAGATGAAAGTATTTCGTTTTACAATGCACAAATGACATAGCCTGCCTATTGTTAAAGAAAAAAAAAATTCCGATTTTTCTTAAACCACTAGAAGGGAGGCTTAATTCTGGATTGCTACAATAGGTGACAAGACTATCTCAATAGGGGAGAGGGATGGGGCTCCACTCTGAATACAGCAAAGACATCTGAGGATTTGTTTATTTATGGAACTAGGGATTGAACCCAGGTGCACTCAACCACTGAGTCACATCCCCAGCCTTTTTTTTTTTTTTTTGTATTTTATTTAGGGGCAGGGTCTCATGGAGTCGCTTAGGGCCTTGCTAAATTGCTGAGACTGGCTTTGAACTTGCGCTCTTCCTGCCCTCAGCCTCTTGAGCCGCTGGGATTATAGGCATGTATCATCGCGCCCAGCTACATCTGAGGATTTCTAACCAGTGAACAGAGTGAAGCGGGGAAAAGAACTAGAGAAGACATCAAGGGTGAAGGATTCTTGATAATAGACTTCACAGGGTTCTTGCTGAAGGCAGGCCAGTGTGATCAGGTGTCGAGGGTGATTCTTGCTAAACTGACTTAGCAGGATTCTTGCTAACACTGGGTGAGGAAGGCCAAATTCAAGGCCCAAAGATGAAGCCTCTTTGAAGAGATGAAAAGACCAAGGGGCACACCTGAGCTTCTTTAAAGTCTGGTCATAGAGAGAGTCTTTGTTGATCCACTGTGGTGTTAACTTGTTAAGTTTAACTTGGGCTGACCCCAATATACGAGTGAGTAACTAGTCTTCCCTAAAAGAAAGCAAAAAACAGAAAAACACCTCTTCTTGATTAGGCAATCTGACTGATGGGGACTTTGTTTTTCTGTTGCTGAGGATTAAATCCCAAGCTTTGCACATGCTAATTGATCCTTTACCACTGAGAGGCACACCTAAACCCAGAACTTCTAGGGCTTTTTTTTTTTTTTGGTACTGGGGATTGACCACAGGGGTCCTCTACCATTGAGCTACATCTCCAACCCCCTTTATTTTTATTTTGAGATAGAGTCTTGTTAAATTGCCCAGGCTGGCCTCAAACTTGTGATCCTCCTGCCTCAGGCCCCTGAGCCTCTGGGATGAGAAGCATGAACCATCATGCCTTGTTCAGAACTTCTAGTTTTAAACAATTGTATTTACCTCTGTGTCCTCTTTGCTTTGCTGAAAGTTAATGTACTATTGCTGTGAGCTTCTGGGGAGTGTACAGTATGATATCAAAGCAATATTTGACCGAGAATCTAAGGAATAAAGTAGAATCTTTGGAGATGCTTGCTAGGTGACACAGAAAGCAAACGGGAGATTTTCTTGCAAACACAAATACAATGGTACAATGTATGACTTAAGCTTCCCATGTGTGGTTTGGAATTAAGCCAAACCATGATTGACATGAATGGAGAGAATTCACATTATAAACTCATTTGCTGATCAATCAATAACCAAGGAACCGTCCCCACGAATCAAGGATGCCTTGGTTTCAGCAGGAAGAGATAAACACCTACAGTCAGCCCTCCTTATCTGAGGGTTCTGCATCTGTGGACACAGCGGGCCATGGATTGGAAACACTTGGGAAAAGATTATAACTGTACTGAACACTTTTTTTTTCATATCATTATTCCACGAACAATGCATATAACAACTATTAACATGACTTTTATGTTGTACTAAGTACCATGAGAAATATAGAAATGATTTAAAGTATATGGGAAGATAGGTGTAGGTTATGTACAAATATAATGCCATTTTATATAAGGGACTTTCGCACCCATGCATTTTGGTATTTGTGTGGGGTCCTAAAACCAATCCCCCTAGATACCGAGGGATGACTCTGCATAACCTGATTTCCCCTCAGTCATTTTTCTGAATCCATAATGCACATAAAGAAAATAATTTAAATGGCAAACTGATGTTAAAAAAAAAAGCTTTTGAGTATTTGTCTTTTTAGGTAAGTATATATGTTTATAGGAAAAGAAAGAAGAAGAAAGGGATTGTTGGGGTTTAGATATTTTTGCCCCTGAATATGGTACCTGGGCAATTTAGAAAACCACAAAGGAGGAAGCTTATTCTGACTTCCTCTCCACTTTCTCCCCTGGAATACGGTGTTCAACCTGAGAACTGCAAAAGCCCCAGCGCCCTGTTTATTTGGAGGGCTGAATGGAGAAGAGGGTTTGGTTGTTTGAACATTCCCTGGCCCTGGCAGGCCAGCACACAGTGGAGGGCCACACCTGGCCCACAGCATGGGGGCTGTAAGGGATAGGTTGCAGGTCTCCCGTGCAGACGGATTTCTGCAGATGTTCATGAGTACATTCTTTCCCTTTGCAACCAAGGATTCCCACCTAAGATTGGCGACAAGGTTTCCTTCCTTGCTACATTCCTTACGGTCCTTCTTATCGCACTGCCAGGAGCAACAAGCTGTCCAAGGCACTAATCCGTGTTCACCCTGATGGATGATTGTAAAGGAATTCTGACTGGCCTTGTCTGAAAGTTGGTCATAAGACCCAGGTGGGTCCTAACCTACGCCTGCAGTCCACCAGGACTTACTAAGCCACCCCAGCTCATTCCCCTTAGGTCATATTCCGTCATATTTCTGGGTGACTGGTCATTCTTTGTTGAATATAAGCATAACAGTATAGTTTTCCCTGGGACTTTAGGTCTTTGTTTTTGAAGGCTCCCTTGTCTTGTGAAACTCTGATAAAATAAATTTGTTATGTGTTCCTCTTGTTCCTCTGTCAGCCATAAACATGGATGAGGAAAAGAGAGTGCTTTTTCTCCCCTACAAAATACATACATTTCAACAAACTTGGCATAATATTTTAGCAAAAAGAAAGAAAGAAATAAACAAAAACCCCACAATTTTCTTATTATTATATTGCTATGATGAATATATTAATCTTAAATCATTAAAAATTAATTTTCAAAGACTCTTTTCAGAGCTTTGAGAAAAGTAAACTCCACAATCATAGATTCATAGAACCTTCTGTACCATTTTGTCCACCTCTCTTATTTTCATATGAACAGATCAAAAGTGAAGGAAGAGATTCTCAATGAACTTTTAATAAGTACCAGCCATGTAGACATTTTTCTCAAGCTCTGTAAATTCTGTTGCTGATATTGATATTCAAGCTAACATTGTGTTTTCTTGCAGTGATTCTAACATAACTGAAGAATGTTAGTCTGGGAAAAAAATGTTCCTTTTGGTGCAAAAAGTAGTATAACAAAGGATGGATTCCAGGAGCCTTGAGATTAGGGTTCCCATGAGGAATTCCACCAAGAATCATCTCACAGTTCAGAATGTTTAAATTTAATTGTAAAAATAGCTCTCATAAGCTTAAGGAAAGGAGGTACTAAATCATTTCATTGCACCTCAGCTGGGTCTCAGGGCGCATTAGCAAGTGATTCATTTCTCTGGAGATGAACTGAGAATGGGGTTGGTGATTGCTTGTAGAAATGTGACATTTCGGTCATGAGTTTTTATTTTAATAAACGGTTTCTGATATTCATAAATGACTTCCATAAGGGAGGATAAGTCACAAACTAGAGTTCAGATACCACAAAGGAGAGTCCATTTAGCACAGATCTTGTAAACAGATGGAAGAAGAGACTTATCTATGAATTGCTTTAGATTGCAAGAAAAAAGAAAGCTGTAATGGTCTCACCTCTAATTCTTCAGCTTTATTCTTCAGTGAACATAAACTTAACCTTCAGCAGGGGAGCAGCAAATGAGATAAAGCACCAAAGAAAACAGGAAGTCCTGAGAGGCTGGGAGCAGATTAGCTGTATTTGTTTTTCAAGGGAGTTAGGGGTAAATAAAAAAACCCTGGTTTCACACACATCACCACCTAGTCTGGCTGGTTCAAAGCTGCCCCAGGGGTGTGAGGCATCAGTGTTGATAGGTTTTTGTTGCTGTATCTTGGTGCTTCGGGCTCAGCTTTGGAGTCAGCCTGGATGCAGGCCAGGTCTCAGGACCCCTCTGGGGTTATCTCCAGCTTCTCTGAGAACCTCTTGCTGGGTCTGCAATGCAGTTAACCTGATAGTGAGCCAGAAAACACAATTCCTTTCATAATGGGTTCACTTACTCACTCACTGCCTTGGGGTGCAAAGGAGTGAGGAACTGAATAGGAAAGACTGCAAGGGGTCGACTGTGGGAACAGGGCCAAGGGGCTTAACCTCATTCAGCATCTTGTAACAAAAATACTATTACCATGTAGGATTGTTGTGCAGATGAACTGAGTTGGGTCCTTGCTGGGCCTGTGCAGATCACCCAGATGCAGTCTCTGCATTCTCAGCTTTGTAATGGCCAGACTGCCCGCTCTTCTAAAGAGGTGACTTATCTCTACTTATTCATTCAAATACTTTCACCCCACACCTCATTTAAAACTCTCTGCCGGTGCATAACATTTTGAACTGCTTAGAAGAAATTCATGGAAAAGGAGTCCCTCACACCTCCCATTGGCACGCAGGCTGGTATTACATAGAAAATATCTCCGTGGAAAGTGAAATGACTTTTTTTTTTTCTTACACTGAAGACAAATGATTAATTGGTTATAGGACAAATGTTTCAAATCCATGGCAAGATCATTGTTGGGAGATAATGTATCGTCTCACGGTGGTTTTA
Organism: Marmota marmota marmota; assembly: GCF_001458135.2. Classification (NCBI taxonomy): domain Eukaryota; kingdom Metazoa; phylum Chordata; class Mammalia; order Rodentia; family Sciuridae; genus Marmota; species Marmota marmota. The sequence goes on along the minus strand of NW_026000005.1, from coordinate 33,447,379 downwards.
AAATCTCATAAAAAAGAAAAAGAACAAAAGCGGGCCCTGCTATTTTGGGGAAGCATTTCTAGTCAGAGCTCCAAGGTCCTGCAAGATGAACTCTTTTGTTTTTATTATTTTTTGTAGTTGTTGATAGACCTTTTTATTTTATTTATTTATTTATATGTGGTCCTGAGAATCGAACCCAGTGCCTCACACATGCCCGGCAAGTGTGCTACCCCTGAGCCCCAGCCCCAAGATGAATTCTTTAAATCTCTCTGCTCCATGAACTTAAGCAAAGTTATAGCCTTGGAAATGCAAAACAGCAGGCTTTAACTAAGGAACATTTTCCCTGGAAATGTATGTATTTAGGTTGTTTCAGCAGAACTGCCTCTCCCTAGGGCAGCCAGGAAGTCTCTGGGGAGTCAGAGAAATGTATTTTCCTTTCCTCCCACAGTGAGAAGGAAATCCTCGTGGACGCAGCCTCAACTTGAACCTTCAAGTCCCATTGAAGGCAGATCATTCTAGAGCCAAGGTAATTTGCATGTTTGAGCCACCCAAGTCTTCTCTTATTTGGGGGGAGGGGGAGGTTACATAGTTGGAGGAAAGAGCATATTCTGTGGAGTTAGACAGACATGAGCTAATCTTCTATGAGGAAGAGATGAACCAATATATGCACTGCTCTCTCAGCAAAAGAGGTGCTCAGTGCATAATTTGGGTAAGTAGGTTGGAAGCACAAAAGGCCATGAGATGCCTAATGTACAGGGGGCTTTACAGTATGATACAGTCCACAAATCATTTGCCTTAGTGTGGGCATTGAGTGCCCAGGCATGATGCAGCCAGGGCTCCCTCACTACCTTAGGATTGAATGCATCTTTCCAGTTTAGCATAGACTTGGGGGCTGTATTTTTGGCACAGACTTTAGTCTCGAGAATACAGAGAGATAAGGGCAGCTATAAGGACTCCCTTAACAATCACAACCTTGCATTCTAATAATTTCTTGAGCTTGGGGAACTTTCAAGAGTCTCAGATTCAACTCTAATGCTCTTTTGCTGTAAAACAAAATATAGCAAAAGAATTCCAGAGGATGCCTCCTGGACAGCCAAAGAGCTATTCAGCAGAAATCCAGCCCTAATGGCTTTTAGACTATGGATTCTGGCCCCTGGCAAAGGGTTTGAAGAACACCATGGAGTCCTGGGAAGAGTAAAATTTGGATTCTTTGGAAGCTTTAGATTAAGGAGCTTCCACTTAAAAATCCAGGAAACCACCTATGGCCTTAGAGAAGTTGAGTTGAGAAACCAGTGCTTGGTTGGAACCCCGGAGAGGGCTGCTAAGTGGAACCACAGGTTACCAGACAGACCTCTAGACAGGCTGTTGGGAGCTCCTAGTTTCAGATTCTGTAGAAACAAAGCTAAATGAGACCACACTCCTGTCCTCAAAAAGATTTCATTCTCTACCTAACCCCAGATGCCACCGCCTTGAAGACAGACACAGATTAGTTTTCCTAATCTTAACCAAGGGTGAATCTCTTTTTTAAACTTCTTTTTTTTTTTAAACATCACTTGGAATTAAAAAAAAATTTTTTATTTGTTCTTTTTAGTTATACATGGAATGTATTTTGACATATTATATACATATGGAGTATAACTTTCCATCCTTTCTGTGTACATGATGTGGAGCTACACTGGTTGTGCATTTGTATAGGAACATAGAAAAGTAATGTCTGATTCATTCTACTATCTTTCCTATTCCCATCTCTTAATTTCCCTTCGTATAATTAAAGTACTTCTATTCTTCCCTTCTCCCCTTTATTGTGTGTTAGCATCCGCATATCAGAGAGAACAATCCCACTATCATGATAGCATGATAGTCTCCAGTTCCATCCATTTACTGGAAAAGGCCATAATTTCATTCTTCTTTATGGTTGAGTAATATTCCATTGTGTATATTTACCACATGTTTTTTTGTATTCATTCATCTATTGAAGGGCACCTAGGTTGGTTCCATAGCTTAGCTGTTGTGAGTTGAGCTGCTATGAACATTGATGTGGCCACATAATTATAGTATGCTGATTTTAAGTCTTTTGGGTATATACTGAGGAGTGGGATAACTGGGTCAAATGGTAAGGTAACCCTCTTTTTGCTGCTCTGTTTCTTGAAAATATTTCTTGAAAATAACTTCCCTAGGGGAGAAGGGATGGTGTGTGTTAGAAACAGGAGAGATCTGGTTCCAGATCTTGGATTTCCACTAATTCATATCTCTCTGAACTAAATTTGCTTTCCTGATAAATCCAGTGGGTTGTTAGGGTTTTCAACTCCACTGCTCATCAAGATAACCTGGAGGTGACTTTTGAACACCTAGTGTGGATTCCTGTGATATCCTGTAGCTCTGTTTAATCTCTTTAAGGGGAGGGCTGCTTCTCCACAGAATGTTGATGGACATTGATGAAGGGAACTAAGTAAGCTCCCAGCCCAAGATCCTTCAGTGGTCTCAACACTGGAGCAAAAAAGAAAGAACTCCTTTATAATCTCAAGAAGCCTCCTGTCAGTGTGAGGTGTGGGGTCGAGGACACTTAGCTCAGCTCCTCTCTAGAGGCCTTCAGAGTTGAGTAAGTCAACATGAAATACTGTTGAGCAGACCCTGTAGGAACTGGAGGGTGACTGTTGCTAAGGAGGAAATCTCAACCTTGCTCTTATCTTGCTTATCTCTCCCACTGTCTTACTCCCCATTCTTAAAGGAGAAGACAGACACCCAAAAACTTGAGTGTGCCCCAAGTACCCAAGGCTGGGTGGAAGGGCATGCATCCATGGCCTCACACCATGCGCCCTTCTTCAAGCCTGTGGGCATCAAACAAGCCGCAGGACCTCCCAGGAGGCTCCGCCTTCTCGAGACCAGCTGGTGGGCCACCCCGCCCTTCTAGTCACACTTCCTGTTGCCTTCCAGCCCAAGAAAGCTTTCAGATGTGGGCTCGGGATCCATGGGTGGGGTCACAGGTAAAGATCATGGCTTTGCTCATGTATTCAACATATCTTTATGAAATCAGTGAGTCTATCATTGACAGAACAGATTACCGTCACAGGACCCTAACAGAGTGATCAAAGAGAGGTAATACATTCATGCAAAAAAGAAAGGGGAAAAAAAAAGCCACCTAGAAATGACATCTTAAAAATAGCAAAATTATTTTAATTCTAAATGGGCACTAAAAGAATCCTGATGGTGCATAATTTATGCAAATCTATGCAAATTTAGGTGCCAATTACACAGAAGTGGATTGGGTAGCATTTGTAAAGACCAGCCATGTTCTAAGCTGTCACCTGCCGGGCTGCTTATCCCCAGAGTCAGACTCAGACCAGATGGCAGGAATTAGCAGCAAGAGACATCCTTCCTTGAACTTCACCTTCCAGTCCAATTTCAGCATCTGTGAGCTTTGAAGTGGTGACACTGCTGTGGTGAGCATTCAAGGACTATTGTTAGGGACTGCAGCAGGGCACTGATTCTAGAAAGAAGAATACCTGACCATGCAGACTTTGCAAGGCTCTTGCATGGCCTGCTGAGCTTATGTTTGCAGGATGCTTTGACCTTCCTAAGACAAGTTTATTACATATGGCTAGGAACAGAGCAAAATAGAACTCCTCACAAGAGAAAAGATACCTTTTCTCCTAAGGGGACAAAGGATGAATGTGTACCTGCACACATGTACACATTTTTCTTTACCTTTCACGGAGCTGGTACAATTTCTATGGTGAACTGTGGCCCTGCCCCATTCAGGGCTGGCAGCTGATTGCATGCGTGGTGTCGACTGCAGCTTCTTTCCCCATAAGAGTGTTCCCTCTAGAGTACTGAGTCAGCATCATTATCCAAATAAACATCTGCTCTATTTTGTTGTTAGTAATGATAATGACTAGCTGGGGTCACTAAGGATGGGCTTCACACATATCATCCAAATGGAAAATTTGAGAAAATTGGAAGCTTTAGAAAAACTGCAATTGTTTTTCCCTATTTACTTTGAAAAACAAGACTCTGCCTTATATTAAACTCATTCGGCTTTGCTAGAAGGCTCAGGGCACCAGCCCTAGGATTTAGAGTCCTTGGATTAAGAAGCATTGTTGGATAGAGGAGAGGGGTTAGGAGACCTAGCCATGGACGCCTGAGGGCATTTCAAGGCTGGTAAACTTGGGTGGTGAGGGCCCTGGGGGATAAGCTTTGGGCAGATGAGGTATGCGAGAATTTAGTGCCTTTTCTTGGAAGCCTGGGGAACAGGGCTTGACCAGATCAATGCCGGAGGTCTCCCAGGTGCAGGATGCCCATGGTGTTGAATGCTGGAAGGGAGGGCCGAGGGAATCAAGACCAGATGCTCTGGGCTGTGTCTCACCATGGATCTGGCACAAGCCAAAAGCTGGCCGTCACTAAGTCAATACTGGCAACTCCCCTGCAGGAGGGTCCTGTGGTGTGAGGTCTGAGCAGGAGATAAAGTGTCCGTGGGGATAATGAATCACATTATCTGGGGGGAAACAGAAGCTTCTCTAAAAACTGTCCCTGCATTTGTCTGTTTTTGTGACTAGAGAGCTCAAAGCATTCCATATGTCCCAGGGGCCCAAGGCATATAGGAACTTTATTAAACTCTAGAACAACTTAGATGTTAAGTCCTCTTAGACCCAGAATCCACTGCTGGAGACTGGTCTTCTTTGAAAGATGAGCTAATTTACTTTCCTGAATTTTGTTTTCATGCAAAACAGGAACAAACTGTAAAGGCAATATGCTGCTGCACCCCACGGGTTGAGTACTTAGGTTGGTGAACTTGGGAAACAGCTCTGGAAAGTGGGTGTGGTGTTGCCCACCTGGTCAGCCTCAGCAACTTAGTGAGATCTGGCTGGGGATGTAGCTCGGCGGTAGAGTGCTTGTCTAGCATGTGTGAGGCCCTGGGTTCCATCTGCAGTACTGTGTGTTCCAGAACAATTCTTGGAGCAAACCGGGCATGTGTGAGGGTTTTCTGTTTCTCAGTCTCCTCATCTGAGAGCCGGCAGGAATGGGTCCCGCTGTAGGAAGAAGTAGGAGCCCATTGCTTTTGAGCTTTTTCTCAGGTCTCCATTGGAGGAGTACTTTTCTTTATTCTTCTGGAATCCCTGACATCTCTTCCAGGACTTGTTTGCTAACGGTATAATTTCTTGGCTGAGGCAAATGGCTTCCTTTCCTACACTGTGGTTGGTTGACACTGAATGGGAAGAAGAGTGTAAATCAGCTATTCCAATGAGGGGGCCGAAGACCAGGAAGTGCTTTGTAGTCATTAAGTGCTCTACCAAATTTAAGAATAATGCATTTTTTCATGTCAGTTTTATATTCCGAATTTATGTCGGTTAGTTACAAATATGCCTCACTCTGAAATTCCTTGAGGCTTAGCCAGAGCTGTTGAAAACTCAAAGGCTATAATGAGAGTCCCAAATGCATTCATATGGCTTTGTTAATTTTGTATTTCTAGGCTTCCTCCAGGTTCAGATCTGTTAATGCCATCCTGAGTCTGCACTGCCTTATCTGTGGAGGTGGTGCAAAGGTAGAAACTCTGTTGCCTTCAAGTATCAAAAGAATCTAAAAATGTCTTAAACAAATAGGCATTAATTTTTCTCACATTATCAAAAGTGTGGAGGCAGCAGTTTTCTGATTAGTTCATTAGCTCAGTGCTTCCAGAGCTGATATCTCTGTGATTCTCTGGACTTTCCCCTTCTGATTGCAAGATGGCTGCTATAGCTCCAGGTATTAGGTTTCCCTATTCAAGAGAAAAAGTTTTTGAGTATATTGGTCTTAACATGTGACCTCAAATTCCTTGACTTTTTCCCATTGAAAAGTGGAATCAGGGCCCTACTTCTGTACTCTCAGTGGGTTTATGAGTGCTTCTGCTGATAGAGTGTGATAGAAGTAAACACTGTGCTTCCAAGGCTGGATCGTAAAATGCTGGTTCTTTAGGAGCACTTGGTCTCTGGATGCCCCCATGGGAAATCTTTCTCTTGGGATTCTTCCACTCAAAACCCAGATCAGATACCCACAGGAAGGACAGAGAGGCTGCTAGAAGAGGCTGGCAAAATGGAAGACATCTGTAGAGCTCAGGAACATGAGTCAGCAGCTGTGGATAATGGCTCTATATTAAAAGAGCAGCAGTGTTCTGCTGACCACAAAGTACACAGCAAGACGTTCTCGAGCTGTGTGTTTACTCTCTGACTGTACATGTTTTTTTAATCAGCCTGAAGACTCAGCTCTGCTCCAGAGGCAGGCATTTAGCTTCCCCCCAAACAGCTGGACTTTCTCAGAGTATGCAGAGGAGTCGGGCACCCTTTCTCTTTGCCCTCAGCAACATAAGAAAGGGCTGGTAGCCTTGTTTTTTCTCACCATCAAGGATCTGCTTTATAACTCCCAGCCTGCCTTCTAGAATGTCTGTCCTGGGATTATTTTTTTTAATATTGGCATTGCCCTTCCTTTTCTCTTTTTTATATTGAAAAGAAGCTTATTTAGCTTACAGTTGTTTTTTCTTTTGTTTGTTTTGATCCGTTATATTTGACAGTAGAATGCAATCTGATGCATCTGATATAACGGAGTATAATTTCTCATTCTTCTGGTTATACATGATGTAGATCCCACCGTTTGTGTAGTTATACATGTACATAGGGTAACAATGTCTGATTTATTCTACTATCTTCCTCACCCTATACCCCCTCTCCTCCCTGCACTCCCTTCTACCTAATCTAAGGTAGCTCTGTTCTTCCCTAGCTCCATCCCCTCATGGTGAATTAGCATCTGCATGTCAGAGAAAACATTCAGCTTTTAGTTTTTTGGGGTTTGGCTTATTTCTTTTAGCATGATATTCTCCATCTACATCCATTTACTGGCAAATGCCTTAGTTTCATTCTTATTAAGGCTGAGTAATATTTGATCGTGTGTGTGTGTGTGTGTGTGTGTGTGTGTACACACACACCTAGGTTGGCTCCATAATTTAGCTATTGTGAACTGAGCTGCTATAAACATTGATGTGGCTGCATCACTGTAATGTGCTGATTTTAAATCTTTTGGTTATAAACCGAGAAATGGGATAATGGGTCAAATGGTGGTTCCATTCCAAGTTTTCCAAGGAATCTCCATACTGCTTTCCATAGTGGTTGCTCCAATTTGCAGTCTCACCAGCAATGTATGAGAGTGTACCTTTCCCCCCCACATTCTCACCAACATTTATTGTGTGCTTGTATTCTTGATAATTGCCATTCTGACTAGAGTGAGATGGAATCTCAGTGTAGTTTTGATTTGCATTTCTCTAATTGTAGAGATGTTGAACATTTTTTCATATATTTGTTGATCAATTGTACTTCTTCTTTTGTGAAGTGTCTGTTCAGTTCCTTAGCCCTTTTATTGATTATTTACTTATTGGGTTATTTGTTTTTTTGGTGTTAAGTTTTTTGAGTTCTTTATATATCCTGGAGATCAGTGCTCTGTCTGAGGTGCATGTGGTAAATATTTGCTCCCATTCTGTAGGCTCTCTCTTCTCATTATTGATTGTTTCCTTTGCTGAGAAGAAGCTTTTTAGGTTGAATCTGTTCCATTAGTTAATTCTTGACTTTACTTTTTGCACTTTAGGAGTCTTGTTAAGGAGGACAGATGCTAGGCTGAAGTCAGATCCATGGTAAAGATATGGGCCTACTTTTTCTTCTACTATAAGGTACAGGGTCTCTAGTCTAGTACCTAAGTCTTTGATCCACTTTGAGTTGACTTTTGTGCAGGGTGAAATATAGGTGTTTAATTTCATTTTGTTACATGTGGATTTCCAATTTTCCCAAAAGCATTTGTTGAATAGACTATCTTTTCTCCAGTGAATGTTCTTGGAGCCTTTTTCTTGTATGAGATAACTGTATGTATGTAGGTTTTTTCTGTGTGTCTTCTCTTCTGTACCATTGGTCTACATGTCTATTTTGATGCCAATACCATGCCATTTTTGTTACGATTCCTCTGTATTATAGTATAGCTATACCATACTAGTATAGTATTGTGATGCCTCCTGCTTCACTCTTCTTGTTAAGGATTGCTTTGGCTATTCTAAGTCTTATTTTTCCAAAAGAATTTCATGATTGCTTTTTCTAGTTCTATGAAGAACACTGTTGGGATCTGAATTGGAATTGCATTAAATCTGTATAACACTTTTGGTAGTGTGGCCATTTTGACAATATTAGTTCTGCCTATCCAGGAGCATGTCTCCCTTGCTTTTTAATCACAATTGAAAGTCGTTTCTTTCTCTCTGGAGCATATCTCTAGACCTCCCCCTGACAGCTACTATTCATTATTTAACTGCTGCCTGTACTTTGTTTTCCTTTCCTGGATTAATTTTTTTGTTGCAGGAGGAGCGCTTGCTGTGGAGTCTTCACTGAGGGCTTTGGCCCTTGGTGTCCCTATGCATAGCACAACACCTCCCACAGAGTCAGCACTCAAGAAAGCCACTTAATGTGACCAAATGAGCAGAGGAATGATTACATGTTCCTATGGGAGGATGTGGGTGTGGCTCAGCAGGAGAGCACTTGCCTAGTGTGTATCAGGGCTTCAGGAAAAAAAGTTCCTATGGAAGAGATGAACTCACTAGAGTGAAGCACAGCAATTAAATTAATGACTCAAACAGCAGGTGGGAATCTGGAGAGGAATCTGCTGCTCTTCCATTGAGATGTCTTGGGAATTTTCCCATTCATTCACTTCCTTCTGGCAGGCTCTCAGTGTCGCTTGTCCCAGCTTCTGCACAGGCTGGTGGGCGATAGGTCCACACTGTGCTGTGAAAGAGGCGGCCCAGTAGGCTGTGGGAGCCCAGAGATAGACACAAATTTTGAGTAGATGGGGTTTTGCTTTCATTTTGCCTCTATTAGTTTAGTGTCAGGGTATCCTGCAGATGGTATAGTCCATGGTTGTATTTTCAATATGCATATTCAGTTCTTCTTCTTTTTTTTTTTCCTCTTCTAATACCCGCAACCCTTCCTTGGGAAGTAAAGGTTTTCCCCTTCCCATGTTGGGAAAGATGGTAAAACACACTGTCTCAACACTAAGTACTCCCTGGGGAGGGTTGTGGAATCTGGGAAGGGCTGCCAATGGCTTGGGTCTAGGCTACTGGGATCCAGAACTCTTGTTATTGAAGCATTCTGTCAAGGGTTCAGTCTTAAGAGATAAAGAGCATTTCAGGACCAGTAGGAAAGGCCCTGATGTCCAGAGGGTCCTGATACCCAAAGTTTGAAGCTGATTCTAGATAGTTGTCCAAAAATGAGTGCAGGTGGGTGCTCCAGTCCTTGGGGAATTTCCACTGTGATGGGTACTATTTAAATACCTGAGAGAGGTGCTGAACCCAGGAGCTCTGCAGCCGATCTCCTGGTCTCATACGTGTGAGAACTTTCATGCCTACACTGAAACTCTTCCATATTGACCAACTGGGTCCATGGCTTGGTGGTTTCAGTATCAGCCTTGTCTCAAGGCACATTATCCAGGACTTAGAGAACAGCTCCCTATGATGCTCAGGACATTTATAAATCTAACAGGACCCTTGGTTAGTCTTAGGGAAGATTCCTTACAGAAATTTTGGGGGCCAAATAAACAATTCAAGTGACCCTTATCTGAGACTGTGGGAAGAGGGACCCCATTATAATGCAAATATGTTGTGTAGTCCTAGGCCAGGGAGCCCTGACTTTAGGGAGTGAAAATATATCAGATCCAGTCACAGTCTCTCCAAAGAGTAATGGCAAAATAGGAAAGGAATTTAATATTCAGTAGAGCCATACTAAAGAGACAGGGAGACTAGTATTCTCAGCCCTGTCTTAGAGGCGCTAACGAGAGCTCTCAGATTATATAGGGAAGGGGGCCCAGAAGTATGTGTAGTCAACCAGTCTTGGTCAAACGGTGGTCTGGTTGGTCATCATCTCAGGATCAGTCAGATGGCACTTTGTGGTAATAAGAAAGTCATAAGTGTGTGTGTGTGTGTGTGTGTGTGTGCGCGTGTGTGTGTGAAGTTTTGACTCTTGTCACAAGACACTTATCCATCAGACCTGTCTTGAAATCCAGGGTGATTAAAGGAGACAGTGACTCAGAGAAAGGGCAAGAGAAAAAGTGAAGATGGAGTCAGGTAGGCTGTCAGGTTTAGGACAATGACAGAAGACTTCTAGGTGCTGCTGCGGGGGTCTGGACCAGAACATTGTAAAAGCTGAAATTGAACTATCTGCCTATAATGACATCCCTGTAAAATTTGAAAACATCTTATTTGCCTTTGTGGTGGTGCCTTCAGCCTTGAAGGGGAATGAGAAAGGTTAAGTAAATTTAGGTCTAATCAACCTTGCATTAGCAGTTTTCAGACTGACACTCCTAAATGATTAACTTGCCTCTGAGCAGAGTGGAGCAGGAAAGAGTCTGACCCAAAGCTAAGGTAGCAAAAGGACACAAATAGAAAACAAAGGCAGAGGGGACAAGCTTTATCCTGCTTTGAGTTACCCATTGGGCATCTGTCAGCTCAAAAGAAAAGGAAGTGCTTTTAGCAAAAGCAACCTGTAAATCCCTGTTGGCCCACACATTCTGAAATTTCAAAGTTGGCTTTTGGATCTTGCCTTCATCCTCTCTGGCTAAATAACCTTAATTTTGAGCAAGTTACTTAAACTCTCTGAACCCTCATGATCTTATCTGTAAACTGAGGTCCTATACCTATAACACTGAGCGGCTGGAAGGATTCAACCAGCTCAGTAATGGGAGGTGATGGCCACCGTGTCTAGCCGTTCTGTTTTTCTGTCTTACATCCTACTTCAGATCCTGGCCAGAAGAGTTGGGGGTCTGGTTTGAGGGGAAGGGATTCAGGTATGGCTGGCATAGGATTTGGAACTTGCTTGTGCTTTAAGATTCTTTGAAGCCTCAATAACAAAAAGGGAGTCTTCTTTTACGCTTGGCTAGTTCTCAACTCAGAAGTGGTTGTCTCTTAATTTTTCAACTTGATTTCTCGTATTATTCTTTCCAAGCTTCTTCTGTTCAGTTCAATAAGCACTACTGATGGTTTTCTGTGGGTCAAATGCTTTTCTTTCATGTGCTATTACACCTTCCTTCCACCTCCAGGCTGAAGTTCTTTATTTTTATTACTTAGAAAAATGCCTATAGGGACTGGGGTTGTGGCTCAGTCATAGAGCACTTGCCTAGCATGTGTGAGGCACTGGGTTGGATTCCCAGCACCACATTAAAACAAACAAACAAACAAAAGCAAATAAAATAAAAGTATTGTGTCCCTCTACAACTAAAAAAAAATAAGAAAAGAAAAAGAAAAATACCTCTAGTTCTTCAATTAACAAAACAAAGGAAGGAGGCATCCTATAGAATGAGGGGAAGGGATTCAGGTGTGGCTGGCATAGGATTTGGAACTTGCTTGTGCTTTAAGATTCTTTGAAGCTACAATAACAAAAGGGAGTTTTCTGACAGACCAAAGATGAAGTGATTTTACCTTTTTAATTTGCTCTATTTTTTTTTTCTTCTTGGTCCTAGAATTGATCCAAAGGGTGCTCTACCACTAGGCTGCAGCCCAAGCTATCTTTATTTTTTTAATTTTGAGATAGGGTCTTGCTAAGTTGGCCTCGAACTCATGATCCTCCTGCCTCAGCCTCCCATGTCTCTGGGATTATAGGTGTGTGCCACCATGCCCAACTTAATTTTTACTATTTATATTCTAAAACCACTTATTTTAATCTAACTTGCGTCAAGCTTCAATTTTTGAAAACAATAAATATTGTCCTAAAATGATGGATAATAACTGAAAAACATCAAGAAATTTCAGAATTATTGAATCGGTTGGCAGTATGTGTTCAATAAAGTTACAACAGGCATCAAGTTTCTACAATGGTGACAGTTCATGAGATGTCTTTGGCATGACAGGAACATTTCTGCTTCGTTTTCAACTCTAATCCATCTTGTGCAAGGAACTGGATATCGGAAAAGTTGTAGTAACTTCAACACAGAGTCATCCTTGTAGATGACCAAAATGCATTGTTTTTCCAAAAGTAATTGAAGAGTTTTGTTTCTAAGGGAACTGTAAACCTAGTACCAAGGCCAGAAAAGTAAAGACTTGGACAAAATTAAACTTTCTATTAAGCACAAAACAGCCGCCAACTACTTCATTGGGATAAAATGAAAAGTTAAAGAGAGACGAAAACTAGCCATGTTTGGAGAGCATTAAGCTTGATGGAAATACGTTTTGATTTAAGAAACCTTCTTAAGTTTGCCACAGTTTTTGTCTGTAAAAATAGTGGGGAAAATGATAGCATTTTCAAATTGAAGAGGGGAAATAATTACATATTTTCAGGAAGGCACTTTGATCTAGAAATCCACTTGGATATAAAGAAGCAAAGAATTTCACTCCAAGGCTGCTCATTTGAAGGCAGTCAGGAGAAAACTGTGTTACCAGAATCAAAAGTCCATCCTTCCCGCTGCTAAAGAGGCCAAAGTTTGGAGAATGAGAGTTGAACAGGGGGAAGTGGGTTCAAGCACCTCCAACCCTGAACAAGATGGAGGGGCCATCTTGGGCAGTTCAGGGGCACAAACGGCTTTAATCTGGGAGGAAAAGGAGGTACAAAGAGCCTGCTGGCTGGGCAGGACCTGCTCAACTAGAGCCTGTGTCTCCTCCAGAACAAGACTGCCAACTTTGATCTCCTGGGCTAGTTACCAAGGAAGGGTATGACACAGGCCATCTGGATTCTGTGAATATAAAGAAAGATTTAGCAGATAGCAACCATCTAGGGGGGACTTCCCTTCAGCCAAAGCATTATGGAGGGGTGGAAGGGCAAAAGGGAGAGGGAGCAAAGGACAATTTCAAAGGAGCCCTTGCTACAGTCTGGCTGGAGCAGAAGGGGCAGACTAGAAGCTGGGATGATGTGTTTTTCTCTGCCTTCCATTTCAACTATTTATCTGTTTTTCGTAGGTTGAAGGAAAACATGAATACATGCACATCATAAAATATCAAATAATGTACGAAGGCAATTGGCAAAAGTCCCCCTCCACCTAATTTCCCCTAAAGGTAGTCATCTTAGCTGGTTTCCAGTGTGTCTTTCCAGACACATTATGCCGAGGCATGTAGGTTTGTGTGTCTCTCTATATTTCTGCATATCTCCCAGCAGCGTATGTTACACACTGGGCCATACCTTGTTTTACTTTCTTCCTAACTGAACCATTATAGTCTGGAAATTGCTTCATATAATGATCATTTGAGTTGGTTACATCAAAACTGAGATACAGGATGTGACAAAGGATTCTTTCTGATTTGTAAATTCTTTTTTATAAACAGGACTCATAAAAGTCTAATGGCTGTATTGCATTTAATGGAGCATTTAACAGAAGGTGTTAATGGTCTTAGGAACTAGATGTTCACAAGATCAACCTGACAGGTCTCTGTGTACAGCCTGAGGCAGCCTGGCTTGGAAGCCCGGAGGTCCTTGAAATGGCTACGTCAATAACTCAGGTGTGGTGGTGATGAGAACGGAATGTAACCACACACATGCAAAAGCTGGCCTGAGCCCTGCCCCAAACCTCAGGTTAGAAAAAAGCATCCATTAGATGCTATCAACAACTGAAGCCAGGTACTTGAAGGACTTACAAACCTCTTGTTACCATGGGCTTTTGATGCCTATGACTTCTTCAGTAGACTTCAGCATGTGCCAGAGCCCTGCTCTCATTCCATCTTTTCCGTGTATGTGGAGAGCAGCATCTTGCAAATGGGCAGGTGGGAATTGCCAGGAGCTAATGACCTGGAGTGGCCATCATCAATGATGAAAGGGAGAAGATAAGCACATCTATTTCCTCACTTCAGGAGAACAACTCTGAGTTTGGGAGATGCAGTCTACCCTGCATCCTAGAGGTACCCAGAGGAGTTGAACCTAGATACCCACAGCATCTGTACTATGTACTAACTATTATGCTCCATGTGCTAAATGTTATATGCTGTAACAAATATTATGCACCAGGTACTGGGCATCATGATCTAGGCACTATGTGTGTGCCGTGTACTATGTGCTATGTAATGACTTTCCCACCTTGCTCACATTCCACTATTTTTAAACTTTTTTGGTGGTATTGGAGATTAAACCCCAGAGACTCACACTTGCTAGGCAAGCACTCTACCAGAGAGCTATATTTCTAGCCCTTTTTTTTTTTTTTTGAGACAGGGTATCTCTAAATTACCCAGGCTGGCCTCAAACTTGTGATCTTCCTGCCTCAGCTTCCCAAGTAGCTGGGCTTATACGCCTGCACCATTGTGTACATCTCCCACTTTCTTTCTGGTGTTTCCTAAGACTTCCCTTCACTTAATTACTTGCATTCAAATCATTATTTTGGGACCTGTCTCTTGGTGAAACCAGTCTTAGGTAATGGATCCTTCTCACCTCATCCTTCCCCTACTCTTAGAAAGAAAGAAAGAAGCAAGCAAGAAAGAAGCAAATGCCATTATTTGGTAGTAACGAGTCATTTAGTGCTGGTGACCAAATTCCATCTTGACAGATGGGGCCTGATCTCATTGACTGTTTCAGAGTCATTGTCCCTCTTTCCTTCTTGCCCAAACCTCCATTCTCATTTCCAGGGAGAGAGCAATGTGCAGCGGAGCCGGTGGTGGCCTGCACACTGTCTGTTTTCCATTTGAGCAGCCTTGCTGGCTCATGCAGTTGACATAAAGCAGCACCTTGCTGGGCTCAGGGGAGGAAACAAGAGCCATATATCCAGCTCCATTTTCTGGCCATACTCCCTTCATGCATATCCTGTGGATTCCCAGCCAAGGTCTCTGCCCTTCTGTAGTCATTTTATAGCTTTCTTGATGGACATGTTTTCATCTTTTATTTGGGGACTTTTGAAGGCATAAATTGGTGAGAAAGTACAAGAATACTGGCAGGATTTTGGATATATAAATTAACTCTTCGGTGGGGCTCTTAAAGAGTGCTGTTTGTAGCCAACCAAAGAGCACCTTGGTTCAGGGGAGGAAACTCTTGAGTCCTTGTGGACAAAAAAAGGGTAAATTCAGCAAAGCAAATCAAAGCAACTTGACCAGATCTTTTTGTGGACTATTCCAAGGGAAACGCATGTCCCTGGGGTGCAATCATTACCTGTTTGTGGACAGATTGCTGCCCATGAACAAAGGCGAGAGAGGGGTGATTGAGATTTAGGCATTTACAATGTGTCCAGTCTCCATTTCCTTGAATATTCATATAAAAGCAAAACGCTAAGACTGTTCTGGAAAGTCCAGTTCATCTAGCAAATGTCAGCAGTGATTCAAAATTCCCTTTGTGGTAGACAAAATGTAGTTGTTGGTCACAAACTAATCGGCACCCGACATTCCGTGTGGCCTGGTCCGTGAGCCCTGGCTTACAGGCCGGGAACCTCGAATCAACCTTGAATTCGAGCTGGAGGACGATGAGAGTCTTCACATATGCACATTTCTGCTCCGCTGGACAAGAGGGGTAGGAAGGGCCAGAAAGCAGCTGATTCCAAAGACATTTTTAACTTCAGCCAAAGATCTGTCATTTGGTGCTGATTATAAGAATTATAGAATTTACTGCCTCAAGTGAACTTCATAAGTCATCTTTTCCATTTTGAAGACGAGAGATTGGAACTTAAAAACTTGATGGAATTGACTCAAGGTCTTTTGCTTTGGGACCAGAATCCCAGGCACAGTCTCCTTGACCTTTATGCAAGTGGTTCTCAAATAAGCCTGAGAATAAAGACCTCCCCCTTTCTTTCTGGTATATGGACTAAACCCAGGGGTGCTTAACTGCTGAGTCACATCCCCTGTTCTTTTTTAAATTTTATTTCGAGACAGGGTCTCACTAAGTTGCTGAGGCTGGCTTTGAACCCTCTTTTTTTTTATTGGTTGTTCAAAACATTACAAAGCTCATGACGTATCATCTTTCATACATTTGATTCAAGTGGGTTATGACCTCCCATTTTTACCCCAAATACAAGTTGCAGAATCACATCGGTTACACATCCACGTTTACATAATGCCATATTAGTGACTGTTGTATTCTGCTACCTTTCTTATCCCCTACTATCCCCCCTCCCCTTCCCTCCCATCTTCCCTCTCTACCCCATCTGCTGTTATTCAATTCTCTCCCTCGTTTTTTTTTTCCCCTTTCCCCTCACAAACTCTTATATGTAATTTTGTGTAACAATGAGGGTCTCCTTCCATTTCCATTCAGTTTCCCTTCTCTCTCCCTTTCTCTCCCCCCACTCGTCTCTGTTTAATGTTAATCTTTTCCTCATGCTCTTCCTCCCTGTTCTGTTCTTAGTTGCTCTCTTTATATCAAAGAAGACATTAAAAAATGACAAAATCATGGAATTTGCAGGGAAATGGATGGCATTAGAGCAGATTATGCTAAATGAAGCTAGCCAATCCTTAAAAAACAAATGCCAAATGTCTTCTTTGAACCCTCTTTTTAAAAGAAAAGTTTTGGGCCTCTGGAGGATAGTTGTTGTGGCTTTTCACAGTAGCTGCTCCTGGAAACATACGTGTGTACCTGTGTTCCCAAGGTGCAAGCATGGAACCGGCAGGTACTCAGACCCATTTGCTCTGTCCCTTCCTGTTCAGTGGGTGTTTCAGGAGCTCATTGTTGGCACTTTATTTTGGATGAAGAGGGACAGGGAAGAAGTGGGAATCCACTTCAGACTTGCCCTCTCCTTTAACAACTGCCCTCCTGCCTTCCATCAGTTTCCATGCTGCAAATCCTCTTTGGAAGCACTGGACTCCATTCTGGTGCCTGGGGCCCTCCTGCCTTTTTGCCATCTCTTCATGTCCAAGGGATCCCAACAACCTCCCATTGACATCTCAGACTCCATTTCTTCCTCCTTTAATTTATTGTCCCGAGAGCCATCGTTGAATGTATCTTCTGGTTTCAAGTCAGTCTCCTGAGAATTTCCTAGTGGTCAGAAACCTGTACTGTTCCCAATTTAAAAAAAAAAAAAATTAGGCCCCTTGGTGTGAATAGCATTGTGACTTGACCAACCTGGATTGACATCTTGGCTGAGTTATTTTCCTGTTAATAGGTCTTGGGCAAACTTCTTAATCTCTCCATCCTTCATCATCTATACAATGTTACAGTCATGTGTATTGTTTTCAGAGTTGTACTCGGTGTGCCTTTATAATTTTTATGTTGTCATTCTCCAACAGGAACACTTCTTTCTAAATGTTCTATGTTCACTTCTGACTAGATTTTGGTGCATTCATGCCATCTCTCAGAAGAAAATCTCTGTTGTCTGCCCCTGCCCCTGAGCTATCAAAGTTCTTTTCTTATCTGAGGATCCAGTTCAGGGTTCAGTTTAAATTCAATCTTCTCTGGAAATCCTTTCCAAACCTTCTAACTTGTCTATTGTCTAAACTTCCCAAGAGAATACAACAGAGAGCAAGCTATTCATCACTTAACCCAATGATTCTCCAGGTGCAATTGGTGGGAAGGGATGCACATAAAAGGGAGTTCAAGATCAAATGATAAAAGAAGTGCTACATCTTGCTGCCTCAGGCAGAGCTTCACAACTCACATTAGCCCAAATTACATTAGCTCAAATCAAGGGCCTGAAAAAGATTATAAGAAAGAAAATTATTTAACATGGTTCAATCTTACAATTTTCAAATCTGTTTGGCTGTGGGACTGGTTTTTGTTTTTCTTTCCATACGAAAACTACGAAATCAAGGACTATATGTTTTTCAGAACACACTGTGCAAAACCAAATTAGGGTTTTATGATTTTTCTTTCCTGTATATAAGTCTCCTAAGAGTGATGACTGCCTCTTACATGTTTGTATTTACATAAGCATTTAGTTTTTCACTATGCATATTCTAGGTGTTCAACAAATATTTGTTAAGTGAAATGAAGTTTGGAGTGTGGAGAGGTAGAGGAATTTTAGCAGTCTTCTTAGGGACTCTTGTCAAAAGTAAAATAAAAATGAATTTTGAAACTGGTGCCACGGAATGAGATTTAGGACCTTCTGGGCTCCTATTATGTATGACATGCTTTTGTTTTGCCTGTTTACAGGTGAGAGATTATGCTAAACCACACCTAAGCCTATGTATTCCCACTTTTTCCCAGCTATGGAGACAAATGTTCTTTCAAATGTGCAGATGAAATGTCTATTTGTACAGCTCACACACACCTTTGAAGCAGGATTTCTTTCAAAAGGAGCTTGAGTATTATCTTGATTTTTAAAATCATAATTTTGGGGAAACGTCTAGAAATAATGAGGCCCAAACGATATAATGCCATAAAGTTACAACCCTACAGTGGTGTTTTCCCTGAGTGAGCAGAACAAAGTTTGATTTATTGGAATGAGTTTTTAACCTTACTCTTAATTCACTGCAGACATTTGGACCTAAAGTTTTGCTTGATTCTTAGTTGAGATAGGGCCCAAATGCCATATGTGTGTGCTTGGATGTTCGTGTGATTTTGGAGAAAACACTCTCATTTAAAACTCTGAAGAGGTAAAAATGAGAATATGATCTTTGAACAGGAAAAGAAAAAGAGAGACATAGCATTACCCAACAAATGCAAAACCTCTAAAGGAAGCTGGATCTGTTGAAAAGAATCTGTGTTCCTAAAACGGGAACAAGGAAGGGAAGGTTGGGACAAGGAAGATCTTGAATTTTGTGTCCCTTACCATGTTTAAAGAGGAAATGCGGCTCCTGGAGGAGCTGTGGCAGACGTTGGCAGGCTTGAGGTTCAGGACTCGTTCATCCCCTGGACCTTGGGATGACCTTACATTAGTCAGCCTCTCTGGCCAGTGCCTCATCTCATGGCCCCTGGGAGGGTGGTACCCTCTCTGAGGTTCATGCTTGGATGAGTTACCAACCGCAATGAAGCACCCTCTTGAATCAGCCCTCTGGACTGTGCAGCAAAATAAGAAAAGCATTCTTCATTCACATGTTTTCCCATCGGCCTGGCTTGCCTGGGCGTGGTACCTTCACTTCCTCAGATGAGGGGTGGGGGCGCCTCCACTCATTCAGCATTTTCAAGTAGAAGACATGGCGAGGGTGAGTCTGACCATGGGACTCCTTCAGGAGAACTGCCCACAGGCATTTAATACATAGTGAGCGGAGCACTGATCTTTTAAGGCACCCTTCATTCTCATAATTGTGGTGCGTGATGGCCTTGCTAACTTTGTTGAACTGTGAGTACGTTGCTTTATGTTTTGGGCTGAAGCACACAAAATGACTGGTGTGACCACTTTCTTTTTTATTGATTTATATATTGTACTGGGGCTTTAACCCAGGAGTATTCTACCACTGAGGTTTTTAATTTAATAACTCCATTCCTTTTTAATTTTTTTGTTGTGAGATAAGGTCCTACTCAAGTTTTCTGAGGCTGGTCTCAAACTTGTGATCCTCCTGCCTTAGGCTCCCTAATCACTAGGATTTCAGGTGGATACCACTGAACCTGGCCTGTTGGACCACTTTAGACTAACAACAACAACAACGTCAATTTCACAGGATTCAACCTTACATAAGTGAAGAGCAAAATTTCCCCTGGTCTTCTTTCCCATAATGTGTCTTTATTATCTTGCTGGTACAGAGCACCTGAGTTTGTAATTGTCATTCAGGAGGGAGGAAGACTTAGCCAAAGACTTGTTGACTGGGTGGTGGTAGCTGCCCAAGCTTTGGACCAAGGGTGGTCAGTGTCGGGTACAGTTAACTCATCCACAGAAGGAAGAAGATGTGGAGTAAAATATCTCCGTGAAGTAATAGATTTAGATGGTGCCAGGGACATTAAGCAGCACAGCAGCTTCTTCTACATCAAACAACATTTGGCATTGAGGGTAGGTTTAGAGAGCCAGAGCGAGACTCAGGTCAGGGTCTGACACTGTGTTACATATTCTGACCTGTGGCTCATTTTTATGATGGGACCCAGCTGCACTGGACCCCTCTAGACATTAGGAGAATGAAAATAG
This sequence comes from Marmota marmota marmota, assembly GCF_001458135.2. NCBI lineage: Eukaryota > Metazoa > Chordata > Mammalia > Rodentia > Sciuridae > Marmota > Marmota marmota. The sequence continues at coordinate 33,427,471 of NW_026000005.1, read as the reverse complement.
AAGAGAAACACAGATGCTCATGGGAAAAGATGCAAGTAGAATTATTCCTATGGAGTGGGAAGGATGGGGTATGAAGATAGAAAAGAAATTGCAGAAAGATTAATGGAAGAAAGGAGTGAGGATAATTGTACCATGTCAGCTCAAGGTGGTCTTGGACAGTGCTGGTGGCTACAGCAGGAGTTAAGAATGATTGGAGGAGCCGATGTCCTTCCCCAGAGCTCCTCCGAGTGTAGCATGAGCACTAATCAAACACTTGACCGACAGAAGTAAGAAATTGGGGACTTTGGGCAGAAAAATATTCTCTGGGTGTGTGAAAAATTGCCCCACTTCTCAATTTAATTCACAGCAGGTATATAACCCAATGTAAAAAGTAAAACTAAAAGAACATCCATCTATATTTATTTACAGGACCTAGTCTTTCTCAATTTTGAATCAGTTTTCAGTTATTGACTGTAGATAGAACATTTTATTAAATAGAGTTTTTTTTATTTTAAAGTAGACACAGGCCTATTTCTAGTTTGTACTTTTCTGCAACTTTTATTATTATTATTATTATTTTTTAAATTTTTATTGTTGGTTTTTCAAAACATTACATAGTTCTTGATATATCATATTTCACACTTTGATTCAAGTGGGTTATGAACTCCCATTTTTACCCCGTATACAGATTGCAGAATCACATCAGTTACAGTAATATCCATTGATTTACATATTGCCATACTAGTCTCTGTTGTATTCTGCTGCCTTTCCTATCCTCTAACTTATATTATTTTTAAAGGCTAATGTTATCTGTCTAGAATGTTCTATTTCTGCCAAGTATCTTCATGAAGGAATGTTGTAACTAGAAAGAACCTAATGATTTTGGCTGTTGAATGAAGAAGTGAGCATTATGGACAGTTAACTTATAATAGTTACCTTTTCCCTGAAAAGATCTGGGTCCGATGTGCTCAGACAGCTCAGGAGCTGTGGATTCCTGCACTGTCCTTATGTGGGCTGTGTTTACTTGCCTCCCTTCCTCAGGCAAGGGACAGTACTATGGCACCCTGTCTCCCCACCCCCATCTCCACCCAGACCCTGCCTCACTCCTTAGGTTGTTTCCTGCCCTCCTGGGGAATGCTTACCATGGAACTTCCACAGTCTTTATCTACCTCTTCTCCCAGGCTGACTATCACAGCTTGGCTTCTGGATCTATCTCATTTGTGCAGCAAATCTTCCTGAGCTGAGAGTACAAGTTCTGATTGACAGCACTTTATAACAAAGCATATAAGATTGATGTCAGTGCACTGGCCTTCTAAAATCCTGACAGTGTAAGGACAGAGGGAAATAAGCTGACAGAGAATAAATAGGAGAAAAGGTGGACAACTTCATCAGTGCAAAAAAGAGGGGGGAAACCTCACAGGGGCATGATTCCCCACTCGCTCAGCATCACTGAGAAGCTTCTATATCCCTTTTCATCTAGGGAAGGAGGAAAATGGGGCATGGACACAATCTGGAAGGGCTGGGATTATTGTGGGGGGCAAATTAACTTATTCCCAAATTCTTTATTCCAAAGATTCTCTTTGGAATCTGAATGAGCTCAAGGGACATCTTACCATGGAAGCCCGTCCAGGTGGGGGTACATTTGTCAGTCTTTCCTACTGAGATAGAGAGATTTCAGGGTGGGGTTGGAGGCAATTATGTTCCCCCTTGCAGTTTGGTTTTAAGGCTGATAAGGGGGTTTCCTGATGGAAGCTCTTCCTGTCTCGGGTTGGACAGAAATAACCTGACAAGAGTAAAGAACCTTGACTCTGAACCTGTTTTAAAGTCCTTTTGATTTGCTTTAGAAAAAATGCCCAGTGTGCCCAAAATTGCCATATTTGGGGGGTATCATTCTCTAAATCTCAATAATATCCAGCCTCAGTTCAAAGGCGGAAAGTCTATTTTTGGTCAGGAAGCTAAATCAGATTCCCCACATCTTACTTGATAAATGAGTTTCCCGTTTTTTGCAAAGGGCTATAGAATAAAAGTACCCAATATAGAAAACAGATCAAAGTGTTAAAAGGAAGTGAGGTGACTTATTGTGGAGCGTAGACTATGTCCTTACTCCGTGGTGTATAGAACAGCAGTTTCAGGCTGTGGGTACAGTAACCCTGAATTACTCTATTCTGTAAAGTAGTGGTTTGCCATGAGCTATTCCATTTTGAGTACAAGGGCCACGGTAGAATGACTCTACACTTTGTTTGTAAGAGTAAACAACCATCCCCTGCCTGGCTCAACCATTCGTCAAACTGACAAATAAATTGTGCTAATAAATAATGACCACCCGTGAACTTGCTGAGTTAAATCAGAAGCACATGGATACATACATGGGTGCAAAAAACCACTTAAGTGGTTTTTATCAGAAAACCAAGCCCATGAGCTTCTCAAACATACGAGGCCACTGAATGAAGAAAGCCTCTCACATGAGACCCATAAAAGGACATGCACCCACAGACTGGCTGTGTTGTAGCGGCACACCCCTATCCGTCATCAGACCATCTGGGGAACCACAAGGTCGACAAGAAACAGACCTCCAGCTCTCGGTCCCTGGGCTTCAGCTCAGCTTGATCTCCCTGCTCCACATGGCCCATTTCAAAGCTGCCTGCTCTCCAGCCCCTGGCCTAGAATAAGTTCTGGTCACTGACAGCTCTGTGCCCTGTTCTTTGGCTGGTTCATAATCATATCTGACCACTTGCAGTGACTCTTTTGCATTTGTAATTGCTCTTTACCTTGGGCTCCCAGGGCAGCCTCCTAAAACCCTGTGGCCACTTTAACCCTTTCTTAGCACTTGGTATATATATATATATGTATATATATATGTGTGTGTGTGTGTGTGTGTGTGTGTATCATTGTGTACAGTGCAACTTGAATATTATAGATATTAGTATTTAGGATTGAAATGAAAGAACCTGTGATTGCCTGGTCTGGGTGACCCATAAATACTCAGTGAATTGCGACTGATGAAAGTGGTGTAGCTTCTGAGTTTATTGTTATTCAATAAACTATGACATTGTGGAAAGACCTAAAGGCCTTTGGTCTATGTTCATGGTGTAGCTCCCTCGGGACAATGATGGAGACCCTGCTCAGTATGGAGACCCTTCAGTATGTATGCTCATCCTTTCCTTTCCTTAGCAGCCCCCTCTCCTCTCTGGTTCCCTCAAAGTGGAGCTTTGAGGAGACAGCTCCTCCTTCTTCTTCAGGGCTTGTCCTTGAGCAAAACTAATTCCTTCTCACCAACTCTCATCTCCCAAGAATTGGCCTTCAAGTGGCGGGCAGCTTGGACTTATTCTAGTAACACTCTGCAAAGAAACTGATAGAGAGGAAGCCATGGAGGAACCAAGTGTTATGGTGGCCAGGAAATTCAATAGGCAAGTCTTAGCAAAATCAGGAAGTTCAAAGGGGGCCTGTCCTGTGGCTCTGCCAGCAATCATAGGTCATGAATGGTGATTCTAGATCTCATCATCGGTGTGACTCAGCCTTGAGTTTAACCTTCCAATTTGTCTGCTGAATGCATGTGTGTCTGCAGCTCACGTTCACAGGCTAATCAATTTAGAGACTGGCTGGTCTTTGGGAGAAGCCCACCCTGGTTCACTCAGCTGTGGTCAATCAGGTAGATTCACATATTAGCTGCAAAGCCTGGCAGGTACCTGTAGGGGTAAACTCCTACACTTAAGAGGGAGGAAGCTGCTGCCCTTTAAAAGCCTGCTACTTTTCCTTCAAACTTGTTCTTCCATTTTGTTTCATTAAGGCCCTTTGGAGAAACTTACAAGTAATGTGTTCACCATCTTCCTTTCTGAACCAGTGATTTATGACCATCAGCTGAGCCTGCTTGGGAACATGGACCTCCAATTGAGCATGCTCAGGATTGTGCCCGTACCTATATGTACTTGCCTATATGAATATGTGTAAGTTCTCTAATAAAATCCCTTTACTTTCTTTGTTCAAGGAGAGCAGTGCTTTGAAACTAACTCTGGTACTCCACTTACTTGTATAAGTAATAAACCTCTCTCCATTCTTTTATCTTCTGGTTGGGCTCATTGGCTTTGCACTTACAAAGAGGAGAACCCATTGCATTAAGTCACACAGAGAATATGAACATAGAAATTTGTATGTCACCAACCCTTAAGGTATTTCTTTCCTCAGAGAACTCTTGCAGGGATTCCTTTAACAGGCCCTGAGATCCTGGTGCTGACTTGTGTACCTTGTTAAAATCAAAATGAAGTCACTTGTGTCAACCCTAACATCGACAACAGCAAAAAGGTAAATAAACCTGGGAGGTGGTGAAGGAAGGGTTTGTGAGCTTGGTTTTCTTGTAGTAACTATCATAAAAGTTTGTCAGAACCACAAGCTTGCACCGGGGCCAACACAAGTTTATACAAGAAGTACTACAAGGACATCTGCCCAGCAACTGCCAGTTCAGTCTTGGATGGATGCCACTCTTGTTATTAATCATTGTGACCCAGGATTGTTGTTTGAAAATATCTGATGTAATCCTCCTCATATTGTCTCTAAAAACTTCCCCTTGCTTCCACCTTCTTGAATATGCCCAGACATTACTATGACATGCATATTCCCCTTGCAATGCTCTGCTATTCCAAATGAATATTAGTATTCTTTGGGGAATATTTCTCTCAGATTGTTTTTAAATTTAGGGTGACATCCCCCAGGTCAACTTCGGCAGTCAAGCAGTATCCTTTGTGTGAAATTTGTTTCACCCTAATATTTTCCCTTATTCACGTTGGAATCAGGGATCTCCCAAGATCTTTTTCCTCTGAAAATGCATATGCAAATACATACATATATCAATGCCATTTAAAAATATAGAGCTGTCATGATTTATTATAAAAAGAGGATTGATTTTATTCACATGCTAATACAAGTGGTCTGCCTGTCCTGTGTTCTTGAAAGATCTCCTAGAAGAAACACAAAAGAGGAAGACTACTACTTCTTCTCAAATGGCAAGTCATTATCAAATTAATCTGAAGCATTCACTGAAGGTGCCAGGAAGGTCTTAGAGAGAGAGGGAAAAAAAAGAGCATGATAATGCTACTAGGAGAATAGCGAATTCTTAAAAATAGTCATGATCCCTCAAAGTCATTTGGCTCCACACCGGAAAGAATCCATGAAAATCACCAACTGCCACCTTGAAGGTTGAGGCTGTGACGGACTCTTGAGCAGAAGTTCAGGAGAGAATCTGGCTTATTTTGTGAAGTGAGAGAAGAGCAAGAAGAGCATTCTACTGAGGAGACTGCCTGGTGGGACATTGTGGCTAAGGAGAGGTCACTTTCCATACATGACAGTGGCCAGGAGGGAAAGAGAAGGTGGTGGGTAGAAGCCCTTGCTCCTGACCCTTCAGCGTTAGCTGTTTTGAATCTTGCTCCTTCAGAATTATAATTTCTTGTCACATTTTTTTCCTCAGTTCCTGTCAATTTGCCCCCCTTTGGGTTTGCATTGCGTTTATAACTTCTCTGTCATTGACTTTGCCTCCTGCCATATTTTCTAATGTAACTGTTCTAGTTACTTTGAAATGATTCTAAGACTAAGGCATTTGAGGAATTTTTATTCTCTTCAACTCGCTTTCTTTCCGGCCTCTCACACCCAGCGAAACTGTTTCCTCCTTTTGTTATTTTACTTGATGTGGTCTGTGTTTGTGATACTAAGGATTTAGCATAAAACAAATAATTGCTAATTTGGAATGACGATGAGGTAATGATGAAGTAACGGACCTCATTTGCTTCTGCTCCTAATCCTCATACCATCCTTTTGCTATGAAAAGCTTCTTTTTCAAACTATTTTCAATCATTATCTAATTCTAATATTATATAAGGTACAGTTTATCCCTGGATCCATAGGTTATGCATCTGCGACCCAATCAACCATGGAGGGAAATATTTGGAAAAAAAAATACTACATCTTTACTGAATACATACAGATTTTTCTCTTGTTGTTATTCTCTAACCAATGCAACATAATAACTATTTACATAGATAGCATTTACATGGTTTTAGGTATTATAAGCAATCTAGAGATGATTTAAAGTATATAAGAAGATGTATGTAATGCATATACATTATATGCAAAGACTATGCCATTTTATATTAGGGAGTTGAGCATCTGCAAATTTTTAGTATCCAGGGGAATCAATCGTTCAAGATACAGAAAAATGACAGTATTTGTTTTATTTGTATATATCATTTAGAAAGGTAATGAGGTGTGGTGGAGAATCTGAGTTATTTTGCTTTATGCTCTTTATACTTTCTTTCATTTAATTTTCCCACGGACTGTATGAGGCAAGTATTGTCATTTCTACTGGACAGAAAAGAAAACTGAGTTTCAGAAAGTTTACTGGCTTTTCCAATTTGCAAACAGTTGTTAAGTGCCTCCATGTGTTTGGGCTGCCATAACAAAATGCCACAGACTAGATGGTTTAAAAAGCAGAAATTTATTTTCTCATAGTTCTGGAGGGTGAAGGTCCGAGTCCAGGTGCCAGCATGTCTGAGTTCTTGTAAAAACTCTCTTCCTAGCTTGTGGATGGCACCTTTTTTGCTGTGTCTTCATATGACAGGGAAAGAGGATTAAGAGGAAGAGGCAGAGGGGGAGAGAGCACTGTGGTCAATTCTCTTCCCCTTCTGGTAAGGACACTAAATCAATCATGGGGGCACTACTCTTAAGACACATCTATACCTACCTAATGGCATCCTCAAAGTTCCATCTTCAAACACCACCACAGGAAGGGCTAAGACTTCAATATATGAATTTGGCCGGGGGATAAAAATATCTAGTTCACAATTTTCTACACCTGGCCCACCAAAATTTGTGTTCTTCTCTCATGCAAACTATATTAATTCCATTCTATTATCCCTAATTGTTTTAAAATTCATCCTAGCATTAACTGGAAAGTCAGACTTCATCTAATATCAGTTAAGTCAGATATGAGTGAGATGTGAGTGAGATGTGAGGTATAATTCATCCTGAGACAAAATTCCTCCTTGGTTATCAACCCATGAAACCAGAAAAGTTATGTGCATCCAAAATACAATGGTAGAACAGGGGTAGGATAGACATTCCTATTTCAAAAGGGAGAAATTGGGAGAAAGAAAGGGGTTGTGATCCCCTGGGAATCTAAGGAAAATACCATTTGATCTTTGTAGATGGGATCTCTCTAAATTGCCCAGGTTGGCCTTGAACTTGTAATCTTTCTACCTCAGCCTCATTACAGGCTGGTGCCACCATGCCTGGTGGCCATTAGATCTTAAGGATTGAGAATAAACCCTGTTAGTTTGTTTTGTTTGTTAATCTGCCTTTGAGATCCACTGGAATAGCCCTAACTTCAGCATCCACTGGGATCTGTCTCCTCCATGGCTCTGCTGGACAGTTGTGGGGGTTGTGTCAACAACTCTCCTTTGGCATGAGTTGTAGCCCCAAGGTTCTGACAGGTGGGTTTTTGCTCACAGGCTCATGGGACCACCATCTAACCTAATGAAACCCAGGCTGGCCCTTCCTCCCTCTGAATCCTAGGAGGCAGCCCTGATGATCTCTGAATTGCCTTTAAGGTCATTCTTTGTCTTGAAGAATAGTGCATGCTCACAGACAATTTCTAGTAGGATGCAACAGAAATTCCAATAGCCTTTCTTCATTTTATCCTGTCTCCATCCCTTTTAGTTCAAATCAACAATATTTCTGCTGGGGTGGCTGATTAAGTTCATGGTTCACAACTCTATTAATTTCCTTATCAAACAATTGTTCAGCCATACCCTTCGTGTTCTTTTCAGGATAAGCTATCTTATTTTTTCTTTAGCAATACTACTTGGATGAGAATTTTCCAGATATTTAAAATCTGGTTCCTTTTTACTTAACAATTCCATATTTAATTCATCTTGCTCTTGACAAATTTACTAAAAGCAGTTGGCAGGGACAAAGCCACTCCTTCAACGCTTCGCTTAGAAACCTACTTAGCGGAATATCCAATTTCATCACTTGCAATTCTACATTCCACAACACACTAAAAATCTAGTCTGCTAAATTATTTGCCACTTATAACAAGAATAACCCTTTTTCTATTGTCCAATAATGTGTTCCTTATTTATGTCTGAAACCTCACCGGAATGGCCTTTACCATATCTCTATCAACACCCTCTTCATGATTGCTTGTATATTCTCGAAGAAGATGGAAGTTTTCTTTCTATGCCTTCACCAGAATCGCCGGTAATAGTCCCTTCATAACAATCTTAGCTTTTTTTTTAGCATGCATCTCAAAAGTCTTTCAGTTACCTCTATACATTACCAATTCCAAAACCACTTCCACATTTTTAGATATTTGTTACAGTAGCATTCCACTTTTTGGTACTAACATTTGTATTAGTATGAATTCTTCAGATATTTATTTCTTTTATTGGTTATCTCAGGGCAGTTGTGGTGTGTGTGTGTGTGTGTGTGTGTGTGTAATAAGGAATTGGCACATGTGATTATAGAGGCTGAGAAGATCAAGTTGAAGATTTAAAAGAGCAAGTAGTATAGTTCCATTTTGAGCTGAGTCTAAAGGCAAGAGAAGACCTATGTCCCAGCTCAAAAATAAGCAGAAGAATAATTCTTTCTTACTTTGCCTTTTTGTCTATTTAGACCTTCAAAAAATTGGGTAAGGCACATCTACATTGGGAAGGGTGATCTTCTTTACCCATTCTACTGATTCGAATGCTAATCTCATCTGAAAACTTTCTGATATACATACCCAGAAATACTGTTTAATTGAATATATACATACTCTGTGGCCTAGGCAAGGTGACCCATAAAATTAACTGTCACAATAAGTGGCAGAGACTGGATATAAAATGCAAAGCCTATGACTCAGTGACTATGCTCTACTTACTACCTACCCATATAACTATTTATTGGGTGCTTACTATGTGCCAGGAAATTTTAGATGCATTCTCCTCTAAGTTATCTAACAACTTCATGAGGGTTTGATACCTATATAACTTATTAGCTGTGAGACTGCCTAGTTACTATGCCTCACCTGTAACACAACAATAATAATACTTGTTCCACCTCTGTCCAACAGTGACTATGAAAATTTCATAGAGAACACATACGAAAATAATTTTAAGCCATGATGTAATGGTAAGCATCGCAAGTGTGGAAACTATTTTTTCAATTAGTCAATTTTTCAGAGGATAAATCCTGGGAACAGAGAAGTGAATGTAAACATAGCCAATATTTATCAAGTGTCTACTGTGTGCCAGATACTGTCTTTAGCACTGGTGAACTGATCTGCTCAAGGTCTGTTGGTTCATTAGGGGACAGATCTGGAATTAGAATTGGTGTGTTGACTCCAGATGAAGAGAAGAATGCACTTAGTGGCACTCCCTGTCCCAGAGGTGAGAACTAAGCTGAAGACTAGTTACAGGCAGAATTGCTGCTGAATTTAATAATGGAATTTACTTCTTGCTGACCTTCCCTCCTGGATTTTTGTACTAGTCTTGATACCTTTTGCTGGGCATTGCCTTAGTCCTGTATTACCGAATGCCTTTCTAGTATAATAGATGCTATCCAGATTTCATTCTCTTTTAAAAAGTTTCTGCTATAGAGCACCAGACCTGGACCTTTTTATTATTCATTCACTTATGTTTTAGAAATAGAAGCAAGATGTTTGGTTTGTAGGCATTCATAGTTTTTCATGCTTGTTCTGCAGATGCCCAAATGCCGCATATATTTTCTTGGGGATACAGCTTCAGCCTCAGCCGCCAGTTCTTCATCTGCTGGTGTGTACTCTCCAGGAGGAGGAAAGTCCCTTTCTCTTCCAGATAATGAGGTGGGATGCCCCAGGGGACTTGTCAGGGGTGAGGAGGCACTGGTTTATCATCCCTCTTTTGCTCCTGGCTCTCATTGTGCCCTCAGATGGGGCAGGTTCATTATACTGCATCGAACTGGATGTCGCTTGAAAGTCTGCAGGCTGCAGTTTCTAAGTGAGGATGTGTTCAAGATAATGAGAAACAGAAACAAAGCTTTTCATCGCTGGCTTCTGAGGCTCCTGCCAAACTTAAAGCTGAGCTAATCAGAGTCAATTTTTAAAACTGATACTCAAATAACAATTTAAGAGTATATAAAGCTTATTTTATAAAAAGGCAAAGTTAGGAATAGAGGCGAATGATTTCTTGGGTTAATGCAAAACTATTAGCCAATAACATGAATAAATTCCTATTACAGAGTTCTATTGCTAAGTTACAGAAAATTCATGACTTCTCTAGATGGAAAATTAGCACAGATTTTATTTATATTGAAGCCAATCACATTTTAGATTTCTTTACAGGTTGTGTGTGTGTGTGTGTGTGTGTGTGTGTGTGAGAGAGAGAGAGAGAGAGAGAGAGAGAGTCTGTGCACATGCAATATGATTTAATTTATTCATCCATCCCAAATTATAAAGAAGCCTATGGCATAACTAGAACATGGTTTCAATCAGTTCTGATCTATCTTTTAGAAGTCTTATTCTTTTGAATAGTTAACAGAAGAGATGGTAATAATAGCAAAAAATGATAATAATATTTACATGGTGCTTTGTAAAGTTTGCTTGAAAGCTGGGCCCAGTGGCACACATCTGTAAATCCCAGTAGTTTGGGAGGATGAGGCAGGAGGATCACAAGTTCAAAGCCAGCCTCAGCAACTTAGTGAGACCCTGTCTCATAATGAAAAATAAAAAAGGCTGGGGATGTGGATCAGTGGTTAAGCATCCCTGGGTTCAATCTCCAGTACCAAAAAATAAAAATAAAAAACGTTTGCTTGCAAAATGTTTATCTTTTAGCCTTTAAAACTCTTAAGAGAGGGTTTCATGGCCTGTGAGCCAGGATGAATATTAGTATTGTTATTTTCTTATGATAAATGGGATATGCTCCACCATAGGACAGTTAAGGGAAATTAAATATTTTTCTTATCATAGTTACATTTAAAAACTCAAAATAAATTATTTTTAAATCAATAAAGTTAGTAGGATTTTATTTCCAGAACATAATAGGTATCTGAAAAAATACCACTCCAATCTATAATATGTATTGTGTGAGAAAGGCATTTAGCACTTAAAGCTGCATGATAAACCTTGCACATGTTGTTGTTCAGTTCATATGCATTCTCTTCCTCACCTGGGCATGACTATGTCATCTGTGCCCAGCACTGTGCTGGGTCATCTGATAAATAATTGTTTGTGCAGGATATGGTATGTGCCCATGTGTTGCATGTGATCTCACTGGAAAGGCAGGGTGTGGCCATCTCTGAGCTGATCATTGTGGCCAGTCAGTATTGTCTGAGTCATGCACCCACCCTGGGGTCAAGGGTATAGCAGAGGCAAGCTCAGCCTGGCCACTACACTGACATAGGGAGGAGGTAGTTTCCTGAAGTCAAATCAGATGAAGATTGAATGGATCATGGGACACAGATATCCACCTGATGTGTTTCTTCTGATATCCAGGGGGTTGAAAAGTCCCAGGCATCCTCACTATCCAAAGCCCTCCCTCTTATCCTCAACTCTCTTCTCTCCCAGGCAATCCTGACATCTCCAGTTGCAAAATGGAATGCATCTCTCCCTATAAATACAGTTATAAATGCTGGTTTAGCAGAGTTAATAGTATATATTTTAGTATATAGTTCAAATATATTAACTTTAAAGAGGCTTTTGTGGGTAGTTTTGTGGGTTTAACCATAATTTATAATACAGTGTCTATGGGAACATATGTTCTGAGAAACCAAACAGTCAAACCAACAGACACATTCTTGAATCATGAACTGGGGTTGTATGAGATGGGATGTACAATTGACTTCCAAACTGGGTGGTAGAATTTGGATGAGCTAAGGCCACTCAAAGAAGGAGAGGCCACCATCTCTCAGTATCTGGGAAAGAGATAGGTAGCATGATAATATCCATCTCTCAATGACTTGTTGACATCAAAACCTGTCTGTGTTCCTCACCCTGATGACATGAGGGTGATCGAGATCTTATGTCTAAGGCAATGGGTATAGCGCCAACTAGATTGTCTCTCTGTCTCTCATTACTCCAAATACATCCCTCATGAAATTTTATCCTTGCTTGAAAACAAAAGGAGGAAGGTATTTTAATCAAGAGAACTTTTTTCTATTTGTTTAAAACAAACACACAAATATAAGAATATATGAAAAAATGTTTTATAGAGTGTATAAAAGGGAAAGTCCTGACACCCACCTAAAACTCTCCAATATCATTCCCTTATAGAGATACCCACTTTTTGGTATATTCAAGAATGAATTTTGTAAAATAAATTTCTTAATATGGAAATGAACTGCATCTCCCAGTTTTATCACCATTAGTCAACATGGGAGGGAAAAGTGAAAATGTTAAAGTCCTTCTGTTCTGACCCAGTTGTTTATTAGGATTCCAGTGGGACTGGGGGTGAATGTTAGGGAGGATAAGTGGACTTTGAGAAGCTCAAAGTGTTATCTAATCGTTTATCTCCCTGAAATGGATAAATACTTGTGTCACATTTATATTCTAAAATGCTAACCCCTAGTGTGATTTGTTGAGATGAGGCCTTGGGGAGATAATCAGGCTCTGAAGATAGAGCCCTCATGATTGGGGTTAGTATCTATCTTATAAAAGGAACCACAGAGAGCTCTCCTTATTCTGCCATCTGAGGAAAGATACACAAGAAGATAGCAGTGTCAAATTTGGAAGAAGGCCCTTACCAGAGCTCCACCATGCTGGCCCTCTTGTTTCAGCCCTCTGGCCTCCAGAAATGTGAGAAATTCGTTTCTGTTATTTGTAAGGTACCCGTTCTGTGGTATTTTGTTGCAATATACTGAACTAAGATATTTCCTTTCCTTTAAAAAATCATTGCTTCCACATCAAAGCCTGCCATAACTAATCTTTCTGTGATTTGTGACATGCATCTTTAACTCATCATAGACTGTTTAAAATAACATTCTACTACTCATTACGAGAAAATTACAATATTATACTTTCTTATTCTCTAAGAGTTTTGTTCCTATTTTCTAGCAATTTTCTTCTACATCTAAAAACCCACAATACCCTTTTGGGTTTAAATAGCCACTTATCTTTTGGAGAAAGATAAGTGAGAAGAGAATTAATATATATCTTATATTTACCCACATATATTCAATTTCTAGCAGTCCTTGTTCTGTTTCAAATTGAGGAAGGTTTTTGAATGTAGCCTTGGGCAGCAGGATGTTTGTGGAGAAGCAAACACAAGTTTCAGGGCCTCAGGTGACAGCTGGTACAGATGTGCTGAGAGGACCGGTGGACTGCACGAGTTCTGGTCATAGATGGTGAGGACATTGACCTAAATGGGTGGTTGGTTATATCTGTGCCCTGACTACAGTGATGGGTGCCCATCTGCTGTATAATAAAATAATTTCTCAGGTCTTTTTCCCTGGTTCTGGGAGGGAACCTCTACACCTTTGGTATTTCCTGAGTGATAAGAATATCTTTGCTATTCATAGTGGACTCTGATAGCTAACGAGGTGACTCAGCATGGGGAGGCCATGTTGAAGAACAACCAAGTAGTTAGAGGGTTGGGGCTTTGGGCCACATGACATCAGCCTACCTTCCCAATCTCTGGGGAGGGAAGGGAGAAGCTGGAGAGTAAGTTCACTCTTGTGGTTAGGGTTCAATTAGTCATGTCTACATGCAAAATCCCATCATCAACTCGGGACTCTAAAGCTCAGTGCAGTCCATTGGTCCTCTCAGCACATCTGCAGCAGTTGTCACCTGAGGCTCTGACACTTGTGTTTGCTTCTCCACAAACATCCTGCTGCCTAAGGCTACATTCAAAAACCTGTGCCATTCCCTGGTTGGAGAACACATTCAGTTTCTGGGAGGTGACTCTTCCATAGGAAGAGTGCACAGAAGCCCTGTGTTTGGGACCCTCTCAGATTCTCCTGATTGATATCCTTTAGAGTGAAAGTATGATTGTAGTGCTTTCCTGAGTTCTGTAAGTCATTGCAGCAAATTATCAAGCTTGAGGGAGTTCATGGGAGCTCCCCGGATTTGCAGCCAGTTGGTCAAAAGTGCCACAGCCTGAGGATTAACTGAACTTTTAATTGGCGTCGGAGTGACAGCAGTCTAGCGGGGGATTGTGCTCTTAGATCTCTGGAGTTTGACACAAGTTCCAGAGATTAGCATCAGAACTGAGCCATAGTACCGACTTATGTCATAACCAAGAGTATTTTTAGCATTAGGCACTCCGTAGGATGTGGTACAATGCAATACTGCAGACCTAGGACTAGATCAGAACAGAGACTGCAGAAGAAGTCATCTGTGCCATTCCCAGGCAATTCAGAGGAAGGCACCGTGGCTGGAAGCCCTTTTACCAACGTGCCCAGATGCCACATTGAGAAGGAAGTGGGGAAGGAAGACAATGTTCCACTGGGATGTTTGAATGGGTTGTAAATGTATCTGCTTCAAGTTAGAAGTGACAATACTGTCTGTCTGTTCAAACTTCTTTAAACGTCTTTCATTAACAAATTTGTAGCCCGGAATCAGCAGGACTATCCTTTCCCCACCCTTCACCCCCATGTCTCCCAAATAGATACATTGTGGTGTCTAAAATTCAACTCTGGCATATTTTAATCTCTCCTGACATTTCTCAGAACTATCTCCCATAGCCACAGGGCCACCTTTTCCTCTCCAGTTGTCAAATTATGAATCAGGTAGGCTGGAACACAACCGGGTCACTTCCACAAAGCAGATGGACTACATTCTGGGGATTCATCATTTTCCAGGGGTGTCGGCCGAGGTTCTGTTTTGGACCCTGGCCTCGTGTTTGGACATTGTGAGATTGTCTGTGGTTTATGAGATTCATTTAATCTCCTACTGGCTCCTTAGGTTCTGAGAAAGAAATGATGAATAAGAATCTGGTTGAATTTTGAACTAAGTAGAAAGATTGGAAAATAAATAACTTTGACAATTTTTTTTTTCTGTACTGGGGATTGAATTTGGGCCTAAGCACCCCACCACTGGGATACCTCCCCAGTGCCTTTTAAATTTTCTTTTGAGGCAAAGTCTCATGAAAGTGCCCAGGCTGTCTTTGAACTGGTGATCCTCCTGCCTCAGCCTCCAGAGTTGGTAGGATTACAGACATGTGTTTTGACAGAATTTTTAATAAGGTAATACTAGTAAGAAATAGTCATTGGTTCAATTATTTTGTGCACTCTTGAGCCTCCTAATGTCTCTGACCAAGTGTCTTGAAAATACCTGAGGCTGTGACAAGTTTAGAGGAGGAAGTCCTCAGATGTTCACAGGGGCAGGCAACAAAAATCAATGAAATGGGCTGTTATCAATTGGGTAAATTGGTCAAATGATCCTGTTGTTGCTAGATTTTCAAATTTTTCAAACACACACACACAACTAAAAATCTAATATTTTAAAAAGCAAAGGTGCTAAAATGTGAGTGTTGGCAAAAAGTATGAGTACAAAATCATCATGCAGCACATAATAGTCTACGGTTTTTCACCACTTGCAACTCTTCCTATAAGTGTCTGGGGGTTCAGTGCAGAGCCACACATGTGAGCAATGAGAAAAACCTCACTTGTTGTACATTTGAATTCTATCTCTAAGGTATACTGAACAGGGGTTTTATTCTGTTTATTTTATGACTTGAGACATTGTCACTTGATAATAATTACTGATTAATGTTTTTTTTTTTTTTTAAATATTTATTTATTTATTTTAGTTATTGGCGGACACAACATCTTTGTTTGTATGTGGTGCTGAGGATTGAACCCGGGTCGCACGCATGCCAGGCGAGCGCGCTACCGCTTGAGCCACATCCCCAGCCCCTGATTAATGTTTTAATCAGTAATTTTTATCTTTCAACAAGTCGCTTAGTTGTTCCCTGTATTGGTCCTTTCTATTACCATAAGAAAGTAGCAGAGGCAGGCTATTTTATAAAGGAAAAGAGGTGGTTTAACTCACAGTTTTGAAGGCTAAATGTCTAAGATTGGGCAACAGAGTGTTTGTTCTCTGGTGAAGACTGAAGGGTGGCTTCATGGTGGAGCACATACAGGAGAAAGAACAAATGGAGACAGAGGTCAAAAAGGTCAGGCTTTCTCCTTTTATAACAACCCTCTCTGGGACACTAACCAACAAAACTACTTTAATTCCTCCAGAGAGCAGCAGCTGGTGCTCAATGACCTAGGTCCACACCACATCCCAACATCACCACCCTGGAGACTCAGCCAGGCAAATCTTTGGTGGACGAGCCACATTCACATCAGAGCACCCTGTCTTTGATTTTGTTGCTTCTCTCCCTCCTTTTTTCCCCTCTTCTGGTGCTGAAGATTGAATGGGCTTCACATGATGTAGGCAGATGCTCCACCACTAAGGTATATGCCCTCCCCCCACCTGATTAAGCCACCCTCATTCACTAGCCCAGCTCAACACACCTGGTTCATGAGGGTTCCCATGGGCTCCTGCTTGGCTTATCTCCACTTCTCACCTTCCGCTTTGTGTTACAGTTTGTATTTCTTTTCTTCACCTTGGTGACACTCGGCATAGCTTACTCTCTCTAAACATTTTTTAAATTAGATGAAAGTCCAAATTTTTGTAGAGGGTTCACATCTCCCATTTATTTCCTTACTTAAGCTCAAGGGATTGTATTCTAGAGAAATTTGTGGAACTCTGTCCTAAATCCTTTTGCATTTTCTTTCCATACCTATGAATGTCTACTGAAAAAAAAATCCAGTCGCTGTAAATCATGCATCAGGACAATAATCACCATCAAGTTCTTTTGTTGGGAGGGATAGTTTTAATTAGGTTTTGTTTGGGGCCTTTTATACCATAAGTCTACTTGTTGGTGACAGGTTGGGTTACTAGTTTTATTGTCACTAAATTATTTAGTTGAAATATCTGTTTATTATACACATTATGACATCTAGAACTGTCATAAATGATTTTGCTTCTCAATAATGTTAGACTTTCCCCCCTCTTTATGCACATTACTGCTTAGATTTTCCAATTTTCTTTCCATTTGAAGGAGAAAACTCATAAAAATGTTAAAAACATGAACTTAACTCATGACTGCACTGAACTACTGTGATTCTTCTTCTGTGACCTTTTTCAGTAGCTTCTGAGAGATTCCCATGGATTTTATGAGGCAGCTCTGCAAATTAGGACAAAATGATGAAATCTAAAAACGGAGGAGGTGGTCCAGAGATGTGAGAGCCCAAGAGGCCTCTCTGAGCCAACTGTCCCGCCCTGCGCCTGCCAAGGACAGCCTCACTCCTCTCCAGCTTTTTGCTCTGGGCTCGTCGCCGTGGGGCCTCTGGGGATCCTTTGTGTGATTGTATGACTAAAAGGAGGAGGACTTGGCCAGCAGACCACAGTTGGTGGGCCAACTCACTGTTTGAGAGGTAGCATTCATTGTGCAAAACTCTAAAATGTTGCCTTTTGCTTAGATCATCTGGGCTAATTTCAGATGAAACTGACCATGGCCATGGATGGACAAAGGCATCGTCAAACTGCAGAGTAAAAATAAACCTGCATCTCAGAACATTGTCTCCAAGAAAGGTCAGGCAGCACCTGATATTGAATTACCATGCATTATACCTGTGGGTTTTCATTAGCCTTTCTTTTGGGGTGTCTTGTTTTTCGGTACAGATTCTGCCTTTTTGTAATAGGAGGAAAATGTGTAGCTATCTCAGATAATAGAACCTGGCATAGGTAGGTATTAATGCTCACTATGTATTTCTTCTGCTTCTTCTAAAAAAAGGATTGAAATATTGCTTTCCAGAAAAAGCTTGGAAAATGACATGCAAATATGGTATTAAATGTGTTTCAGCCCCACCATGCCCTGACACACACACACACACACACACACACACCCCCTACATTCATCAGCTATTGTCAACTAATTTTTAGATAAGGCCCAAATGATCCCTTCCACCATTAGGAATTCATTGGTTCAAGTCTCTCTACTCTATATTCCTATTGCATACCTAATTTCTCTTGTTATAATATTTGTGATACATTATTTTCATTTCTCTTTTTATTGCCCATATCCCTAGGCAAACCAAAATTTCTAAGATTAGGCTTTACAACTGTGTTTTGTTCATCATAGTATTCTTAGCACTCTGCACAAATGCTGCATGTTACGGGTTAGCTATTGAAGGGAGAAATAAATAAATATGTCCCATTTACCAGTGTATCAAAGATTCTTGATATTATTCTTGTCAATCCATTTGAGGCACTAATCTAAATGGCATTAGGTCTACATTTTATATACATACATACACACACATACCCAAAATCAGGTGTGTGTGTGTGTTTGATATATATCCCTAGGATACTACTGTAACTCATCATATTTAAAATAGCATCAATTGTACAGCATGCTATTATCTCACATATCAGTAGGAAAGAAAAAATTTTGCCAATTATAGTGTGATCCAATGCTTTCTTATTTTAACATAAAAAATCTCAAGTCAGGTAATAGCCCATTTTACAATTTATTAAAGTCAGTGCTTTCCAGATAAATTAGAAAATGCTCCAAAATTCAGGAGATTAAAACCAAATATGGATACTGGTAAGTATTGAAATAGTCTAAAAAATTAAAACCCAACCAATTTTAAGTTTGTTTTGTATGTATTATTAATTTTAAGAACTCAAAAAATTATTTTTATTGAGAATGAATTTTAGAAAGGTTATAATGAATTTTTTATTTTCCTATTTACTATGTGCAAGAACAATACAGTTACCTTCTCCAATATGTCCATTTTCTTATTCCATGATAAAACGTGAAAGATCCAATATAATTTTACATGTTAATTGTATATCATAAAATGTTCTTTTCTTCTCCTGGTCTTCCCCAGAAGAAATGTTAAATGGTGCCAAGTATTTTTTCCCTAATTGTATTCACAAAACTTGGAAAGGAGGGAATTTTAGTTTGGAGTGAGGAGAAGGTCTAGGATAAATGTATTTTGTGTTTACTTAGGCCACGATACCAGGGTTCAGCAGTCTTTAATTGATTAATAGTCAGAAGGCCGTGGCTGACCTTTGGCAAGTTCAAGGAATTGGCAGGACACAAAGAACTGAAGGTGGAGAGGAAGAGGAGGGCGAGGAAAGGGGGCAAAAGGAAGAAAAGGGGAAGATGAAGATTCAGTGTTGACTTCTTTTCTTTTCCCTCACCAAGATATTTCCAGTGCAGCTATCATACAACAAACCCAAAGTCCTTGCATCCTCTAGAATTTAAAACTGCTGTATGAGAATGTGTTGGTATGAAATCAATGCTTTGAATTTTGCAATCGGATTCTTCTTGCATTAATCACTTTTTATAAAGCCTCTCACTCATCAGTTACATCATTTGCTGTACTTGCTTATTCTCATAGGAATCTTCTGCATTTGGATCCTAAGTTTCTTTCCCACTTTGTGGGTGACTTAATAAGACCATTTGGATGTATACTTAGGAATGTTAAACTTATCCTGCCAGATGCGTGATTTCTACTTTCCCCTTCCATCAACCTGGTCATCCTGCCTTCTTATCCATCTCAGTGAATGGCCACTCCATGCTGAGATGAAGATTCTGGGATCCTTGGCTCCTCTTGCTCATCCCACTTCTAATCTGAGGAGAGATCTTGATAGCCCCATCTTCAAGCCACAGTAATCCTCCCCTTAGCTGTCAGGGATACCTTCACAGACTCCTAATGGGTGCCTGAAACTGAAGATACTCCCAAACCCCTTACACAAGCACTGTGATCTTGTGACAATTGATCTGGTAACTGGGGTAGCTGCCAAGAGACTAACCAGTGGGCAGTGTTTTCAGCCTGGATCCAGTGAACAAAGGATGACTAACGTCCTGGGTGGGACAGAGTGGGGGGAGCAGAATGTGTGAAATTTCATCATGCTGACTCTGTGGAATTTTCCATTTAAAATTTTTGGATCACAGTTGACCATGGGTAAATGAAACTATGGAAGGTGAAATGTGGACAAGGGGAGTGGGTACAGTATATTCAGAACCTGAGCATATTTCGATACTTATGCTGATACTCCCCAAAATCAAACCACCATCATCTTTCACCTGGGTCACTGCAATGGCCCCAACAGGTCTCTCTGTTTCCATACTTGATTCTACCCAACCTGCTCTCAAAACTTAAGTCAGAAAAAGATATGCTTTCGATCAAAAAATGTATGAAAAAATGTTCAACATCTCTAGTAATTAGAGAAGTGCAAATCAAAACTACTCTAAGATTTCATCTCATGCCAGTCAGAATACAGACAACAATAAATGTTGCCAAGGATGTGGGGGAAAAGGCACACTCGTACATTGCTGGTGGGACTGCAAATCGGTGCAACCAATCTGGAAAGCAGTTTGGAGATTCCTTAGAAAACTCTAATAGAACCACCATTTGACCCAGCTATCTCATTCCTTGGTCTATACCAAAAGGACTTAAAATCAGCATACTATAGTGACACAGCCACATCAATGTTTATAGTAGCTCAATTCACAATAGCTAACTATGGAAGCAACCTAGATGTCCTTCAATAGATGAATGGATAAAGAAACTGTAGATTATATACACAACAGAATATTACTCAGCCTTAGAAATGAATAAAATTATGGCATTTTCAGGTAAATGGATGGAGCTGGAGAATACCATGCTAAGTAAGCCAATTTCAAAAAACCAATGGCCGAATGTTCTCTCTGATAAGTGGATGCTGATCCATAATGGAGTGGGGGGCATGATAAAAATGGAGGAACTTTGATGGGACAAAGGGGAGGTGAGGTGGGGAGCGGGAATGGGGGCCGGAAAGATGGTGGAATGAGATGGACGTCATTACCCTAGGTACATGTATGACTGCACGTATGATGAGATGCTACATCATGCACAATGAGAGAAATGAAAAGTTGTGTTACAATTGTGTACAGTGAATCAAAATTCATTCTGCTGTCATATATGCCTAATTAAAATAAATAAATTGATAAAAAAACAAAAAAGGGAATATTCACACAATAAAAAGAAATGACCATTAATACATGCAAAAAAAAAAAAAAAAAACTTAAGTCAGGCTGAATAACTTGTCTCAGAAAGAAGCTCCAATGACTCCCATCTGAATTATCCTGACCTACAAGACCCATAATAATCTGGTCCCCGACATCTTTGACCTCTGTTTCTGCTGCTCTTCCCCTGTTCACTTGACTCATGTTCCACTGGTGCCCTTTCTGCTCCTTGAAGACGCCTGACCCCTCCAGCCCCAAGCTCTCTATTCTTGCTTTCCCTGCTAAGAACATTGCCCACCCAGAAGTTCATGAGGCTCTTTTATGTACTTGGCTTAGCTCTCACTGAGCTGCTCTGACTACTCTCTTTAATTTTAGCAAAACCACTTCCTGTTCTCTACCCCCCTTTTCTGCTATAGTCTGTAGTGGAATTGTTTGTTTGTTTTGTTTGCGTCTCTCTGTCATTGGTGTAAAAGCTTTATATGGATTCATTTGTTACTTAAGACACAAGTCATAGTGTTACGGGTGGTTTTCCCCAAGAAGCAGATGCTGAGCTGGAGGTGAGCAGAGGGGATGTTCACTGGGGAGTACTCTCAGGATCAACTTCTGAGGAGGATGTGAGGGGAACAGGACTGGACAAAGAGAGAAACTGGGCTACAATAATGTTCTCCATCACGCTCAGCTGATCCTACAGAGCTCTGGAGCTGGCATGACTGTGCCAAGTCGGCGAAGGCTTTCTATTTCAGCTCTGCCAATCATTCCATGTGGGCTGCCCTCAGGAAGACATGCGATCTCTGACTACTAGGCTGTCTTCAGCCAAGGACAGTCCCCAGGGGGACTTACGCTCCAAACTGGCATTGCTCAACATTGAGCAGCTGAGGGAACGATCACTCCATTCCCCAAAGCAGTGGCCCAGGATTCGGATCTAAATGGCATAAGCAGACTCTACTCCATGTGGTCTATAAAGCCCTCCAGGATCTGGCTGTGTCTGCCCCTGTAAATGTGCCTTATCCACTCACCACTCATGGTACACTAGTCCCATTTGGCCTCCCGTGATTTACAGGTTAGGAGGAACACTGTGGTTCCTGATTTATTTTTTTTTTTTTAGTTTTCGGCGGACACAACATCTTTGTTTGTATGTGGTGCTGAGGATCGAACCTGGGCTGCACGCATGCCAGGCCAGCGTGCTACCGCTTGAGCCACATCCCCATCCCCTAGAGTGGACATCCTCCCCAAACTTTCAAAAACTGTGATGTGTTCAAAGGATAAACTTCTATTCTTGTTTGAGCCGCTTCTCAGAATATTGGAGGCTCCAATGGATATGTGAGCTAGAAGGACATGGAGACCTTGCTCTCACCCCTTTCACTGGAGGGAAGGCTGCTCAAAGCCGGAAGACTACAGTTTTCACCGAACCCCATTCCAGCAGATCTGTGGATGTTTTTCATGGACCTAGAGAACATCTAAGAGTAAATAACTGGACTTTGGGAAATGTACTACTGTTGTGTTTCAATGTTAGGCTCTGTTAGGACGAGAAGGAAACCATAAAAGTTATTAAAAAGGAGTGGATATAGAAGACTCTTCCTGGGGGGAAGGAAACGGGACCCTTGTCAGGAGATGCAGGACCACAGGAATGGGTGGGCTTCCTCAAGACAGTAACAATGGAGAGGGCCACAGCCAATTTAGCCTCATGTTCCTCCCATCCTCTGAAGCCAGAGGGAAAGGATGTTCTGTTGATGTGCTCTAATAGAGGTCAACATTGTGGGCAGAGAACAAGGTGGAGAAGGGTAGGGAGGGTCCAGCAAGGAGATAACGGGCATGAAGATGAAAGTTCTTCTGTGCTGAAATTTATGTTTCTTTAATGCATTCACATGACCCGAGGATCTTGTTAACATGCAGATTATGTTTTAGGAAGACTGGAATTAAATCTGAGGTTCCATATTATTAGCAAACTTCCTTGTGATGCTGAGGATGCTGGTGTGAGGACCACATTTGGAATAATAAGGATGCCACTCCTTTCTGTGATCTCAGGACTTAGTAAACTGAGTCTCCTCAAAAATAACAGCCTGGTCTGGGCTGGGTAAGAGAAACATCTCTTGCACACCTGAGGGAAGGAAGGAGTGAATTCCTTTCTTCTCTTCCCTTCCCAACTAAGAGCAGCCTGGAAAAATGGCCAAATTTGCCCGAGGCAGGTCAGTGGCTTGAGAAGAGTAAATGGCAGCTGGCAGTTGGCCTAAGTGGCCCATGGACAGAGCAGAGATTGATGGCCTGAGCCCATGGAAGCAGAGATCAACTGACTCAGGAAAGTACATAAAACACCACCACCTTTGAGGATTCCCTGGGAAGGGGGCTGAGGCCCAGCTCACTTGATAAATGGAGTCTTGAAATTGTTGTAAATAATAAGAAAATGACCTTTCTTATTTATGTTTACGGGCAAGGGAAACCTGGACTTCTGGGGAATGAATCAAGCTTGATAGTTCCGGCTCTGAGTCCATTGCAAAATACCTTTGTGCCTTGCTTTGTACTTGCCTCAGTGCTGATCCTGCCTCTCACATGTGTTTGTATTTAGTCCATGACTACTGGGAACAGACCCTCCTGAATGGAGCAGGACCTCTCTAGTAGTGTCCAATGGTCCTATGAATCAACAAAGCACAAAAACATGTTTATGACTGCATGCTGGCCGCCTCAACTCTTGCTCTGTGGTATTCCTGGAAATGCTCTTAAAGCAGAAGAAAGGTAAGGGATGGGTCATTCACCTCCCCACTACCCCCCGTCACTAACACCATGGGATAGTCAGCACCTACCTTCCTTTTTCTACTCAATTGTGTTCCTGAATCAGTCCAGAAAAATGTTGACAAGTTAATTTTGAAACTTATGAATCAGCAGGGAAATGGAATGAGCAAATCTACAAGGTAAAAAGTGAAATACAGGGCCGGTCATCACCATTAAGACGGCAGATAGATGGAATTTGAGAGGGGCAGCAATGCCCACCGGCTGCACATTTTTCTTTTTCTTAGTATTAATAATTGAGGGTATTTTAATCTTCCAGTTCCCTTTCCAAAGGCTACAAAGAGGAGAATCCTTTTAACTTTCTCAATTATAGGGAAAATGATTTTAATTAAAATACTGTGAATTCATTTCTGGAGGTCCTAAGCCTCTGGATAGTATGAGGGTGGGGCGTGGGAGAAGACAGCATTGAGATGGGGAAGAGAATTCTCTATTAAAGACACAAACACAAATGCCAGTGTTGCTACTAACAGCCAATGCTGACATAGCACCTCTGGGAGTAGGAACTCTTTTATGGACTTTATGTGAGGAAAGCCAGGGTCCAAGCCATAGCCACATCCTCTCAGGAGCTTGGAAGGTGCCAGTTACATTAGCTTAGTGGCTCTGTCCCTACCCTCCCCTCAGCATAAAAATATATTTAGGCAGTGGTAGAAGGATGGGAGAGTTACCTTTATTTTCTCTCCTTCTGGCTACCCATAACTTTATCAAATATAGATTATATATATTTTTTCCTTCCATTACTTTCTTTTAATGGGGTCTTGCTAAGTTGCTCAGGCTGACCTTGAGCTCCTAGCCTCAAATGATCTTCCTGCTTCCGCCTCCTGAGTAGCTGACACTACAGTTGCTTGTCACAGCATCTGACACAGATTAAATTTAAAAAAAACAAAAAAAAAAACTATGAGTTTATGAAGTTCACACTCAATAAAAGTAGATTTTAAAAGCAAGAAAGGAGAAGTTTTGGTTTCTTTGGTGAAGTTTGGTGACAAATTCTTTTGGACTTTATATTGAGCACCTTGACGAGTTCCAGTGTGAATTCCCCCTATTCTAAATCTGCTCCTGTCTCCTCTACTTGCCTGCCACCCAACCAATTTCTTCAGGCACAGCTGAAATTTAGAAAAAGCATCTTTTTTTTATATATCTTTTTTAAAATTAGAGCTTTATACTTATACATAGTAGTTGGGTTCATCCTGACAAACTCATCTGGATAGGAATGGATTTCAGCTCATGATGCCTCTTTCCCCCCCTCTCCCATTCTCCTTCCTCTCTATTAGACCTCCTTTCACTAGTCTACTAATTTATATCTGATTGTTTCTTTATGTCATCCTATCCTTCCCTCCCCCCTTTCCTTTATATTACTTTAGCTTCTGCATAAGAGAGAAAATGCAGCAGTCTGGCTGGGCACAATTCACCAGCCACTTGTCAAACAGGAACAAACTTTATTTTTTGAACGCACACTAAACCACCCGAGCTCTCCAGGAATTCCCCAAGGGCCCAACTGCCACCACTGGCTCTTCTGAGGAGCGTCAACCCTCTTGAGGCAGATTGGCTAGATCGCATGGGCGGAGCCAAAAGAGTCCCCCAATGAGGAGCTCCGTGGTCTGAAAGGGAGGGGAAACAGCCCAGTGAGCATCACCGTAGAGGAGCCAATCAGCTGGAAGTTTGCTGGGGCCGCTTCTGCTGCGGCTCTCAACAAGAAAACATTTGACTTTTGAGTCTCTTGAGTTTGGTTGATTTCACTTAGCATGATATTCTCCATTTCTACCCATTCACCATCAAACTCCATAATTTAATTCTTTTTTTTATGGCTGAGTAGAATTCTGTTGTGTGTATGTATGTGTGTGTATTACAATTTCTTAATCCATTTATTTATTAATGGGCGTCTGGGTTGATTACATAATTTAGCTATTGTGAATTGTGCTGCCATTAAACATTGGTGTAGCTGTGTTGCTGCAGTATGCTGATTTTAGTTCTTTTGGAAGAATACCAAGGGGTAATATAGCTGGGTCCTATGGTGGTTCCATGCCTAGTTTTTTGAGGAATCTCCATATTGCTTTTCAGACTTGTTGTACTACTCTGTAACCCCCCCCAACAATGTACAGCTGTACCTTTTCCTCCACAGCCTCACCAGTGTTATTGTTCCTATTCTTGATCATTGACATTCTGATTGGAGTGAGATGAAATTTAGTAAGTTTTGATTTGCATTTCCTTGATTGCGAGAGATGTGGAACATTTTTTTCATGTATTTGTTGGCCATTTGTGTTTCTTCTCTTGGGAAGTTTCTGTTTAATTTTTTTGCCCATTTATGGATTGGGTTATTTGTGGTTTTTTTTTTTTTTTTTTGGTGTCAAGTTTTTTTGAATTCTTTGTATATTCTGGATATTAATCCCCTATCAGAGGAGTAGCTGACCAAGATTTTCTCCCATTCTATAGGCTCTCTCTTCACACTCCTAATCATTTCCTTAGTTGTATAAAAGCTTGGGATGGGATTCTACTTATTGATTCTTGGTTTTATCTGTTTTATTTCTTGCACTTTTGGGGTCTTGTTAAGGAAGTCAGTGTCAGCACCAATATGATGGAGTATTGACTGTGTTTTTCTTCTAGAAGTTGTAAGTTTTCTGGTCTAATTCTTAAATCTTTGATCCATTTCAATTTGAGTTTTGTGCTGGGGGAGAGAGAGAGAGAAAGAGAGAGAGAGAGAGAGAGAGAGAGAGAGAGAGAGATCAATCTAATTTCATTTTTCTACATATAGCTATTCAGTTTTCCCAGCACCATTTTTTAAAACGGTTGTCTTTTTTCCAAGTTATATTTTTGGCATCATTGTCAAATATCAGATGGCTATAGGTATGTGGATTTGTCTCTGTGTCTTCTATTCTGAAGAAATGAACATCTTTATAAACCTTATTCTGAACTATCATTAAAATATTCATTAAAAATTCATTACACCACTCTCTGCTAACTAATAAAACAGTCTCATCTGGTGCTGTACATTAAAACTAGGTAAGTTCTAAACATCCTCAAAATCTATTTTGGAATGTACGATCGATTCTATCCTTCACCTACCCACATACTCTGCTAAATCTTGGTCTCAACCCACCAGAAGCATACACCCCATGAGAATTGGAGCATTATCTTCAGTTCTGTGGAACCCCAGGCATGTCCTGCCACAGGAGTAAGTGAGGAGTGGGATGGGAGAGAGAACTAAAGAGAGAAGAGGGAAGAGCTATCAATCCATCATAAATTTTGATCAGCTATCTCCCGGTGTGCTTGGCACCTCTGAGCTTAGGAGTCAAGAGGAAAGGGCATATTGGATTTCCATTTGGATCACTTTAGAATATACTGAGCAATAGAACAAGCTCATCCCTGTGATCTCTGGGAGATCTTTTTCCATGGAAGGGCACAGGGCAAGCAGTATTGAGGATCATTTGGTGGGATTTGGGATTCTGCCTATATCTGATCTGTATATTTAATGTTTTGAATCAGGAACTTAGGAAAGATTTCATGCACTTCATTTTTATCTGTATTTGGCTTAGGATGTGAGTTGCCAGGAGGAAATAAACACACAAAGGTAGCTTTCCCTTTCCCTTTCCTCCACCCCTGCACATCACTCTGCAGGACCAATGCTCTAGGCCAATGCCAGGGGCACCCTTTCCCTGACTCACTTCATCCTTCCCTGCTGCCCTTTCTGCACGGCAGTTTGGGCTGAGCAGAGGCCCCAGGGCTGTTCATTGTGGAGAAGGTGGGAGACGGCACTGTGAGCACTGGATTCCTGTCCCTGGATCCCTTCTTGTGACCCCTGCCGGTAGCCTCGGCTCTGCTCCACACTCAGGGACCAGACTTGTACTTAGTTGCAAAATTAAGGAGTCCCACAATGCAGGTCACACACTGATGAGCTGCCCTGATGTTTTGCTCCAGTTATGTTTTTCTCCAATTCTGGTAACTGGGATTTTGCTTTGATCTGTGACTCAACTGGGTCATTGTTTTTCTACCCCGGACTTGTGTCCTTGCCCTAAATTTCAGTTTGCCTAAGCCTGAGGTCATTCCTCTGAACTTTACCCTTAGCTCAGCTCTGTTCCTAGCTGTCAGAACACCCCCCACATTTACCATTACTTGATCACTGTTTGCCCCTGGCTTTGTTTTCTCACTGGTGCTTCTCTCTGTCATGAGGTCCCCCTCCTCCCTGAGGCTAACTCTCCCCAGACTCTGACCAGGGGGATCTACCCAGATCACTCAGGAAGCACATCCCTATCACTTATGATTCTCTAGTGATTACCAAATGGTAAAGCTATGTACAAGGAGGGTCCTCAGTGCCGGGGCTCTCATACTTACTCTCTGCCATTTGCCTTTTTCTTAGGAGATCTAAAAAGGACTGATTTGGGCCATGGTTTATTAATTAAGATTTAGTTCATTAAAGAAGGAGGAACACACTTTATCCAGTTGAAAGTTAAAAAATGTGATTTTAACCAGGCCTCATCAAGGTAAGATAGAGGGCAAATCCAAGGACCTTAGCTTCAGGAGCACTTAGACCTTCCTTTTAGGACACTTTGTGGTTCAGCTTTGTGACCTTCGTTGGCTATTTCCCTTAACAAAAACCTCCAAAGTCCCAGGAGAGGAATATTATTAGCCTAATTTCATTTAGGAATTTACCCCTGAATACGTGAATACATCAGCACTGGTCATGTAACCATGTCAAGACATGGCCACTGAGACTCCCTTCCACGTATAGGGCCAGGATGTGAACTGACAACTCACCCCAAGTTTTACATCAGTGGTGGCCTCATAGGACATACCATTCTTACCACACACACACACCTCAGTTTTCTGAAGCACAGCTGGAATATCCTTAAAGGTTGTCACTAAAGTCTAGATCCTTGTGTGTGTACAATGCTAGGGCTGGAATCCAGGGCCTTGCATGTGCTATTCATGTGCTGTACCACAGAGTGACATCCCCATCCTTTTACAAAAATTTTATTTTGAGATAACATCTTGCTAAATTCCCTAGGATGGCCTCCAACTTACATTTCTTCTGCCTTAGTCTCCTAAGTAGCTGTGATTATAGGTGTGCACCACTACACCTGGCTTGAACACTAGATTTTAAACAGAAAACATTGAGTAAAGGAGGAACAAGCAACTGGACATATACTTTTAAAGTAAAACCTTGTTCATCTTCAGCTGGAGAAACCTTGCAGGTGCCTCCTTGCCTTCCTCAGGGTTGGGTCCATATGTTGAAAGCCATATTTTATCCTCATATAAGGAATGCCTTAAGCCAATCAAGCTAATTCAAAGTTCACAAGGAGAGCCAAAGAAAGACTAGGTACTCTCATACCTTTTGGCCAAGCCCTCCCTTGGAATGCTATTTTCCTGACTCTTTCTCAAATGAGAAATCTTACAAACATCTGTTTCAGGAATGACCCTTTGTATAGTAGTGTGGTCTGTTCTGATGGCCTCAATAACCTAATATCAGAGCACTATAAAGTGAATATAACTTTTATCTCCAGGGTAGGCACATCTTGCAGCAGGAGATTTATTCTGTTACCCAGGTTCTTGGACAACTGTTATTTCAGGTCCTGGCCTACCCAGTATGATTTACCATCATGACCATTGTGTTCTGATCTGATTCAGAGTCAACAGACACAAATTACAAGTGGGTAGTCTGCTAGGCCCCAGGGGCAGGCATTTGAACTTACATTATGTAATTCATTACTTAACACACATTTCGTAGAATTTTCTTGGAAAAGTGCTGTGGACAAATATATTTGGTTAAACTGCCTAATCTCTCTTCCTTTTACAGGCTCATAATACTCAGCACCTCGTTATTAACCTAAGAAGAAGCAGGAAGGAGATTAATTTAATATAGTATTTCCCAAACTTAATGGGCAGTGGAATGCTTTTCCTATTTATTCATATCTTTCTGTAGAACACTATTAAGGAATGAAAATTAAATAGTTTAATGTTTTCAGTCTTCCTACTAAGAAAGTGTTGCTACTCTCATTTTACAGACCCATCTCATTGTACACGTACAGATTGACCAAGTCTGGTGATTTCTGCAGCTCTGGTTGACACCTGGACTGTTTCCTGCGGGAGACTCTGAAACAGAGAACCCAGCCAAGCTATCCTTTGATTTCTGATTGATAGATGCCATGGGACAATAAATGTTGTCCTAAGGTGTTTAATTTTGGAATAATTTTCCCTTAGCCATCGTGTTAGTCAACTTTCCATCACTATGAAAAGATACTTGAGAAAATCAACTTAGATGAGGAAAGATTCATTTTAACTCAAGATTTCAGAGGTTTCAGCACATGGCGAGACAGACTATCATGGGACAAGGGCATGGTGGAGAAGGCTGCTCACTTCATGGCAGCCAAGAAGCAAAGGGTTAGCGGGGACAGACTGGGGACAAGAGATACCCTTCCAGAGCAAGCCCCCCATGACCTACTTCCTCCAACTAGGTCCCATTGCCTATAGTTTCTACCACCTCCCAGTTGTCCTTCAGTAAACTAATCCATAGATGACATAAGAGCCCATCTGATCTCATCACCCCCCAAACCACCACTTCTGCATGGTATTGCACTGGGGACAAAGCTTTCAACACATCCCAAATCTGAGGGACATTACAGATTTAAGCCATAACAGCCATAGATAAGTAATACATGCCCCATCCACAATTAGAGCCTGAGAGTTTCCAATTTTTATGGCTCTTCAACCACTTTCTCTATATTCATTTTTTTAGTACCAGGGATTGCACTCAGGGGCACTCAACCACTGAGCCACATCCCCAGCCCTATTTCTGTATTTTATTAAGAGACAGGGTCTCACTGCATTGCTTGGCACCTCGCCATTGCTGAGGCTGGCTTTGAACTCGTGATCCTCCTGTCTCAGCCTCCTGAACCTCTGGGATTATAGGCATGCGCCACCATGCCCAGCACCACTTTCTCTCTAAAAGAGAACCCAGTCAAGCTCACAAAATACCCATCTCTAGCCTTTCACTAAAAAGAATGTCCACATAGCAGGACAAATTCTGCCTGGGACATTTAGACAGTTTGGTTTAGGGAAGAATACTGACAAAAATAATGAATATTCTGTATCAGTCACTTTGCAATGTTTGCTTTCTCTCCATTCACCATCTCTACCAACTAATTCCCCAGGTCCTGATACCCTTAACTTGTACTCTTATTTTTGCAATACTAGTTAATACAAAAGGCATGAGGCACTATATATGAATGAGTATTTTATTTGGGTTCATTTTTCTGTTGATATTATAACATTACTTTTTCTTCCCCCAGTACTGGGGATTCAAGACCTTGCTCATGGTAGGCAAGTACTCTACCACAATATTGTAACATATTGAAATTAATGGACTATTTTAAACCTGATACACTGGGGTGCCCATTTAAGAAAATAACATGCACAATAGCCAACAGGGTGGAGTACCTGTCCTGTGCCAGGCACTGGAGAAGTGCACAGAATCTTGAGACTTCTCTGGGTGGCAATGCAACAAACTCAGAGTCCACATGGTTACTGCACACTGTAAGGGCCAGTCTCTGAGTATTTCTGCTACACAAAATAGATTTGTCATTTTCTGACCTTTTTGCTTCCAGGTTGTGGTTGACATGCCAGAGGTACCCTTCACCTGCTCAGAAGTTCTGAGGAATGGATGAAGCTCAAGGTGAAACTGTGCACAACAACCCTGCAGACACAAGGAGAACAGGAGGTATTTCTGAGGGAAGACTGAGCGGTTGCCTACAAAAAACCCTCCTGAAATTGTTTAGCCTGATTCTTGCAAGTACAGAAGCAAAACATTAAGCTATGCAGAAAAGATCAGACTTGTAGCTGGGTTTGCAAATTAAGTATGTGTGCAACAAAAAGAAAAACAGAACACTGGTTTATCAACTTTTAGGGAAGTACGGAATTCCAAGAGACCAAAGTATTTGCCTCTCAGTCCTTGGTATGTCTTCCCACCACCACCATTGCTTTCTCCATACTCAGGTATCTGGGTGGCTGAATGAGTCAACAAGAGATTCCTTGGTAAAGGAACTATTATAAAATTTTATCTAGACTGTGGGGATACTTCCTGAAGTACCCCTGATTCTCAGTGGAGTATATCTCTCTAGAGGCAGGCACACCTCAGTGCCCCTCATTCAGAATCTGTGTTTCTGCATGTAGCTGGAAACATACTGCTAGATTTGCTTCTTGGCATCTGGATTTCTATGTTGACACATTCTCTCTTTAGAAGGAATAGCTATAGTGGTGTCCATAGAATATATCATGATTTAATTAGCTAAACTTCAAGAGGATCCAGTGAAGTTTGTTGAGTGGAATCACTCCCTATTTCAGGGTGATAGTGGAGAGAGGAAAGAAAGGAGATATATTTTTTTTGTGTGTTTTATTGGAAACAGGAAGATGAGAAAGAGGTTTTATTCTTATCTTAGGTAACAGGCACTGGGATTATTTTCTAACACAGAGCCCCAGAATTTGCAGAATCTTATTTGGGAGAATGATACCTCTATGTTGGCCTAGGAGATACCAGAAGGGCAGCCTTGGGGATCATGCCTGCTACAGGTCTTGAACAACAGGAAGGAGGGCAGGTACCCGGGTGTGCACGAGCGACAGGGTGAGAGTGAGCATGTGGGGCTGGAGGAGAGAAGGGCCCTGTCTTGATTTTCTTGGGTTCCACAGTCATGGAGGATTATGATATGTGGGTATGATTGAGGGAAATAGGCAGGGAGAGGTAGGGGAGTATATGAAAAAATAGCTGAAGTTGGATTCTCTACCAACTCTGGGAGATACAGGGTGAGCCAGTTGCATACCCAACCTAGAAAATGAAGAAATGTGTTTTTTGTTTGTTTCGTTTGTTTTTTGGCACTTTAATATCAGTGAGAAAACTCTGTTGAAGATCTTTGCTGATAATGTCTGGGTCCCCCTTGGGTTGACTCAGGAGGTTTGTACACACATGTGTCTGCCTACTAGACTACGAGTCTACCGGGACTGAACGTCATTCATCTTGTTCCTAAGAACTCATCTCCCGTACAAGCCAGTGTCAAGTCCCATTGTACTCCTGAGCTTCAAGGGAAAACAAGGAAGTCAGTAAGTCTTGCTTATGGATTACCCATAGGTTTTTCTCTAAGACAGTGAGTGGTTCTCAACCCTGGTTATACATTACAATAAACTGTAAAGGTCTGGAAAAAATAGTCATATCTGAGCCCAACCCCCAACCAACGAATCAAAATCTCTAGGGGTTGGAACTCAACTCAAGCACATTTTGTTTAAAAAAGTTCTCTGTAATTTTAATACCCAGCCAGGGAGAGTCACTGGTCTGGGGCCCCAAGGTAGGTTGTGGTTATGTAATTTAGAATTGGAGGCTCTGCTAGGATAAAATGTCACTAAGTTGAGTAACAGATTCTCTTTCAGTCATCTTTCCCGCCCCCCCCCCCACCACCAATGCTGGGGATCAAATCCAGGGCCTCACTCATGCCAGGTAAGTGGTCTACCATTTTAAAGTCTCAATACTGACAATCTAAGAACAAGGAGATGAGGGTGCTTGACCTTTCAGAAGAAAGGCCAGCCAGGAGAGCCGAGGGTGGCTGTTTGACAAGAGGAAACTCTGGAAGTTCAGAGTCTTTTGGAATATGCTTACTGCTTGAGATCATGTCTGAAAGTTGAGACTGATATGAATAATTTAGACCTTCGGGGAGACTCTTTGCGATGGAATCAATTTTCCTTATCCTTTCTCTGCATAGTCAGACTGAAATAGTCAAACCTCAGGAGTAAAACTGACTTTACAAATAGCAGCAAAGAGAAAGTTCTGATGTTCACTATTGTGCTGCTGATAAAACTTAAAATTGATTGAGATGGCCCTTGGGAAGTCTTGAGAAAACTTAAATCTTGTTGCTATAAAGTATTATAATTTCCTCTGTATCTCATATGCATGAGATGTGTGAGATGCATTCAATGAGAACTCAGAGAGGGAATAGCAGCTTGGTCTTTTTTACTTTCTCTCTCTCTCTCTCTTTTTCCTGTTATTGGGGATTGAACCCAGGGCATCATGCATGTTAGGCAAGTACTGTACCACTGAGCTACAGCCCCAACCCAGCTTGTTTTTGTTTTCTAAGCGCTATAGAATAAAGATTCAGAAGCTGGATTTAAAATTCACAGTTTATTTATTTATTTATTTATTGAGAAGTTTTTGCCTTCTGGCTCAATAAGTGCCAGGCTCAAGAGCCTTTTCCCTTTTGGTGTGACTGGAGTGACCATTTGTCTGGGTTTTTCTCAAAGGGTTCTGCTTTATACCTGTTTTCTTAGCTTAGGTATCAATAGCTCACCTTTCCATTTTCGAATGTGCCCTGGGTTAGGCTATAGGTCATGTGAGTTACGGTTTAGATATGTGGTCTCCCCTGAAAGCTCATGTGTGAGACTCTGCTAGAATGTTCAGAGCTGACATGTTTAGATTATGAGAGTTTAACCTAATCTGTGGATTAATCCATTGGTATGGATTAACTGGGTGGTAACAGTAGGCAGGTAGGGTGTGGCTGGAGGAGGTGGGTCACGGGGGCCATGCCTTTGAGGTTTATATTTTGACTTTGGTGAGTGGCATTCTCTGTCTGCTTCCTGGCTACCACGCCCTGAGCTACTTTCCTTTGCCATTGCCCTCCTTTGCCATGATGTCCTGGCCTCCCTTGGTCCCAGAACTGTGGAGTTGGCCAACTCTAAATTGAACGTCTGACCAGGAGCCTAAATAAACTTTTTCTCCTCTAAAATATTCTTGTCAGGTCTTTTTGTCACAGTAATGAAAATGCCGACTAAAACGGGTGGTCACCCTTGTCACCACACAGTGTACCTGTGGGCTGGGAAGAAGAGGCCTGTGTTCTGGTGCTATTTCATCCACTAGCTGGCTCCGTACTCAGAATATTAGTTTCCTCTTAGGGACTTAGTTTCCTTCGTAACCACGGACAAGGGGATCTAACCCAGGGATCCCAGGACTAGCCTTCTGGACAGTGAGTGACAGTACCTGCTCCTTTTTGTGTGGACGTCTGAGGATATATCTTTGTCTATACATTATTTTTTTCTGGGGAAAATTTTGATAGCTGTTATCCTATTTTCAAAGGGTTTCATGGCTGCAAACTGGTAAAGACTCACATTGGAGGAGCTCTGTAGTGCTGTTAATCTCCAGAATTCTGTCTTTCTGTGTTTATGATACTTTTAAAATAGAACTTGGGAGTCAGTTACATGTTGTCTGAGAATATCTCCACAGTGAGAACTGTATCATAATTGATTTTTTCCTTGTACCAAACAAATAAATGGAACTTTATTTTTAGAGGCAGGCAGCCCACACATGGCCGTGGTAAAGGGACTCTCCAGTGAGACTGATGGGAACCGTGCAGTTGGGAATACAGAACCATCTCCTGTGGGAAAAGCACAGGAAGGAAAAAAGAGACACCCCCCAGAGGGAGGCATGAGTTTCTGTGAAGGGAGTATGATTCAAGAGAGGACCAAAGAAATGTCATGGCCTTCCTGTGTAAGACTGATAGAAAGAGAATGGGAGATAAGTAATTAGGGGAAATAATTATAGATTAAAAATAAGATCATGAGCCAGGAGTCTGCAAAAATGTTTTCAGCTGGTACATGATTGGATGTGGGTGGGTCCATTGCAAAACCAGAATTGAACTTCATGATCTTTCGCTGCATGACTAGAACCCCTGCACTTGCTCATGTCAGCTCATTTCCCATTTTTTTCCTGACTCTGATGAAATTTTTCTGTCTCTTCTCTTAGAATCTATGCACTTGCCCAAGACCTGGCTCCTCTGTTTTCCCCCTAAAATTATACCTCATTAAGGATATTTAATTTTTTTACACCTATTTGTTGTAGTGAGAAAATTTTCTTTGAAATTATGATCAGAGTTGTTCTTAGTGATTTTTTTTTTCTGAAAAAAAGTATCACTTGAGCAAGATATGCTACAGATTGCTAATTTTGGCCCATAGTGGCCACTTAAACAATTATAAAACTGACTAGGAAGAAGTCAAACATTGATGTGGGCAAATTGTTTAGAGGATCAGCCTGGGGCCAGAGAAACCCCAGAGGACCAGCCCTGATGATAATAACAAATGTTTGGTAAATTTCTTTGGAATCTTTCATGAAGTAACACATGAAGATGGTGAAAAATTAGCTATTTCCCTTGTGTGCATTTTGAACAATCCTCAGTAAAAATGTAATATTTATATTCAAGTACAACTCATATCAATAAAGTGATAACTTCTTGTGAGTTAGTACTATACAGTAGATAGATCAGTGGCTTCTAGATAGAAATTTGTGTCCCTCAGGGGAGACACAAGATGAGCCACTGGATAATGGGGAAAAAACACCCTACCATTTAAACTCCTTTTAGGGTGTACAACTAAGAGCATTGATAGTTCCCTGGATTAAGCCATTGTTTATTCTTTGTAAGGCGTTTTCTTGGGAGATATGGATATATGATATGTTATGTGATAATGAGTTATATGATTTTAACCCTGTAGAGCCTAGAACTCTGCAGAATGTGCACTAGGACATCCCCAATGTGACAAGATTGTCTCTGATATAAAGTGGGAACGGCCTTGTCATGGTCTATCTAAATTGTCAATTTGGTTGGTTAAGAGATGTCTAAAATTAAGAGGATTCTGGGTGTCTCAGGGAGGGTGTTTCTAGGAATGATTGGCTTGTGGGATAGCAAATTGAGGCAGAGAAACACCCTAAGCATAAGCAGCTCAGTCCCATAGGTTGGGAACCTGGATGACAAAAGCTGGGAGAACAAGGAAACAGCAGCAGACGCAAGCTCAATTCTTCTTGAGCAGGTTCTTTGATTGCTACTACAGTCGCCCAAAGACATCAGACTCTAGCTCCTTCACTTTTCCAAAGAGGATTCTGACCAGTGGTTCTCCAGGGAGTTTCCAGGCCTTTGGTCCCACACCATGGCCACAGCATTGCTCTCTCTTGTTCTGAGGCTTCAGCTTCTTGGACTGAGCAGCTAGTGTTTTCTCCTGTTGTCCAGCCCACAGACAGCCACTGTGATACTATCCAGCTTCTGGTCATATAAGCCAATTTAATGACTATCCTAATATATCTCCTGTTGATTCTGTTCCTCTAGAGAACCCTAATACAAGCCTGAAGGTATGGAGAAAAGGGACTCCACAAAATGGATGACCACTGGACACTGGATTCGATACATGAGACCTTGAAAGTCACTTCTAAGGTAAATGATACACAGTTCAGACATTCAGGATTTTGGAAGATTTTGATTCACCACAATCAGCTCCCCTCTGGCCCTGAAAAAAAACTTTTGTTCTTTGCAACTTCTTTCATCAAGTGGCAAGAAAAATAAAATCTCAAATTTATTGTAGTTCTAGTGTCATGTCTGTCAATGTCATTCAAAAGAGTAAAGAATCCTCTGATGGGGGTTAAAGGTGTGATAACAGTAGGCAGGCAGGGTGTGGCTGGAGGAGGCTGGTCACTGGGGGTGTGCCCTTGTGGTATATGTGTATTTTTCCTGCTGAACAAAACAGTCTTTCTCAGATTCCCGATTGTTGTGTCCTGAGCTGCTTTCCTCTGTCACACCCTTCTGCCCTGATGGTTTGCCTCACCTCCGGCCCATAGCACTGGAATTGGCTGTGTAAGGACTGAGACCTCTGAAACTGTGAGCCCCCAAATAAACTTTTCCTCCTCTAATTTTTCTTGTCAGGTCTTTTGGTCACAGTGCCAAAAGAAAAACTGACTAAAACAAAAATTGGTACTGAGAGTTGGGTATAGCCAATGGTTTGGCTGGCTGGTCAGGGACCTGGAAAAGAGCATAACTGAAAATTGGTGACGAAGACATTTGGGGAAGGGGTATGTGGGTAGACCTTTCAATGGGCAAAGAATGTAAAGACATTTGTGTCCCTTGTAAATGCCCCACAGATGGTGGACCTCAGCAGAGGAGGACTTTAATAATCAAATGGATTATATGATCCAGTCTGTGGATAGCAGTCAACTTCTTTCCTCAACCCAATTAACTAATAAACAAAGTAGTCATCATGGCAGGGATGGCAGCTCAGCAATGTGGATTTCCACTCACCAAGGCTGATCTGGATATAGCCACTGCTGAGTGACCAGTTTACCAGTGGCAAAGACCAACCTTAAGTCTCCAATATGGCATCATGCCTAGGGGAGATGAGCCAGTGACCTGGTTGGTGTTTGATTATATTGGACCACTTCCATGGAAGGGGCAGTGGTTTGTCCTGACTGGAATAGACACTTACTCTGGGTATGGATTACCTCCCTGCACATAATACTTCACCCAAAATCACCATCTGTGAACTTACAGAATGCCTTATCCACTGTCCTGGTATCCCACACAGCATTGTTTCTAACCAAGGAACTCACTTTACAGTCAAAGAAATGTGGCAGTGGGTTCATGAGATTCACTGGTGCTTTCCATGTTCCCCATCATCTTGAAGCAGTTGTTTTGACAGAAGGGTCAAATGGCCTTCTGAAGATGCAGTCACAATGCCAGCTAGGTGGCAATACCTTGCAGGGCTGGGGAAAGGTTCTGCAGAAGGCTGTCTGTACTCTAAATCCACATCCACTATATGGTACTGTCTCTCCTACTGCTAGGATTCACAGGTCCAGAAATCAAGGGGTGAGAATGGTAGTAATTACCATTACCCTGGTAATCCATTAGTAAAGATTTTGCTTCCTGTCTCTGCAAACTTATGCTCTGCTGGCCTATTAGTCTTAGTTCCAGAGGGAGACATGCTTCTACTAGGGGTCATAACAATGACTTCATTAAACTAGAAGCTAAACTTCCCCCCTAGCCACTTTGGTTTCCTCATGCCTCTGAGTCAACAGTCTAAGAAGGGAATTGTGGTGTTGGTAGAGGTGAATGATCCCAGGTTACCAAGGGGAGATAAGATTATTGCTCCACAATGGAGATAAGGAAGAGGATGTAGGATATCCCTTTGGGTGTCTCTTGAGAATACCACATCCTGTTATTAAGGTCACTAATTGGGTAACTACAACAATCCAATCCAGACAGAATGACAAATGTCTTAGACCTTTCAGGAATGAAGTGTGGCTCACCCCTCCAGGTGAAGAACCAAGACCTTCTGAAGTGCTTGCAAAAGGCAGAGGGAATACAGAATGGGTAGTAGAAGAAGGTATAAATACAACTATGGCCATGTGACCAGTTACAGAAATAGGAATGTAATTGTCATTATTATTGCTTTCCTATTTGTTAAGAATATGTTTGTGCATAATTACACATGCATTAATTGGACATGTTTGTTACTCTCCTCTGTTATTCATTCATTATGTAGTATAATGTTGATTGAATTATGTTAGTACTTAAAGTAATATTAAATCTACTTTAGAGTATTTCAGTTGTGGGATGTCAGAAGAGCAAACATCACTCAAAAAATATTTTTCCTCCTATTCTGGAGAAGGAACATTTTTGGTTGCACAAAGTATTGTTATATCATGTTCAGTGGAATTATGACCTTGTTATTGGGATTATCTGGATAGTAAGTATGATGTAAAGCATCATATTTGGGTATCAGGTTGACAAGAGGTGAACTTGTGATGGTTAATTTGAATTGTCAATTTGACTTGATTAAGAGATGCCTAAGATTAAGAGGCTAATGAGCATGTTTCTAGGAATGATTGGCATGTGGGACAGAAAACTGAGGTGGAGATCCACTCTTAGTATGGGGTAGCACAGTCCAATAGGTTGGGGACCTGGATGAAACAAAACTTGGGAGAACAAGGTAGCAGCAGCAGAGGCAAAGCTTGATTCTTCATAAGTGGGTTCTTTGATGAGATCCCCTGAGGACATCAGACTCTGGCTCCTTCACTTTTGCAAAGCAGACGCTAACCAATGACACTCCAGGGAGTTTCCAGGCTTTTGGTCCCAGACTGGGGCTACATCATTGATGTCTTTTGTTCTGAGGCTCCAGCTTCTTGGACTGAGTAGGTACAGGTTCCTCCAGCAGACAGCTATTGTGGTAGTATCCAACTACTGGTTATATATATATATGTCTGTTCCTCTGGAAAACCCTATACAAGTCTGAAGATACTGAAAAAAAGGACTCCACAAAAATGGATGACCAATGGACATTGGATTTGATACATGAGACCTTGGAAGTCATTTCTAAGGTGACTATTATACATTTCAGACATTCAAGACTTGGGAAAAATTTGATTGAACACAATCAGCTTCCTCTGGCCCTGAAAGAACTTGTGCTCTTCTCTGCAACTTCTGTCACCAAATGGCAAGCCAAATAAAATGTCAAATTTGGAATCCAATAGACGCAGTGTCTCTGGTTTAATTCCTAGGTCTTTGATGCACTTTGAGATGATTTTTGTGCAT
The DNA here is from genome assembly GCF_001458135.2 of Marmota marmota marmota. Taxonomy (NCBI): domain Eukaryota; kingdom Metazoa; phylum Chordata; class Mammalia; order Rodentia; family Sciuridae; genus Marmota; species Marmota marmota. Next base: position 33,387,336 of record NW_026000005.1, on the reverse strand, counting down.
TGTGAGAGATAGGGGTTTAATTTCATTTTGTTGCATATGGATTTCCAGTTTTCCTAGCACCATTTGTTGAAGAGGTTATCTTTTTTCCAATGTATGTTTTTGGCACCTTTGCCTCATATAAGATAAGTAATTATGTGGGTTAGTCTCTGTGTCCTCTATTCTGTATCATTGGTATACAAGTCTATTTTGGTGCCAATGCCATGCTGTTTTTGTAACTATTGCTCTGCAGTATAGATTAAGGTCTGGTATAGTGATGTCACCTGCTTCACTCTTCTTGCTAAGGATTGCTTTAGCTATTTTGGGTCTCTTGTTTTTCCAGATGAATTTCATGACTGCTTTTTCTATTTCTGATAGGAATGTCATTGGGATTTTGATTGGAATTGCATTAAATCTGTATAGTGCTTTTGGTAGTATAGTCATTTTGACAATATTAATTCTGCCTATCTAAGAACAAGGAAGATCTTTCCGTCTTCTAAGGTCTTCTTTAATTTCTTTCTTTAGCATTCTGTAGTTTTCATTGTAGAGGTCTTTCATTAAGTTGATTCGCAAGTATTTTATTTTAATTTTTGATGCTATTGTAAATGGAGTCATTTTCCTTGTTTCCCATTCAGAGGACTTTTCACTGATATACAGAAATGCTTTTGATTTATGGGTATTGCCTTTATATCTTGCCTCCTTGCTGAATTCATTTACTAGTTCTAGACTTTTTCTGGTGGAATTTTTGGGGTCTTCTAGGTCTAGAATCATATCGTTGGCAAATAGTGCTAATTTGAGTTCTTCTTTACCCATCTGAATCCCTTTAATTTCTTTTGGCTAGTGTTTCAAGAACTATGTTAAATAGAAGTGGTGAAAGAGGACATTCCTGTCTTGTTACAGTTTTTAAAGGGAATGCTTTCAATTTTTCTCCATTTAGAATGATGTTGGCCTGAGGCTTAGCATAGATAGCTTTTATGATGTTGAGATGTATTCCTGTTATCCCTAGTTTTTTTCTAGTGTTTTTAACATGAAGGGGTGCTGTGGTATTTTGTCAAAAGCTTTTTCTGCATCAACTGAGATGATCATATGGTTCTTATCTTTAGAAGAAAAAGTAGGCATAAATCTCCATCATGTCAGATTAGGCCCCAACTTCCTTAATAAGACTCCTATAACTCAAGAATTAAAATCAAGAATGAATAAATGATATGGATTCAAACTAAAAAGCTTCTTTTCAGCAAAAGAAACTATCAGGTGAATAGAGAGGCTACTAATTGGGAACAAAGTCTTATCACATGCACATTGGATAAAGCACTAATCTCTAGAATATATAATAAACTCAAAAATCTTAACACAAAAAAACCCCCAACAAATAACTCAATAAATGAGCCAAGGAACTGGAGAGACACTTCTCAGAAGAAGATATACAATCAATCAACAAATATATGAAAAAATGTTCAACATCTCTAGCAATTAGAGAAATGCAAATCAAAACCACTCTTAAGATTTCTTCTCACTCCAGTCAGAATAGCAGCTATTAAGAACTCAAATAACTAAAGTGTTGGTGGAGGATGTGGGGAAAAAGCACAGTCGTATATTGCTGGTGGGACTGCAAATTGGTGCAGCCAATATGTAAAGCAATATGGAGAATCCTTGGAAATCTGGTAATGGAACCACCATTTGACCCAGCTATCCCACTCCTCAGTCTATACCCAAGGAACTTAAAAACAGAATACTACAGGGAAACAGCCACATCAATGTTTATTGCAGCACAATTCACAATAGCTAAACTGTGAAACCAACCTAGAAATCCTTCAGTAGATGAATGGATAAAGAAAATGTGAGATATATATATATATATATAATGGAATATTACTCAGCAATAAAAGAGAATAAAATCATGGCATTTACAGGTAAATGGATGGAGTTGGAGAATACAATGCTAAGTGAAGTTAGCCAATCTCAAAAAACCAAAGCCATTTTTTTTCTCTGATATAAGGAGGGTGATTTATAGTGGGTTTGGGAGGGGGAGCATGGAAGGATTAGACAAACTCTAGATAGGGCAAAGGGATGGGAGGGGAAGGGAGTGGGTATGGGGGTAAAAAAAGATGGTGGAATGACATATAAATATCATTACCCTAAGTACATGTTTGAAGACACAAATGGTGTAAATATACTTTATATACAACCAGAGATATGAAAAATTGTGCTCTATATGGGTAGTATGAATTATAATGCATTTTGCTATCATATATAACAAATTAGAATGAAAGATAATAATAAAATTCATTGTAGTTCTAGTATTGCTTATGTCAATGTCATTCAAAAGAATAAAACATGAGGAGGATTAAAAATGGACAAACACAAGGAAAACAACTGAATTCAATAGAAGGATACTATGAAAGCCAACTCCTAATTCTTATTGAGGTCATTGGCTCTCAGTCTTTGTTCTTCATTAGAATAATGTGAGAAAATTTCAAAAAATTCCAATGTCTGAGAACCACCTCCAGAGATTCCGGTTAAGTTGTCTGGGGGTAGAGTCTTATCAGTATTTTTCAAGAATCCCCTAGATAAGACTGATATGCATTGGAATTGCAGGTCAAGACCTTTAAAAACTCAACCTTCCATGTCTTGCTGGTTTGAAGGTCACCAAGGAATGCCCAATGATCTACTAATTTTTGTGCTAAACATTAAACATTAGATATACCAGCTCTCTTTCTCTCTGAATCTTAGGACAAAGGATATTTCACCAGAAAGAACATATGATTCTATCAGAAATTATTTTCTCTCATCCTAATCTCCTGGAGAGGTACCTTCTGATTTAAAATCCTTCCTTTCTTTCATTCTCCAGTGTGGACATTAACTTTTTCTTGTCTGGTAGTACAATTCATAAAGGAAAATGCTGATGAATCACGTAATGTTAAAAGAACTCTAGGAAGGAAAAATGAAATCAGCTACTTCAATCCATTCATCATTTTTCAAGGGAAATAAATGTTCGTATTTCTCCTTTAAGTTGTTGATTGCTTTGGCGATGGTAAAGATATCTAGTTGCTCAGCTGCTTTATTTAAATTGGAGTCTGAAGACAGAATTCACCCATCATTTTAGTGCTTCCTCTTTGTGGTATAGACATCTTCCAGTTGAAACCCTTCTGATGATACATAAAGCCACTCCAATGCATAGGAAACAGAAATGATTTCTACATGGAACAGTAGTAACAATGTTTGGGGGGAATTTCTCTTTTAAGTTTATTCTAGGCTCTCTGAAATGCAAAAAAAGAGGGAAATTAAAGGTTAAATTATTGGCATAAAAAATAAGTGAGTGACGAAAGAAATCTTATGCATTCCTGTGTTATCCATGGGTGTTGGTCAGCAAAAGAGAGCTTGTACCATGTAGTTTAAAAAAAAAAAGGGAATTTAGGGGGCTGGGATTGTGGCTCAGTGGTAGAGCTCTTGCCTAGCATGTGTGAGGAATTGGGTTCTACTGCAGCACCACATAAAAATAAATAAAGGTCCACCAAAAACTAATAAGATATTTTAAAAAGGGGGGTGATTTAATATGTGAAAGTAAGAAAAAGGAAGAAAGAAAAGAATTGTGTTGAAAGGGTAAAAAAGCAAAATAGAGGATGGGGAGGCAACCCAGGGGTCAGAGGTACAGCAAGCCATTGTCAGAAGAGATTTAGTGAATTGGCAATGTTAGCAGAGGCGGGAAGTCAGGGCTGCTGGGTACATCAGTAAAACGAGGTAGAAACTGCTAGCAGGAGCTGAGAACAGGGAGAGAAGAGCTTCTTTGCTGGAAGAGAAGGAGGGAAGAAAGAGAAAACACTGACTCCTTCCAGACTCAGGTCTCTAGTTTCTAATGCCTTCCATTGACTGAAACAAATAGCAAGTCAGTTTCTAAGTGCAATACAATTTTAGCCAAAAAAAAAAAAAAAAAAACCAAATTGTCATATTAAATTAATATTCTTAATTTGAATTGTGTTGGTTTGATAGTTTTACTTCTAATTTACAAATTTGTTTTGGTATTATAATTGTTCAGCATCATGAATTTATATGTAGTTTTATGTTTGTATTTATATCTTGGTAACAGTCTAATGAAAATAATTTGTCAGCAATTGGGGCTCATGAGACCCTTTTCCTCCAAAAAGAGGGCATTCATTACTCAAGTTTGACGATAAAGGTGTAAAATTCTGATAGCAGGAATCATCTAGGATTAATTGAGGGAATTGGGAAAGTATCTGAGGACTACCTAAGATTTGGACAGCAAGAGTAGGGAGTTCTCAATTTTGTTCAGGACGACTATCTTAAATGTACACTTCAAAAAAGGAGGGCATTTACCATAACTCTAATGCATAGGCAGATTTTGCTTTTATTCAGAAGTACTTAATAAAATAAAATAGGGTCCATATAAATGTGGTCAATCACAGGGCTCACCCCCAGGATGCACTTTCTATATGGGTGATTTTTTAAAAAAATGTTATTTTCAAATGATGGCTTTGCAGTATATTCTGCTCATCAACAGAAAGTATTTTTGACAGACCTACAGGTGACCCCAAAGGGCAGGTTGGGAACAGCTGGCTTTGAGCCTCTAGTGAGATGGAAGTCAAAGCTCAGAAATTAGGAGTTGGCCCAGTTGGGTGGTTCCCTGTGTTCGCTGACAGAAGCACCTTGTCTAGGTTTCTCTTTATTCCACACAGAAAGCAATTACAATGTATTACCTAGTCTTTGGCATTTCTTGAGATTGAAGTCTCCAGATGAAATTTTATAACTTTTACATTCGTTATTTATTCTGATTTATTCACATATTTACCAACTATTTACTTAGAGTCCTTCTTGTGGTCAATCAATTAATTTCCTTTCATTCTGTGAGGATCTGAGTATGGCATTTCTCATTCTTTGTTGGTCTGAATGTTTATTTTCATTTTACCTTCATTCATTTTTTTAGTAAGTCAAATTTATTTAAATATCACATACATAATAATATACAGCTAAGAATACATTTTATTAAATTGCACTCAAAATATCATTTTGGCAAAAGTATAAAAATGATTGAGGTAGTTGACATTTTTTTCATACCTATTTCATTCTTGAGTGATAGTTTAGCTTGGTAAAGAATTCTAGATCAAAATTTATTTTCTCTCAGCACTTTGAAGATATTATTCCATTTGAGGCCTCTGTTGTTGCTGTTGAGATTTCTGTTGTAAGTTTTATTCTTCCTTTCTTGGGAAATATGTCTTCTTTTTTCATTAAACATAAGATTTTCTTCTTTTGGTGTTTTTCAGTTTTGCTCTGATACATGTAAGTGTAGATTTATTTATATTTCCTCATTGGGTTCTTTATGTTCTATTTTCATTGTTAGGATTCATGTCATTTTTCAATTTGAGGTGTCTATTTGAATATTCATTTTCTAAATTAATCTTTTAAGAACTCATATTTAATGTATTTTAGAACTTTTCCATCTGTCTTTCATTATGTTTATTTTCCATCTTTTATACTTTTATGTTAAACATAAAAGATGTCTCCTTGCTAGATTCAGAATAACATCCTTGGACTTTCCTTCAGGCCATCTAATTAACTCTTCATTAACATTCAATCTGTTATTTAACCAATCCACTGATCTTTTAGATTTTATCTTTAATTTCCATTTGGTTCTTTAAAAGCTTGGGTGTCCTTTTTTATGATAGTTTCTTATTCTTTCATCTTTGGTTTTATAAATTTTGTATTCTGTTTGGTTACTTAAAGTACTTTTTTAATATTCTCAGTATAAATTGATTTGAAAGTGATTTTGCTTTTCTGTGAAATCTCTCTAAAGGAGAAATCTTTGCTTCGTATGGTATGTAAGTTTTTATTGTGCCATGATTGTTAACAGATTTTCCTCTCTTCTGTGGGAATCAAGGCTGGAGAAGTTTTGCATTTGCTTCTTCCAGGAACCCTGAGCAACTAGCCCAGGAGCAATGTCTATGTCAGTTGTAAATGGGGGAAATTTCATATCACAAGGAAAGGGTGAATTCAGTCTCCAGTCTAGGTTTGGCATGGATTTGGGGCTTCTTTTTTCAAGGGAAACTTTTCTTTTACGACTCTGCTCTTAGGGCTCAGGTGAGCCTGTTTCCCTGGGCTGTAGGTGGATTTTGCCCTTTTCCTTCATACTGAGGTTGGAGTCTGGAGGGTCTCCTTCATGTGGAGGTCTCAGCTGCCTCCTCCTTCCATAGCCCCAACCCTTGCATCCTATGTTTGGAAGGCCTGTTTCCAGTCAGCCCAGCGCCACTGCTGCATAGGCTGGTCTACACTCTTCTTTCTAGAGCCTCTTCATTTATCAGTGTTAGAATTCCTCTTCGTTTCTTATGAGCTCAGCTATGCATTCAAAAATGAATTAGTCATTTTACCCTTTTCAAAAATCAAACATATCTGCATATTTGCAGTTGAAGTCATTCTACTTTAGCTCAATTGTGCATGCTGGGAGAACTCATTTACTCCCTATAAAACTGTGTGTACTATGGTTTCTTGATATAAAAGTTGATACATCGATATTGTGTACACAACTATGTAATTGAGTACCTGATAGGAAAAATACATGCTTCATGCAATATTTGGCACCAAAGACCTAGATTATTTTTGTGTTAATCTTATTTATTTGTTTTGGTGATGGTGATTTAACCCAGAGCATTGTGCATGCTAGACAAGTGCTCTACTACTGAGCTGTGCCCCCAATCTTCCTTTTAAACTTTAAAAATTTTTTCTTTAAAAAATATTCTGCATTCTGAGGACACATTTAAATTGTCTCACTAATAGTGTGACTATTGACTTAATATAGGGAAAAATCCAGTTATAATACATTTCTGTTTTTTTTGGGGGGGGTGGTAACTAGGGCTTGAACTCAGGGGCATTTAACCACTGAGCCACATCCCCAGCCCTTTTGTGTGTGTGTGTGTGTGTGTGTGTGGTGCTGGGGATTGAATCCAGTGCTTTGTGCATATGAGGTGAATGCCCTACCAATTGAGCTATATCCCCAGCACAACCCCTACCCCCCAGCCCTTTTTATACTTTATTTAGAACAGGGTCTCACTAAGTTGCTTAGTGCCTGGCTAAGTTGCTGAGGTTGACTCTGAACTCAGGATCCTCCTGCCTCAGCCTCCTGAACACTGGGATTACAGGCATGCGCCACTGTACCTCACTACATTTCTGTTGTATTTATTCATGTTTCACCGTCAGATACTGTATGTATTGTTACGGCAGAAGGGATGAATTACTCGGTATGTAAAATGTGTCACACATGTAAACACCAACTAACCAACAAATGTATCTCTAAAAATTTCTTCAATAAAGCAGAGTTTCAAAGTTGCTATTGACTCCTGGGGACCTGGGTGGGGGTGGTGAGCGGAGGGCCAGGAAGGGGTGAAAGGACAAAAACAAAATTTTGGGCTCAGTGGAAGCTCTGCATTAGATTGGTACAGTGAGCTAATCACGGGTATCCTTGGGGGTTGGAAGGGCTACTCCTGTCTTCTGACGGTGTGGTAGGAAGTCTACCTTCCTGGATAACAGAACCACCTGCCTTTGAGGGACTCATTCTCTGTGCAATCGCCACGTGACTGATTTGAGGCAGCTGGCTTTACTCTGGGCAGCTATCCCAAAGTGGAACTTGAAAAGCTTGAGCTGAGTGGAAAACATCAGAAAAATGCTCAGCAGAGACAAAAGTGTCATCAGTTGCGGTGATGACATGTTAGTAACTAATGGAGAGTCATTAGTTCCCGAGAGCTGGGTTCCAGGAGCTTTTTTGTTGTTGTTGTTGTTTTTCCTTTTTAAAGATGTTTTGACCTTTATTTTCAGCTTTCTTTTATTTGATGACCTTGACAATACTTTTAACAAGAATTTCCTTTCCAACTTAGGTCAGCTGGAATTGGTCACCAAACATCCCTTGGGTACTTTGCTTCACACATGAAATATATTCATTTCCTTCCTTTCTTTTTTTTCTCTTTTGGTGGAACTAAAGATTGAACCCAGGGCCCCATATATGCTTTGCAAGTGTTCTACCACTGAGCTACATCTGCAGTCTGTTTTATTTTGAGACAGGGTCTTGCTAAGTTACTCACCTCAACTTTTCAATCCTTCTGCCTCAGCTTCCCCAGCATCTGGGATTTATAGGCATGTGCCACCACATCTGATCATACGAATTGTATTTTTGTATGAAGATCATTTTTGGTAAATCAAACTTCATTTTAAAACTCACTATTTATGTGAAACCCGTGGTGAAATATATATAAAGCAATTGCCTCTGAATATATCCCTTTTAGAAATCAGTTATTTTTGCAATTTGAGTTTTCTTCTAGTGAGTGTCACTTGAATTGTACCTTTAACAAATGTAGTTGATTGTACCATGGCAGGTATAATTTGACTTGGTGTCTGTCTAAATCTGTACAACCGGCTGTGGTGCACTTGTGAGGATCCGTGTGTTATAAAGCAGAGATATTCTTATCTTATTACAAAGTTTGCACAAACAGGCTGAATGGGAGCTGTCTGCAGGGTGGTCAACCTCCTGTGGTCACAGATTTGCTGAGTGCATAGTTTGAATTTGGTTTAAGTTCCCCTATTTTGGATCTTTCATAATTAAGAAAGGACTTTCAGTGTTTTATCGTTTTGAAAGTGTGATGTGTAATAGGAACTAATGAATCACTTTGTCATTATGGAAACCGAAGTAAAATTAGAATGTTGTTTTGAGAAAGAACATTGGCAGTTGTTCTGTGCAAAGTTGTGTAAGTTGCTCTATGAGTGGTGTTTTCCTGAGCCTTTAAATATATCTACAGCCCCAGTGCAGGCTTCTGTGGCTTGGATTCATGCTCTTCCTGTCTTGAGTGCCCCCTCCCCATCCTTCGCCTGCTGAAGTCTTGCTCATTTCCCAAGGCCAACCCAAATATTGCCTTCCCCTGGAGCCTCCCTCCATCCCATCCAGCAGAATTAGTCACTCCATCATGTGGGCTCTGGAATACCATCTTCATCCCCTGTGGAGCCTGTCCTCCATCTGATAGTTGCAAAGAAAGGGGAGGAGTTGATTAAAGGCTCTGGGCAGACCATGTGCAGAGTACTACTCAATACCTGTCCTAAAATTGGTTTATCTCTCTAGGAATGGAATCCTCTACTTGCTCATTTCATAGAAAATCCCTTTAACACATTTCTTAGAATAGCTAATACAGGCAGTACTGTCAAGAGGCCACAGTTACCTGCAGAAGGATTTTAATAATGCACATTTTGGAAATCAACAGATCCCCTTTGCCTGACTGCTTATTTGTTCCAATGTAAATGTTACCAAATGCTTTGCATTTGAATGCTTTAGTTTTGGGAGATCCAACAGCACTTTGGGGATAAATCCACTCCCCCTACTTCCCCCCCCCCACCAGGCAAAAGAACTTGAATTTATCTGTTATATTAGGGGGCTTGAGGAGAAGGGGATTTAGCTGGTTTTTCTTTTCCTTTTCCCCTCTGATTTAAAAATAAATTAGAGTTAGACATGCTCTACAGAGGAGTCCTCATGTGCCTCCCCCCACCTCCCCTCATGCCCTGATCTGGACTTGGTGTTTTGTGCACCCGTAGTCTTCCTCTGACCACTGTACTCTTTCTATTCACTCCTCCTCTACTAAAAATGGTCTACCTTTCCTTTTTCATTTGGCCAAATCCTACTCATCTTTCAAGACTCTGCTACTATTGTACCATTGAATTAAAAAAATATATATATATTTTGAATGATTATTATTAGCCAGGGATAAGAGACAGATAAAGCCCATGTCATTGAAGGATTTACATTTTTGAAAGGGTCATACTAGTGAGTTAAAAGAAATAAGATAATTATCAATTGAGACAAATTCTGAAAGAAATGTAGTGTGATAGTGTGTCTGGGAACAGAACCTCTTTAGGTTGTACTGAAAGGTCTCTCCCAGGAGGTGACATTTGAGCTTAGCCTTCAAAGAAAAGACTTCACTGATTCCTTCTAATTAGATTCACTGCCCCTTCTTTGTACTTTCACCTCTTTTATGCCCCTCTTTAGCCCTTGTCATATTGTTTGCCATGTATTGCACTGGGATGTTGAACAAAAGCCCAGATTGGTGGTGTTGCCAATTTCTGTGGTGTAAATGCTCTTACCATGGCTGACTTCAAGCTACTGACTTGATGCACGGAAGTGGAATTGAAAAGTGAAGCACAGAAGTGAATCTTCAGGCCAGTGTGACAGCTCCAAATGTCACTGTCTTGTCTTTCCAATGAGCTTGTTCATTATTCAAGGTAGGTAGTAAATATTTATTGAATCAACAAATTCACCCATATACACGTACCTCTTCAATTGAAATCCATTGTTTTTAGTGTTATTATCATAAACTATGGATTCCAAAGAGGAGATGAATGAGAATAAGAGTTAAATACTTATAGGGTATTTTTGTAAACTCAATGATGAGAACACTTATAAAGTACCAACATGCTAGACAATATTAATGCTTATCATAAATTGAAAGGTTTGAATGAACCAAGAAAAGACAAAAGATATATATTTATAAATATTTCACACATATCAGTATTAAGGCAAATACTATGTTGAAAAAAAATTCAGACAGGTTGTGTATTCCACTAAGATAAAACAAGAAATCAAAGGAAATATTTTAGATGTGGTGAAGAAGGAAAAAAAGAAAGACTTTAATATAGTAAACACTGTATCTCAATAAGAGGTGGAGGAGGTGCTTTTATTCTCTGGGCGTGCCTTAATGTGGTTTATATGGAACCTAGGACAGAGCGTTCTACATGTGTCTTAGTCAGATTTCTATTGCTATTGGTACCTGAAATAATAAGTTTATGAAGATAAAAGATTTGTTTTGGCCCCTGGTTTCAGAGATTCCAAGCCCTGACGGTTGACACCATTGCTTTTTGACCCATGGTGAGGTGGCACATCATGGCTAAAGCAAGTAGTGAGGCAAAATTACTCACCTCATGGTCTAAAGAGAGGGGAGATTCTTTATCTTAGTGGCTCTTTCCATAGACATTGACACTGAAAAATGGAGTGGAAATTCTTTAAAAAAACATATTTAGGAAATACTTGCAAGGTTTAAAACCAGAGGCATTTTAAAGTAATTGTCCAGACAGATCTCAACACATTAGAATGTTTCTCTGGGTATTTGATCAGTGCTGAAATTACTCCTACCCTTTCTCCACATTTTCAGTTTACATGGCTTGTACCATGCACTCTTATTTGCTTAACTTTTATACTTAGAGGGCATAGCAGATTACAGAGAGCTTCAACCTCTTTGCTATTCTTCTCATTGACAAGTAGACTCAGTGGTTGCACAGGAGTAGAAACTGGAACAGGGAGACAATTTCCCTCCCTTCTCCCTTCCTACCTGTGGTAATTGGTCCCAAAGATTTTCATGTCTTCATGCCCAGAATGTAAGGTAAGACTATGTCACCTTACATGATGAAAGTGACATCACCAATGTGGGTAAATTAAAGATTTGAGATGAGGAGATGATGATTCTCAATTATTGGTGGCCTAATGCAAACTCATCGTTCTTACACAGGCAGGCAGGAGGGTCAGAAGATAGAGGGAAGGGCAGAGTAGAGAAAAGATGCTGTTACTGGTTTTGAAGCTGGAAGATGGGGCCATGAGTTATGGAATATAGGCAGCTTCTAGAAATATCCTTGAAAAGGCAAAGAAATAGATTCTCCCTTAGAGACTCCAAAAGGAAGGAACGTAGCCCTGTAGATACATTTCAGATTTCTGATCTCTAAGGTCAAATGATGATAAATTCCTGTTGTTTTAAGCCCCTAAGTTTGAAGTAGTTTGTTAAAGGAACAATAGGAATCTAACACATGTTCTTTCCTTTTCTTTTCCTTTTATATATATATATATATATAGTTTTTGAGAGGTCATTCCATGCAGTGACTAAGATCATAAACTCCAGAGGCCAGGTGTCTGAGTTTGAATTCTGTTTTCACCTGATGTCCTATCAGGGGCAGGTTACTCAATTTTTCAGTGTGTTTTTAAAGTCAGGTAAACATGGGACTAATGATAAAACTCATTTCAGAAGCCTGTGACTTAATCCATGCTGAACGCTAACAATGTTTGCACTGTAGATATCTTTGCTATTACTATCATTTGTATCTTCATAAATGCCACATTTAACAATTTTTATAAGTAATTTATGGTTAGAGATGAACATTGTGTTAGTCAGCTCTGTGTTGCTGTGACCAAAACACCCAACAAGTACAGCTTAGATGTGGAGAAATGTATTTCCTGCTCATGGTTTAAGAGTTTCTGTTCATGGTCTGCCTATTCCATCTCTGGGCCTGAGTGAGGCCGACCATCATGGCAGAAGCACATGGCTGAGGAAAGCTATCAGCTCATGGCAACCAGGACTAAGTAGAGACAGGAAGGAGAAAGGGTGGAGGGAAGATGCACCCTTCTTTCCAGGGCACACTCCATTGGAACCACCTCCTTGAGCATGCGGCTGCCTACAGCTGCTGTCCAGTTAGTCCATTCAAATTAGGATGGACTGATCAAGTTACAGCTCTCTCTTGAAGAAATGGCTTAGGCAATACTGTATGCAGTCATCCCTCAGTATCTGTGGGGCTTTGTAGAAAATGATATTTGCATGTAACCATGACAATCCTTCCAGATACTTAAGTCATCTCTACTTATAAACCTAATACAATGTAAATGCAATGTAAATAGTGTTATACTGTGTTTTTCAGGGAGTAATGACCAACAAAAGTCTGCATGTGTTTAGTATTTTTTTAACTACATTTTTGATGTGAAACTTCAGACTTGTAACCTTAAGAAATGGAGGGCAAACTATACACATTGTAGTGTTTTTCTTTTTGTTTGTTTTTCACTAACGTCTGTATTATAGCATTTCCCCATAACATATTGTAGCAATGATTCTAATATGGAGTATTCAGAAATTTTGAATTCTTATTATCATAAATAATAATGAAATGAATACTTGTGTGCATAAATCTTTTTTTTGTACTTTTTAAAATGCACAATATAAAATTGGTCCCTCTAAGTATTTAAAAATGTGCCATTTGGTGACATTGATCATATTTGCAATGTTGTGTAGCTATTACCACTATCTAGTTACAAAACTATGCATAAATCTTTGCCTGAATTTCAGATACTGTCTGCATAATAGATTCATAAAGGGTAAAGTATCACATTAAAGGAAAAACATTTTCAAGTACATCCAGAAAGGTACTCATTAGCTTTCCAATGTAAAAGAATATTGGAATTATCATCCGCATTTGCACTATCATTCAAAACATCTTCACTAATTTAGAATTTAAAAAAAGAAGATGATATTTTTATTTTTTGTGCATTCTGGTTATTAAAAAAGACTGTATATTTTCTAATATGTTAATTAACTGTTTAATTTTATTAAATATGTGGTTTTTAAAATTGATTTAATATTAGGGTACTTGTATTTTTATTTTGTACTGCAGTGGGTCAGATTCAATTCAATTCAATTCGATGCTTCTATATATTTACCTTTCATGCTTCTTTTCTAGGCAACAGGGAGGATACAGATTTCTTAATCTGAAAACAAATTAGCTACAGGTAATTTTTGATTGTAGAAGTAAATATTGTAGGAGGAAAAGGGGAAGGGGAAGATAGAGAGCACATGTTTTCATGCTTTGCTCTGCAGAACCCACTGGGCTCCATGGAGGAGTTCCACGGGCTATGGAGGGACCTGAGGAGGTGAGGTGGTACCTCTGCCCCCTGCCCCACCTTCCTAATTCAACTAGAGGACACTATTCTTATCTACTTTATGTATTACTTTGCAGTATTTTATGCAAGAAAGGATTCTTTGCTTAGTAAATATTTGAAAACAACAAAACTGTAGTACTGATTTTCAAATCTTTGTATACATAAATATCACAAAGGAAGCTTGGTAAAAATGCAGATTCCTAAGACCTGTCCCAGAAGATTCTGTGGATGGGGCCAGGGAATTTGCATCTTAATCACACAGACTGTCTGAGAACCACACTGTGAGAACACCGCTGAATCCTATTTCCCTACAGAATAGGATTTACAAGGTGATTCTACCTGGTACCAAAGATGATCTTGAGGGGGATTAAATAAAATCGACATGGTATCAAACAAAATGAATTCACACAAGATGAGAGATTTTCCTTGCCACTCTCTTTCAATTTTTCTGAATATATTAAGAGATGTCTCAGTTTGGTGCTAGTCTGTCTTTAACAACTCTTCAACATACATTAACTTCCCTTTTAACAAAGGAGCTTTAAGCAGGTAGTAGCATTTAGTCAATTTTAATGGTATTGTTTTTATTAGATTTATTTGTATAATTACCTTCTAATTATGGAAAATTATATTGGACTTTTTATCACAGTAGTAATGGTAAGTATCGGGAAGTGATAATAAACTTGTTATGGTCAAAAATAGTGAAAGTTGAGGTCAAATGAATCAAATGTATGAATCACTGGTTTGGAACATAAACTGCAGTCCTCAAAGAGCAGATTTAAATTCAGAGCTTATGTTGGAATTATGTTGGGGTCGGGTGTGGTTTGGAGTGTTGATGGTGGGGAACTAGAGAGGAGGTGGCTAAGAAGCTTTGGGAGCAGCACTGGACACCCTGTTCTTGGAGGTACGAAGTGGCAAACTTGTCTTTCATAATTCACCTTGTGGCTCACACTGCCAGCCACATTCATAGGGGTAATACACTTCACTCTTTATTCGTGCAGATGATTCAGGTTAAAACGGAACAAGTTATGTCCATCTTCAGAGACACATACGTGATTCTTTGCTGGACTGAAGAGTACTATGCGTTGCCAGCTGGCAACTGAGTATTTGGCAGAAGGTTCGAGATGCTGCCCTGAGAAGTTACAGGCCGTTTCTCTCATCCTCTCCTCTAGTGCTCTGGAAGAAGAAAACATCGCTGATTCACCACGCCATGTAAGGCAGAATGAGAAAGCTCCAAGAGAGTTTTGTGACAGGTTCCCTTTTAAAGCATGAGAGAGACCAGATTATTATTGACCAAGAAAGTCTCAGATAACAAACAAAATGAAACAAAAGAAAGAAAATACCTCATTCAAATATTATGGACTTGGAAAAGCTGATTCTCAATCAAAAGTCATATTTTCTGATGGAGTGTCCAGTATCCCTATTGGAACTGTTATGTACACTGTTGGCAGTTTTGCTTTCACGACGCTCATTTTATCTTACTAGCCACAGTCTACTCTAATGTCTCATTTACTGAACAGATCTTTAGTAATAAAAATTGTAAGTGGAGAATATCTGTCATCACATCTTAATAATGGAAGTATCCTACTCTTCTTAGTTTTATGTATGCATAGATAAGAACTATGAGGGAAAGTAACTATTACAGGCTTATAATGATTTCATCCATTGCAATCAGGACAGGAAGTAAAGCAGTACAGAAATGTATCTTCAGTAACGACTTTCCCCCCAGTGTCTCTTTCCTTTGTAGATCTCTTCCAGTCCCTGAGAATCAGGTGTACCTACATCTTCCTCACCTGTGCCCACTTTCCCATCCAATGTGGGCTAAGTGCTGTGCCAAGTGACAGATCAGCAGTACTGATGTTTCATCTTGCTTTGTTGGAGCTTGGTGTCCTAGATCACATGGGAGCCCAAGCCTAAATATCCAGAGACCTTGCCTTCAGGATGTGAGGTGGTGGAATGAGAGAATACCTTTGCTTGCTCAACATATTATCAGGTACAATCACCATAGAACTTTTGGGGTCCGGCATTGTGTTGGAACATGTACCAGTCTTACTGAACAGTATTTTTAGTGGACATGTGTTCACATCACATTAATAGTGATGTACAGGTAGTGGAAAACTCGTATTCACGGCATGGCAGAATGCAAACATTTCCCATTTTATCAAATTTGTAGGCAGAATCATAGATAGTCTTAAATCTTATTGTATTCTTTGGTTTTCCACGTAAAGGACTTGAAAGCTTTCAGAAATATGTACCTTGTTGCATTTGATAATGGTATTTGGAAGCAAGAGAAGATCCAAGAACGTCTATGAGTATAGTACCAAAATGTTATAAAAGTTTTTAGCTACTATTTCAGCACACTCTCCCCTGAACCCCTGTGTGAGGGTTCTGTTTCAATCACTCTTCTAGCTGTGGGTCTTGGTAGACAAGCTCAAGTTGATGGGTTCATTAGAGTGTTCGCTGAGCTTGTCTGGTGTGATTTTTCCTTCCCCCAGGGTTTGGACGCAGACTTGCTTCTTCCTCCTGTACTCATTTCTCTGTGGCTCCCTGTTTTCCCATTAGTATGTAGAGGATTACTAAGCAGGTGAAGGCGTTGCACACCATTTGATTTTTAATAGGAGAAACCCTCCAGTCATAAATAAATCCTGCTTGGAGTGTAGGTGGTTGTAAGTCTGAAGTGAAATGTCAGTATGGCATTTCAGCACTTTTAGGAGGAGCCCGCAGGGCCCAAATAAATCATATAACAAGGCTATAAGACACTGAATTGGGCTCAAAATATAATGTGAACAGATGATTCTGTTTTATCACACCAGAATCCAAGTTCCTTGTGAAGCAGCCACAGACAAGAAGAGGTGGGCTCCTTGGGAGTAAGATTTGAGAGAGATATATTATAAGTCATTAAAAGAACTCTTTCCCACCTGATCCCTGCCTAGAAGCAAGGGCTCTGGTCATTGGTACAAGAGAGAGCTGAACATGGGCTCCCTTCTCTTGATAACCTAGACCAACCTGAAACAACTGGGTTGATGAGAAATCCAGGTTGCATAAATGGTGGTCATGTGCCGATCTGGCACACCCAGAATATGGATCTGCGTGGTTTAGGCATTCCTACTTAAAACACAACCATGGTTTGTGTAAGTCAGTTCCCACTTTCTTTAATAGTGTCAGAGAGCGCATAGTCTCCTTTGTCCCTGGAGAAGAAGGCTCTTTATAACATAGCAGGGAGAATCTGCTAAGACTGCTACATTAAGGAAGAGATGCTTTTGCACAAGAAATATTGGGGCTGGGGCTGGGGCTCAGTGGAATCGCACTTGCCCAGCATGTGTGAGGCACTGGGTTCGATTCTCAGCACCGTATAAAAATAATAAAATAAAGGTCTGTCAACAACTTAAATAAATAAATAAATAAATGTTGAAGTGAAAAACAGCTGACTCTCATCACTTGATTGAACTTGGACACAGACCCTAGGACTGAAGTATCTTACCAGTCATTAACTTGTGCTCCAGCTTTGATCAGGTTTTTCCTGTGGTGGTACAGCCAAAAATAACAGTTCCATTGGTTGGCACTAGGGAAGTGGCTGCTTTTCAGAACGTGGCCCTGATCATCTCTTTGGCATTTGCCTGATCTTAATTCTCAAGGCTCTTCTCTGGTCATCAGAGCTCCTGGTGTCTTATTCTCCCACAGTTAGGAGCACTCTCCATCCCCCAAATCACTCCTTACACGCTGACAGCTGCAAAATACATACATACATACATACATACATACATATAAAATCTTAGCAACCCTTTAGAGTTCATATGAAACTGCATTTCAATCAGTATACCAAATATGATTTTTTAAAGTCACAATTCTACCTGTTTAAAAGCAAAAAAGCAAAAAGGGTAAAGGTGCTTTGTATTATATATATAGGGCTTCTTGGAAAAGCACATTTTGCTTTCTGACCAGCCAAGAACTCCAGCTGATTTCAGCTGTTGTTACTTGGTTTGTGGAAACAAAAGAAAAAAAAATAGAAAAAAGAAAAAGGTAAAGGGAAAAAAAAGAAAGAAAGGAAAGGATTTTTCCAAAGAATTTTGTTATCAGTAATGTTATGCAGCCTGGCATTAAGTGCTTGACAATATCAAAAGAGATGGTATCATATGAATGTAACAGGGAGCAGAATCCAATTCTCTTTCATGATTTGGCCAGAAAAAACAAATTACATTGAGTCACCCAAGGCAACCTGACTTCATTAGACCCCTGGTTCTTATACACATTACAATTCTTCCCTAGTAAAGAGATTATAAAAGAAAGGTTAGGGGGGCTTTCAGAGAGGAGACCCTATTCTTTTCATTTAGATCTGATTTATGGACTGTTTAAACCATTTCCCAAGGTCTGCTTTCACAGTCTCTCTCCAGTCTGATAAACATGGCACAGGAATTCTGCTGGTTTGCAAAATCTGATTCTTACGTGCCTGAAGTCCCCTTTTGGGCCCTGGGAGGAAGAAATACTGAAGTCTCCGAAGAGCTGCTGGTGACAAATGTCTCCTGCATTTCCTGATGGGAGGGAACAACAGTGAGACTTAAAAGAGAAAACAGACAGGCAGGAATCTTCCCCCCTTCGCTCCTTTGGAGCCAAATGCTGACCTATCAGATTTTTATACTCCCACCTCCTCGACTATTCTCTCTTTCACGTTGTGGTCTGGTCTCCAGAAATATAGCCTTTCTGGTTTCAAAATAGATGCCGTTATAGAAAACAAAGTTTAAGTTCCCAGGCCCACAATTTTCTCACAGTCAGGAAAGAGGTGGGGGAGAGGACGTGGATTACCCTCTCCATCCCCCACCCCCACAACTTTCTTTTCAAAAGCAAATTCTTTTAAAAATATATAGAGAGCATAACTCAGCAGTCATCTGGCAAGGGGTGAGCATGATTATCTTTCAAAATAATAATGACGCCAAACTTTGCAGAAAGAGGAAACAGCTCTCTTTGTTCCAAAGACCCTATGATGTAGATACATATCTCTTAGGGCATAAATACAAAGACTTTTTTAGAACAGGTCCATTTGCTAGTCTAGACTTATAGAAAAGCATCATAAAACTGTTATTTTCAATAGGCCAAGTTCTCATCCTGTGCAGTTTTATCTTCCCCAGAACTGAAATGCACCCAAGTTTTAGAATGGATCTGGCAACTCCGGGTCAGTTCTCTTCCCATGTATCTTATATAGATCTGGATTAACATCATATTAACAGGGTTTTGCAGATTTGCGTTTGTGTGCCCTGTTTTTGACAAAGGAAAGGTGTCCTCTCTTCATCAACTCAGAAGATGATTTTGATTTCTTGGACTCAGAGCGTGAGATGGTTTGAGTGTCTGGTTGGAAGAGCAGGTTTGCTCCTCTGGGATCTAACGTCTTGGTCCTCTGAGGGCACGCTGGCCTCCTGTGCGACGAATCAGTATCATTTGCGGTATTAGGGCGTTGGCTTCAAAGAGACATAGCATATTATTTCACAGAAAGTATGAGACCGTCCGGGAATTATGAGGGCATTTATGAGTAATATGCCTGGTAGACTCATGAGATCAGACTTCTTCCCAGCCCACCCCACCATGGAGGAGCTGGGGGCGGATGAACAGAGGTGAGGTAGTATGGCATGGAACTCAGTGGAAGAGTCAGCTTGGCCATATTGAAGCCCTGTGTGCCATTCATGTATAAGGCTGTTCCAGTGCTGGGTGTCCAAGGGCATTTTGTCTTGGCCAAACTCTCCTTCCTATTTTTAAGGGGAAAAGGTTTCAGAAACTTATTAAAAAAAAAAAAAACTCACACTTCCCTTGGGCATCAAAGTAATCATTAAATGAATGACACATTGATAAAGTTTTAAAATCTATGAATCAGAACTATATGGAATTCATTTTGCAGAATGATCTTGACTTTTCAATTTCAAGGAGCAATAGAATCTTGGATATTTGTCATTTGTTTTTGTATGATATTTTCTAATTCAGAAGAAGACAAAGTTTTTCTTATATTAGCAATGAGAGTGTCAGGTCCTCATGTTTTATGAAAAAATAAGGTAAATTACTCCTCTCGACTCTCAGGGTGGTAGATATTGTGTAAGAAGAGCCAGGCTCAATGTTGAAAGCTTTACTTGCTACAGTCTCTATCAATGATTTCCAGTGGGGACTGAATCCCCTGCCTGTCTGGGCCTTATCCTGTCTTTCTATAAGGAAGGATTCATGGGGCCTGAACTTTATGGCCCTTACCAAGAGCTCATGAAGGGTGATGACACTGGGAACAGAGAAGATTTTAATGGGAGTGATGTGATTTTCCCACTCTCCTAATGTCAAGTGCAAAACTATGAGCAGAAGAAGGAATGATAAAGTGTATATGTGCAAGAATGTGAGAGTGTGTGTGTGTGGGAGCGTGTGTTTGGAGCTAAAGGTGTCTAAGGACAATTGAGTTGCTCCAAGTTGCATTTCTTTTTTTCTCATTAGAAACCTCCTGTCTCCAAGTCAAAGGGAGGTAGCTGAGACTTCCATGGCACATGTAAATTCTTTTCAACTGCCAAGATAAGTTGTGACTGGCACTTCTTGTGACATGGCATCTCTTCCATCCACAGATGCATGTGATGATGGTCCTGTGAGGATGTATTTTTATCAGGAGAAGAACAGCTGTACTGATGCTGAGCAGATCTGCTGAAGGAATGGCCTGAGACAGAGATGGCAAACTGCACAACCACCTAAAGTAACCACTTTGACCACAGTGAGCATTGGGGAGCTGTTCAGAATGAGTCTGCAGGTGAACAAAGACTACTTCCAGGGAGAAGTGTTGTAATCAACTCATGACACTTGTTTTAGGTGTGAGTGGGCCACTGGTGGCCTTGTGCCATGCTATAGTAGACAATAACAGAGGTTATCTACTCAGATGGCTCTGTCAAGATCCACTCTAGAAAAGTTGTGTGCCTTGAAGTAACTGACTTAACCTCTCTGAGTTTGGTGTCCTTCCCTAGAAACAAAGACAACTTCTTTGGGGAGCACTTATAGGGTGAAGCAAGATATTGCTCTTATTCTTATAATCATGTCTAGTAAATGGTAACAACTAGTGTCAAGTGAGAAGCTTTCAGATTGGATGTGGTTTGGACTTATTCATTCATTTTCCATGAATGTAAGGAGACTTTATTAGGAAACCAAAGTCATAAAGAAGTTCAGATTCAGCGTAATAAGGCAAAAGATTATCATTTCCTCAAAGCAGGTTTGAAGTCCATTGATGGGAAGATGCATCTCTCAGATGGAGTTAATGGTATTGTCTTGAGTAGGAAATGAGTCCTGCTGGTGATGAACTGTGGATGATTTTAAGTTGGATGGAAGCATCTGCCCCCATGCTTGGGCTTTGCCCATCGCCATCTCTTCCATCCACAGAACCAGAATTCATCTTCTTTTCTAGTCTGGATCTCTCTGATGGAACAGACATGGTTTTCACTCTGAGCCTCCAGAATTTTCTGGAACCATGGAAAGTACTGGCAACTGGGCAATCACGCCAAGGGGCATAGAATCAGGTATACTAAATGAGGTAGGGCTGTGAAGATGAAGATTTGGGAAGAGGGAGAAAGGGGGAGAGTTAGGATCTTAGGGGAAGATGGGGTTCCTCTTAGGGGTCTCCAATCTTGTGACAGCAGTGCCCAGGGTGCATCTCCCTATTCATTGATGACTTTGGAAACAATTTCCTGGGTGCTTAAAACTTCATCTCATTTCAGGGCATCATCTGTGTTCAGGGAGGGTGGAGAAGTGCCAGTCACAAATGATGGTGGGGAAACGTGTTCCCTGCTCCCACGAAGGACTTGGGAAGCACCATTGTTGTGAGCCACAGGTCAGCACCAAGGCTCAGTGTTTTGCATGCCCAGCTGGGGAAATAGTACGAGACAGTTTGGTTGGTCCATTCTGCAGCCAGGTAGAACAGATGATGTGGGGTGGAGAGTCGTTACTTCTTTCGGTTTAATTATCATTACCATCATCCCCATTTCCAGATGGAAATGACTTCTCTAGTGGCCACAGGGACATGTTGATTTGGGATGGACTCTCTAGAGTGTCCTCAGTATGTCAATCATGTTGACTGGGGATGTTATGGCTGGGTATGTCAGAATTTCACATGATCCCTTCCATGATTCCTCTTAGACTTGGATTCTTTATAGGACTAAGTGAGGGCAAGAGCATTACTGGATAAAAGCAGAGAGCAGAAGCTTGTCACGTCCTTATAAGATATATCAGGACAATGATTATGACTTTAAAATTTATGTCAATGACATAAGTCCCTGTGTTGGTTATTCCTAGCCTATTTTTTCTGTAGTTGTCACAGTAAAATCCTAAAAAGGAAAGAGGTTTGAAGATGGATGAAGACATGGAAAGGACAGAAGGGAGAGGGGAAATGTGGGGTCCCAGCCTATTTCCGGTACAATGGAGAAATCAGGATGCAGGGTCTTTAAGCTAAAGGATGGCAAAGTCTGTGTGTCCTGGGCAGAGAGTAACGGGTACTCACTTGGGGTGGAGAAGCTGTCTAAGGGCTTTGTAGCTGAGAATCCACAGTGATCTTCCAAAAAATGGACACTGTAAAAGGTTCTGATTGACCCCAGCCATCGCACACGGGGAGGATCAGCCAAACAGTTTTCACCTTCTATTCCTTCCTGAATGGCCAGTCTCTCTTCTTGTTGTTTGGAAGGTCTTCCAGTTGCACAACCTCTAGCACATGCCATAATCTGAACATACACTGTGAAAACTGTTGGAATGCTTTGCTTTCAATGTTTGTGGTCAAACCAACATTTCCCCACTTAAAATGCAGTAAAATAATTGTTTAACATAAATCTGAAGTAAGAGGGTCCTTTTCTCCTCTTGGTTTTTCCTCTTCCTCCCACTCCCTTCCTCCCCTCCTCCCACCTTCCCGTACCATTCTCCTTTGTTCTGTGAGATGGTTGGCTGGATTATCATGGCAGCATGGCATAAGGGTTTTTTTTTTTCTTTTTTCCTCTTTGCAAATTCATTTTTTAACAAATCCTATGATAGGAATTGAGAGATCACATTTAGAAAAGCTTCCTAAAATCTTAAGCCCTTCAGTTCATAAATACCACAAGCACTGTAATTTATACATGGGATTATAGCATTCCAACCTCTGTTTGGGTTCTGCTTCCCCAACTTTCAGGGGTAATGAGATGATGAATGAGTTAATATTTGTGCAAGGATTTGAAGAAAAGCAATGTCTTAAATGCTTATGTGTTGTGACCTCAAATTGCACTCCTACAGAATCCCCTTTAAGTAAGAAGAGGGAGGAGGACAGGGGCAGAAACGACACGAGGCCACTCTTGTGAACTCTGGAGAAAACTCTTTGGAGGAGGACAAGGGCCTGTGGGGGACAATATTTGTTCCACAGTGAGTCTCAGGGGACTTGGGGGAAGGGGCAGAGGTGATAGCTCTCTCCTCGTGACCTCAAGTGCAGTCTGGGGGAGTCCACTTAGCACTGACACCCAGAGCCTTCCTAATGTCCAGTGGCTGTCATCTTCCACCAGCATTGTTCTGCTTCCTCCCAAGTTTACATCATCATGTCAAAATTTCTGTCTTTTAGTTCTAGATGACTGCACTAGAGCAGTTTGACCCAGGGGGTTAGCCACTGCTAATATCACAGGAAAGCTTTTTCAACAGTCATAACAGTAACAAGAACAAATGCAAAAAACAGAACAATAAAAACAGCAATATTGGTGTCACTCATCAAGTCCTGAGCATGGGTGAAGGTCTGTACAAAGTCCAGAAACACCTACTTGGTTCTCACAGGAGCCAGGCGAGGGGGAATTACTATTATTGTCATTTGACACATGGAGAGATAGGTTCAGAGAGGTTCATTAACTTGCCTGAAGTCATATGGCTAGTAAGCACTGAGCTGGGTGTACTGCAATGCCACTAAGCCTCAAACTTTGTTCAGACTATAAAATTAAAATCTTTAAGTGGCTCTCTTGTGCCAGAACCTTGTACATGCTTTGCAAACAGAAGAGGATAAATAAATGTTTACCAACTACATTGAATTTAATTATTCTCTTTGTGATTTAGTGAAATCTCAACTTTCCAAGGCAAACATTTTACATTTAAAAGATAAGAAAGGAGTGGATATTATTTGTATTTAAGTTGTGTGGCTAGATCAGGGGAAAGTAATTTGGGAGCTGAGTTTCTCACTCATCAACTGAGAATTATTGAGCCATTTTTCCCCTCCTCTGGTCTTTGAAGTCATATCACATAAACAAATACCCGACTACATGCCAGGCTATCTCTGCTTGACAGATATCTTAGAAAATTTTAGCAGCACCAACCAAAATATCAAGCATTTGTTAAGTACACAGACATCCCAGGGCATGGGCAGAAACAAGGATGCTGTTGACAAAGAATATATGAGCAAGAGGGCCTCAGAGAATGTCCTGTGTCAGGGTTCTTGTCAGGCATGCCTTGGCCACTACTGGGATAATTTTGGAAGTAAGTTCTGAGGGGATTTAGAGCACCTTGATGATAGTTTTAGGAGATGTGTGATTCTGCTTCACTTATGTGAATTTCCCATTTCCTCCCTGTCAAGAAGGTGAGTCAAATGCAAAGGAAAGTGGCATTGCAGTGCATCCTGCAGGAAGTTCCTAGAGATGGGTCCTTTGCTTCCTGGTATTTGGAGATGAAGCGGGAAGCTATCGTGGTCACAATACTACTTGGTGTGGTTCCAGGGACACATCCCAGGTGTCTGTGCAAAACAACCTGAAGCCATGGGTGAGAGTACGTAAAAAAGCAGGTGGGAAGATATCAGATATTAGTGATACCAACATCAACAATTTATACTTATTGAGTGAGACCTTACTATGTGCCAGGGACTATCGTAAGCCATCCATATGATTAAACTTATTTAACTTTCATGACAAACAATGACAAAACTTTAAAGGTAATTGGGGAGGATGGTAATTAGATTGGATATATTGGGAAAGGAAGATGGAAGTGTTAAGAAGTCACTCTAGAAAGATGGGCAGGAGATATATCCCAGGAAAGCTCATCCTGTTAAACGGTCTATTCTTTCTCCCATCCCTCTCTAAGAATGCAAGGACTTACGTGTTTTGTGTTTTGTGTAATAAGGTAGTGACATGACTGGTTTTGTGCTTGAGGACAACGGTTCTAGCTGTCATATGAAAGGTGGATTGAAGAGATTGAAAGCTGATACAAAAGACCAAATGGAAAGGATGCAACTGTGAGTGGTTGAGGAGGAAGAACAGAGGGAAAGGAAATGAGGAATGTCACCCATTCTTTCCCTCCATCTTTATCCAACAAGCACTTACTAGGAAACTTTGGTAGGTAATGAACACCATGCAGAGTCTGAAAATTGGATTATGAGGATTCCATTGGGGAAGAGGAGTCACAATGAGGAGCCAAAGATGATATAGTTGGGATCTCAAAGCATCTGAAGGAGATGGCACCATTATCCAAGTGTGGAAATGTGAGAAAAGGAAGCAGACTGAAAAAGACAATGTGCATCTTTATTTCTCTATAGCTTTTCTGTACAGAATCTCCTAAGATTTAATCATGCTTTTTTTTTTTTTTCACCAAAAAGAAGAAAAAGAAGTATTACTTTGGAGTTGGCCTGCAAGCCTCCCTCTCTGGCTCCAATCTGCTTTTCCTTTCCTACCTGTTTCTTCCTCTGGTTCTACAAGAACACTTCATTTCACCAGGCTAGTTTATTTATCCTACTCCTCATGCGAACTTTAGGTTTTTGTACATATAATGATTCTTCTTTTCATCTTAAAACAAACTACCCTGAAATCCCAGATTAGAATCTCATTTCCTCCTTTAATACCCGGGATCCTACTGTGGTCTGAATGTTGGTGTTCCTCTCAAATATTTATGTGGAAACCTAATCACCAATGAATTAAGAGTTGAGGCCATTAAGAAGTGATTATGTCAGGAGCTCATAAATGGGATGAATGCCTTATAAAAGAAGCTCAAGGGAACTTGTTTGTTCCTTCTTCCTTGTGAAGACACAGCAAGAAGGTACCATTTATAGAGCAGAGAACATGCCCTCACTGGACACTAGATCTGCTGGTATCTTGATCCTGGACTTTCCAGCCTCCTGAATAAATTTCTTTTGTTACAGCAGCAGGAACTAACTAACTAACTAACTAAGCAGGAACTAACTACCCCAAACCTAAAGCTTTGCCTGACCATTCCAACTCCCAGGGATAGCTTGCTCTTATCAGTGCCTTATCTCTTCCAAGGGCCCAATGAGTGACTTATGGAAAGAGTCACTGCTTAATACATTTTGGTTCTAAAGCTCTCCAGCACAATATTTGCACATTTCACAGTCCCTTATGCGTGCACTGGTCTACTAAGCAGGGTAAGTTTATAAGCTAACTGAGGGCTACCATGCTGTAGTAGAGAGCCACAGTGAAGTTGCCTTCTCTTTTGGAATTTGTTCCTCAGATTCCTTTGGATGCACTGAAACCTCATGGAACCACATGGCTCTGACTTTGAAAATCACCTTCAGAAGCAACACTGTGTTTATCAGCAATCGTGCAATACAAGTCCCTTAGATAAGGACGTTGTGTATTTCCTGCTTCATTGTTTAAAGATATATTTCATTGGTTGCTGGTATCATCTTTCAAAAGAGAGTAAATTAAATATTTTCACCCCAATACACTTGACAAACTTAAAAATAGATAAATTTTGTGTGTTCCCTATCCTTCAACCCAATATTCTAAATGTGACATCTGCTAATAAAAGTATTCAGTGTTTATAATGAAAAATGATGTCTTAGATGACCTCCAACAATGGATAATGGTGCTTGTACACTTAGTTGATACCCGAGAGATTTGAGAAAGATCTGTTCTTGTAAACATGAGTTTCAAAAGTCATTGCAACTGAACAGAAAACCCAAAGCAATTTGAGCTTTTAATTTTAAATTCTGTAGTGGAAAGTCCAGTGCCAAAAATATAACTGGTTTAGTGGTTTTCAGAGAAATCATAGAGTATGTGACATATTTAATTGTTTTGTGTCTCAAGAAGACTGTTTTTATGAATGTATTGATTTGTGTTTACGTGTTAAAATGAAATAGAGATTGAAGTAACCTGAAATAGCTGAAGAAACAAATATTTAATATATATATATATATATATATATTTATATAAATATATGTGTGTATGTGTATTCATATATATATATATATNTATATATATATATATATATATATATATATATATATATATATTGATGTGTGTTTATTATCTAGTTTGCACCTATTATATATTCAGAATCTATTCTTCATGAGGATACAGAGATTATGTATTTATATCCCACATGTCAAAATTGCTTTTCCCCTTTAGATGTAGACAAATTGGATGGAACTTTATTTTGTTGCTTGTGAAAAGTCCAGCACCTTCAGGAGTGACAAACATCAAACTGAAGAAAGAGGTTGTACCTAGACTGGAGTGGGAAGGAGATGCCTTTGGAGGAGTTAATCAGGAGTTAATCAAATAGATTGGCGGTGTGTTTCTAAGGCTGGTTGGTGTGTGCATGAATATTTATTGTATTCTTTATATCTTTTTTTTGGTACAACAAATGTTTGATAATACAACTTTTGAAAATGTCCACTTCCTTCTTCAGAATTTTTGCAAATTCTTAGATGGCATGCTTTCATGCTTATGTCTAGTTCCAGTGTTCTACTTCTGAGGCATGTGCTCTGTTTAGAAAACCACGGCACCATGATGATTGGGTTGCTTCCCTTCTGCAATGCCTCAGTGTGGACCTGAGATTCGGCCCCTTTTCTTGATTTACACACATGCTGAACTCACAAAGTAGTAGTCCTAAATAAAGTTTTCAGAGATAGAAGCATTTACTTTTCAAGATTGCAGGCAACTTAACATTCAGTGTTTCTAGCCATTCTGCCATGAAGTATTTTATCACTAGCACTGCCTGCCTAGATAGCACCCTAAATTTTGCCACCCGACGTGGGCTCTTTTTAATCTTCTGCTCTCCTGTCTCCCAAGTTGCCTTCAAGATTTTCAAATTTTTCTTGTTCTATAAAGCAAAACAATTTTGATCTTTCAGTCTTGATTTATCTTTTGTAAGATGAACCAGATTTAGCTCCTGGCCTACTTGCACATGTCCCAAATCCATCAGTATGTTCAAAGATTTTTATTAAATAACAAAGTCATGGCAGCAGTCCTGAGGTTTCTTTTTATAGGTGCTAGTTCATTCAGAAGAAACTGCAGTTTCAAGTAGCAATTCTTAATTTTCTCCATTATATGTAGTAAGTTGTGAAACCATTAAAGAGTTTCAAATCCATTTAAGTTGACCTGTCGTGTATGTAAACATAAAATTTTAAGACACATGGGGATAGAGGCAAAGATTATAGGAATGTGGAGGAGAAAACCACTGGAAGTTGGAAATGGTGGTAAAATTTCATGGATGTTAAGCTAAGGGTTAGCTTTAGGAATCTGGGAACAAATGACAAAAGGGAAAGTTTATCTTTAGGGCAAATTCATTAGTAAATCAAGAGAGAAGGGGAAAAGGAAGGGACTAGGGGATGTCCTGGTATGCATGCATTTGTACATGTTTATTTTTTTATGGAGGAACATGATTATAAATGCAATTTCAATATGTTAGGACTGAATTGTATCCCCCAAACACTTAGTTTGAAGTCCTAACCTCTGGTACCTCAACTGTGACTGAATTTGGACACAGATCCTTTAAAGTGGTGATGAAGTTACAATGGGGGCATTAGGGTAGACCCTAATCCACTCTGACTGGTATCCAAAGAAGAGGAGACTGGAATATGCAGAAAGACACCAGGAGTGTCCAGGGACACAGAGGAAAGACCATGTAGGACACAGTGGGAGGACAACCATTTACAAGTCAAGGGAGAAGCTTCAGAAGAATCCAATACTGAGGGTACCTAGATCCTGGATTTTCAGAGTCTAGAACTATGAGAAAATAAATTGCTATTATATAAACCACCCAGCCTGTGGCATTTTTTTATGGTTGCCCAAGCTGACTATCATGTAAAGTCTTGGAATTAGAGAAAGGGAAGGAATTACAAATGGAATAATAGTTTTTGGTAAAACTAATGGCATATCATTATTTTAGAAAATATAGCTTTGAAGTTTAGATAAAAGAAGATGAGTAAGTTAACACCAGTTGACTTAAATCTACTTAATCAGATTATTTGGTGGGGTAAAGAGTAGCAAGATTTAAAGCTGGGGTATGTGAAAACTTTAGTAGGAAAAAAGAAAAACAGAAGAAATGAACAAATTCAAACTATTTCATGTGTATTCATATATAACCAGCTTTATAATGTTATTCAACAATGCGTGGCTGTTTTCAATGGAATATTGTAGGAATGGAGTTGTTAAGATTATGATGAGTACAAGGTCAAGGAGTATGAGATTCCTGAATGTAAGACATCCCCATATGCTATGGTTTAGATGTGAGGTATCTCCCCAAAACTCACATGTGAGACAATGCATGAGAGTTTTGAGGTGAAATGATTGGGTTATGAGAACCTTACTCTAATCAATGCATTAATCCCCTAGTTGGGATTAACTGGGTGGTAAAATAGGGTGTGGCTGGAGGAGTAGGCCAATGGGGATGGGCCCCAGAGGTTTATATTAGGTCTGCGGTAAGGGGAGTTTTCTCTCTACTTCCTGGTGCCATGTTCTCAGCTGATTTTCTCTGCCACACCCTTCCGCCATGATGTTGCCTCCCTTCCAGCCCAGAGCAATGGAGTTGGCCATCTAGGGACTGAGACCTCTGAAACTGTGAGCCCCCAAATAAATATTTCCTTCTTAAAATTGTTCTTGCCAGGTATTTTGGTCACAGCAATAAAAAAGCTGACTAATGCATCATAGAAGAGACTGACTCTGGCTTCCACTTGGTAGGAAGCAACCAACACCAAAAGGAAGAAAATAGAAATCAGACTGAAATACCGGAAATCATTGTTATGGTTTGGATATAAGGTGTCCCCCAAAAGTCCATGTATGAGACAACGCAGGAACATTCAGAGGTGAGAAGATTGGATTATGAGAGTTGTAAACTAATCTCTGGATTAATCCAGTAACTTGGATGAACAGTTGTGATGAGGTCAAAGAGGAAATCTGGTCCATGAAAAGAAAGGGAAGTACACCACAGGAGTCTGTGGTTAGATAGGAAGTATTTTGGATTTTAAACTTTTTCAAAAATTTTAAAAATTATTACCTTAGTCTTACTTCTATTTGCCATGTTAAATGAAGTGATTTGGAAAGCCCCAAACATGTTGGTAGACATTGGGTAACTAAATCATGAACAAAAAAATGGAGGGCTATTTGACATAATAGCTATGGTCCTCATGTACCTGATTCCATCCAGAATTTAGTATCAAAATTTATTTTGAAAATGGTACTTCAAAGATTATTATAGTTAACTGCATTAAAAAAGGTTTAAAAAGTTTTAAAAATAGAAGAGTTGTGAGATAATCTTAGATGAAGACAAAATTCTTCAATATTATCAAGGAACATGTAAATTTCAAGTGATCCAAGGAGAATGTTACTGGCAAGATTTATTCTTTAATTCCCTCAAAATTCTGATAAAGTGCCACATAGCACTAGGTTCTGGGGTGACAAGATATGAAAAGTTTTTCCCTTAAAGCTCTCATATCCAGAAAGATAAGGAGCAGATACCGATGAGATAGACTATCCTGTCTTCCTCCCTTCTGTAAGAGATGGCCTTTCTAATAAGCCCCTGATGCCAACCACCCACAACTGATTAATCATGTGACCTAAGTTAGATCATTGATTACTTTCTTTGAGAATATGACATAAACTTGGGATCCAAATTTTATACTTTAAAATGAATTCAACAAACAGAATCACAGACGTGAGAGAAGATTTGATGGTATGCATGTCCCTGGTTTCCGAGAACTTAGAAGCCATCTCCTCCTTGCCATTTTGGTGGCTTAATCAGTCCACTCTTTTTAACATTGTAATTCAGAATTATTCCTTTTAAGAATTAAACTTATCTGAGTTGAGTTTTATCACTTAAAAATAAGAGATTTCCTAACAAATATAGTGAAATAGGACAAGTACTAGACCATACTCAAACCTGCTTTAAAATAAGCCCCCAATTCTATGGAACTTCAAAGGAATGGCAAATGGCTCCTGGGTTAACAAGGACTAATAAGGGAGGTCTATTCCAGGAGCCAAATGTAGATTTCCTCCTCTACTTAACAGCAGAGCCATCTGGCCACCCAGTACCCTGTCTCTCTTGTGTTAATTGTCTCAAGGTGCTAAGGGTTTGATTTGTTTTCCACTTCTCTTTAGAGCTAAATTCACCCTGCCTGTTCCTAAGATTTCCTCCTGGATTCAGAGGAGGATACAGTCTATTTCTGTCTCTGTAAGGCAGCTTTTCATCACTATGACAAAACACCTGAGAGAAATCAACTTAAAGGAAGAAAGGTTCATGGTAGCAGGATATCTTGACAGTTGACCTATGGTGAAGGAAGCATCTCAATTCATGGCAGCTGGGAGAAAGAGAGTGGGGGAGAAGAGGGGGGGGCGGGGGGAGGGGGCTGGGAACAAGATATGCCCTTCAAGCACATGCAGCAGTGAGCTACTTCATCCAACTTAGCCCTACCACCTAAAGTGTCCACAACTCCAAATAGTCTATAAATTTCGATCCTAACCTTTTGATGAGGTTAGAAACCTCCTGATCCAATCACCTCCCAGAGGTCTCATATCAGAACACTGCTGTATTGGGAACCAAGCCTTCAACACATGAGCTTTTAGAGAAGATTTCAGATCCAAATCATATCACTGTCTCTACCTTGCTGTCCCCAAAGAGGAAAACACAATAAATAGACTTTTGTGCTCTGATTTTGCTTCTAGGAGGTTATTCTAACTACTCAAAGGAACGGCAGAATAATAAAATATATCTCGTTTGTCCCTTTCTGCACCCAGCTCTCTGTCACGGAGCATGACCTCCATGGACACATTAATGGGCTTGCTTACTCTTTGACTCCTGGTTGGATTTTTTTTTTTTTTTTTCAGAGTNCTTCTCCCGGAGGAAGAAGGGGACCAAGAGGTGGAATTCCGTGGAAGGGATGTTGTCTCCCCTTTTTATAGTTCTTTCAGTGATGGAATGTAGGTGGGAAGGACCGAGGGGTGGGACACAGGTGGGCCAAAGAAGTAATCTGGTCAGGAAGGACTTCTGAGTCAGCACCTTTTTGCTGGGGGCTGTTCATTAACATTTCTTTGAGGTGGACTTTGGCCTAGGGCCTTTTCGGGACTTCATTAACATTCCATGAGTTGGGGACTTCATTAACATTCCATGAGTTGTCCTGCGTTTCCCGGAATCATTGCCAGCATGGCCTCCATTTTAGATTTCACTCGGCATTAGACCCGATTTATCTAACTACACTGACTACCTAACTTTAAATCTGGCTTCATTCCCCCCTCTAATTTGGGAACTCCTTACTGCTGTAAGGAAGGGGGGCGAAGAAGATCTTTCTGGCTTCTTCAGGCTGAAAAGGGAAGATGTGGGGCAAGCAGTTTGGAGTCCCCCTTTAAAAATCGGGTCTATCGAGTGGTCCATGATAGAAGTCTGATTGAGAAGTAATAGTCTGGAGGACCATTTGAGTGATGGATGGTCTATAAGAGAAACAAGAATTCATTAGTACTGGAACCATATTGATGCAGCAAAATGCCATAGCACAGGAATATGCCAATGAGTATGATGGCAAAGACAAAGACTAACAATGTTTTCCACCAGGAAGTACCAAGAACTAGGAGCTAAGATATTGTTTCCATGACAAAGTTGCTGAGGACATGGCTTCTATCTGAGCATGTAAATCTTTAAGGACATTTGTCACATTGCCAGAAATGTCAGGGATGTAAACACAACATTTAACTTTTAGGGTTACAGATGTCCTTTCCCTTAAGATATAGTTTAATAATTTAATGTCATCTGATTTTTAATGGGGAACAATGGCAGGAGTTCAGGGTGGAGAAAGGAGAGTGAGATCAGGGTATTCATTCCTTCTGTCTCTTCCCTGCAGTGTCACCAGGTTGGCTGCTCCCCTTGGCTAAAGTTTGCAGCACCTCTTCATACGAGGGTCAACAAGCCACGGCCTGTGAACCAAACCCAGCCACCACCTTCTGTGGGGCTCGCAAGCTGCATGGTTGAAATTTTTCCCCCTAATACATATTATTTCATAGTATTTGAAAATTATGTGAAATTCAAAGTTCAGGGACTATAAATAAAATTTTGCTAGAAGATAGCCATACTCATTCACATATGATCTATGGCTGCTTCTGTGAGATGACAGTGGAGCTGAGCTGTCAAGAAAGACAGAAGCAGCTTCCAAAGACTGAAATATTTACTATCTCGCCTTTCACAGAAAGTCTGTTGATCCTTGTTTTACATGATTCTGTCCTTCCAGGTGCTAGTAATATTCCTTCTCCTCTTCCCTCTTCTCTTCAAGTGTGTGTGTGTGTGTGTGTGTGTAGGTGGGGAAGTTTGTGGAAGCTCTGGGATATCGAATCATATACATTCTGTGGTTTCCCAACACTCTGACCATATATTTTCAAATAGTCTCTATATTTAACTTTTCTCAGAGGAGGCTAATATGAGTATATGCAGTCTGTTGGCTGCTGAGATCCTGACTGCTAAGCCTTACAAAGACAGGACCTTGAAAGGCAGGAGCATGGTGTTCCAAGTATTCATGTTTCTCTATTTAGTTGGTAACTGGGAGCATAATTGGACTTAATTGGACAGAAGTTCTTCTCCACTCCCTCAAAGTCACCCACTCCCAGAAAGGCCACCTGCAAAGCGATGCTCCTTTACTTTACGAAGCATGATTATTTTTACATGTGAAATGACTGGATCATCTTGCAATGATAGAATAAGACCTTTCTGACCTGCTGAGGATGACAGAGTAAGAAAGGGAAAAAGGACCTGGGTCTCTGACGGGTCCGTTAGTTGCTGATTCACCCTGCCATTGTGCTATCTTTGGCCTCTTTTTATATAAAATAACAAATTGCCAATTATTTAGCCATGTCTAGTGAGATCTTCTGTTACCTCCAGTAGGAAGCATCCTAACTCATATATCTTTCGGTGTGTTAATCCCCTCGCCTGCTTTCCTTCTGCAGTGCACAGATGTTTTATATAGCAGCCCTCCCACAGTTGATGTGGGGTTGACAAGCCTCTTGCCCTTCTTCTCCAGGAAGGCTTTTGCTTTCTGCCATGGAAGTCCTGCCTGATTCCATCCACTCTCTCTCACATGTCTGATTGAGTTCATGGAACTTTAGAGATGGGAATGGTCTTAGAGGGAGTCTTCTCTGGACTTTTCAAACTGAGCCCCCAAAGAGTCATTTCAGTGTCCCACTCTCCAGTGGGAGAAGGGAGGGCTCAGCAGGTGTCCTCAGTCAGAAAAGTATATTTGTGGCTTTTAAAATTTATTTTTATTTGTTTAAGCTTCAAGGTAGGATTTTATTTGCATGAAGGATTTTTTTCCTTACCAAAACCAAATCAAAACAAAAGAAACAAAATGAAACCCTAGAAACCACAATTGGAATATCTCATTACTTCCAGCCCCATTTCACTCCCATTGCCCTGTGGTTGGATCTGCTTTGTGCTGTGTGCCAAGTATTTCTTAACCACTAAAAACTTATGAGGCTAGCTGGGTGTGGTGGTGCATGCCTATAATCCCAGTGGCTCTGGAGGCTGAGGCAGGAGGATTATGAATTCAAAACCAGCCTCAGCAATTTAGCAAGGCCCTAAGCAACTCAGCAAGATCCTGTCTCTAAAAAAAAAAAAAAAAAAAAAGCTGGAGATATGGCTCAGTGATTAAGCACCCATGGGTTCAATCACTGATCAGAAAAAAAAAATCATGAGGCTTATTTATTTATTTATTTATTTGTTGCTCCAATCAACAATTTAGTTCAATCAGCTGCTACTGAATATATATTCTTGTCTGATATTATACTGGATGCTAGAACTGTAAGGATAACAGTCCTCATATCAAAATATATCAAAGGCAATTTTGACATGATATCAAAAGCATTATTTAATGCTTATTCTTCATAACAATAATAGAACTTCATGATGAATGAGTGCTTATAATGTGCCAAGCTTCCTTCTCACATTTCACATGCCTTACTTCATTTAATTTTCACAATAATCCCCAGAAGTGATATACATTTTGAAAACATCTGTATGATATAATTGAAAGAATTGGACAGACTTTGAGAAATACATTCTGCTTTTTAAATACAGGAATTTGTAGAGCTCCAAACATGTTGGAGTCATGTGCTTACATTAACTCATTCATCCAGAAAATGTCTATTAAGGATATCAATATTTCAGAAGTGATGATTCTGAATAATTTATGAGTAAATTCTAAATTATTTCATATAATATGGCAATTGATGTTTTGAAAAATATTTCATGTGCAAATTGCCATGTCGATTACCATAATTTAACCACTATTGAGCCTCTTCATTGTACATAACAGTGTTTGAATTCACAGTTGATTTTTCTTTGTATCTCTATTTATTTATATTTATTTACTGACACTTTCAGTTTTTCCATTTGTTTCAAGAGTGTTTGCCCTTACTGACTGGAGCATTTCATAATGGCTTCTTAAGTCTTTCTCAGATAATTACAACCTCAGTATCATCTTTGAATTCAGGTCTGTTGATTGTCTTTGGCCATGTGAATTGAGATTTTACTTACTTTTAGTAAACCATAAAATTTTAAATCGTATATTGAACATTTTATATGTTGTGTTATTAGGCTCCAGATCTCATTTGAATCCCATCAAGAATGTTTTTGTTTAAGCAGGCAATCAGCCTTGTTATATTCTGGTTGCAAGTTTCTACCAGTCTTCTATAAGTTATAGCTTTAAAGGGAGTATCATTTTCAAACTATACTGAAGTCTCCCTATTTAACATACTGTTAAAAAGGTATTTTAAGCACATCACTAAGCTGACAAGAAACTAAGGAAATCCTGGAACGAGGAAAAATAAGTCACAACCCTCCCTTGTGTATTCTATGATTTTTAAAGAAGCCAATTTGGGGGAGAAGAGGGTCAACCAAGACCAATGCCCATACTAGGAGGAAAGTCAGATTTGAAAGTTCCCTCTCCTCACATAAGACCACCCTCAAACAAAGAACACCTTTAGTTAAAGGATGAACTAACACAAAAAATAGATTAAAAAAAACTTATACTGTAAATGGAAAAAGAAAGTTTCTTCTGAGATTTCCTAATAATTAGATAGCCCTTATGTAAAATTGTGATGGTCTTAGATTGGTAGTGTCCTATAAAAGAAGCAAATACTAATCTCTTCTGGAAAAATTTTCTTTAACCCTGATTCTTAAGTAAGTTCCATAGACAAAGTTTCAATGAACATAAAGTCACAAGAAAGATACTTATTTATTTTAATATTTGAAGTAAAATATTATGTGCTTACATTTATAGAATAACCTGTAAGAAAATATAAATAAATATTTAACTTCAAAATGAGTAGATAGAGAAATCTGGAATATAGGGGGAAATTTCAAAAGTTGTCAAGAAAGGAGAAAGAAAAAAAGAGAAAAGGCAGAGAAATAGAAGGTACAGGATAAAATAATAGAAATGAATTCTAATTTATTAATTATCAACAGACAATATAAATAGATTATAAATTGCCCCATTAAACGATAAAGGTTATGAAATTAGAAGAAAATTCCAGTTACACTGATTTACAAGAGGCAAAATTGAAAAATGTAAGAGACAACAACATGGAAGTAAAATAACCATTTGGGGTGGTTCTGTACTACTTCTGCAAGCTGTTTGATACTCTCCTTTTCACACAGTAGAGTCTAGTTCCTTTCTCCTTGAACCTTGGCTGTTCCACTAGAAAGTGGTGGAACTGGTGCAATGTCATGTCATAAAACGACACTTCACTTTGTTCTCTCAGATCCCTCTCCGGGGAAATCCAACCACCAC
Source organism: Marmota marmota marmota (assembly GCF_001458135.2). NCBI lineage: Eukaryota > Metazoa > Chordata > Mammalia > Rodentia > Sciuridae > Marmota > Marmota marmota. The sequence continues at coordinate 33,350,662 of NW_026000005.1, read as the reverse complement.
GTTGTGAGAAGGCTCAAGCAGCCTGTGGAAAGGTCCCTTGTGGAGAGGAACTGAAACCTCTTGCCAACATCCAACACCAACTTGCACGTCAACGTGTGTGAATCATATTAGAAGCAGATATTCTGGCTCCAAACAGGCTGTATCCCCAGCCAACATCTTAACTCCAATCCCAAGTGAGAACTGCCCAGTTAGGTCTCTCCAGAATTCCTGACCCACAGGATCTATGAGGATAATAAATATGAATTGTTGTTTTCAACCACTACTCTTTTTGGGTAATTTGTTATGCAACAATAAATAATGGATATGTTAGACAAATGCTGTAAAAATGTACCTGGTATAGCCATATTATTATCAGACAAAGTCCTATTATTATAAGTAAATAGGATAACTACATAATATAAGGTATTTTGGTTCACATGAAAGAATGGGCATTTATAAACTACATGCACTTAATAATAAAACTCCAAGATATATAATGCAAAAAAAAAAAAAAAGAAAGAAACATAAGGAGAACCTTAAAAATCTACTATGGTGGGAGATTTTACTATACCTCAATCCATGGTTTATATATCAAAGAGCAAAAAGTCAATGAACTATAGAAGATTTGAAAATACAATTAATACAATTAATATCCTTAATTTAATAAGCATTGCACCTGACAACTGGAGATATATCCATTTTTTAAAGTATGCATGGAATAGTTAAAAAAATTGACCATATGCTGGGATAAAGCAAGTCTACACAGTTCAAAGAATTGTTATAAAATCTATAGGGTAATGTTAGCCAATATGCAGTAATTCAGTGTTTCTGTATGGCTGAGGAGGAGTATATATTACTGAAAAAAAGAGAGAGAGGAAAGTAGAGCTATAAAGGCACAGAGAGGAATAGAAGTCGGGGGAGGGAGGAATAAGGAGAGAGAGAATGCGTAACCAGATCTACATGTAATCAAGTTAGGTGACAATTTATGTGGTTCCATTTGAGAAGTACAAACATGTAATAAATGTTTTGAAAAACAGCTATTCCATTTATCCTGCCAGTGCCTAAAAACTTTCCCACCCTTTTTCCTCTTGAGCACTGAAAGCATTTGTTAAAATGTCGGTGGAATTTGGAAGCCTAGCCAGCAGGGCTATCAGTCTTTAGACTTTCTTATTTTTTTCTCTTTTCTTTTCTGGCCTCTGGCTAGACCTTGAGGGAATGTAGCGGGGAATAAAGAATGTTTTGACTGTGCTGAAGAAGAGACAATTGGCAAAGATACAGAGTATGGGGCGGTGTCAAAGGAGAGAACTCTTCTGCAAAAGATGTAGCCGTTGAGAACAGGGTACAGGGATAGGGAGGTACAGAGAAGAGGACAAGTGCATTTTGTGTCTGCATGTCCCCACCCATTTGCTACGTCCATCTGCACTAGGTCTGGACTATCCAGGTGGCCTCATCTAGGCTCATCCTAGCAGAGTTCCCCTCTAGTCACCAGCATGCCCAACTGCATCCCTTCCTTCTGCTCCTGCTAAGATGAACTGCTCCCCAAACTACTTTGTTTTTCTTCTGCCAACTCTTCCTTCCTCTCCTCTTCCCAGGCTCCTGGAGCTATAACTTGTGGCTTATTCCTGCCTGGGGTTTAGTGTCAATCCAGATGCATTTCACAGAGCCACTCTGGAAAATTTACACTGGAAAATACTGAGTTGACTTTATCTTTCATTGATTTCATGTTTTCCAGGACACTTAAGTGAATTTAATCTGAAGTGTTTGATCACTGTGTTCTGAAGGGAGTCCCACAATTCACTTAAGCTTGGTCTGTCTGTCTTAAGTTTGCCAATTTCCATGAGGGTCACTGTTGAGGCTCTTATCATAAAAACTAGCCGCTTATTTACCCATAAAATAATTTTTTTAAAATAGAAAGAAGAAAACAAATTTGGACCAGGTAAGGCCCAAATAAACACAAGGCCCCATGTGGCCAAATTTCAGATTGACAGAATGATCAAAATATTGTCAAGCAAGCAAAAAGGGGTAAAAATATTTTCAGTACAGTTTGCACCTCTTGAAGACCATTAACATCCCACAAGAGCCTCTGGACAAGACCCTTTTACTTCTCTGTTCCTCTTCTCTCAATCCCATACTGCCTGTGAGCTTTCCTGTTCTCCTTCATGGCTGAAGTGACTGCTGGGAAGTGACTCTCATTTCTCCTCCACCATCATCACCATACCCAGGACCTACAGGAGATCCGGTCTTCTCTGCTCTGAGAAATGCCTTCATTTTCACAGAAAGAAGCTTCTGGAACATGCAAGGAATAGAGTGTTCCCACTTGGACTGCTTTTCTCATAAGAAATTCTTCCATGACCCTGGCAGCCAGCACTAGCATTTTTCACATTTGTCATAAACTACTAACCACAGGCAAAAAAATTAATGTCCAACAACAATGGTTCAAGTCATGGGAAGCAGGCTGCCCCGGAGCAGAGCGTCTGGGACTTGGAGTGACTTTGAGAAGGGAAAGTTCTGGAAGGAGAGTAGGCAAAACATCCATCACTTTCATATCTGCTCCTAAACAGAAGCAAGCCACAAATATTCAACAAGTGCAGAGGGGAACTCAGGAAGGAGATTTGGAATCAACAGTCCAAAACAGGGGTTAGTGACATATCCGTATTGATAAATGAGATAAACCTATTCAGCTCAATGCAGACAATGCTTTTAATATGGAAAGACAGAATCTAACTTAGGCCCCCAAAGTTGCAACCTGTTCAAGGCCTACCCCTGCACCTACCTCCTTACCAATCTTTTATTCTTTAATTACCTTTTAATGTATCCTTCTCAGTAAATAATAATGCTCAAAACTTTTCCATCCTAAGGAAAATGTTCTTTGACTTTCCCTATTTCTCTTAAAACTAAGCTTCTTTAAAGAGTACTTTAAAATTCATTTTTCTTTTTTCTTAATGTTATTTGAAATAGATAAATCATAACTGTATACATTTATGGGAGACAAGGTGATGTTTTGATATATGCAAACAATGTGGAACGAGTATATCAAGCTAACTGACATATCCATCATCTTGTTTACTTATCATTTTTTATGGTGAGACATTTGAAATGTATTCTTTTAGTTATTTTGAAATATGCAGTACATTATTACTGATTATACTTGCCCTGCTAGCCAACATATCTCAAAACGTATTCATCCTATCTATCTGAACTGTGTACCCATTGACCCTCTCCTGGTCTCTGGTAACCATCCTGCTCCCTGCTTCTAACAGTTCAACTTTTTTTTAGACTCCACATATAAATAAAGTCATACAGTATTTGTTTTTCTAGCCTCACATATTGTGCTCAGCATAATGCTTTCCAGGTTCACCCATGTTGTTGCAAACAACAGAAATTCCTTATTTTTTGAGGCTGATTAGTATTCCACTGTGTTTAACCTACCACATTTTCTTCATCCACCTAGCTGTTGGTGGACACTTAGGTTGATTCTGTAGATTGGCTGTTATGAATAATGCTGCAAAGAACATGGAAGTGCAGATATGCCTTCAATATTCACTTCATTTCCTTTAGATATATACCCAGATGCGGCATTGATTGCTGGATCAATAGATTGTTGGATTTTTTTTCATAACACGAATATCTTTTATTTTCATGATATTTATGGAATCCAGATAGCTGGGTCATTTTTAGCTTCTTTTTCTTTTTGAGGAACCACACTCTTTTCCAAAATAACTGTACTAATTTTCATTCCCACCAATAATATACAGGAATTCTCTTTTCTCCACATCCTCGCCAACCTGTTACCTTTCTTCTTTTGATGAAAGTGATTCTTACAGGTGTAATGGGAGATATCATTGCAATTTTAATTAATATCTTTCTTATTCACAGTTTTCTTCTCCATTTGTTGCAGGTTGGCAAAAGTCAGCATGGACATCTTTCTCAACAGGTATCATGGACACACCTCATTATTTTTCTTACCGAGCTCCTCATTTGCATTTATTTGATTTGCTAACCACTCCTTCCTTCTTGGCACCTTATTTCCTGGAGGTCTTCCACCTTGCCACCTCTCTCGATCTATCTGGCTTAGACTTCTCTCAGCCTGTCCCTTCCTTAGCCCATCCCTGAAGCTGATATTAACGACCTCTGAAGTTCCCTCCTACGGCTGTGGCTCATATAATTCCGGGCACTTTCACTTCTCCATTCTTTGGTTATCTCCATATATTTGTCAAAGTGATATTTTTAAAATGCATGATTGAGCTTATTTCTCTCTTGCTTAATCCCATCATTGGGAAAGTTGAAATTTCTTACCATACCTTAGAAGGTCCTCCTTGCTCTTGAAGCAACAAGATGTTTTTTTCAATGAATATTTGTTTGAGTATACTGATTTGCCTTTCAAATGCTCCTTGAATTCGCTGCCACCTCTGTGGTGCCATTTCCATATCCTGGTCTTAGTTTACTGAACTTAGCACAATGGACTCAAGCTGTTCCCCTTAATTCCAATCTTGTCTCTCCCCAACTTTACATCCTCCACTCTGTTCCCCAAAAGATCTAAAGCTTTAAAATTTCCTCCACTTAAAAAGGCTTTTAGTGGTTCTCACCTCTAGGATAAAATATAAGCACAGCATAAAATTTGTTCATGATTTGACTTTTCCCCAGAGATCCAAACTCAGATACTTTCTGTCTCAAAGTCCAATGACATAGAGTGTCTTGTGATTTTTTTTTTCTAAATTTAAAAATCTATTTCATACCTAGGAACATTTGTTCATGTTATTCACTACTTAGGGCTGGACTTCTCGCCTTTGTTCATCCATTGAATAGGATATAATCTCATCCTGCAGGGTTTATACCGGGCAGCACCACCACCAGAAAGCTTTCTCTGATCTCTAGGTTGGGCTGGGTGATCTGTGTTTTCTGTTCCAGGAGGCAGAGTATCTAAGTGGTTGTTGCCCAGCCTGTTTAAGTGCTCAGCCCAGAAGAATCCATAGGTCGTCAGCTATACAACAATTTGGCAAGTTACTTAAGTAATCTCTCTGTCTTAGAAAAATACTCCATAAATGTTAGCTTTCTGCTATTATCTCTAGTAGTGTGATCTCTCCAGTGTAAATGCAGAGTCTGGAATCTCAGAGAAGAGGGTAGAAGGCCTTCTCTGATCTTGATTGATCACCGCTTTCAAAAGCCACTAAGAAGTGTCTGGATGAGAGAGCACTGTGAATTACTCTGCTGTGGTTCTTGGAACCACTTTCTTAGCTGTTTTCTGAGGGTGGGGGGAGTGGGTGTGGGGACTCATTCTCCCCAGCCTCTTGCTTTCTCTGTTTCAGTATTTATCCAGCCCAAGACCTCTTGCTTCTCTCTGTAAAGGAGAGCTGGTGACAATATGTTCATGTGAAACATTATTTATCCTGTATAACAGTATTACTTAGGCTTATTCTTAGAATTGATCATAGGAAGATGCTAAAACATAGACACCCTTTATTGCGACCAAAATTGTTTAAAAAATGTATGTGCAAGATACATAAACTTAATTTATTTTAGCAGTTGAGTTTAAGGAAATTCTTATTTTCTGAACTATCTTTCATCTTCCATGTTTCAAATCCTCCCCCAAATAATCTTTTTTTTAGTACAAAACTTTAACAAATCAGATGTTTTATGTATAAGCCATAAGAAAGCCAGAAATATTGGCTATTGGACTCAGAAATCAAAATACCCATTGTGTCACTGTATCTCACCCTTGCCAATGTAAAATTAGTGTGAAGAGTATTTTCCAACCTAGATTCCAAATCCTTCTTCTTTTTTCTTTTCAGATCCCTTTTTAATGACCCAAATTATGAGATTTGGAGAACTTTCTTTGGCTGATCTTTTCAGAATATAGTTGACTTCACCCTTAGGCAACATCTCCTGATATTTAAACTAATCGTTTTGTTTTGCCAGCTTCATCTCAGTTTTCTGGGTCATATTTTGCCAATTTAATTCCAACTAGATTCATAAGCTTTTCTGTATGAACACTTCTCAATCATTATGTGTGTCTGCATAAACTCTCTTAAGGACGATGATACTTACAACTATGGCAATTTGAAGTATTTGGAAATGTGCAGTTTTGGGTATCTGGCTCTGCTAACATCAATCCTCCCATTATTGGCATATTCATGTAAAATATATAAAAGGCTTTCTCAAATGCACTAGGAACATGCTGACCTAACAATGTGGAGTATAAGTATAATTCAAATAACATTGAATTAACCATATGAAGATGTATAGTTCAGTGGCCTTTGGTATATTCACAATTGTTATGGTTTAGATATGAGGTGTTCCTCAAAATCTCACGTGTGAGACAATGCAAGGATATTCAGGGGTGAAATGATTGGGTTATGACAGCCTTAACCCAATCAGTGGATTAATCCCCATTAGGGGATTAACTGAGTGGTACCTGAAGGTAGGTAGGGCATGGCTGGAGGAGGTGGGCATTGGGGGTGTGCCTGTGGGGTATATATTTTGTATCTCTCTCTGCTTCTTGGTGCAATGTCTTCAGCCACTTTCCTCCTCCACCATATCCTTCCACCATGATGTTTAGCCTCACTTTGGGCACCAAGGAATGGGTTCAGTCTCTGTGGATTGAGACCTCTGAAACTTTGAGTCATCAAATAAACTTTTCCTCCTCTAAAATTGTTCTTTTCAGTTCTTTTAGTCACAGCAGCAAAAAATCTGACTGAAACAATGGTGTGCAATCATCACCCATCTGGTTCTACAAGACTTCCATCATCCAAAAAAACCCTTCCAACTAGCCATTTCATTCCCCTGTTCCCTAAATTCCTGGTTACTTCTAATCTGCTAAAGGTCCATATGGGTTTACCTATTCTGGCTATTACGTATTACTGTAACACTAATTATCGCCCCAATGAAAACTATTTATTTTTTGGTTAGTGCTATATAGCTTTTTAGCATTTTCATGTGGATTATCTCATTTTTATGAATATTTGAATGTCACTATCATTAGATAAATCCATGTTCCAATTCTTTATTAGAAAAATTTCAAGTTTTATTATCTTGTTGGATAAAAATCTGGTTTCTCAAAAAAAATATGTATGTGTGCTCTGACAAAAACAGCAGTCCAGTCATTTTAGGTTGAATAAGTAGGTTGTCTGTACCTCTCTGCATATTCCTGTGATCAACAGATGTTTGGGGCTCCTAGTTTCGTGAGGCAGGTTGGTCTGTAAGTTGAACCTGCACATTTGACACAAGATTGAGTCAGGAGAATGCCGTCCCCTGTGATGGGCACTGATGAGCACGTTGGTTCTGAGTCTCTGCCCTCCCACAGAATGCCAGGACCCTTAAGGTGCCACTGAAGGCCAAGTGAACCTTTGAGTAAAGATTGTCTTATTTTTATTCATTTGCTTCTTCCTCCAACAAAATCCTTTACAGGAGTGGGTATTAAAAGGAAAGGTCAATCTTTAAGTTAACCCACATGAAATATGGCACTAAACATCACCAACCACTAACCACCCAGTAAGATTTGTCTTGCTTTTTAAACAAACAAAAAAACAAACAACAAACAAAATAGCTTTTTAGAGAAAACTTCTAGGTTTCAGTAACCATTGCTTTAGTGAAAAAGTCGAAATTGTTTGAGTCTAGGGAAGAGAGGGGCTGGTCTCCAGTTAAATGGTAATGATTTTTTTTTGTACAATGAAGTGTCCCTTCCTGCCTGTCTGCCTTCCTTCTTGTTTCTTTCCCCCCAATTGTTACTAAGTTATCATATTCAAAATTAGATTTTTTAAAAAATAAACACTGGTGGACTCTTCAGGCAATGTTTTAGACAGTTCCATTGGTGGAGGAATTAATTTAAGGCATGTGCTTTAAATGGTTGAATGCTCTAGAGTGGTGGTTCTCTTTGGGGCCAGTTTTGCCTCTGTCTTTTCCCCTGTTTCCACCGAGGACACAGAGTTAAGTCTGACAACATTTGTGTTGTCACGACTGGAGGAGTGTTGCTATTGGCATTGAATGAGTAGAGGCCATAAATGATTCTAAATATCCCAGGATGCACAGAAAAGCCTTGCCACCAAGGTTATTCAGCCTGAAATGTCAATGGTGTTCAGGTGAAAAAATTCTGTTTCAGAGATTTCTTCAACCATCCTGGAGTCTTCCCTTTAAATGTAGAAGTTACAAAGAAAATTGGAAAGTTCAAGAAAGCACCATTGGTAACAATAATTGAGTACCTGCTATGTGGCAGGTATTGTCCTAAATATTTCCAGTTCTTATTTTACTTTGATGAAGCAGAAGAAACAAAGTCCACTTTGCAGATAAGAAAGCTGAAGAAACAAGAAGTCACTTGCCCAAGAATACTTAAGGATTAAAAATTGGAGCCTAGAGTCTTGTTTCTTAAGAGGCAACACAAAAGGAAATTTTTGTAGAGCAGGTTTTGTCTGAATTGCCACCTCTAATTCTGAAATTTATTAGCAGGGACACAAGAACCCTTTTCAGCCATTGTATTTATGGAAATAGTCAAAGTTATATCATCTGATATTTATAATGAGCACACAATCTTTCAAACTACAGTTAAGTTCGTGAGAGACATAGAATGTTTATATTTGTCCAAAGAAGGATAGTTCAGCTTATAAGAAAAAAATCAATGCAAACATTTTTCCAAACCCTGAAATTTTCAACATGAAAGTTAGAAATAATCATAAATTACGAAAGGTTTTCTATTGCTATATATCATAGCTTTGAAATATGTCCATTTTCATGATATTTTTACTAACTCAAGAATCATGGGGAAAAAAAAAGAAAAAAAAGATCAAGTTGGAGGCATAATTCCTGTTTTCCCCAGGCCTTTCTAGAGGCCAGTGGGATTATTGCTCAATGGTTGTGTGGGCAGCTTAGGTCATAGGGCAACATCCCACATAAGGAAAGACAAGCCCATTATTTTGGCTCAGTGTCCAAAAATATGGACCTTCAAGAGTTCAACCTAAGAAAAACAATCTTCATTCAAGAGTGCAGCAGAGTGGCGAGAGCCTCGGCTTTGCAAAAGACTCGACTCTTCTGACTGTTGTGTTGAATCTGATTGTTTTCCAGTGTGGTTGTCTCTGAGAAAAGGAAACAAAACAACAACAGCATGGCAACAGACATCCACCGAGAAGGAGCTGTCGGGAGGGGGGTGAGGGGGGTGAGGGGCCAGTCAGTGGGATGGAGTCTGAACACCATGAAAATAAATCTGGTTATAATTACTTCCTGAGCACTCAAGAAAACAGCCCCAATTATCATCAATATGGAACTGAGGACAGAAACCTCTGACACCAAATTCTTGTCTGTTTCCTTGAGAAAGAGTCAATTCACATTTCTCTGATTCCCTTTGATTCATTTTTTGCTGAGAAAGACCCTAGAATTTGATGTAAAGCAGACACTTATTCCTGAATCGGCACTTTGAAACCTGAACAAATACAAAATACATTCACTTTCTTTTCAGTACATCACAGGAAAAAAAAAAAAAAAAGAAAAATCAAAAACTGACTCCAGCTCATGTCTGTTGTATGCTGTTCTTCACCTAAAAGGTTAAAAATATAATCCAAAGTTCATCAGAGTAGCAAATCACACCCACCTGCAGAGTGGATATAAAAACTGACAGAAGCCAACAACCAGGAAGCCACGTACAGCTGTTTAACTTCACTGTTTTCAAATTAATCACTTCACACCAGAGTCAGCCTGGCCACATTGTTACCCAGGTCTAGGCTGCTCCGCTGCCTCGGCATCCCTTCAGTTCCCAGGAAGATCAATAAAGATGTTTCCGTTTCCCTGAAGGAGGGTAAACATAATCGCTTTTTTGAGAGCTGATGATCACTACCTTAGCTTCAGGAAGGATGATGACAGATTTCACTCAGACCAATTGGCTCGCTCGCTCTCCCTCCCTCTCTCTCCTTTCCTCCCTCCTTTTCGCTTCCCCTAGTTGTTAACATGCTCCTGTTTCTAAGCTTATTAAAAAAACTGCAGAGAATTCAGTCGGTCATTATTCCAGGGCACAACATGCAGCGGACGTGGCGTGGTAAGTAAAGAACTCGACAGAGAAAATAATACGTGGTAGCCTCTGGGGTGCTCATGAGTTGACGGCGCCTGGCAGGGGAATGAACAGTGTCGATCTTACCGTCAGCCCTTTTGCAGGTGCCACACACTCCGGTGTTAACATTTTTCAATGTCTGCCTATGCTTAAACCTCCCCCCTCCTTTTTTGCCAAGTACAGGGGATTGGACCCAGAGCCCCACACATGCTAGGCAAGCCCTCTGCCACCGAGTTACATCCCTAGCCCTCCAGCCCATTTTTTAAAAACTTAACTCACTCCCAAATAAATTCCTTCTTGTGCCTCAGATTGCTTTAAAGGTAGACAAGATGTTGAACAATATTGAGTGGTTGGAACAGTATTGTTGTTGTGCTGAGAAAGGGAGAACAGGATGGGGGTGAACCTACAGATGTCTGAATGTGTAGGACTTTTCAACTAAAGGCCCATTATTTAAGGCTTATGAATAGATTCGGAATGCATCTGTCAGGGATCCCTTAGAACATGATGTGATGACAGTCTAGGTCACAGGTTTGGTTGGACACTGAACATGCCCTCTTTGTTCTCCACCTCCTGGGCCCCATGAAGTGGAGCTCAGGGCTGGGCCTACTGGATCTGTCCTGAGATGGTCAGAGAGCACCTGGGGAAGACCAGAGGCCTTCACACAAACTACACCTTGTCTTCCACCCACGAATGATTCAGCGGATCCCCACATGACCAACCTCCCCTCAAATAACAGAGACCATGGGAAGAAGGAGGTAAGGAGATGAGGTGCCTCTCAAGGAGATGAGGTGAGCAGGGACTCTTTATGTCATGCTAATTATTATGTCTTCAGTAGCAAAACTGGAATTTGGACCTAGGTCTACCTCTTTCTACCACATTACACAATCACATAGAAACTCCTGTCTCCACCAACACTTCAAGAGACCTCTCTGAATAGCTTGAGTATCTCTAGGCAAAAATTGGGAGTCAATCAGTCGATCTTAAGCTAAAGCAACAGACCAAATAGTAATCTGGGTTTCATGGACACTTTTAGAAAGCTTCCAGCTCAACTCCACAACTGGCGAGTAAGTAAATGCATCTCTTTGCACAATGCGGGGCACAAAGTACTTAAAAAACATTAGTTCCTCACAATTTAAGGAGTTTATGCTAGGCAGTAGTTCCAGCCTTGGCCAGAATACTTGCACTTGCTATTTACAACTTTATGAGATGTTCTTCTATTCTAATAGTGACTAATTCCCCCTTGGAATGGAAATGCGGCCAGCAACTCTCCTGTTCCTTGCTATATTCCTAGTGCTAAAAGAAGAACCTAAACATTTCAAAACGTATATTTTGAAAGTATGGATGAATGCATAGAAAAAGTGTTAGCAACAGCAGTTGCTTAAGAGAGGGAATGGGAATCCTGAGGAAAGCTGGTATCCCAGAAGAGTGGGGGACTCCTGGAGGAGTCCTTTGAAGTCCTGTGTGACATGGGAAGATGAATGGGTCTCAAGCTGTGGTCTGGTAGCTTCATGAGGGTGTCTCTGGTCTGGGATGAGCTTGTATCTGGATACAACTTACAGAGAAGGGAAGGTGTCAATCACTGGAAATTCACCAAGCACACTTTGAAAGACCCGGTGGGTGTGGCCTCCCCCTCCTGCCCCCCTCTATTACCAGCCCACTCTCCAGTGATCCCTGATTCGCCAATCAATCTTATCTCTGCCGCATGATGATTTGATGAGAAATCAAATCATCAAGGAATCCAGAAGTGAAAATCGAGAAGAAAAATCTAATCCAATTGATGTGGTACCCAAGTGGAGCTTGGTGTTTTTTTGGCAGTGAATCCTCAAACAAGAAAACAAAATAAGGAAATTAAAAAAAAAAAATAACCCTTTGATTTTTTCAAAAGAGATCAGATATCTTTGTCTTATCTCCTATGGCCTTTATAAATCCTTCACTGGGGGCAAGATTTCTGCAGTCTCTGAAGAACATCCTATCACATAACACAGCCAGCAGGTTTCATAATTAATGAAGAAAAGCGTCTTTCTGGGCATGGGGTAGCACATGCCAAGCCCATCCCCACCCCCAGCACTACTTGTTCACAAAGGTTGGTTGTGTGCCTTGGGTGTTTGTTGATCAAAGTTCCAGTCCTGCTGACTCAGAGGCTATTCTGTCCTGTTTTCAAAGTGATTATTAAGCCACTTTAAAAACACTTTAACTTGTGGGTCTGCCTCACTCATATTTGAGTCCAAATTTCACAATACCATAATGAAGCAAGCCCTGTGAGACTGTCTATGTCATCTCAATTTATCAGGAAACCACAACCTTGCACATCTTTTCCAATTGACTCTTTTTGGACACCGTAGCCATGTCCAGGGCTGTCTGGCCTCTCTCTGGCCTGGTGCTTGGCCTGGGTTGGAGACCCGCGGCCTGGACGCTACAAAGTTTAGTGTCTCCTTAGTCACTTTAGAGCTAGCTCGCAGGTTGCATGCACTCCCGTCCCCTCTGAGTAATCAAGTTTTTATTGTAAAAACCTATTTAAGTCTCCAAAGAGCTCTGAAATATTCGTTACACTTTTCTGTCTGCTTCAATGAGTATTTTATGTGAATTGTGAACTTGGGAAACATAAAAAGAAAAAATTAAAAAGAAATATGTAGACTCTGTCAGAATCAGTAAGAAAACCATGAACGATGTTTCGGTAAGTAAACCATGACTGTAGAATACATTTAACCAATTGGATGTAGTCTTTCCATTTCCTTTATGATTTGTTCCTGTTGAGACGACTGAACATTTATTTAGGCTTTAAACATGATCTTCACATTGCTTAAGCACTTGACTATTTTATTTTACAATTGTTTGGCCAAACTAAAAGGGTATTTAGCTATGTTGAAAGTGAATTTAAAAAGATATTGCCAGTCGTTTATTTCAGAAGCATAACTTCCTAAGGTTTTTCTGAATATTTATGAGCCACACAATGTAAAAGGCCTGACTTCCCATTAATGGTTTTGTAATAACTACATTTAGAAATATTTCCAAATGCTGTAATTCTATATATTTAATGTTTCTGATATAATTTATAAAGTTAACTCAAACTGATTTTTTAATCTAATTTATTTAATGATAGAAAATCCAATTTCACACATTGTATATAATAACTGAGGATAGAAATAATATCTACCCACACAATATTTTAAAGAACAGTTGGTAAGATAAGCACATAATGCGATTGAATGAGAACTAGACCAAATTACAGAAGACAGGAGTCTTCTGTGTGACCCTAGGAAAGTTGCATGACCTCTCTGGGCCTTGGTTAGATTAGAGAAGTTAGATATAAAACTCAGTCATTCACATCATTTCACTTTTTGCCATATCTGCATGAAAAGGCTTACTAAAAAAAAAAAAAAAACAACTTTGGGAGACAGATAGATGAACTTTAACTTACTTATTTTTAATTGACAAATAAAAATCTTATAGGCTTACAGTGTACAGAGTGTTGTTTTGATATATTCCTTGTGGAATGAGTATGGCACACTAATGGATCTTTCATTTTATATTCTCATCATTTTTTTTTGTAATGAGAACATTTAAAATCTACTTTTGTAGCAATTTTAGGCATGCTCTACACTGTTATTAACTAGAGTCTCAGTACTGTATGATGGAGTTCCAGAATTGACTCCTCTTGTCTACTGGATTTCTACCTTTGAGCAACATCTTCATATTCTCCCTTCCACCCCTCCCCTCAGCCCCTGGTAAGCAGTTTCACTCTCTGCTTCTGTGTGTCCCCCTTGTTTAGATCCTGTACATAAGTGAGGTCCTGGCTTACTTCACTTACATAATGTCCTCCAGTTTCGTCCATGTGGTCACAAATGACAGGACTTCCTCCTTTTTTCAGGCTGAATAATATCCCACTGTGAACATATACACATTTTCTTTACCCATTCATCTCTTGATGGACACTCAGGTGGAATCTGTATCTCTTCTATTGTGAGTGATGCTACAATGAGCCCAGCATACTGATTTCAGGTCCTTCAGACAGAGACCCAGAAGTGGAATTACTGGATTATATGACAGTTCTGTTTTTTGAAGAATCTATACAGTATTTTTGATAATGGCTGTACTAATTTATATTCCCACTAATGATATACAATCATTCCCTTCCCTCTTCATCTTTGCCAACACTTATCTTTTGCCTTTCCCACAAGTGAGAGGTTACATCTCATTGCAGTTTTAATATGCATTTCTTGATAATTAGTGATGTTGAGCATTTTTTCACATATCTATTGACCATCTACATGTCTTCTTCTGAGAAATGTCTACTCAGGTCCTTTCAGGCTAGATAAACTTTAATGTTCATTTGTCCTTAAAAATTTCCTCTTCTAAAAATCCCTTTCTATGATGTTGTGGGTGTATATTGTGAAGCAGCAGTTTCTCTCCTTGATGCTGACCTGCTTAGGTAAACACACACTCCTGCACTATCAAAAAAACACATTTCAATTGCATTTATCTCATAATCAGAAAATAGATGTTAATTGACAGAATGAAACAGGTTCTATACCAATGTGATAATCTTTTTTGCATTTGTCTATTCAGAACAACTACCTATGGTTTAGCTAGATAAAAGTCTAATAGATTGCTTCATTTCTAAGAATTTTGTTTTGCTCTATCTTCATGGGGAATTTAATCTCATTGTGTTAGTCCCTCATCCTTATTATTTCTTGATGTTATTTGTGGCCCTCAGACCTTCAAGCTTCTTATAATGTTTCAAATTCTTTCCACTTCTGGAGCCTTTTTGAGTTTGAACATTGACTTGTTTCTGTGAACAGAGGAAGTAGCCACGGCAAGCTGTCACATATATTTTTAGAAGAAACCTGAACGTTGCCAAAGGAAATTATGAGAATGTCGAAAAGCCAGAGAGATAACCTAAAGGAAACTGAAATTTTAAAAAGGGAGGAAAAGAAAACCTCAGACATTCCAGAAGTTTTGCAAGATACCCGAGAGCTACATAAGCACATGTGCACACACACACCTATTATTTCATATTATTTTGGCTAATGCGTCTGTTATCTTGATTTATTATTATTATTGGAACTTATTTATTTATTTATTTTTGCAGTGTTGTTGACCTGCTGTCTTTTATACAAATGTACAACTTCTACTCTTTTTTTGGAAAGAACTTTCTAACTTCCCTTAAAACTCGAGTCACTGGATTGAAGTAGAGCAGGAAAGGAGAGAAGAGAAGACAGGGTGCTAATAATGAGGGCCACAGGCCCTCAGCGTGGAGGTGCAGGCCAGGCCGGCGCTGCTTTGCCAGATGCACCAAGATTGGGCTCCTGTACTTGGGGTTTTCTAATGCAAATACTTTTCCTTTTGATGGATTTGTCCTAAGTTACGCCCATTCTCTGGTCCTTATCTCACTGGGAAAAAAAGAGTCCAAGTTAAACATGTCCTTTGGTCAATTATTAGTAAAATAATCTTTTTATGATTGAATTGGATGCTGATTATAAGAGTGGAGAAATCAAGAATTTGTATTATCAAGACGCTGTATGTATAAAGAGAAGATTTTAAAAATGTGTGTGTAAAGAGAGGAAAGAGAAAGAGAGACAGATAGACAGACAGAGACCAAACAGCAGATGATCAGAGAATAGCAACCGCCCTGTGGCTAATTTAATTGGACTGGGGTGGGATCTTGTGCTTTTAAAACCTTCAAGATGATTTAATTTTTAGTGAGATTTGGGATCTAGAGATATAAAATTAAGGATGATTCCTAGCTGCTTTATTTTCATTATAATTATGATCATTAAAGTATGAGTTTTTAGACAAGCTGGCTGTTATGCAAATATTTCTTGAACTATTTTCAACCTATTCTGTAACAACAGGCTACAAAGGGCTGTGCCAGTTCAGATCACTTTTTTTTTTTAAGAGATGTTAAACAAAACAAAATTACTACTACCACCACCACCACCACCAACAACAACAACAACAACAACAAAACAACACAACAACAGCCCTTCTTGTATGACTACATCATCTTCTGATTCTGTTGAATTTTATGCACTATTTTTTTTCTCTCCAAGTGACTTTGGCATTCTGGGTTGGTGGAATCAAGGAGAAGAAAAGATCTATTTACAAACCTGCTCTCTCTTCTAGGTGAGTTGAGGAGAGAGAGGTATTATGAAGAAAATGAAACTTCCATTGTATACCCTAGGTATACAATGAGATGTGGCTAAGTTTCTTACCTGATGGAGGGTACCTTTCCAATGCTAATGAAAATGTAACATTTAATAAGGAAATATAAGAAATATTTTCTTTAAATTTAGAAGAAAAGGATGCAGGCTATCAAAGTCTCCATTTAGCGTCGTTTGGAGGCCAGAATCATTAGAGGGAGGAAAGAAAAATAAGTTATAAGGCATGGGAAGAAAGCAAACAAGCTGTAGTATTCACAGACGATGTATACAGAAAACCCACAAGAATCTACTGACAAATTTTTAGAAATAGCTGCAGGATACTGCATGGCCGCAGAATATAAAAACAAAATACAAACATCACTGCCTTCCTCTATAATATTGACAAACACTGAAAATCTGATTTTAAAAAGTTGACATTTATAATAAGTTGCAAAACAACAACAACTTAGAAACAGGGCTGGGAGTTAAACTCAGTGATAGAATATTTATCTGACATGCATGAGGCCTTGAGTTCAATCCCTATCACCATGGGGTGGTGGTGGTGGGGGGAGCTACTTAGAATAAATTTAACCAACTTTAAATCTATAAATTTATGAAAAAATTTATAAAATGTCATTTAAAGACAATTAGAAAGATTTCAGGGGAGGAAAAGAAAAAATACTGGAATGTATTATGCACTTCCATTTAAAAATTCTGTAGAAAGTATGCAATAATCTGAATTCAAAACAATGTATAAAATAACAAACATGCAGGAAGAGTCAAGCCCATTTTGGAGATGAGCATATTAGAAAGGCTTGGTGTAGCATAAATAAAAACTTATTATGAAATTTAGTACCTAAAATAGGTAGCCATGGCAGATGAGAGACAAATATACCAACAGAACAGAAGAGAAATATGTGACAGAGGTAGCATTGCTAGTTAGTGGTAAAGTATATGCTGTTCAATGCAGGTTACTAAGACTGGCTGTTGTTTTGAAGAAACAAAATAAAATTGAGCCTTACTATTAATAGCAATTAATTACAAGTACAATAAATGTTAGAAACAAAACTAAATTTTTGAAGAACTAGGAAGGTTGAACAATGGGTATGAGGTTAGAGAAGAGTAAGAAGTTCTGGTGAGCTAGGTACAGAAGCATGGCTGTAGTTAACTATATACTGTATATTTAAAAAATCTAGAAGAAAGTATTTAGAATGTTTTCACCATAATGATGTGATAAATGTTTTATGAGATAAACCTATTTGACCTGATTTGACCATAACATGATGTATATTTTTATTGAACCATTACATGGTACTCCATAAACATGTATAATTTTTATGTTTTTATGCATCATTTTAAAAATTTAAAACAAAAATAAAAATAAAATTTCTAAAAGAAAACATAATATATTAATAAGCCTAAGGAAAGAGAGACATGAAAACCTTAAACAACAAAGAAAAAAGTTGATAAACTGTCGATATGAAAATTTTCTAAATTTATGTACATTGAAAGGCTATAATAATAAAGGACAAAGAAAATCCTTAGACTTTAAAAGATTATTTGTAATTAATATAGTTGAACAAAATATTAGTATCCAGAATATATAAAGAACTTCAAGAAGGGGAAAAAATTAGAAATTTGACATGAAGAGATAATCTACAGAAAAAAAACCCCAAATGTGCAATAAATGTACAAAATATTCTCGACTTACTAGGAAACAGGGAAATATAGATGAAAGGCTACTTCGCATCAGTATGTGGAAATTTCTTATGCCAATACAAAATGTGGTATATTAGTGGAGCAAGGGACACTCCTACCCTGCTGGGGAGAGAATAATAAAGGCAGCAAATCGGAATGACATGTGGTGCTAGTGAGGTGAAAGATGTACATTCTTTGTGGCCCAGAAATTTTATTTAGAAAGTCTCACATGTTTACATATTTTACATATATGAATATTCATAGCAGGGTGATCTCCAATAGGAAAATATATTCAGAACCAAAATGTCCTCCAGTAAGAGAAAGAAAACATATGTAACAGATAAAATCAATGAATTACAGCTGTGGTTTCTAATCCAGATGTTAGGGAACAATTTTTCCTGCCCCAAAGGACAACTGGCAATGGCTAGAGACAGTTTTGGTTTTCACAGCTTGGGGTGGGGGGTGCATATGGCATCTAGTGAGTGGAGGCCAGGGCCAAGGCTCAGTATCCCACGACAGGCAGGACAGTCCCTTACAGCAAAGAAATCTCTGACTCAACATGTCAATAATGCTGAGGTTGAGAAGCCCAGAGGAGAGCTGTAATGTATGGATTAATATCATAAAAGCAAAGATAATTTATCAGTCTCTTTCTGTGATTAACTGTGCTTTTTGAGATTGTATTACAGAACTTTCTGCCTAACCCAGAATCTTTCATGTTTTCTTTTAAACAATTTAGTTTTGCATTTTACCACTTCACTTGGATCAAAATATTTAAACTTCCATTTGACTCATGGGTTTAATTTCCAAATATTCAGGGATTTTACATGTATCTTTCTGGCTTATTTCTGGTTTACTTTGTGATCAGAGAACATGCTTTAAGTAATTTAAAATCTTTTAAACTTCTAAGGATTTTTGTTTGTTTTATGTTGTTGGGGATGGAACCCAGGGCCTCTTGCAAGCTAGGCAAGAGCTGTGCCACTGAGACCACTGAGGTTTTTCTTTTGAGGCTCAGGATATGGTTTATCTTAACCAATAGTCCATGTATACAACATGCTTATCTTGCTGTTGATGATGGGAATGCTTGATAACTGTGACTTAGGTCGTTTGGGAGAGTTGGTTCTTCTATGCTTCCATATTTGCTGGTTTTATGTATACATGTTTTGTTGATTGCTAAGAGAAGAACCTTGAGCTCTTAGCATAACTGCAGTATGTCTACCCCCCTCTGGGTTCTCTTCATCTTTGCTTCACATACTTTGAAGATCTGCCATTAGGCACTTTATACATTAGGACTGCTCTCTCTTCTAGGTGAGTTGAGTATTTTGTTTGTCATTGTTCAATATTCCTCTTTATCTCTGAAACTATTCCTTATTCCATAGTCTGCTTTGATGTGAGTAATGCCCCGAAAGCTTTCTTTGGATTAGCATTCACTTGGTATATCCCTCTCCATATCTTTACTTTTAACTTATTTGGATTATTACTTTAAGAATGCATTTCTGATAAATGGGCATATAGTTTGGTCTTCTAAAAAATTTTTCTGTGTATCATGTAAGACAATATGTGTCTTTTCTTTTTCTCAGT
This sequence comes from Marmota marmota marmota, assembly GCF_001458135.2. Lineage (NCBI taxonomy): Eukaryota > Metazoa > Chordata > Mammalia > Rodentia > Sciuridae > Marmota > Marmota marmota. Next base: position 33,331,240 of record NW_026000005.1, on the reverse strand, counting down.
GCTAGGAATTGAACCCAGGGCCTGTGACATATTAAGCCAGCTCTCTACCCCTAAGCTACATCCCCAGACCTTTATTCTGAGTTGGGGTCTCATTAGGTTGCTGAGAGTCTCGGCTCCAACTTGCAATCCTCCTGCCTCAGATTCCCAGGTAGTTGAAATTACAGGCATGCCTCACTATGTCCCATAGTTAATCTGTCTCTTTTCAATGATGTTTAACCCATTTATACTTAATCTATTTATTGATATGACTGAGTTTAAGAATTCTCTGTGATTATTTGATTTTTGTTTCCCCTTTATCTGTTTCCTCCTTCCTGACTTCTTTTGGATAACCTGAATACCTATTAATATTACATTTTAATTTATTTATTAGCCTTTGATTATATCACATTGTATTAATTTTTAGTAATTATTCAAAAAATTACAATACATGTGTATGATACATATATTGTATATGTATTGTATTATATATGTATCGTATAATATACAATATATACATATATACATATATATTCTTTGAATAATCACTAAAAAGTAATACGAAGTGATATAATCAAAGGTATATATATATGTATATGTATGTATATACTATATATACTATATACACACACACACACACACACACACACACTTAGTGTATATATCTAAGTGTGTGTGTATATATATATACACACACTTAGTGGGGAGATCTGCTCTTTCCCATTATTTTTCTCCATGTGCAATGTATTATTTTTTTCTCTCTCTGACATCTTCAAAAATTTTTTTCTTTATCTTTAGTTTCCAAGAATTAATTTGAAGTGTCTGGGCATAATTTTATATGACTTTATCCTATTTGGGATTTGCTAGGCTTCTTGAATCTGTGAATATATGTCTTTCATTATATTTAGGAAGTTTTAATTATTATTTATTCAACATTTTCTTCTTCTTCTTCTTTTTTTTTGCACTAATCCTATTCTACTTTCTTGTTAGCTCTGGTGACACAAATGATAGTTATTTGTTCAGTTCTAAGGCTGTTTATCTTTTAAAGGCTTTTCCCTCCTTTCCATTCTTGGATAATTTGGATACATCCATTGGTTTCTATTGATTCATCCGCTAGTTCACTTATCATCCTATCACTCCATTATGATATTGAATGTGTCCAATGAACTGTTTAATTCAGTATTATGATTTTTCAGTTCTAAACTTTTTCATTTTTAAGTGCTTGTTTTTTGCTGTGAACTTATAATTCTTCATACTTACCATTCGGTTTTACTTATGAGGATGGTTATAATAGTTGCTTAAAGTTGGTGTCTAAATTTTCTACTTCTGAATTATGGATTCAACAATATTTTGGAAGAAGTATAGTCTTATAGTCTATCCCCTCCCCCCATTTTTTTCTTCGTATTACTGGAATCAAACCCAGGGCCTTGTGCATGCTAGGTAAGCACTTTACCACAGACACCACCAGTGCCTTAGATACTGTTTGTGGTTTGTGTGTGTGTGTTTGTGTGTGTGTGTGTGTGTGTGTGTGTGTGTGTGTGAGAGAGAGAGAGAGAGAGAGAGAGAGAGAGAGATTCTCTATTTACTATTTTGGTCCAGTTCCTTTTATAGGAAGCTAATGTTTGGAAAAATTATTTCATTGTGAAATTCTCAGACATCCTAGAATTAGTAATGTCCAATAAGAAACAGAATACTTGTCAGGATTTCTATGTATTTCCCCCAAATATATACTCAGATGTGTTAGTGATCTGTATTTCCATGCTGGGAAAAACACAGTAGAACATCAGCTATTTAGCCCAGTATCACTGTGAACCTCCATAATAAAACACTTATTTCCTCGCTTTTCTTCTGACTGTTCCATTCTTGGCTCCTAATGCTTACTACTCACTTGTAATTATCCCCTTTCTCTCATCTTCTCTCAACCTTCCTCTCCCATTTCCCAGTGGTTTCATGTGTAGCCAAGGCTTCCTTACATGGACAAATCCTTCTCTGAATGACTGCAGCACCAGCATCACCTGGGAGAGTGTTAGAAATGAAAATTCTCAGGCCCCATTCCCAGGCCTACTGGATAGAAGCTCTGGGGGAGGGCCAGGAATCTCCTTGAGCAAAATTTCTGCATGATTTTTTTATGTGTGTGCTTATTCTGAAAAGCACTAGTTTAGGTGACTCGGTCATTAAGCTTGTTAGGATGGTTGGAAGATTAATGACGAGGAAGTAGAATGAGAAAGTGGAAGAGGAGGGCAGAGCTGATATCCATTGACAGAGGTGAGAGGTCAGACAGGCAACTCTCAAACAGCAAGGGCTGGGTGTGGCAGGCACAGAGAAGTCAGTGGAGATGTCAAGTGTGGCCCAACAGGGGCTGGCACCGCTTTGGATGGTGTCAGATGGTGTGGACACAGGGCCAAGGAGCATGCTTACACACAGATTATTTCAGGCAGTTTTATAAGTACATTCGTGGTCAAATGTGCATTTCTTTTTTGTAGAGTAAGAAAGTAGGAGTGTATTATTTCTGCACCTTATTGATGGATAGGCAAAATCTCTTAAGTGACCCGATTAGGATTTCACATTACCAATAGATACACCTATAGTTAGGTTCAGGGTCCAATATGCCTTCTGTGATTTCAGTAATTGATAGGTGAGCCTAGACAGTTCCTACTGTGAGCAGTTCATCACCAGCACTAATAACGTAAAACACCAGAAAATAGAACATGGCTCTGTTCATCCAGCAATACCTCCCTTGTCACCAAACTCTCATGAACGACGACCGAGGAAATGGTTGTTACAGAGACTGATGACTTGTTCAAATGATGTGAGTCCTGGGGGAGGTGAGCCTTCAGAAACTCCCCTTATGCATTCAGCACGTTAAAAATTGTCTGTTTTCTAGAAACAAAAGTTTTATTGTTTCAGAAACTGGCTCACAGTAAAATTGAACATGCGGTTGTTAATCAATCCCAAATCCCTATAGAAATCTTAGGAGGCATTGAGAGTGATCTGTCATCCCTTCACCTTGCCAGCAGGAAGAATAGACGTTGACTCAAGGTGCTCGAGTACAGCCATGTTTATATAATAATTAAGGCTGGGCTTTGAGCTTCAGTGTTGATAGGTAGTGTTAAGGTGGAGATAACAGAGTCTCTGAAGCCAAATTTTGCAGTTGAATGTAGCCTCATTTATCTTCTTTTAATAGCTCCATTCATTTTACTCTGGAAAGCACTTCCATTTGGTTTTCTCATCATGGTTTGCTGTGATATGCAAGCTTAAAAGGTCCTAAAGTCAAAGACTAAAACAAAGGGATTTTTGAATATCTTAAAGCAGAGACTACCTAAAACTGTTTACCTTGACTATCTTAGGTGTCTGGCATGAGAAAGCCTCTCTTCTAACAGGAGATGGGGTAGGGATGTCCAGTTCTTTTGATGTTACTGACTTGGAATAGATTAGGGAATCTTTTTACTGACTCCAGAATGGGCGAGTCATAGGGCATCCCAACAACTCCACAAAGTATAGTTATGGGAAACCAGGCACAGGGCCAGGTGTTCTGGGAGACACTCTCAGGCATTGCAGACCATAGCCCATGCCCGCATCAATACAGGAGAGCAACATTCAGATCTGGAGGAAGAGCTTGCCCAGTTAAGGAGGCAGGTGTGCTTCCTGCCCCCAAAATTCCTGGGAAGGGTATTCAAGGTTGACTTGGACAGAAGCTCAAGGCCAATGGCCAGGCAGTGAGCATTTGTTTTGGTAACAGTGACCAGGGCTTGGAAGTCAGGCGACAGCCCAGGCAGGCTGAGGCCCCATTCTTTGGAATGTTGCTCAATGCATCTCCGCCCCTGCCTGTCGATTTGGTTCTCCTCTTGGGCAGCTTGCACAGCACCCTGATGTCCCTGTACACTGCTGTCCTGTGTCAATGTACCCTGCCCTCCTCCTACCTCAGCCCCTAAAAGGAAGAGCAGGTGATGAACTGTGAAGGCCACCGCAAGTCAAAACCAAGGCAGGGAAGTCTCAACACCAAGTTGATGTATGCCTTTGAAGTTACCTGCATTTCTACCCCAGAAAGGAAGTCAGTCATTTCATGCATGATGTTAACCAGCTGGTAGAAAATTGTGGAGAAAAAAAAAAATTCTTCCTAATTTTTCACTCCTGCTGTCTTTTTGGTCAAACCCTATTATTCTGTTGTGGCTGACTAGCACAGCGTTCTCTAGTAATAAATAATTGGTTTCAGGTCCTCTTACATTTTCTGACAAATTCTCTGTCAGATTTTGCGGCCCCTGTTAAAGCATTAATCTGAAATGTCGCCTGCTTATGTTAGCAACTGTTGGTGTAACCTGTCACTGCGTAGAGAAAAATCCCCGAGAAAAGACGCTGTAGTCAGGGTTTCTCCCTCCCCCAAAATCTTTTTGTGTCTCTGGTGCCAAAACAGCTTATAGCATAACTAGGCTGCAAAGAGGAAATTGTATGGAGACCAGATTTCATTATCATTAAGTCAAAAAAGCCGTTAGGGAAATCTTGGGCAGCGTTGACTCCTCTCCAGCCTTTCCTTCTGAAGCCAGGGCTTCCCTGGGATTGTTATCATGTATAAAAACAGCTGTTTTTCCTGCTAGGAGGATAATGTGTGCCAAGTGCAGATAGCGCCCAGAGAGTAGCCTTGAGCACAGCTGCCCCACTGGGGCACTGGACATTTATCAGGTGTCTCATCAAATTCTCACAGAGCCCCCCAAAGAGGTATTGGGAGCATTGTCATCTCCTGGAGTGTGACAGGAGGAACACAGTTTTCATGACCTATAGTGCATACCTCCTTGAATTCTTCACCACCTTCAAAAGGCCTTCATTTACACCTTTCTAAATCTCATGCTTTGGGGCAACTATGTGAGGCAAAAACACCAGAGGAAAAAAACACCCTTTGGGTGAAAACAAGATAACATCCTTGGTTTGCACGGCTTCCCACATCCTCCTAAAGTTGCAAACTTGGAAAGTCACTTAGCAAAGACGGGTCTGCATATTCCCAGAGATTAAATTACCAGATGTGATTTTAAAGTACAATATAAAAATAACCTGACATCAGCATTACATCCATGACAAGAATGCTGTCAGAGAGAAGAACAGTACGTTAGAAACACGCTTGAAATGTGTTTCTCTGTAACTAGTCTCTGAAATTGGCAGTGATTTCCTGTGCGATGTAGTATTTCTCAGCTTCACCTTTAATTTCAAAAATTGTTTCCTAAAGTAGTGTCGCTTGTGGGTGAATGCCGGCTGCTGCTGTAGAATTAAATGCATTTCTGTTTCCATTCAGGGACTCGGCAATACAATCACCTATGAAGGTTGGACTGTTGAGATTTATTAGCGGGATGGATCCCGGTGTGCCAGCAAATCTTGAATCTCTGGCAAATGGATCACGTGCAGGCTGAGAAACATCCCTATCACAAAGTTCGCACATTCTCAAAAGCTTTTGTCTGATTATTGTTGGAGACTCGGGGGAAGATCATTTCTTTCCCCTGCTACTAGGTCAGACTGTCCTTATGAACGATGATAATAAGTCTTGAAATGCTTGGCTCTCTTAGAAAGTTCCCCAGTTCCTTGTTTTATCTCTCCTTGTCCAATGACTTCAGTTGGCACGCACAGTCATTTCCTGGAAAATGACAGTGTCTCCTAAATCATTGGGAAGGATTGGATTTTCTTCTGCCTCCCTGCTGTTTAAAATAGAAAGCGATTAGTTCCCTGTGTTTTCATTTTCTTCTGGAAACTTACGTAATTATATTAGGAAAAGATTCAGAAAACAGAGATGGTAGAAGTGACTATGCAGAAAGAGAGAGAAAAGGGAAAAAATTTAAGGTGAGGAATAAAACTATGAGAGTGACAATAGGAAACGCGTTGAATTGTATCCAACGACGTGCACCAGTTTGTTGAGTGATTCTTGGCACCTTCACTAAGTAGAAGGAAAATGGTAGGGGTCAGCATTTCTGTCCATGATCAGGACTCCCCTAAGCTCAACATATTTCCATGATCAGTCTTCCAAGATGTCGGAAAGTCACTAGAATATTTACACTTCAGGATGCCCTTCTTTTTCTTACAAAATGGAAATATTGGTTTGAGATTATGGGAGTTTTTAGGGTTGTATTTTTCTCTCATATATGGAAGTTAGAGAGGAAAAAGGAAGAAAAGTTTGGGCGGGGTCTCTTGGAAAGGGGTGAGGGGAGAGAAAGGGAAGTACTGGGAAATGATATTGGCTAAATCATATTGTTATATTGTGTGCATGTAAGAATATTTAACAACAAATACCACCATTAGGTACATCATAATGCACCAATAAAAATATGAAAAAAGTTTAAAAAAAGATTATGAGAATTTTTTATTGGAATGCAGATTTATCTTCTCTGAGGAATAATGTGTTGAGAGCCACAGCCGAAGGGGCCCCAGCAAACTTCCAGCTGCCAGCAAACTTCCAGCTGCCGGCTCATGATTGGCTCACAGCGGCCCCAGCAACATCTAGCTGATTGGCTCCTCGGCCCCAGCAACATCTAGCTGATTGGCTCCTCTGCGGTGATGCTCATTGGGCTGTTTCCCTGCCCTTTCAGACCACGGAGCTGCTCATTGGGGGACTTTTTTGGCTCCGCCCACGTGACCCAGCCAATCGGCCTCAAGAGCAGGAGGATTGTGGGAGGTGGAGAGAAGCTGGTGGGGAGAGAGAGGCTTGTGGAAAGCCAGTGGTGGCAGTTGAGGCTCTGAGGGTTTTTCCTTAGAGGCTGTTTTGTTTGGCGTGTGTGGTTCTAAAAATAAAGTTAGTTTCTTTTGACAAGTGGCTCCTGATTGTGCCCAGCCAGACTGCGGCATAATGTATTAAGCCAGTGTTCTCCCAGAGAATAATAGTGTATCAATTGCACTCCAGCTGATAGAATTTTGAGAGACTGGGATAGAGGGAAGGGCCAACTTTGAGGACTATCTGAGGTTCAGTTTATAACAGGGTCACTTGGTGGGTCATTATTTTAGAAAGATAGAACAGAGTAAGGGTGATGCTGGGGAAAAGAAGAAAGAAGAGAATATATGAGAGAGACTCATTTCCTTACAATTTTGTTGAACATCTACCCATGTCTTGGTTTTTCAATCAGGGGTAGAGACAGGAATAGTTATCTTAAATAATTTATCATTTTTGGAATCTGAAAATAGAGAACCAAAAATGCCAGTTCTGTTTTGTTAAATTGGTTGTGCTTTTATTCTAAATTACAAATGGGCAAAAAGGGCCATCCTTAACTCTTGGCCCAGGGAATTGTGCACAAACAAATCTGCAGAAATGTGGGGAGGGGGGAGCTTCCCCACTGCATTTGTCTGTAAGCCCAAAGATCAGAATCTGCTTTCCTATTCCCGAGTGAAAGAGAATAGAGAAAAAACTTGTTGTGAATAGAGAAAATTTCATAGCTCAGAAGCATTTATCTGAAGTGACTGTAGCCTGTAGTCATTATTTAATAAAATTATGCTAATGACATAAAGCAAATATGATAATGTCTATGGGTGTTTGTCTAATCTAAATAATCACATGCTCTTACCATTTCCGTGTTTGTCTACAGTGAATCTGCAAAGGAGAGAAGAAGGGTGAAAATAAAAGATCCATTTTCACATATTGACATCAGGTTTGGTGGAAAGAATGTTGAAAATCTCAGCGGAAGTGTGATTTGGAATGAAGAGCAGATTCAATTTAACCATGCTTTCTTTTTCCCCCAATAGCAAGATAATGAAGGGCTGGCTATTTGATATTAGTCTATAGGCAACAATTATTATTGCTGTGTAGTGAAGCATTTCATGGGGAATGCTGCACAAGTAGGAAAAGGAAGGAAATGTCCTTTGATAGAAGAGGAGCACAATCCAATCAACAGTAGAAACTGATAAGATCAATCATCCCATCAAAATCAATAAGAAATGAAAGGCATAATATTTTATTTTTTGGTTTGTCTTATTCTGTGTAAAAATAAAATGCTTTCTGATGACATCAGGCTCTCTGCAATAATCTAGAACATCTAGAATGTCATCTGGTTAAGTCTGGAAACACTATACCTAGAAAGTTAGCTTTTTTTTGGTTAGAAAGGGTAGAGATAATGTGGTTGAGACCAAACTGACTGTGGGAATTTTATAGAAGGCAAGAAAGGCTAGAACACTATTGGTTCCATGAATGGTCGTCATTGTTGAAGCATGACATCTTTCTTTATAAAAAAATTTTAATAAAATCTATACAAAACACCTAAGATATATCAAGTTAAGAAGTTTCCTGTTGGCTTAGATTTAGGGGGCTGACTTAACAGCATAATGAAAGAGATCATATTAATTTTACTCTATTTGATCAGACAGACAAAAGCCAAATATAAATCAAAATAAATTTGAGGCCCCATTTCTTTCAGCCAGTAACTCGTGATTTGCAATTTTTTTATGCTGAAATCCAAATGACTTTCATCAATTAATTTTTTTGTGGATAATAACACCATCTAACTCCCACTTAGAAGCTGAAGTACTTCCAAACTTAAAAGCAACATTTAGGCAAAATAGGTGAATAGCATTTCCTGGGTTTCAGGTATTTTCTGGGACTTGGTCACAATTCTTTAGTGTCTCCTTCCAGTAATAAACAAGAAGCTAATTTCCCATTCTCTTAAGTATGAAATATTAGTTACTCATTTAACTGTTCCTCTTGGGCTAGGAGACCCAGTCTAATTTAGATGACTCATTTGGGGAGGCTCTGAAGCAAGATGCTGATGATAGCAACAGTTCCAAAGGGATTTCAACAGCATAGTTTACACAGCTAATTGGTGATAGCAAATCTTAGTGGCTTAAGAGGCAGATACTTGAGTAAAATTTAGCAAAGTAGACCTTTCAAATTCAGTTTTCATAATGATTTTCCAATGTGTTTACTGTAATGACTATTTTTAATGATATCATTAAGATTCTGTATAAAAACAAAATGCTTTCTGATGATGTAAGGCATAGTTGGCTCTCTGCAATAATCTAGAACATCTAGAATATCATGGTAAGTTTAATTGAAGGTCCTCCTGGACCTATGGCTTGACAACAGGCCACCAACCCAGGAATATTTTATGTCAAAACTACTATTTAAATACTTGAAATAACTTTAAGAATGCAAATATGTCAGCAGAGGATCCTCCTATCACATTGGAAAATGGCGGCAACATGGAATTCATGGTGAGGAAAGAAAAGAGTTGCTTCTAAGCATTGTTCCACACACTCCCCCTATGCGTGCACGCACACACACACACACACACACAAATTAAATAAGACCAGAATAGAAAAATCTACTTCTTTCAAATTGTTGGAATTTATTCCAATATACCCAGCTGCTCTTTCCTTCATTTATAATCTCCTTGGTAGAGTCTTTCTGGTACTGACCCAGACAGCACTGGTGGATAAAGCTTGTCTTTGGTGTCTCCATTTCTGTCCCCTTTGGCTTTGTATTTTTCCAATCTGGCACTGTATTTTCTAGATTTTCTTGCTTTCTGTTCTTCGATAAATAATCCTCTTTTCTTTGATGCCTTCTCTCCAGCTTGATATCTTCATCTCAGGTGATATTCTACTCTTCTAATTTCCATCAAAGATGACCAGTTCTGTGCTGTCTTATCATCTTGATGGTTGACTGAGCCACAGGAACACCTGATGAATCTTTGGTGTCATGATTTCAAAAATCAGTTAGGTTGTAGTGTGCTTCCATGACCCGAATTTAAAAGGCCAATCTGGGCCAATATTTTTTTTAATCCCAAGAACTGAATACAATGGTGAAAATTGTATTTGTCAGGTTCATGATAAAGAGATCTGCAGGTGAATGGAACTTTGTTTCCTTGATATATATCTTCTAGGTGAATCCCTGTTCCACTTTGTCTCAGGCAGGCCACCCCTCCTCCCAGGGACACTGCAGCTCACATAGAGCCCTGCAACAAGATTGAGAATTCATCTCCAGAGCCAGTGGGTGGAGTGCCCACTAGTTCTCTGTAACAAGACCTCTGTTCAGGGGCTTCTCAAGAAGCGTGACTCAGTGCTAACTCTGGTAAGAGGCCATTGCTGACTTTGTAAAATTTGCAGACACTTAAGGCATCTGCTGTTTTCCACTCACGTCTCAGCTGCTTTGCTTTTCCTTTTGCTTCATTTCACAGTAAACGGACCCTCAGAAGCAGTAGAAGTGACAAAAAATTGAGTTAACCAGGGAGTTTCATGTTAAACCTCTACTTTTCCTTCTTTATGGTAAACTCCTTTCAGAGTGCAAAGTGGCCACGCACAGGATAGATATATCTTTTAAAAACGGGAAGAGAAACATCTTTCAACTGCTTTTGCAGCGAATAAACATGACACAAAAAAGGAAAATCTGTGAAATGCTTCCTTCTGATGTATCTGGCTGTCTGGCTGTCTGACTTCCGAAACAGTTGGAGCTATAAATGTGAAATTTGGCTTAAAGAAGTCCCTCAGTGAGAAATACTACCCCATTTTAAAAAAGAAAAAAAAAGTTTAAAACATTTATTAAAAGTTAATAGTGGCTAAATTTACAATCCTAAGCATGTGGAAATTCAACACTTCGATCTGCTAATTTGCCAAGGCATAATTTACTCACAGTTCGTAAACACATCTAAATGCTTAGAAAAGAAGCACATGGTTTGTTTGAAATTTATAGAAGATGGAAATGTCAATTCCTTTCTTCAGGGAAGTTTGCAATCTAGGAGGAGAAAAGACCATGGTGCATAATTTGCAAGTGACTATTTGTGGAAGAAAGCTGGCAAATACCAAGAGGCTTAATGAGGAATGATGACTTATATATTGGGGCTTTTCGTATGTAGAGGTGAGCATCAGAATCATTACTTCATCCAGAGGAAGGATTTAGCACCTTTAGTGGAAGATCTGACATCTGTTTCCATGACTTGAGTTCTTTAGAAAGCTTTAGATTTTTAAAGCCTATGGATTAATGTAGAAGAATGAAACTGAAGCAGGTTTTATGGGGGTGGGATGGAGACTATGTGGAGAATGTAGACGTTAGGAAGACAGCAGTGGGAACTTAGGCTCTCAAATGAAAGATCTGACTCCATTCAAAGGAGAGTTGAGAGGATTTTATAGAGAGTGGGTATTTCCCCCCTGTTATTAAAGCAAGGCATATCTATTGTACAAGGTTTGAAAACTCTGGGCACGTGAAAATTAACACAATGGCTATTGTTTGTTTATGTCTCGTGTTTATTCTTATATATAATTTTCCCAGTTATCTTCTGAAGAATGGTATCAATCCTACTAAATGGTTTTTTTTTTTTGAATCTGCATTTTTTCCTTTAACAATATATCCTAAATATCTGGAAAGAGATTTCTGGAAAAAAGAAGATTTAAGCATTGACTGAAGTAGAGGATGGACTGGAGAGAGGAAAATTGGTGACAAAGAAAGAGAAAAGCAAAATGTCTGATAATGCTCTCAGTCCAGGAGTAATATGACTGCCAGTAATGTGACTTTTTTAAAGTCAATAATGGATAAATGGATAAAGAAACTGGGGTATATACATACAATGGAATATTATGCAGCATTAAAAGAGAATAAAATTATAGCACTTGCAGGTAAATGGATGGAGTTGGAGAATATATTACTAAGAAAAGTAAGCCAGAAAAGTTTTTTTTTGGGAAAAACTAAAGGCTGAATGTTTCTCTCTGATAAGTGGATGCTGATCCATAATGAGGAGGGAGGAGGCATAGGAAAAATGGAGGAACTTTGATTGGGCAAAGGGGAGGGAGGGTAGGGAGAGTGTATGAGTGCAGGAAAGATGATGGAATGAGATGGACATTATTTCCCTAGGTACATGTACTAGGTACTACCCTAGGTACTGCCCATATGGTGTGATGCTAAATCATATACAACCAGAGAAATGTAAAATTGTGCACAACAAGTCAAAATGCATTCTACTGTCATATATACCTAATTAAAATAAATAAACTAATTAAAAATAAATAAAATAAAATAATAATGGATAAAGTTCTAGAGGCCAATGAAAGAATTCAGAATCAATGACCTGATTCAAGTCCCACTTCCTTCCTTTGGAAGCCAAGTGTCCTTGACAAATTTCTAAATATCTCTGAGCCTTTAATTCAAGAAAATTAACTGAATAGCTTATGAGTCAGGGTCTTAGATGCTTCATATAGACATGGTTATTCTAACAATAACCTTGTTGGAAAGGAATTTTTAACTGCATTTTTCAGGTGAAGAGGTAGAAGCTTCTATAAATCTATTTTCTCAGCACATGGCAGGACCAGCACCCAAATCTGGATCCAGTTCTCTTTCCACAGGATGCTGGTGCAATTTCCTGTCCCTCCTACCTCACTGTGTGTGCAGAGGGCAAATGAGCCATTGCATATGGCACCTTTTGAAAACTGTTAAGCACAAAAGACAAATTTTCATTCATGGCATCTCAAACACGTCCACTTTCAAGCCATCCACTTTAATGCATACTTGGATCACTCACCCACCCTACAGGTGCACTGACTCCTGTAGTTTCAGAGAGGTGCCTTTGTGCTCCATGAGCACGAGTTTCATGTGGCAAGGCAATGTGTGGTATCCTTTCATTTCTCTTGTTTCCCCAATAGCTCTCCATTGCTACTCAGTAAAAGTTACTGTCAGCCTGCTCCTCAGATAAGGATTAATATCCAGAATATAAAGAACTCAAAAAACACCTCCAAAGCCCCCCAATTAATAAATGGGTAAAATAACTAAATAGACATTTCTCAAAAGTGGAAATACAAAAGGCCAATAAATATATGAAGAACATTTTTCACATCTCTTCATTCAGAGAAATGCAAATCAAATGTACATTGGGATTTCATCTCACTCTAGCCAAAAATGACAATTATCAAGGATACAAATCATAATAAATGTTGGCAAGTATGTGGGGGAAAAGATATACATTGTGGGACTGCAAAATGATGCAACCACTCTGGAAAGCAGTAAGGTGTTTCCTCAACACAAAACAAAACAAAACTAGAAATGGAACCATTGTATGAGGCAGCTATCCCAGTTCCTTGGTATATTTCCAAAAGATCTAAAATCAGCATACTATGGGGATGCAGCCACATCAATATTTTTAGCAGTGTAATTCACAATAGCCAAATAATGGAGCCAGTCTAGATGCCTCTCAACAGAAGAATGGATAAAGAAAGTGTGGTATGCACACACAATGGAGTTTTACTCAGCCATAAAAAAGAATGAAATTATGGCATTTGCTAGTAAATGGATGGAATTGGAGAACATCATGCTAAGTGAATATGCTCGAATCAAGGAGTCAAGGGTAGAATGTTTTCTCTCATATGGAAAAGCTAGATCAAAATAAAGGAAAAAAAAAAAGGAGAAGGTGGTAGTGGGGAAATTCCATGAAAATAGAAGAAAGATCAGTGGCATTGAGAAAGGGACCTGAAGGTGAGGGAGGAGGAACTGGGAAAGGGAGGAGCAGTGGAAATAATCTGACCAAAGTTTCCTATGTACATATATGCACATACTGCAGTGAAAGTCACCTGAATGTACATCCAAAATGCACCAATTAAAAAAAAAAAGAAACTAGAAATAAATGGAAGAAAGATCAGCAGAGTGGAGGAAAGTGGGCAGCGGGGGAGGGAGAAGGAAAGGGAAAAGGGAAGTTCTGAGGACTGAATTGGAGCAAATGATATTCCATGCTTGTATAATTGTATCACAATGAACCTTAATATTAGGTATAACTAAAACAAACTAATAAAAACAAAGTTGGTGTCAGTCTGTATACAATGGCAGACCCCAGATCTCCACCATTACAACATACAGTCTGCTGCAGTGTGGACAAAATAAACCACATTCCACACCATGTCCAGACACTTTGAAGAAACAGAAGATGATTTTGAAAAGATTGCTTTGGATAAATAAAATTTGAGCTTACAGGAGAGGTGCTTTCCAGATGTCGAGCCAGAAAACCCCAGGTGCAAATGAATCAGCAGACAGAGTCCTCTCATCTGAGACAGTGCAGGATCCATGTGTCCACAGGAAGCGGGGCAGTGGCTGAGCTCCTGGCCATGCCTTTCTTCAGATGTGGCGGGACTGGGGCTGATTCAGGGAGAAACACTGCTTCTCATTGAGTCACGAGCCTGTCCTGGAACTGTGCTGGGTTTTGCTTGGATAACTTGCCTGGCCTCCATGGATCAGATCTTCCCCACCTGACAGCTGAGTCCAATGTGGCAAAACAGGTGGCCTCAGAAGGGGAGGGTGGGTAGTGGGTAGTGGTGGTGGGTGGTGGTAGGGAGGAAAATTTGCTTTTGAAAAGGTTCCGTCAATGCAGGAAGTTTTTGGAGAATAATTTAAAATTCATCAGACTGACTTAAGTGCAGATCCAAATCGAAGAGAGATTTATTAAAGACCCTTCATCTCAGTTCACACCTGATCCATTTTATCAGGCAGGGGATTGACTTAGAAAGTGATCAGCCCCACTCATTCAGGCTGGGTGCTTTGCATTTTATCCCTGTGAAATTTCTCTTGAAAGTTGGATGTGCACTTTGTAACTCATAATACAGCGAAGCTGCCCATTAATTCATTGCTGTCACTCTGTGTCTTTTGGTAAGCACTTAGTGAGCTTTTTAGTGTCAGTTGATGTGGTAGGAATTGGGCACACAGTGAATAGGAGACATAGACCTGGTCTTTGTGTAGAAGAGAGATAATGTTTTAGCTTTCTTTTCTACTCTTTCTGCTCTGTCAACCCATGAGATGGAGACGAGCCGGATCTCAGGAGCAGCTGAGGAGGGATGGGTGGCAGACTCCCTTCCTCTGGTTGAAAGTTCTGTGACTAATTCATAAACACAGGCTATGAGTCACCCCAAATTCCTGTCTCTTATAC